>NC_046333.1:43351442-43980192 GCF_000738735.6 Corvus cornix cornix
TTATTTTACTGATAATGGTCAAACCCACTATCCTTAATATATATGTCTGAAGTCTTTCTTTTAACAGCTTCTCTGGGAAGCTTTGAACCAGATAGTCTGGGAGTTAGCAAGGTGAAGAATTGAGTAAGTGAGGCTATTTACCTCACGTGTGCCCTCATTCGCCTGAATTTATTGCCAAGGAGCTGCAACAGTAGCAAGCTGTGCCACCAGTCCCTGACAGTTCCCTGGTCTTCTCAAGCATTTGGTGAAATGTGCCCTCTTTACCTCTACAGCCACTACTCACCCATCGAAGGAAGTTGCATTTTGATCCTAGAATTTATTGCACTTGTATAACTGCATCTTATCTGGCTCAACAGGTGCCTTTTCACTAAATTATATCGTTTCTTTGGAAAATATCCTCTTTTGAAGAAAGGTGGTAGATAGGTAGTATGTTTTGTCCACTGCTGGCAGCTTCTGAGAGAGAATTGCTGTACTCCTGCAAAAGTATGGCAGGGATTCCACTTGGTGCTTTTTCCATCATGGCTTGACCCCAGCATGTTCTGCTCTCATGTTTCTGGTAAAGCTGTGTTCCAGAGCTGTAGGCTTGGCTGCAAAATGTATTACAATGTTAAAAAGAATACAGTTATCCATATGATAAGTATTTAATTTGATTATATTTGTAATTTTGACCTTCTGCTGTTTAAGAGGCTATGATGTCTCAAGCCAGTATAAGACTTTCTGATGCTCTTTTTGTGGTCATTGAGACAGTCATCTGTAAAGAACTTTGAATTTCATGTGTCTTTACCTGGCCACCAAGAAAGCATCCCATAGAGTGCCTGATAGAGAGGATTCTGAATATATGTTAACACTAATGGAGGGGGCACAAAGGGAGTATCAGAACTGTGTTTCTGCAGAGGAGATGGGGTGGTGAGAGTGTGTCATCTCTGTGTCTCTGCCTGTGCCTCAGTCCAAAAGTACAACTGCTTTTTTTATGCAAACTTGCTTTGAATTAGGAGGAATGTTACAGATGTGGCAACATGGGCTTTCACTGTAAGGTGTTCACTGTTTGTCCTTTAGGAGTGCTGCAGGGCTGTGGCTAGATACATTTTTTTCAGAGATGTTAACAAGGGCAGATTCAAAAAGATAGATGCATGCTTATCTCTTCACGCTTGTGATAAAATCAATGGGAATTTAAGAGCTTAGGATTTAAATACTTACAATTTGGAACTATCCCAAGATCCTTGACATCAAAAAGGCGATGGCCTCGTTTTATGCAGATGTCCTAGCACTCAAAGGGTGCATAAATTATTGCACCACTTATCAATTTCTCTTTAATGTATTCCTCTCTTATATCTGGGACACTGTTAATAGAGGAAAAGGATTAAAAAGCATAAAAATAACTTGTATGTAAGTTTCTTTGAGTTGAATTTATATCAGTCAGCCTGTCAGCACTAACATATGGGAAATATAGTTTCGCTACCATGCATAGCAGGGGCTAAAAGTGCTGTTTAGACCATGTGCTCAACTCCTACAGAAGAGGGACTTTATATCACTCGTGCAGCCCACTCACAAATTTAAGGGGTGACATCCATGGATTCTGAATCCACGGTAACCCAAATATTGATCTTGTTACAGAAAATGTAAAATGGAAGGGGCAAAAAAGATATAAAGAAGTTCTAGCTCAGAAAGGTAATTCAGTAAACTTTAAATACTCAATTAAAAAAAAAAAAACTTATTATATTGATGTTGCTATATTGAAGTAGTGGTTGTAGATAATAGGGAATTTTCCTGTAGCTTTTCCATATCTTGGGCTAACTTGCAGTAACATATAACATCTCCTTGTACAAATTACTGTAAACTAGTAAAGATCCCTACTGTTTTTGTTTTGTTTTGCTTCCTAAAGCCCCCTGCTGCTGTTGATTACACCTAGATCTGCTACTGATTGGAACTGTTAAAAGGCAAAGATAGTGTGGATGGTTTCTGAATCATTTAATTGTTGAACTAATAAGATGTTTTCACTGGGACCTAATAAAACAGATCATATTAATAAGTATGTATAGTGTCCATGAAATTTCTCATTGCTTTTCCATAATTTTTGTAGATATGAATGTAGGAGTCCCAAGCTTGGTTAGTTATGTTTTTGAATAATATTACTGGATGTGGTTTCAGGAGAGAAGGGGGAGCGTAACCTACCTAAGACAGTCATACAGTAGAGATTTTTCTTACTTGAGTTTTTATATTTTTAGTGGTCTGTAAATGTTCTGTGGGCATATTGAATTGACTAGATAATTACATGGACAAGATATATTCAGTCTTATGTTAATGCTACTTTTTAATAGCTGTATAATACACACTGCACTTTGTGCATGTGAATCTTGAAAAATTGCTTTCCTAATACAGTAATGCTTGCCAAATAATGTCCAAAATTGGCCTAGGGCTATGTTGGCTTATCATGAAAGAACCTCTTCTCTTTCAATGGTCTGTCAGTGTCCATGCAACCTCTTACCTCTGGTTGAAAAGAAATATATGAATACACACAAGGAAGTCCTAAAATGAGAAGCCAAAATGGATCATTATTCATGAAAGTTAAAATTTGATTTGGTGGCTTTCCTATAATCTCGGTTACATTATTTTTTATTTGTAATCTTAATAATTTTTTGAGAATAAAGGTGAAATTAGTACCTGGGGAGGACAGGGAAATGAGAGGAGAGGGAGGGAGTCTAAGGCTAACGTAATGCCTTGTAAATCTGCAGCAAAATTGATAATCCGATTCCAAGCATCCAGAAAATGATGCTGCAGAGCAACTCTTGTATATCTGGGGGGGTGTTACAGTGGAGAAGTCCACCACCCATTATGACTTTAGATTAACTCACTCTCTTTCCACAACTTCACAAAATTGCTTCCTCTTCCTACATAAATATAATCCCTCCATGTGCTTTGGGTAAAGTAGCAGTAGGGACCTGCAGAATCCGCAGTTTCCAAATTGTTCTGGTCGCGTCAGTCTGATCAGCTAACCTTTTCTTTGCCCATTCATAGCCTTCATCTCAGACAGATCTGTGTCACCGACATTTTAAAATTTCATTAAGTTTTCATTTTACCATTTTGTATACATTTGCCTCTGACAGTGAGAACAAATTCTGTTTTCACCCATATTGCTTTTTTGGCAGCCATTTTACTTTCCATTCAGCTGAATGCTGTAGGGTTTGAGTTCAGAAGAATGAAATTATTGTTCATAACAAGTGCTTTCTGATAATTATTTTCTTCATTTGTGAAAAACATTATTTTGCATTCTGACGGATAAGATCTTGCAGCCTCTTCTTTTCTTGTGGTCCCTTATATTGAAATTATCTTGTAGTAAAAGGAGTAGCATCATTTATCCAGCAAAGGTAGTATTTTACCTATACAGTAATATGTATGTTGCATTAGCACACCTCATACCCACATGTGTGCATATTTCTGACTACTTAAAGAATGGGAGGAAGAAAAAGTTTGAAAAGTCATGCCTAAGAATGTAGTGAGAGAACTGGAGAGAAGCAGTGTCATGGTTTTAAAAAAGAAATTACATACTTGATATATAGTTCAGGGCTGATGCTGGAAGGGGCAGAGCTAATCTCAGTATTGAGTGGTAAAGTTTGGTCATTTCTGTAGCACTCACATACACACACGCTGTTTATGGAATGTAAAGGATTTATTAAAGTTTTAAACATTAATTATTGAATACATGTTATCTACAAATTTTGGCTGTAAAAATTAGAAGGCAGAATGATGCAACCTTCAAGAATAAAGGAGCCAATCATCCACTTTGCACTCTAGCAGACTTTTAGTTCCTTTGACCAACTATCCACGTTAATTATTTGATTAAGAGGAACAAAATAAAAGTCTGCTCTTGTTTATAAAAAGCTTAATATAGAAAAGAAAACAAAAATCTGTTTATCACAAGCAGATAGCGTTCCTTCTGTTTTTCTCTACTTTCTACAAAGATAAATGCATTGTATATTGCATGGTATAGTGCTCCTTCAATGAACTAACAGCTCGCAGGATCTGTTTCCTTTCTTTGGCCTGGGTTGGCTTAGTTCATTGAGCTCATTTTTGCAGAGATTATTTTTTACAAGACTTGCAGGGGCTGAGAATTTTGAACCATATATTGTAGATAACAGGAAAAATAGATTCAGTTTTTAAACTGAGATAAAAGATTTGAAAAAGGGATTTCTGTGGAGTTTTCATTGATAGGTAAGTTTGTGTCAGTCATTCTGGTTAAAATTGGGAAAGTATTTTTGTGAACTACTTTCACTTACATTTGTATCTGCTGATCCCTTAAAGGCCGGTGTTTGTTGATTCCTGCTGAAGATTCTGCAGGTGGAATTTAGTTTCACTGGTGTTAAATATAGTGTAATTTGTGTCTGAACCCACTGTATTGATAATGTGCACTAGTTTATTACTAGAATTATTTTGGACTGAACCTTTGAAAAAGAACAGGTATGGCTCTTTGTGTGGGGTTTTTGCTCTTCTCTTCTTCTCATATAAAGCATAAAAAAATCCAAGTCAAACAAGAAAAAAACCCCAAGAAAAAAAACCCAATCAAACTCAATAACAACGCACACCCTTCAGGAAAAAGGAAAAAAAAAAAAAAAAAAAAAAAAGCCCAGCACTCTGCAGTTATTTCATGCTTGATGCCATTTAAAATGTTAGCATTTTTTTCTTTCTTTTTATGTTGCCTCATAGTTTGTTATAGTACATTAAAGTCTTGCAAAGGATGTATAACTGCATACTAAAATCAAACAGGAGTGCTAACTGGAAGCTCTCTTGGTGCTTGTGCATAAGCTTTCCAAGTGCAGAGAAGCAACAGCAGATCCTTTGTGCTTCTGCAGAGTACGGTAACATCCTTTACCTTAATCCCTGGCAGCATCACGTCCATTTCTTTGGCTTGTCATCAGCATCTCTAATAGAGTAAAGCTCCAATGCATGTAGCAAGAAACGAAGCGTGTAGGGAAAAAACATAAAGATATATTTTTGACTGAAATACTTCTTTAACTTATTAACAGACAAGTGTGCATGTCAGAAAAACACACTTGTTTGCCGGGAGTATATGCAATAGCTGATGGGTAAAGAAACAGAAACCTTAATGGCTGCTTGTGTTTAGGTCACTGTTCATTCATTCATTTGTTGCTGGAGCTATGAACTATTCATATGTTGCCACAGTATGTTACTTACACACGACTGATGGTGAAGGAAGTAAGAGCTAAGATGCTTCACAGACATCGACATCGAGGGGATTAACATGTCTGCTTCATTAATATATATGTGCATACATTAATGTTGAAGTATTGAAACTGTTTCAAATGAAATTAAAAACTCTCTTTTGAGGTCTGCTACAGTCCTTAGAAACATTTTAGATTTTGGCGTCAGCCTTACCGGTTTCTTAACCATTTTACTTTTACTTTGCCAGTGGGGATACAAGTGCAGACAGAGTGCTCATCGCTTGCCTGCTGCCTGGTTTTCTGTTGTTTTTCCTTAGCTAGGTCTGCTCTCTGTACTTGCTAGCCATCATTAAGCATATATGAATCCCTGTGGAGTGGCAGGCATGGATTCTGTGAGTGACATTTCTGGCAGCATTTTCCTTGTATATGGCACCAGGCCTGATTTTCTGAAATTTTAAGCATCTATGATCCCCATTTGCTTCCGCTGAAGCTGTAGGTACTCTGTCCTTTTGGAAAGCGTGCTGCTCAGTGCTAAATCTCAGGCAGTTAAGGGAGGAGAAAGTCCTGGAAACTTACTTAGCACTCGTGTGACAGCCGGTTCTGTATAGCAGCAGTATCGCCTGTGTGAAGGCATTGCCTCTCCTGCTGTATTAGCTGCAGATCCAATAATCTGCCCCTGTGAAACTAGTAGTGAATTGTTTGGTAATGTTTATTGGAGCTCTTTAAAATATATTTGCAATGTATAAAACACTTTGATATATAGAAGCTCACATCCTAATAAGATTACATTAAGTATCCTAATAAGATCAAGGCTTGAAATTATGTTTTTCCGGATTTGAGTGATATAAATTAATTTTAGTTTAAACCAGTGTCAGTGTTCTTAGATGTTCGTTATAAATACTCCATTTGCAGTTTATGTGGGTCTGCATTTAGATTAAAAAAAATCAATTCTCCTATTAAGACAAGAAGCATTTTCTCTTCCTCTTCTTCCAGTATGCTGCAGCTACAGATTATCAAGGCAGTGCTGTAATTATTAAACTCAACCAGTGAATTATAGAGAGAACAACAGTGGCTGATCACTGAACTCTGTTGGCACTGGCCTTTCACTTCTCATTTAAGTCTAGCCTACTATATAAAATGAATTCATTATTGTCAATTTAGATCCCTTGTGGAAGCTAATCCACATCATAAAGCCATTCTACACAAAAGTGAATTCTCTTTAGGAAGACCTTACAAGTACATGCAAACTAAAATATGCAGGAAACTTCCAGTACAGACTAAATTAATTGTTACTTAGACTACCAGGGTGAAAAGCTGGATTAGTTCAAGAAGAACCCCACAGTCACAGCTCTGCTATGACTTCTGTTGGTCAGAAGTCCGTTCCACTTTTTATTTTATTGCTATATCTGATTTTTATGTAACCTATTGCCCAGAAGTACGACTCTGAAGGACTAATTCGGTCTTTATTTCTTGTAGTTTTCAGTGTTAAAATTTGGGGCATAAAGTCAGGGGAGAGGCTTGACTAGTTTCAGTATCAAGAAATTCCTCTTCTCCTTTAATAGTCTGGTTGGAGATATCTTTTGGACTTGGATAAATTGTCCTCCAGGTGGGCCATACTGGGTAAAGGTATTAGTGGGTTTATGCCGAAGTACCTGTATATATGTAACTAAATTATTTGGTTATAATCACCCTTCCGGGTGCACCACCTGCTATGTCAGACCAAACCTAAAATGATATTCGGTAGCAGTGCATATACCTTGCAGCTATGTCAGAGAGAGTTTTGTTGGGTTTTTTAAACTATCAGCATTTTGGTACACTAGCATCTCTATTGGTGTTTTTTACCAGATTTAATTACTTAAATATAAATTATTGTATTTGTCTCTTCCCGTCAGCCCTCATGACCTGTGATCTGGATGGTTCTGTTGATTTCATTTTTTATCTAAAATATAAGTATTTTGGAGAAGACAAAATTTTACTGTTGAGCGGCTACTTTTATTTCTTGCTACCTTTTAATTCACAAAAAGGTAAAGATATCTCCTATTAGTGAAATTTACCTTACTGGCCTGGTAACATTTCAAGTGCAGAACACAAATATAACAACTCTAGAGAAGGTCTGTTCCAGTTTTATGCCTAAATGCCAAAGTTTTATGTGCAGTATAATAGCAGGGAAGAGTTGATTCATTGCATTTACCAATGACTGCCTCAGATTTCCTTTTGTCCTGTCCAAATACAGCTGAGGATGTTTTTATGGATGCCTCAGCTTAAGAGAAAACAGTGCATATCACTGTCCATTTGACATGAAGCAGTGGACACAGTGTAAAATTATTTCTGTACTTGGATTTCTCCAGTGTCAGGCATGGATCTTTTCAAGATCTTAACAACTTTGTTTGCTTAAGGACTTTGTCCTGAGCTATGGAGCAAGAATAGTAATGACCTCCAAACTCAAATATCCAATACTCATTTTACGCTATAAGCTAGAAAATCCACTTCAATTTCATTACTCCACCTGACTCATTATCAAGTGAAGAATTTGTGGTAAATTTTTTGGTGAATTTATTGTTTGTTTCTTTTAAAAATTGTTTCTCTTACAGTGTGCAAGGAACAGTTTAATTCAAACTTTTTCATTGTAAGAGGCTAAGAATGTTGGCATCTGTGTCTCTATAAACATATTTAAAATTTCAAGGAGAGTTTAAATATTTATGAAAATATAAAAGGTAACTTAAAAATAATACGTTTCTTTTAGAAACTGGTGGCCAGAACTTATCTGCACACAAATTACTTTTGGGAAAAGAGAGGAGCATACTTAGAGTCAGTTTTAATATTTTTAATGGTTTTCACTTTTTACTTGGCAGATTATATAAAGCCTTCAAATATTAATATATATTCAAGATTAGGGATTTATAGGCTTCTTTCGTTTACTATACATTTCTTGTATGTGAAATTTTCATGGTCTCCTGATTCTTCTGAATTATAGTTATTGTGCATGGAGATAGCTGATGCTGCTGATAACTTCTGATCACATAAAAAAGTGAAACTCTTGGCCCAAAGATAGCAAAAGCCATTAATTTCTTAATAAATAGCCTACAACTGGAAAGCATGCATGCTGCAGGAAAAAGACCACCTTTTTTTCCTATTGGTTTCAATTTCATGGGTTTTGATGCTCTGATATTCAAAGCAAGCTGAATTTAAATGCTTGTTTTTCTGTGATATTTAGGGTTTTTTTGAAACAAGCTCAGTATTTCACATGGATAATATATCTGAAAAAGTTACAGTGGTGGAATTATTTCATCATTACATACTTTGGGTGGGGTTGTTTTTAAAGAATCTCGCTGGTTTATTTATGTCATTTAACTGCTGATCTCATATTTATGTAAAGAAAGAATTTAGATTTCTTTATTACTCTTCTCAGAAGTGAGTGGACATGACTGAACTGTGCTCCCATATCCTATAATGAGGCTCTTGTGTGATTTTTCACTGACACTTAGAAAAAGACTTAATCATTATTCTACCCTTTCTTATCTTTCATTGTGGTACGGAACATTTCAAACACAGACCTTTCCCATCAGAAAGCCATCCACAGAAAAGATGGATATTCTTGAAACTAATGTTACTTTAGTTTCTGTATTTTGAGTATTTCTTATTTTCCTATGGTGCTACTTTCTTTATATACAGGCAGATTTTTTTTTCCAGGAGTAGATAGTTATTAGCTATCCCACATGGAAAAAAAATTCAAGGGTTTTAAGGAATAGCTGTAGCAATTGCAGGAGAAGTGTATAAATTATCATCTCTTTTGGGTTTTTTCCCCCTCTCAGTACAACTCTTACTATAATTAGCCAGCATTTAACAGCAAATGTTTGCTTTGGTTAAATTATTCAGAACATTTATTTTACTTGTCAAAGGTTAGATCAGGTTGTTGTTTGAACTGGTAATTAAATGCAGCCTAATACACTGTCATATTTATATGCACTATCAGCCCTGTTTCCTCCTTATTCAGTATAATTTTATAATGTTTAGGGCTGACATTTAGACTTCCAACTCAAATCCTGTTTTCTTGTAGAGAAAGCTAAGATTTTGCATTTCTGTTTCATTGTACATGAATACACTTAAGAAAATAAGAATTAGGGTTGTTTGGAATATCACAGCTATGGATTTCATTGTCATAAAATCAGTGAAGGCCCTTTGAATATTTTTATTTGCATATTTCAGTAAGTCATTACACAGCATCTGGTATCTATTAATTATTTTCCAGAGATTAATGTGAGGTGGACAAGTGCAGACGTCTCCTTTACTAATTGAATATCTACGAGTCACAGTAACATACAGTATATTTAAATTACATTCCCAAATCTCTAGCAGAAATGTGCATAATACTGAAATACAGAAAGGTTCCTAAAATAGTTACATAGTGGACTCAGATGAGCAAACAAAATTAAAAAGTTTCAAGGTAAGGGATCCTCTTGACTCTAGAGCCGTGGGCCTTGCACATGTGCATTAGAGTACTGAGCCTGGCTATTCAAGTTGATAAAATGAACAGGAATTTTAGAGTAGCCAGGATTCAGCCTCTGCACTTTCTCGTGACACTTTCAGAAACTATTTTCCACGTGCTTGTATTAGACAGTCATTTAATTGAATTGTCATGTATATAATATGTCCATTCCTTTTTTATTTCTGCCATTATAGGTTTATTTTCTTTTGGTCAAATTTGAACAAAGAAAAAATCATAGGGCTTTTTAAAAAAACTTCTATGCTCATTGTATGTGATATTGTTCAATGTCTATGAAAGAAAGAAGGCTGCTGTCCAGTTAAAAAAGAAATAACCATAAAATTGGATCATTAGCATTTCAACAATGCTTTTTTCCTATCCTGTTTAGACAAATATTTCTGCCTTCTGCAGTGCATTTGTGTGGCAGCTTTCTCTTCATGTAACTAATGAAGTGATATGTATACATTACAGCCTATCTTATGTTTTAGCATTTCTAAAATGTTTTTTTTAAATCCTACCTATTGTACTTAATGTGTTGAAGGTGCAGGTTTGAAAGTCTTTCAGTTCTGTCAAGTAAGAGCTACACTGATTCGTAGCCTTTTTAAGAAACAATTCATACTTAATGGTAGTGAAATCCTAATTTATCCACTGTCATGGTGATCACCCCAGACAGTATTATGTGGTTGCAAAAACTGAGACAGGAGTAAGGGCAAAACATATAAGCGCTATCTTATAAAGCCAAGATCCACACCTCAGTTCCTGCACATATGATCTCAGAGTAGCAGAATTGATTTTTTTTAAGTTGGGTTGGTTTCTGGTTTTTTTACCCTTTCCTCCCCCCTAACCATATTTTTTATAAAACTGGCATAGGCCACCACAGGCCACAAGGTAGAAAGATACAGTAAAAACAGAGTTAAAAGTGAAGTGTATTCTTGATTATAATTATAGCATTCCTAGCGTGACACTAAAGAAACTCGATGTATGGTGCTCAGTTTGTTATTTTGCAGCTTGTTAAATTTTTATACTTCGTGGTTGTGGGAGGTAGCTAAAAACAAGAGAATATTCTGTGCTCTTACAGAAATCATTTTGACCTCTAGGTAAAGTACATTTATTTGTGTATACATCATCTGAACTGTGAGTTGTTTTGATTGATGTAGTAGATTGCATATACATATGGCATAGAGAGGACCTGGGTTAGGGTAAAAGTTCTGGGCTCTTTCATGATGGACTATCTAAATATAAACTAGAATAAAAATGAGTAAATTGATTTTAAGTTGTACAAAAGTGCCATACAGGAGTAAGTCCTGGGATGGTTATGACAGACTGTGTGTGCCTTTTATTTGGGAAACTGATCTTCAATTAAATAATTGCTGTATTAAAGTTTAAGAAGTATCCACACATCTGTTACACCAAGGTTAGTATTTTTGGGAAGGAAAATCAGTGTAGTTGTTTCAGATGGTCTCTTAAAGATCATTAGTACTATGAATCAGAAGTAGAGGTTTAACAGCATGGCACATATCCAGGAAAGTAGCCATTTGTAGGAAGTAATAGATTTAAAAGTTTAACATGTAGAATTAGGGTGTGGATAAGGTCTAAGGCATTTTTTCTGTGAACTGAGGAGCTTGGTGGTCAAATGATGCTTCAGTCATGAAAGAAACAACCCAACAAAGTGAAAATCTCTGTTCTTTCCTGCACATCTCTCATGGTCATTCCTTCTGGCTTTGAGAATGCCAACAGTTTTAGTTAAAATACTGGTTTTTCACCTGTGTTACCTTTTATAGGGCAGGCTGTGTATGTATCTTTGGAAGGTGAGCGTTCTTTCTTCATTAGCTCTTCCTGACGTCAGTGCAGTGAGAAAGCTACACTAAATACAGAGTCAGTGTTGCATTTAAAGGAGGCAAGAAAGTACTCTTTCAAACAGACTGATGTCACATAGATATACTAGATGACATTTGTTACAAATAAATTACTTACTGTTACTGTGTTCAGTTATTTGAATGGGTGAAGGGAGTCTTATGTGGGGTTCTTTGAGAGAAAGAAAGCTGACTTGGGGTAGCCTAGCAAAGGAATGATTTTCTGCCTTTCTAAATAATTTCTTTTCAATTATCTTTGTGTTTTGACTTTCATTTCTGATAAGATCCTGTCAAAACTTCTAAACCAAAACTTGGGAATAAATAATATTAGTTATCTGGGTTTGTTGTATTCAGTAGTTTGCACCTAAGTGTGGCTGCTAAAACAGAACAGGATTTCCCTTTTTCTTCCCCAGCAAAGAACAGGAACTTCCAAATCACAGGAGTTTGGATGAGTAGGCAGAGGATCTGCTGCCTTCGAGCCTTCTTGGCAACAGGTGGAATTGTGATATGTGTTTGACAGAAAATAGTCATCTCAGCTAGGCAGTCTTTGTCTGTTACCCCTCTTTTGAAGAAAGATCTATCCCCTTGGTCAACTTCTTCCTCCTTTTCCATCAGGAAGCTAAGAACACCTGCTACTGCCATCTTCTGTCTTCCTTTTAGGCAAAAAAGATGAATAATACATGACCAAAATTTCAAAAGCAGCTACTAATTTTAGGTGCCCCAAGATGCCGAGCCTTACTATTAAGTAAGAAAGAAAAGTGAGAACAGATCACACCTATATTCTATGTGCTTGGTTTCTTTCCATTTACTTCTGGATGCAGTTCAAAATTCTGATTCCATTCTTCTTAATGCGCTGAGCGGTCCAGAGCCTGGCCACTGGTAGGTCACTTCTCTGCCTCAACTAGGGCACTTCTCTATCTCAGTTATTACCAGAAATGCAACAAAAAAGCAAAAAGAATATTTTTTCTAGGCTTTTGCATATGGCCAGGTTGAGATCGTACAGTCTACACCAGGAAAAAGAAATCAGAAAGCTACCTATTTTGCAAAATGGTCTTTCATGTGTTGGGAGAGAAAGAAACGAATAAATTTGGTCAGAAGGACAGGAAAAGAAAAAAAAAGATTTGTAAAGAAGATTGTGAAAGCAGCTATTTTGTCCAGGAAGAATCAGAATGCTTTCATCATTCAGATATTAGGATATTTACCTTAAATATTCTTAAAAAGTCGTACTTATCTGTGTAGTACAGACAAGGAAACTATCTGAAAAGGCTTTCTAAAACCAAGAAGAATTTAATCAAGGAGGTTTCCAACCATAACTTGTTTACATCAGTTATATTTTTTTAATAAAATGGGCTTAAAGGCTTAGCCTCAAAGGTGTTGTCAGCTTTCTGTAAGGTATAATGACAGCTGTTGTTCCAATACAATTCATCAAATCTATTTACTGTTTTGTGGGAATTCCAGTTCTTTTTGTTGGTTACATGCAACAAAACTTGGTATTCAGAGAACACTGAGAGATTCAGTCATGTCACAGTGATTGGTGAATTAGAGCACTCAACTAAGCCTAACTTATTTAGGAAGCATCAATCTATTGTATTACCTAATAAAAATCAAAAAGCTTTCAAGAATCTGCCTGCTGTTCTGCTCTCATTCCCCAGAGCAGAGGAGCATATACAACTCTCAGGGCAGTGGATCTCTTAGCCAACAAGACCTAAGGTCTTGTTCTGCTACTTACGTGTTGTCCACGAATGTCCTGCAAAACCAGGCTTTTGTTTCTTACTGTGTAGTATGTGCTGACCCACTTCTAAAGCAAAATAAACCCAGCACATAGGGTAAAGAAAGTAGTTGATGACGATAAATTTACTGCCAAACCAAGAAGCCCTTTTAATTGCAACTCACATTTATTAATATTTCCCTCTTTTAACAGTGTATTTTATCTGTATTCCTGAATTAATTTATTTTACGAATTCTTATTGTTACTGGAAATTGATGGTAAAGTTCTGCAGAATTAAATAATTTTTTTAATAGGCAGACTTCTGCTCCTCTATAACCTTGCAAAGTACTGCTTTCCTACTTGCTGTTTAAGAGCTTCATTTATTTCAGGTTTTGAGGTGGTACAGGCAGCGTGCTTGATGTACCATGCTGCTTGCACTGGGGACTTCTGTGCTTGTGTTTTACATGCTCTGGCAAGCAGCAGGGACTGCCCAGAAAATATTTTAGGAGGAATAAATGCCTCTAAGTAGCAGTGCATTATAGAAATCATTGTGCTACAGGGGCTTTGTCAGCCTGGCTTCTCTGTGCCTGAAGACTTCAGCAAGACCACTTATTCCCTTGGGAGTTTGATGTGCATGTACAGGAAAGCAGAGAACATTTCATCCAGCTGCTCAAAAATTTTAATGAGAAATATGAGAGTAGGAAGAGAGATGAAAATAAGTTGTAACAGATAACACTGTATTAAGAGATCAAATTATTAAAGAAGGAACATTATTGCACTGTCATTTTCACCCATTTATAATATTGCAAACCTTGGCAGGAATTAGTACTAAGAGTTCCTGACTACCAGAAACACAGGCAGTGCATCAGGATGTATTGAGCAGCAAAGTTAACTTTCTGCAAAAGGAAGAACCTGTCTTATCATCCTTTTAGTGGCATAGAATACAGTGATACGTTCCTACTACAAGAACCCTGAGTAAAATGTTACTCATAGCAGAGGTGGTATCTTGATATAATGTCTTCATGCAGTCAATTACCTGCTAAGTTAGCAGGTTTCATCTATAGCTTGTTTCCAAGTCTCAGAGGTTTCCTTTGCTTGAGGTATTTTATTTTATTTTATTTCATTTCATTTGGATACTGCTCTTTGAAACTCACTACATCCTAGATATGAGTAAGCATTGTACAAAAATATTGAGCCTCTAGAGGGGCTCCTGTTTTTGTTAGTGCTGGTGGGGCAAGGCTGAAGAGAATCAGTGTGAGCAGGCAGTACATGACAGAAATACTGTACCTTACATAGACTGAGCCTTTGGGTGTGAGAGGGAGCATTCAAGGGAAGAAGCTTCAGCGTATTTTTTTACAAGGTGTAGCCCTACTTTGAAGCTTTTTTCCTTTGAGTATGACTTTTAGACATAAGTAAGCCACCATTTCTATTGGCAGAAGTTATGGAAAATTCTTGCAGTCTGCAGTCATTGCACTGCAGCAGAATCAGAGTCAGGTTTTCCTGTGTAAGTCTGATCTGAATTCACTCATCAGGATTGGATCACGTAGCTGAACATGGGTTATGGTTCTTCATTTTATATAGAAACCTGGTTGTATGGTGCAAAACAAATTCTGCCTCTCTCTGTGCCTTTGAAAGTGCATATGAAATTCTCATATTCTTTAGCAAATGAGGTTTACACCAACTTTCTTTGTACCTCAGCATGATACCATGCTGCTTTAGCATCTGCATATCTAGAAGAGAAAACTAGAAGAGAAAGATTTGATGTAAATGCTTCTGTGCGTGCATGAACATGCTGGTGTTTCTATAAAAATTCTGTCAACCCCTGTAGGAAACTGTTTTCTAAAAATAGTGAAAGAATAAAGGCTGAATCCAAGATTAATTGCTTACTACTTCAGAGCTGTGATATCCTAGAAACTTATTTCGTTGAATACACTTTTAGTGTCTAAGCTAGTTACTATCATTTTGGGTAAGGCTGCAGGCTAAGCTGCCATTTTTTCCAGTTCACTGTTTTGATGATTTCTTTCAGTCTTGACGTTCTTTGGCCCTTTGAGTTACATATGTATTACTAAAACATAAAGTGTGTAGCATAGCACGGGGCCTGTGTGTTCTTGAAAGTAAAACTCTTAAGTACTTAAAAGCATACCATAAAAAGCAGTAAACCTAACCATATTTGGAAGAAGAAAGATTTAATTTAAATTATATTTAACTATTTTGTAATGAGGTAGATAAAATATGTTCTAAAGTAAAGCAAGCAAAGAATTTATTTAATGAGTTTCCAATTGTTTGAATCTTTTTAATATGAATAGGGTTTTTATCACCTCTAGATCACTCTAAGAAAAGGGAGTAGCTTTTTAGTTGAATGTTGTAAAGATCTGAACTCTTACGCCATTTTTCCTTCTTCTCTTTCACCTTCACTAAGGCAAAACATTGTTTCTTTGAGTTTTATGTCATAGGTTATATTTTCTAGGCTCTTAATAGGTCTCCTTGCTTCTCTCTGGACTGCAGCAGCTGGTCCTTGTCCTGTGCTATCTGAATAAAGATGGGTATAGTAATCCAGCTCAGGCCTTAGCTGTGTCAGACAATGGGAGGGGATTTGCACATCTAATTTTTATCAGCTGTTCTGACTAAGAGGAACCTTTCTCTGAGACTTTAGTTGAAAGGAAGGAATGTGAAAATGCATCAACACAACGTTTTCACATCTGGTGCTAAATGTAGTTTCTGTGGGTAGAGGAATGTTCAGGGCACGGGCTACATTTAGCTGTTGACTTTGGATCTTCTTTGTTTGCTGGTGTTTCTTTTTTGCAGTCAATGTTAGATCAAAGTTGTGTTCTCTTAAGAGCTTCACTGTGGATCTGTCACATAGGTTTGCATTAAGAATAGGTGTAGCTCTGTGTTAGGGCTGTAGGATTTGAGGTTATTTTTTTAGCCAGCTTTGGCTGGCTATTTTGTCTTCTTTGGGGTTTTTTTATGATACCATACTGAATACATGTATTCAGTATGGTATCATATCAATCCCTGTAGGATCAGGGATTTAAGATGGTTGATGCACTTTATACTTTTCATTGTCACCATTTTCAGTGCAGAAGAGAGAAGTTGTGTAACCATGAATGTCAGGTTACACTGTGCAGAGCATTACACCTTGAGAAAAATTGTTGACCACGGGGAGAGGAGGGTTGTGGCTATCAAACTTACTGGTCAACATGATGGAAGGATTTTGATCCTCTCTGCATTATTCAAGTTTTTCTTCCTTAGTCAAACTAGTTTTTCTTGCAGAATCACATAACCTCAAGAAAACTGAAAACCAGCAAGTGTGTGAACTTGTTTCCTGCTTGTATCAAATGCGTGGAAGATTTCCTGTCTTTGAAATCAATAGAATTTTAAGTTTTTATTTAAGAAAAAGTTTTTTGTCTTTTTTTTTTTTTTTTTTTAACTATCATGTGAATTACCAAGAGAATACATTGCCATGGTCCCAGGCTATTTGTGTTGTTTCTTATCCTTGACATTTTAATTCACTACTGAATTTATACTTTGCATGTTTAAGTACTGGTAAGACATGAAAGTTGGTAGGGTTAAAACTGTAGACAGTGCTTTAAAGCTCCTATGATAATTGTTCTTAGGTATGTATTCCTTTACTGTGGCTCTCAAGACAACTATTTAATAGACAACATTTGAATAATACAAATGTGCGGTTGGTAAAAATGGATTAGGGTTTCAGGGTGGTACCAATGGGTGATATTTAATATTGAATGACATGTATTAAGACAAATGCTTTTATATATAATTTATTTGGCATTGTAAATGCATTTATCTTGTGAGATACAGACTCCCTGTTGCCACATGAAGTATTCTGGAAAGGTTTGGAGTAAATAAATAATAAAACCACTTTGATATACAATCTAACAATATTAAATATTAAGACTTTCACATGATTGATTTTAATACTTAATTAACTTATTTAAAGTCCAATGTAACTCTGTTTTTGTATTAGAGATCAGACAGGCAGAAGTTAAAATGCAGGAAATGTTATTAAATGGGACAAAATTAATTGCATTTAATGACCATCAGACTCGCTGGCTGTTAACCTGTCCATCAGTGGCATGATCTTGTTTGTTTTGTTCTGGATCCCAGCTGATGTTAATGTTAATCTGTTCCACCATGTCAGACCATTTTTTATGTTTGCATCATTCTATTTTAATGATACATAATCTGGTACATTTTCTAAAAGATAACAGACTTGCTTTATGCTATCCAAAGTTTGTCAAATTGTGCACTTTTCTTCTGACTTAGTAAGTGTTCTTCCCCAGGCATGTTTCTTCAGTGGGTGGTGGCAACCTGTGGAAGTGGCTGAGTAGGAATCTTAGCTGGTTTTGAGCTGCTCTGTGTGTGTGGGAGGGTTGTTTGGGTTTGGTGGCATTTTTTGGCGGTTTTTCTCTTGGAGGCACTGGAACTAGTATTTTCTGTATTTAAATGGAGATGATGGTAGTAAAGGCCTCAAGTGATGGAGCGCTGAAGATCACAGTGCTGTGAGATAGATGGTGTCTGTGGCCTAAGTAAAAATCACTCCTAGAGCAAAGAAGAAAGCAGTGAATATTACAGTAAGAACAGATTTTTCAAAAATGCCTATTAATGAGTATCCTGGTAAAATATCCAGCTTGAAATAGATCAATGGTCCTCTTTTCCTCATTTGCCAAAGTTCATGTTCAGGACTGTCTTCTACTTGACCCTCTAGTTAGCGTGCTGTTCATTTTTGGTTTTTTTAATCCCTGGTTTAGGAGGAATAATTTAATTTTGCTAGTATAAGAAAACCCATGATCTGGGACTGCTTCTAGATTATTTGGAAGACATCTGTGCTTCACTGCTTTAAATAAACCCAATGCATGTTTATTCTCCTAATATTTAATTTCTAACCTACTTTAAAATGTTTTCACATTCTGGAAAATCCTCACTTCTGTGTTCTAACATGCTTGATTACTTCATAAGCCACAAATGAGGGGCAGAGTTGTGAACCCTCATAACATGATGCTGTCAAACTTAACAAAACATGCATAAGACCATTACCACATCAGACACTTGCTTTTAGTCAGGTCGTCTTAATCAATTTGACTTCACAGGGCAGCTAATTTATCACTTAGCTAAACAAGTATTTCCCCTACTTGTCATCAATTTAAGTAATTAAAATGGTAAACTTTGCTATATGGCATGAAATAAAGGCCCAAAGATAATTTGGAGAAGGTGGTTGATACAGTCTAATAGAATGAATGCAAAGTATTATTAAAACACTTCGGTACGCTTCAGTAGTTTTCAGTAATGTCATATTCAGGTAGCTTTGCTGGTACTGATGGAAAGAGATTTTTATTTTTAGCATATCCAAGATTTAGCAGCATTGTTCAGCTTTGTCCTCAGAGCTAGTGGGTTCTCATTTTCCTTTCTTTAGGCATAAAATATTTTGCTCTGTTGCTTGATTGTTTAGAGGTAAGAGGATGTCAGAGAGCAAGAGTGGGGCAAGTGCTGCAACCTGTGCAGTGCTTCAGCCCTCATCCTGAGTACGTCCCCAAGCCTGCAGTTCCTCTCCTTCCATTTTACCACTGGAGAAGGGGAAGGGAGGGGAAATGGGTGTTATAAAAGCTTTGCCTAATTCTGTTTCACCTACTCAGTTACACCTTCAAAATACCCTTGCTGAGACTGATTATACTTTCTAATTTTGCCCAAACAATATGAATACTCTTCACTTCTTAAACATTAATTTTGATGTGTTTTGGTGTGTTTCATGCTTGGAGTAAATAATTTTTCAAAGTCCATATAAACAGTGATGCTTAAGGGTGGGTTTTAGGTTTTTTAAATTGAAATAATTTAGTCACTATTTTTGAAACAATGCTTTTCATCCACAAACTGCTTATTTGAATACTGAATATTTCTATTCAGTATCTGTGACAAGTGAAGACGTTAGTGAATGTTTTATGACATGAAATAAGGTACAGTATTCATGTTCAACTGTGCTATGTTTTGTTTAAGAAATGCTGATTTATCAACATTTTTGAGATTAGGGTAGTCTTACCAGTTGCTCTTGCGGTAGTGAATACTCTCACTGCTAAAAGAATGCAACAATTTTTGTTTTGTTTTGTTTTAATTTTACATCTTCTTAATGAACATCGATTATAATCAGTTTATTATATGAACATTTATTATAATCTTATTATAGATTAGTCTTCTGCCTTGTACAGTTCTGTGTATTTGTTTTTGTCATGTTTCACCCAGCTCTGGTCCAAAAGTGATGGGTGCTTCACTGGCTGTACAGCTAACGATAGAAACATATCTCACTTAGACTTTTATCTTTGTCTTGTATTTCTATCTATCTAGATATGACTTAATAATGGAAGATGAAGTATGGCTGAATTGAGGCTGTTGACCCTGACAGTCTGGAGAAGAAGTGGGTTTTGGTTTTGAATGTTTTAAATGTAATTTTGTTTAAGCATTCCAAACTCATGGGTTTGTATACAGGAAAAATGGCAATGCTAATGAAGGCATGATTATACAAGACTGATTTATGGCTAAAGGTGGTAGAAATCATATAATGTGCTAGAGTAGCTAATAGGGAAGGCAAAATATTTGTAAACTCTTGGGTGAATAAACCTTCTCACATCTAAAAAAGAAGCAGGCAACTTCCAAGTAAGTACTAAGAGTAAGTACCCAGTGAGAACAAGGAGAATTCTCTGAGTTAGAATGGGTATGTTAAATCAGACTATCTAATGCAGCAAGTAGTTAATCTCTGCTGTGTAGAAAGGGGTTGTTAGTTAGGTAGATGTCAGTAAACATCAGTTAAGTTTTTCCTAATGAAAACAGGTTGGTATTCTATCACTTATGGAATACAGAGGAGGTCATGGGAGAGGGGGTGATGTGCTATAAGCAGGTATCTCCACAGAGCCCTTCTGATATCTGGTATGGTTCTTTGTTGGAGTCCATAAGCCTGTCTCTCGAGGGATTTGTGGTCTCCATTGAGAACAGATGTGCTGACAAGCTGCCTTCACTGAAAGGCAGACAGGATTCACCCCATGTGTGTTGGTCGGCGAGGAGCAAACCTGGGGCACTGTCCTTGGTGGCACAAAAGGGCTCCCCCTACTACTTAAGTTCAGTAGCCACACAAAGAGTCTCTATGCCTGCCTTTTCCTTGGGCTCATGAGTGTTTCTACTAATTTCCCTGACTAGATAAAAGTTTCATACATAGCCTTAATTATTTTTTCATATATGTTACTGAATAGTTGAACTCCCAGTTGTGGGAAGCACGCCTGGTGTTTCAGTTTTTTAGCACTTCATCTTTGGAGGTTTAAAAAAAAAGAGCAAATAGGTTAAAGTGTCACTTTGAGCTTTCACTGAGATGTTAGGGTTAGCCAGTATCAAGTCTTGCAATCCAGTAATTGAATTTCAGAGTTTTATAACATTTTTATTGTTTCACATTGAGAATGGTTTTAAATTGCATCTTATTTAATATGAACAGTATGTTATAGGCCATTACAAATCAACCACAAACCTGTAAAGAATTAATCTGTCTCAGAGTAAGATCCCAAGTGTAATCATAATTGGTTTAATAGTTCTCTTTGCTCTTTGTTAGAAGAGCAGAAAAGAACGTAAGTGTAAAACTGTGTAGAAAATTGCTTGGACTAAGGAGTGAAGACTAATAGGTAGTGATACTTTTTTTAACTCTAATCATATGTATCCATAAACAAACACAAGTAACTGATTAAATCACTGTGCAGATATCAAAAGTAAATCTATTCAGCTGTTTAAAACTGCTCTAACAGTCTGTAAAGTAAATTATGGTTCTTATAGACTGTAAAGGTATGGCATTTGGGGAGTATTTAAAAAAAAAAGAAGGTGGATACAGAAGAGAACAATATAGAAGACCAAACTTGCTAGGGCTAATTTGATATATGGATGTAAGACAGTGTAAGTCTGAAACATACTGTGTCTTGACTAAGTGGTGGCTGCTGAAACTACAATGACTGGTAAGGTCATTTTGTGCCTGGTTCTCAGTTTGAAAGACACTCAGGGTTGCGCTTTGTTCAGATTGTGTAGCAATCTCTGAAGTACCGTAAAAATAAAGAGTTAAACTTAAGCAGCACAGTTTGAAATAAGCTTGTAATTTTTGTGAAGACAAAATCAATGGATCATTAGAAAGATATTTACAGCGATATAGCTAAAGGAATGAGAGCAGCAACTAAAATACCAGCAGGAGAAAATTACTTCTGCAAAGTTGATGGTGGGTTATGTTTTCTTTTTTTAAATAAATTATTGTAAGTTTTTATTATTTATTTAATATATCAGGTATTTGTAAACATCTCTCTATATTTTGTAGCCATAAGACTACAGGCAAACGTTATTTAAGGGGCTAGCAAGTTTGTAAATATTTTTCTTCAAGATACCATTCGTGCAGTTTTCATTATAGTTTAAAAATTACATAGGAAACACATGATGTGTACATACATTCATGGCACATTTTGTTGAGCCTATTATAGAGTTGTTCAAGGCAGTTTTGTGTTTTAGTGGTGTGTTTTGTCATATAATTGTATGATTGTTATAATTTGACATAAAGGTGTACCACTGCTCAAGTGGTAAGTCCTACCTTCCCTCAGTTCCCGGCTCCTTGTTCCCAAGACCTTCACATGCTCTCTTCCAGCTAAACAGAAGTGAGAGATGATGTGACCATTTCAACACCACAGCAACACAGGTGCCAGGGCAAATAAAGGATAAAACCCTCAGGGAATATGGCTGAGAGAGCATCCTTTTGAAAACAGTCTGGATGCACTGGTTTCAAGGAAATGCCTACTAGTGGCCCAACTAGGTTTGTTTATTATTTAGGGGGTTTGGGGGCTTGGAGGGTTTTTTCCGCATAACTTACTAGGAAAATCAAGAAGGTGTAGAGTATAAAAAGGTCTTAAGAATCCCAGTTCCCTTTCATTTATTGACAGTAAACTGAAGGTATAAAGCCTACACGGTCAACACCATACCTTCTAGGAACCAAAGGAAAAGCATAATTGAAGTGATTTCAAATTCGTTAATATGCCAGTCCTGAAAGTGTAGATGCATACCTCTTTCTGTATTTCTTTTTCGATTTCTTTCTAAATACAATTTTCTTGCTGTTAGAAAGTTATGGTACTTGTAAACAAAGCAGTTAGGGTAAGTGATATTTAAAACTCATCTGGTGGTCGTAGGTAGCTACTTAGTGTGCTTGGGCAAATCAGACCTATTTAGCTGGCTTAGGTTTTTTTGTGTTGCAAGTTAATAAATTGCTGTACAGTGACTAAAATGCAGTCTTGGCAAATGTACTCTTACACTATTAATGCACTGGAAAGGTCGTTTCTCCTTCTTATGCGCTGATCATAACCTTGTCTGCTTTTCACCCTTTTATTGGCATCCTCTTATTTGTTGCAGCCAATAGTAGCTGCCAGCACTCCCCACATGAGCTTCTAACATAGTTCTTGTTCAGTTGCTTGATAGCGATGTGAATGTCATTCAGGGGCCTGTGAGGATGAATCCGGATCACCTACTTCCTAAGGTTTCAGTTCTGCCATTACTCCCCTTTTGGCCTTCATTTTTGGAAGATGTCTTTGTAAATGTTCACCAGCTAGTTGATCATGTTTCTTAAAATGCATCCTTAACATCATCTTTCTAGAAAACTATCGTGGTTTAAGGAATGGTATTCTCCAGTTTAGTTTTCCCAGTGAAACCATTGCATGCCATGCACAGCTCGCTTGCTCACTCCCCCCTCCCCCTCTTCCCTGTGGTGGGATGGAGAGAACTGGAGGCTAAGTAAAGGTAAAGATCACAGCTTGAGATAAGAACAATTTACTGGAAACAGCAGTTTCCAGTATAAAATGAGATAAGAAAAATGACCAGTAACAGCAACAATACTAATGATAGAGGGTACAAGAAAAGAAACGTTCTTGCTCACTGCAGAAAGCCCAACAACAGGTGATGCCCGACCACTCCCTTCATCGCAGAGCTGACATTACCCAACCACTCCCTCCACCGTACTTACTTAACCAGAAAAAAACCTTTCTTCCTGGAAGAGACTCAGTTCACCCTGCCCATGGCAATGACATGACATGGTACAGAATAACCTCTGGGCCCTAGCCATGCCACCTCCTTGCTACTGCAAAACCCTGTTCTGGCCAGAACCAAGACAAAAGCTAATATAAATCTTGATAAAACCAAATTTACTTATCAAGCCAATCGGTATTAACCCAGTCTCTTTTTGCATGTCTGCCACTGTTATCTCATACTTGACCTACGATTTCTGAAAAAGAAGTTGCTAAAAGGAGGATTTTCTGGGATGAGAGGTCTTGAGTCCAGAAGAGTGATGATGATGGTCTTTCCTCAGTTTTGCTCTATAATCTCCATCATGCCCAAGAACTAGCATCAGCTCTCCTTGGAATCAGACTAAAAGATGAGTAGGGAAAACTAGAAAAAGGAAGGAAAAGAGGCTCTTGCTCTGTTTTACAGTCTGTCAAAGCCACACTTGGACTTCTAGTTGCAGTGTGGTATTTGTAGGTAGTATAACAATTTTTTTGGACTCTAAATATTGCAACACAAAACATTCAAGTGGAAACACTGTTGTTCTGCTATTAGACAACTAATGGTGATGATATGCCTGGAAAGTAAGAGAAGGTTTTAAGTTCCTTTGCTCTCGAATTGTGTGATTTAAAAGTAGCTAAAGGAATACTGAATGTTTCTCTGGTTTTTTCCTCCAGATAAATACTCTTCAGTTGGAATTTACTACTGCCAATATGTATCATTCTGTGTCAGAAACCAGTCACCCTTTGCAAACAGAGGAACAAGAGATAGGCATTGATCCCTTGCAGAGTTTTTTGAACAAGCCAGGGGAAGGTGAGTTTTGTATTTCTGTACTTTTTTTAGAGTTTATACCTTATATAAGTGTGTCATGATAACTGTACCTGTCATAATTTGTTTAATTCTCTCAATGAAGTTGAACAGGGCAACTTAAAGAACATTTCACAGAGTATGTGTAGAACACTCTGACACTAATGAAAACCACGAAAAGTCAACTTTCAATTATAGACAGAAGCATTAGCCAAATGTTTAATGCGCTGTCATCCTTTTTTAATCATAAACCAAACACTGACTTCAGCATAAGAATATTGAAATGGAGCATGGCTTTATGTTACTTTCTCAAGCATGGGCTCTTACACTGCTTTGGGTTTAGGGATCTTTTTTGTTTGTTTGTGGTTTTTTGGTTTGGTTTGGTTTGGTTTTTCTGGGGGGAGGGTGTGGTTTTTTTGATTCTGCAGTAAATTTCAGTATGTTATTTTGAATGAAATTATGCAAATTAAAAGGCTGATTTTTTGTTTGACTCAGCACCTATATTCTTATTTAAAAAATCACCTCGAAGTTGAGATAAAATGAACAGGCTCTAAAGGTAGAAATTACTACATAACCTAAAGTAAATTAATTAAATGCAGTATTTGGAAGACCCTAATGAACAATGAGAACAAACTGCTTGGATAATGCACACGTGTCTGTGTTGCTCATCTTTTCTACTTACTTGCTAGTAGTGACAGTATAGTTGGTTCGAAGAAAGTGATAAGCTTAATGAGAAAGCTCGTCCTTGTCATGAAAACATTCCTCAAGTATTCAGTTATACACAGTGGCACCTTAACTACCTGTAATTTTCCAGTCATTGAACACATGTACCAGGAGGGCAAAATAAAAAATTTATTTTAAATTACAGAGTTGAAACAACTTTGTCACATTTTCTAAGTCCCTCACCCAGATCAACTACTCTCTGTGGGTGTATCTGTCTATAAATCATCTGTATACTAGTGTTTATTAAAAAGCTATGTCAAGTTTTGCTCAGTCATGTTTATTACTTCAGTTTAGAAGAAGCTGATGTTTTGCTTCAAAATATATTGGTAAAACTTCATTGTCCCTTTGAGTTAATTTTTTCACTATTTCTTCATTGGTTTATAAAGCTTCTTTAATGTTTGAAAATGTGAATGTACATCTAGGGGAAAGTATTTTAAAACCTGACAATTAAATGGAATAGCTTTTCTAGGTCAGTGTTTCTTTTCTATTATATTTGACGTCTTAACGATATGAAGCCATTTTAACCTGATCAACTAAATGCTTTTTTGTACATATTTTTAGAAATTTGAAAATAATCTTTTTCAATAACCTAAAATAATAACCATTTTCAAGAGGAAAAACAGTTTGCTTCTAGTCTACCCCAGTCAAGAAAAAGATGAACATTTTCTTCTGATTTCGATTTTCTTTAAAAAAAAATATTGGCCGTTCTCTCAACTCTGTTTCAGGAAAAAGCAAAATTTTCACCCTGTTAAAAACCACTGTAAGTTAATTTTACCCTTTATTGTGCCCAGAAGCGATTAGTTACCTTGACTGAAAAGGTTTCTCATTTTTATCCCAACCTTAACATTTCTATGACATACAAAGTTATTAGGATTGAATTGATGTTTAAAAGTGCCATTAATTCATTTACCCCAAATGTTCATTAACAATGTAAATGTATGCTGATGTTCTATGAGACAAGGAAGTGACTAATGACTCTTCGCACTAACAACACTTAAAATGAATAGAAACTTTAGATAGCTAATCTTGAAGTAATCAAGACCCTCATTCAGCTTGGCATCTCTGTATGCTCTAAAACAGCTGTCAACTGTTAAAAATATATACACAACACACACATACGCACATGCGAGGATAAAGATATGTAAATACATGGTTCCCCAAGTCATAAAGGTTACCAACTATGGTACATTTTTTATGTTCTATCTATGTAAATATTTTATATAAAGCATCCATTTCATCTTCATAGGCTTTTTTGCTGTGAAACACATAGTGCATTTTAATTTGAAACTTTATATATCCAGAATACGTCTTTGAAGTTTTAATGTTTCATTTTAAATAAAGCGTTTGCTTGGTCGGTGTTAGCTCTTTGGGCATCAAAATATGCAGTCATTCCCGTCCACGCAGTCTGTCCATCATTGCCTTCACAAAATTATTTCAAGAGAAGGTTTTTCAATGCAGTCTTAAGTTTCAGGGGTGATACAGAATCAACTTGGTGAAAAACGGTATCTTAATTTTTTTTTGTCATGAATCACAGAAATATGGTGGAGAGGTGGTCCATCGGAGATGTTCTGTGCAATATTATAGAATATCAGGACAACTGAATTGTGTTTTTGAAGCCTTGCTGAATGCTTAGCTTGGAGGCAAAGGGATAAAAGCCTTCACTGTGATGAGGTGATTGAAAAAAACACAGAAGTGATAAGGGCGCTGAAAATAAATATTTAATTACTGAGCTAGTCAGATTTGTTAATCTACATGAAGTATTGTATTTTTGGTATGTGCAACCGATACCAAAACTTGATGGAGAACCAGGAGATGTCATGTCCAGCTGGAGTTAAGAAAGTCTCTCACAGTTTTCATAAAATGAAAGAAATCTCAAAAATACATGGATTGCTCTTAAGTATAGCTGTTTGGAAAACTGCATGCATTGACTACTTTTTGTTCATTTGCTGTCAACTTGAAAGGGTATATTGGATGGGATTCCAGAAATATGTTGATTGAATGTAGTAGTACTCAGTGCTTTTATGAACATTTCAGTGAAGGAATAGAGAGAAAACATGGTTTATTTAGGATAGGACTGTTGACACAATGGAGAGTAGATGTAAAATTCAAAGTATTCTTGAGATTTTGGAGAAGTGGCCTGAGAAGAATAAGACATGGTTCACTAGGAACAGCTGCAAGGATTAATGTTGCAGATGCTAGGCATGAGACAGTTACCTAGCTGAACAAATGAAAGTAGATCATTACAGATGAGGTAAGTGTCATTTGGAGAAAGGTCTGGGCATTGGTAGCTCTCCAAATTTTATGTGACTGATAAACTTTGAATCTTGAGCTATGATGAGCCGTGAGAATGTGCTTGTTTGCAAGTTTAAAAAATTCAGAATAAGTCTTTAAAGATTTTTTTCTCTCTCTCTTTAAAATCCATTAAGATAGTATTTTCATCCTTTACTGTTGATTAATTTGGCCTATGTTATTTTCCTTATGTCTGATTTTTTTTTTCAAGATACAAAAGATGGACATGGCATATATGCACTTTGACATGCTTTTTAAAATAGCATTTTTAAATAGTTGATAAGAAATTTATGGCAGGGATTTTCACTTTTGCAATCTAATACTTCAAATGGAAGATATTAGTTCTTTTAAGAAATTTTGAATTTTGATTGTTTCTTGTGGATCTGGTTGTATTTTAATTTACATGCATCTGTGTATGTGTGCATTATTATGTTCTCTTTTGACTATAGTAGGTTGATGACATCTTGCTGCTACATTTTCTCTTCTAAGAATCATCATGCTATTATTCAGTTTATTCTAGCAATATTTTATATTTTTGAGTGATCCTTTCTGAAACAGGGATCTTTCTTAGAGAAATTGGTGAATGTTAGTTGTGTCTCCAGCAGAGACTTTATAAGACCTGAATGAAATTTCAGAAACATTATTGTTGTACCTTCTCCCTGTGTATTGCATCTGACAAACTGTTTTTCTGACTTTGAAATGCTTGAGGTTTCTCTTACATTGAAATGGAATAACTAGGTTATTATATATAACTGTTGCTGCTGTAAATTTTTATTCCAAGTTACAGCGTCCACCACATTCCAACAAAAGTTTTGAGGAGCATGGTAGGTAGTATTCCCATTTCATTGATATAATGAGAAAGTTGATCCTCTAAGGACAGACTGGAACAATGCATTTAATACTCTTCAATTTAGTTTGCTCAATATCACAATTAATACAATTAAGGTCACTTGAAATGAAACTATTAACAAATTGGGTAATTTACTTTAACAATGTCAGTGAGTGTGTTCTCACAATTACATTTGCTTTAATTAGTGTACAAGCTATTATTTAATAGCATACTTCACATAGAAAAATGTAATGTGTTCTTTGTTCTTAATAGAAGAAAAGGGGAAACCTTTAATGGGTCAGAGTGTTTTGGATTTGGAGTTTGGCAGGATATATTTCATGTGTAAAGGCTATAGCTGGTGGTGAGGACAGAGAAGGCTGATGTTGCTAGAAGGACAAAGATAACTACTAGAGTGTGTGACTGAAATTAATGCAATTGAGACAGATAAGTTCCCCAATTCATACTTACCATTGCATCCCACCTGATTCTCAAGCCTGCCATGAAGAAATGTGAGAGATGGTAAGTGAACACTCATATTTCCATTTTGGCCATATACTGTGTGTTTCCGTTGCTTGTCTTTGGACAATTACGCTATTCTGGTGTTAACCTCATAGCCCTGATCACTAGAAAGTATTTCCATGGAGATACCTTGGGTGAAGTTTGAGATACCTGGTTTATATTAGTACACAGAAAACAAGTAGAAAACAGAGGGGAATGAAGTAATAAAGTAAATGCCATCTTTTCTGAACAAAGCAGGACCCATGCGTTATCAAGTAATTTTCCCAAATCTTAAGTGGAATTCACATGGACTGTTTTGGCCTTTGACGTTCCTTACAGGGTTAAGCGAATTTTTACTGTCAAAAAATTGTATTACCTTCTAATTGGTCCTTAGCTACTCAGTGTTGTAAGTTGGGGTTTTTTTCCACTTACAACCCTCCTCACTCGGGTATTCAGTGCTAATGTGGAATTGCCCTGTACGGTGTTTATTTACCTCTGTTTTTAGAGATCATTTCATTTAAAGGAAAAAACCACAGAGGTCTACACTTCTCTGTGTGAGAAGTACTTCCCTAGGTAAAAGCAATTGAGAATGCAAATACAGTGAGTTGTCGAAGACTTATTATTTTCTTATCAAATATTTTTTGATAGCGTATTGTATGACATCATGTGTGTCCTATAATGTGTATTCTTTCATCTTCTCCCCAGGGAGTGACATATACATGAAGTGTAGCATTGCGTTTTTAAGAGTCCTTTTAAATATGCATGCTACTGTGTGTTTTCATTAAAAAGTCGAGACTGGAACAGAGAACCTCTTTGCATTATACTGGAACAGCTGTGATTGTTTCTTACTGTCTTTGGGGTTCCATGCTGTGGTTTACACCATGCCCTGAAAAAGCCCTGTGTCCTTCATTGGCGAGTTTTACCCTTTGGCCAGAAATCTTCATTGTGCCCCACCTGCACAGTTCTTGCTCATGGTCCTGTTCAAAACCTTTGTGCTTCTCCTCCAGGGCTTGGCTTCTTCATTAAAGGCACAGGTATGCTGGAGGAGAAGGGGCTGTCCTCAGTCTGTTTCACTTCATATTGGATGAATAAAAGCAAGAATGGTTTTTACATCTTCAAACACCATATGCTAACATAACAAGCATTTTAATATTCATTTATTAATAATAACTGCTGTTTAGCTTGCTTTTAATTGAACTGAAACAGGATCGTAGTGACAAAGGCTATTGGAGCAACACAGTATATCTTGAGCTAACTCAGGCTGTCACTAGCTGCTTCCCTACAACTCTTCATTTTCCTCTTTTCTGTATTAGATATTTTTATTAAGACATCAGTTAACAGAAAAGCTATGCATGTTTAAAAATGCATATATTTAATATAGTTAGTTGAAAATAGCTATCACACGGTACAATTTTTACTTGAAAGACTGTATCTGTACAGGTGTTGACATGCTCTTAGAAATTTGCTGCTTGTGGGCCCTTTGGTTTCAGTGCCTTACTGCAAATTTGTATTCAGGAACTGCAGGAGTATTTTTAATTACTTCAGCTGTGGGAGCAAATGTGAGTAGCTGCTATGGACTTGTGAAATACTGGATTCCAGAGCTGGATTTTCCTCTCTAGAATTCGTAGATATGGGGGTTTTGGTGGCTTTGCATGAGTTGCACATTATTAATTCCAGTTTGGAGGTTATTCTGTGACATGGGTAACTGGCTTCAGTGGTTGATACGGCAGATACTAGGGAAGACCTTCTGGACAGTGATGTCTGTTCTTGGAATGATTTGAGTTGGAAGAGGCATTAAAGATCATTCCAAACCCCTCCACCATGGGCAGAGAACCTCTCACTAAATCAGGTTGCTCAAGACCCCCTCCAGCCCGACCTTGAACGCTTCCAGGCATGGGGCATCCACAACTTCTCTGGGCACCTATGAATTCTCTTGATCTAAGTGAAATTAAAAATGTTCGTTTTGGAAGTTTCACTCTAAATCATTATATGAAAACAAGACCATTCTCAGTAATGACACTGGCACAGTACCTCAGTTCAGTCATCTAAGCTGGAAGTTTCCAGGTCTTTCCAGATATAGCTCTGCCTGAATACTGGCATAAATCACTTGTCGGCTTCATGTCGTTCTTTTAACAACTCCTTGTGACCCTACTTTGGGAGAGGCTGATTTGAGCATTTCTTTTTCTTTTCCTAGCTTTTCTCAAATCCAAGTTAAAAATCAACTAGTTGGCTCTCATCTCGCTTTCTAGAACACATGTAGCATACTACTTGCAGTATGAAAAGAAAGAATGCAAGTTAAATGAAAAAGAAATTTTAATTGTTTTTAATAAATATTACATGCTTAGAGAACCTAAGATACCAAGAAGAAATTTTCATTTTAACTGTAGTAACTGAACAGCAAAATAAGACAGACTAATCATTTTTAATACAACCCCTGTAAATGTAATTAAAAGTGGTTTAAAACTAGTTCATTATAAAAAAGTCATACATAAGCTAAGAATGGGAATAAAATCATTCTTTTGAATATTTTACTCAGACTTTACACAAAAATATAATATCAAGGTTACTAGCCATAAACACCTCACATATTAAGTGTTTCCAGGCAATGATCAAATGATGTTAAATGGCTGTATCTCCTACATATGGAAAAGGCAGATTCTCTTTATTTGAAAAAATTGAACTGTGCACATTTGATTGTACTTGTGTATGTATAATAAAAGACTAGTAAATCAGAATTCTAGCTGAGGCCAGCATGATTGGTACAGGATAATAATTAAATGTCTGGGTTCACTTCTGTCCTGACATACAGAAGATTGTAATTTACAAAGCAGTGTATGAATTGTGTGCAGCTAGCTGATGTTACAGACCTCTGTATCTGAGATTAAATGTATGTTAAAACATTTTTAAAGAGCTTTACTGTCACAAATTTGATTGAATTAGAAATTGATTGTTCTATATAACAGAAATATGTCACTACAGATGGGATCTACCCTGTCTTTCATGTATGTGGACATTTATAAAGACCTGGAATTCCTTATTTTAAAAAGAGAAGGTTTCAACCTACTTTCACTAAAGTGATTCTGCAAAGCTTCAATTTTAGGCTTTTGATTGACTAATAAGCCTTATTCCTTAGCCTCCATGGTACCCAGGGTACTCCCTGTCCTCGTCCTCTTTGGACGTGCAAAACTAAGACCTGTGAAAGGGGAGAGAACTAAAGTACTGTCATATTTAAGTGATAAGAAATTATCTGGTAAGATGTGTATTATTTATTGACAATCTGGCCTTTTAACAAAGAAAAATAGGCCTATGCTTAGTTTGCCACTGCGACAGCCGAAACAGCTGATACTTTAATGAACAACATACTGAGGGCCATCCAGGACATAAGGCAAATTAAGCAGGTTACAAACTGCATATCTTCTGTTTAGGTATAGGAGATCTCCCCAGCTCTGACAATTAGCTCTGCTGATCAGGCAAGCAGACAGACAGAAACAGAAGGAGGCCATTTGTATCAATTTGAGGAACAGAACTAGTAATGAAGTAAAATATCTGTACCAGGTAGTTTCACCTCCGCTTTGGAACAGATATTTCTAAGTGCTGGTTTCAGCTTCGCAATAGCAAATAAATAAATAAATATGTGCTGCTTAACAAAAGCTTATTTTCTGTTGTTTACAAATTGAAAGCAAAGGAATAATAATACTTCTAACCTAAAGGGTTTTTTAAAAAGGATAAAACATTTTCTGGACATACAAGCAAATACGAATCTTGGTAACCTGACAGCTTTGTTTGAACGTTGAATTTGAGTTTCCTTTCATTAAAATCTTTTCAAAGTACAGCAATTCAGCTGTGAAAACCTGAATACATTAATGATGACAAAGAACCTCTGGAATGAGCCAACATTTGTTTTTGTTCTTTTACAACGTTTCCTGATGAATTGCACATACAAAAGTGTTGGAGGTTATTTTAATTTTCTTTTCTTACTTTGATAATAAATGTCTCCACTGTTTACCTTTTTGGTTAAGGTACCTTATTATTACTAATCAGCTTTAATTATTTATAACAAAATGACTGTGAAAGATGTTTCTTTGATGTCAAAAGAGTCAGGGACCTGATCCTGACCCTATTAAAATTAATGGCTAAGTTCCAATTGACTGCAAAGGTAAAGCCTGAGTGCCCTTATTGTCTAAGGAAAGCAGTCATTTAGCCCAGAGTACTGGATTGTGGTTAGTTGTGGTTCCTGTTTTGGGAGTGTTCAGATTTCAAGCATTTGGTGTAAAGATTTGGCCATGCAAAGGCAGAACGCATATAACTGACTCTTAAAGTCAGTCAAAATCTTCATTTTGCTCATAAGATACTGAATAATTTTAAAAAGGCTAAATATACAGGATAATAAGAGAACACCTTTCTCTCTAAACATGAGCACCAAAATGGGGGAGAGAGAGGAAAATGTGGATAGCCTTTCTGCTTTTGTCTCTCTTTTTTCACAGTCAACAAAATAGCAAACTAGCTCAAATCTGAGCAATACTAGACAAGGACCATCACGTTTCACAGGCATGTGTGCCAGCTTATGTTTAAATCTTATTTTGTTTAAGTGAACTATCAGTGGGTTTTGTTTCTGACTATTTTAAGCTTCTGATTTATATGGATGTATGTAGACACATACACAGGACTGAACGCTTCTGTCAGATCTAGAATATCTTTTAGGTATTGATAAGTATCTTGTTGAGTTTCTTCATCATGTTACATGTTTAGTTCACTACATCAGTAATCATGTGCCTGTAGCATTTCAACCACAGCACAAATGACACAAAAGGATATAGCAAATGAAACTTATTTTCACCATTTGTGACAACCACACAAGCTTATGATGCAATTTGTGCTCCTTCACTTGATCGGCTTGAAAAGGGAAGTGGGACTTGGGATGTTTGTTTTGCATCTGTGTGCTTTCCTCATCCTTTTAGAAGATGTCATATACAAAAGAAGCAAGGAAATTCATTCTCATAACTGCTGTAGGAAGAATAGCCAGATTATATATTCTCATGCAAAAAGGAATTTGAAGCTGGTGAAATGATATAGCTCATTCATACAAGAGGTCAGTATCAGGGCCAGGAACTTGACCCGCATCATTCAAGGTGCAGGACACTGCATCAGTGATGATGCCATCCTTCAGCTCTTTCTTCCAGGCAGTTTTTGTGAGGCGTGTAGCTTGTTAACTAAAAAAGTGTAACTTGGTACAGAACACACATACACACAACTTGTTCATGTTTTATATACAAACTTGAATAAGCATATATCATCTTAGAAATTTCAACTAAAAGTATTTTTGGTAATGGAAGTGAACAGTATTTCAGAATACATAGATCATTGTCACCTTTTCAGTATTTTGAGTAATTAAATAAAATGTTTTGAATATGTTAAACTATTCCTGAACCTTTGAAAAATGGTGTCTCAGTACAGATATATATGGGTGTTACTATTAAAACACTATTTGGCTACAAATCTAAGGAATACTACTCCACTTTAATGAACTAATTGTCAAAGGTGATTTATTTATGCTTATTTATTTCACAGTATTGTTTCTTAGCATTGCCAGGTCCTGTCTTAAAAAGAGGGAAAATACTTTTCACAGGAATTTTTCAAAACACGTGCAACAGTGCTATTGTTTACTTGACATGGTGGTGTTCAGTCAAAGGTTGGGCTCGATGACCTTGGAGGTCTTTTACACCTTTAGTGATAAATTCAAAATACCTTATTTCTGTACAAAGAGCTGGCAGTTAAATCTTTTGCTTGGATACTAAAGTGATAAACAATAATACATGAACTCTGGGATAGAAAGACTCTGCTCAAATTTTTGAACAAATCCCATCCAGTTTAGTGCAACTGGGACTATATAACCAAAATATTAGCAAGTAGCCTGTATGATAAATTTTTCCACTAAATCTTGATATCCCATTACAAATTATTATTCTTGATCTTCCTAGAAGTTAAAAGGCACAAACTTCATCCAGATAAAGCTTTTTATGGTGGTGATAATTCTTTTCTTCTGAGAAATTGGATTTGTAATGGAATCAATGATTTAACCTTAGGAAAAATGAACTGTATAGTGTTTCAGTACTAAGTGCAATTGACGGGATAGATCATGTAATACATGTGAAAATATGTTTGCAATGATCTGATAGTGTTTTGAATTTCATCATAAAGGGATACATTTTTTATATGTTAGTTGCAATTTTGGAAGATATCGTTGGTTTTGTTTCTTAAAATTTGAAATATTTAAGGGGTGGAGCAATGAAACATAAATCTGTCCATTATTGGGTATTTCTATTTTGCACATAGATGAATTCTCATCAAATTTGATTTGCTGACTGGTGGCCAGAACAGATGTTATCTTAATAGAGAAGAGAAGCATATGGAGCCACAGGGCCACCTCCAAACTTCTGTGACCCAATATTGGTTCATTGTTTATTGAAGTATGAAAGAAAATACTTCTTTGCAAAAGTGTACAAAGCTCCATTCTGAATTATTACAGCTGGGTCACCACAACATTATTAGCTCACTAAGATAAAGACTTTACTGACAGAAAAAGTGTAGCATCAATTCTTGTTATTCTAAAAAAAAAAAAGAAAAAAAAATTAAAAGTACCCCAGGCCGATGAGTTTGTGTCTTTTGCTTATTTGAATTTGAAAGAAAGAAGGGCTGTAAATTAGAGCTTACACTGTGGAAAACCCTTGCTCTGTTTTGGGGTTCTTGTGACAATAACTAGTGAAAAATTCTGTTTGAAAAGTTATGGAATTGACATTTTTCTGCAGAATTAAATTTAATGTATTTGGTAAATTTGTATTTATGATGAACATATAACAGTTTTAGTTATGGCATTTGCATGAACTAAAGTTATACCCTTGTAACTGTGCCGTTAGAATAACTACTTGTTCAAGTGAAGATTTTTAGGTTTTTTAGAGAAACTAGTTTGTATTATATGCCTGTCAGAAGCAAACTTCTGATTTGGAAAAGCACCATGTAAACAAAGGATTAGATGCTCCTTTTCACTTTTAAAAAAGAGCGTATAAAGCCTGTATTAAATGGTCCTTCACACTTTCTCATATATTTAATTTTTACAGGAAAAATATATTCTATTTTTGTAAAAGCATCTATATAAATGAAAACCACTGATTTAATTCTGGACATGAAAAATATCCTGAGGATTTTTTGTCTTGGAATTAATGTTATATTTATGATACCTCAAGTCCTCTAGATATTACAAATTTAGGAAGATACTTGCAGGTTTTCTGTGATTTCAAAGACACTTACTCATATCTGTCATATTCAGTTTGAGATTCTTATGGAAAAATGAGCCTGCATTTTGAATTTACATTACTTAGCTAAAGATAGTTTCATTTTCCTGCGTATTACTCTGTTCCTTGCTAAAGCTGTAGCTCAGAGCAGCAACTTGGAAACTTTTGAACATATTTAAATTATAATAATTGCATTAAAGCAATACTGAATATTAAGTAGGAAGTGGGGACATCTGAAAATCATGTAGTAGATTATGTCTGCAGTGGTAATTTCCTATTAGCCTAGTATAAGGAGCAATTTACACTGGATCCTACAGCCTGGATGCTTACTACAATAGTACCAAGTCTTTGCTGCAAGAGAACAGAAATGAACAGTTACTTTGTGGTTCCTTCATGCTATAATCAAGTTAGGAAAAAAAGGTTCGATTATTGAGAAATGTTATTAATTAGGTTTACATAAGGTAATTTAAACCTTTGAAGATTACTTGAAGTGTCAGAAGATCAGCATGGGTCTTTGTGAAAGGAGCAGAACTGCAGAAGTACCATGTTCAGCCACCTGTTATCAACATTTCTGGCTTGCCACCTAGAAATAGGCATTAATGGCACAACCCAGGCTACTGCAATGAAGCTTGTACACATTGTAATTATTCCGTTTTTAGGTCTTTACTTTGACCATCAACTGATTTTCTGTTTATATACTGACACCACTTTGCATTAAAGATGATGAGTCAGTTTGGGGACTTTTAACTTACTTTAGTAGTCATTTATCAGTTGCCCTGAAGTCTCTATCTTGTTTCAGTTTCGATGAAGTTAAGGCAAAGAACAATTTGAGGGTTTTGAATTGAGTCTGGTTGTTCTTCTTTTGCAACCATATGCCAGTGCTCCAAAGGCCTGTCTTGTGGCTGGTTAAAACAAAATAAAAACATCTATAAAAGGTCCCACTCTGAGAAATGCGTACTAATTTCAGGCGAAAATTCTTTTCATTTGGTGTTTACGAATTGCACTTTTAAAACTTTGCCTAGAGGTAGGGAGGAGTGTTTCAAAAATCAGATGTTGAAGTAAAATGGCTATAAAAACATGTAATCTTCCATTTTACTGTATTTCTTCTTCTGAATAAGTAATGCTCTAATAAAAATTAAAGAGCAAGTTGCATTTCGAAGATCAGGTCATCATAATTCATTGACATTAGGCCACATAACTGAATAATGTCTTACTTCAGTGAAATACATCAAATGAGATCAACAATTATGACTCATAAACATGCCTCGCAGGCATAAAACAGCAGGGAATTAGCATGTGAGGCTGATAAATATGCATGTAAATAAGCTCCCAAAGGAATAACATGGGTTTGATTGATAGGTTTAGAATTGGAACATATGTAAACCCCTTTATTCCTCATTCTGGTGTAGCTAAGTAAAGATGCGTTTTACTTGTTAAAAGTTTCAATAACTTTGTAAATCTTAATGCCACATCTGCTTTTGTGTGTGCAGGCACGTGTGAGTGTCACTTGAGAGATTGATTGAATTGTCTGCAGGGTAGATGCCCTCACACTAAGACTGTCGTGTTTGTGTATGGATATTGGAGCAGTTGTGTATGTGCGTGCACACGTATACGTGTATTTTGGCACTGCATGGTAGGGGGTGTTGAGCAAAAGATTATTTTGGGGGTTGTTTTACTCAGAATTTACAGATTTTAAAGTTTGGTTCTCAAATAGAAAACTGAGTTGCAAGTTTTGGTATATGCACCAGTATATTTATTTTTGTAGATACATTCTGCATTGAAGGTAATTACTATTTATATTACAGAAAGTCCCACAAGTGCTACTACATTTAAGAGTCTGGCAGTGATTCTTTATAAACTTCCAATTTTTTTGGCATCTTACAGCTTGAGCTCTTATCTACAACTTCAAAGTACCTATCACAGCAGTATCTCTGTGTTGATCAGCCCAAGTGTTTATGCTGTGCAGAGATTTACATCCCTATTGTTAGAAAAGTATAACATACATTGTGTTTATAAAACATTAATACTTTGCTTTGCCAAATACAGACCAATTGGTTGCCATTGTCATGTGGCCTGGTGTACATCTGCTTTATTACCATTCCCTGCTATTAGGCAATAAAAACTTTTCCAACTGATGCACACTTACTGATGTTGCATCAAGCTGTAATTACGCTAAAGTGATCTTAGACCAGTGGCAGGCAAGATGCAAAAACATTTTCGATAGTGTGGAGTGTGTATTGACTGTAGATTTTGGTTCTGGGTGGTTTATAGCTAAAACAGTCATTCAGAGAAATTGGAGCTGGGGCTCGTATCAGAGATCACAGTTGTTCACATGCGAAAACCTCAATTCTGTCATACCTACCTTTCGCTTAGAGATACCTTTCTGTGGAGATAAAGCTTCAGCAAAACAGCTTCCTTCTGTTTAGATTTATGGGGTAGCAGAGTAAATATTTTCCAGTTAAGATCAGTAAATTCAGGAGCTACCGCTTAGTTCTGAAAGCCAGCTCTTTTTGCTGCTGAAAAATAAATAAACTTGTAGCACTTAGAGACATCACATCAAATCTCACGTGGCTTCTCACGAAGCAATTTATAGCTACCTTGTATAATTTGTATAGAAATGTTAAGTTGATCCCTGCTCCAACAGCATCAACTGCTTAACCCAGAATGTAACAGCCTGTGACACCAAGAAAAAGCATGCCCTGTCTACAGACTAGGGGAGGGGATTTTTCATAACAGAGCTGAATAAGCAGATTGCTATCAGGAACTCCGACGGGCCATGTTTCATGTATCTAGCTGCACAGCACTGTCCTTTTTCACAGAGGATGCCTAGATATCTCTTGAGCCAACAGAAATAGAAAATAAACCACTTTTTTTTTTTCCCCCTAACAATGTGCCTTTTTTTTTACACTCAGGGCCATGACAGGCTGTCACTCAGTTTCAACTCCCCACAAGAAATGTCCTTGAATGGTTCAAGAGAAGCCAGAAAATTGTTGTTAAGTATTTTTTTTCATTCACCTCTAGAATTTTCCACATTTTCTCCAACATGTGTGAAGCCACTGGGAAATATGGTTAAATGAGTTAAGCAGACATCACCCATCTGTGCATCTCGGGGAAAATAAAAACAGTGCTGTCCCTCTGAGAGCTTTCTTGGTACATAACCAAAATCGGAAGAACAACCACACTCTAAAGCTAAACCTAGGCAAGGCTGTTGCAGGAAAAAAGGGAGGAGCACTTTGATGGAACGGCTTCTTCTGGCTTACCCCAGTCTCGCTCGTGTGTGGCCTTCGCAGAATGTAAGGTGTTCCTAACACCTGTGCTCCTCCCAAATGCCTGAAGGCTGCTGGACAGCCGAGAAAACATGACTGCACATCATATTTGCTTCAGACAGTGTTAAAAACCTGGCATTCAGCCTCAGCTCTGAATTTCAGTCCCCTCACAAGCCAAAACAATCACGTTGCAGCCTCCCCCTTGTTTGTATAAATGTTTTATAATTTTAGATAGAAGGCATCACAAGAACCCTACTTTTGCTCAAGTCTTGATTTACCCTTTAATATTGTTCACTGCAGCTCTTCCTACTACTCAAGTGATTTGTAATTTGTATCTCTCAAACAGTTCCCACTTGGATTTCTCATGCACTGAAAAGTCAGATGCCTGACATTACTGTGTAAAGTTAAGTGCTTGGGGTTAATGAGTGGCATTAAATTTTATGAGGTCATGTCCAGTAGATGTTAAAAGAAGCTTAAGGGAACTTTATCACTGATAGAAATTAACGGCACAAAAGAATGCCTGAGGGAGTTCACTTCTAAGTAAAAATAAAATTGGTGGTATAAAAATTAAAATATAGCGTGATTGTGATTAATGTAAACATTTTTGTTAGGTAATTGGTTACTTCTTGCTGTAAAAGAAATGAGACCTCACAGGTTGAAAGAATATTATTGTATTTAGAAAGCAATTAATGTTTCCAGTCAAATGAAAAAAAATCTACATCACCTACGATATTTATATTCTTTCAGTAAACATATAACCTTTGGGGCTATATTTATCAAATAGTCAAGCCTCCACTTACTTACATTAGTTTTTTCTTTGGGCAAAATATGTTTTCCCTAGTGGAGTATGTTATTTTGTTTCATTAAACCTTTATTTCTACTCACATGCATTGCTTATATTACAGACCAAATGAGTAAATTCTGTGTACTTAAGTCATCTAAGGTTTGTGTTTTTGGGTGACTGATGGATGGCATGAAAATTCTGTTTCAAAAAGAAAATGGCTACATTAACTTATGGATAGATTTGTTTTGCATAATTATGTGGGGAACCATTCAGTAATTACACCAGTATTCACATGCTGTAATTTTCGTCGCCTTTATTCACTGTCATTCCAATGGGAGGAAACGGAAGCCTTGTTCAGACGTAGATATTCTTTCTTGCTCTGTCTTACAACCTGCAGTCACAGCATTTTCAAATAATGCCTGTACTTGAGTAAGACAGCTATTGTATGGAATCTCACTCCCATAGGATGCATGAAAATTCAGCACCTCCTTTAGGGTCTCTAATACCGCGCTATGGATACACTGAATGACCTGGTGCAGACCCGTTCCTTCCACATCACTCGAGCTCTGTGCTGGGGCACTGGTGGGGGGAGCAGTGTGAAGCCTGCTGAGAATGCAGAGCTCTAGTATGCAAGAGCCAAGTCTCTGGTTCAGAGCTTTTTCTCCTCTCCAGCTTGGTGGAGAGGTACCATGCTTGTCATAAAGCAAATCATGTCCGCGTCCTGAATTGAGGTGAAACTGAAGGAAGAGGGAAAATGTTTTAGAATTTGTAGACCCTCAGGACTGTTATGTTGCTCTCCAGATGGTTATTTTTGAGTTTTAATATGAATTACATACGCGAAATGCCTTTTCAGATTTTCTTTAGGTGGTACTTGGTCAAAAAATACAAGATGAAAAAGCTGAATCTCTCTGATGCTGGGTAACATTTTTGTCTTGCACACAGACTGTTTTCTTTTTTGGCTTAAAGATATTGGACATTTTTGTGTTAGAGAACTGAGCTAACTGTTGAGAAGAATTGACCACTACTAAATGATTTTTCCTATTATTGTGTAAATTAAATCATCAAACTTTTGAAAAACTTCAATATAATCGTTAGGCACAAGAAAAATCTAGTCATACTTGTCTCATTTGCATTTTAGAAGTCTCATATTTCTTACGTCTTCCTAGTGCTTTGTACTTGCATCCTTAGTTCCATTCTGAACTGCCACTAGGAATTGACGCTACTCATCCTCTGCACAGGAGGGCAAGGATGGAGAACAGAAATCTGTCCTGTGGTGGATTACATATTTTTTTGCGAAAATGTTTTGTGGGGAGTTTTTTTCCTCAACATCTACAACAAAGTGATCATTGTTTGACAAACTACCTTGCACTGTAGCAAATAGAAGTGTTTTGTCACTCTTGCTGTCAATTCGATATATTTTTATATTCTGATGTAGCTGTGGACTTTCATCTCTTAGACATCTAGAGTTTACTGCTAATGCATATATACCTTTGCTCTTCAAATTTTTCTAGATCTGTCATTCACAACATGCATCTGCTTTTGCACCAGCAAAGTGCACAGTTGGTACTCTCCAAATTGACTAAAGGTTGATTTACAAGAATTTTGATTAAAATCTAGTGTTTTCATTATGCCGTGGCATATTTTGATTTGGCAGCTTAAAAGCTCTAGCTCGGTACTTCTTTTCTACTGTTTGGTGACATGTTTTTTTCTTTGGAGAAATTTATAGAAAATGTAGGGTACTGCTCCATTTCGTGTTCTCTCAGTTATGGGTCTACTGAATGCACAATGTATGCCAAGAATTAACAGCCTTAATTAGACAGCCTCAATGGTAGTCCAGGGCTTTCTGGCTTTGTCTTGTAAAACCAAGCCAGGCAGCTGTAAGCTCAGTTGTCCCTTCCTGGTGTGTGTTCCTTCTGTATAGTTAATTTGATTAGGATAAGGGCTGTTCCATCAGCAGCAGTAACACCCTTTAACCATAGAGTTTTTGAGCCTATGTGACAGTGTTGGTTGTCTTCAGGTTCTGGGTTTTTCCTCAGATGCCTTGCCAGGTTGCCAGGTACTAGTGCTGTGGTAAGGTGAAGGTAGCATGATGGGTTTTTTTTCTTCTTTTAACAGTGTGTTTCTGAATTGTGCTACCTCTAGACTCTGCTGCTGTTGGAACAGGTCTTAAGTTTTACACAGATAACTTTAAATGTGTTACTTAATTACATTATTAATAACATGTTTACTGAATAGATGTGAGCAGGATCCTATTTCTAATTAATTTAATAAGTTGTTCTGCAATTTATGTTAATATAAATCCAAAGCAGCCTTTTGGACCTACAGATCTGGCTGCTTCCAGCAGTGCTAAGAGGAGTTGTGGTAGGGAAGTAGGAGGCTGCAGCTAGAAGGGGTTGGTGGAGCTGAGCTGGAGTGACAGGGATGCTGTGGGTGCCCAAGAGTGTCTCCCTGGCCCTGGACATATTAGTGACTGGCCGCTTCCCACATTCCTGCACATGGGACTTTCTTCACCTCTTACTGTGTGCTTTTACAACTGTAGAATTTAAGGAAAGCCCAGGTGTTGCCCAGTCTTGCATCTCAATGACAACTTCCTTACTTGAAGCTTCTGGTCTGTTTCCTCTTCCTTGGAGCCATATTTCTGCTGCTGCCTCTCGGGGGTAGTGCCAGCCCTTGCACTGGATGCCAAGTAGCTCCTCTGCCCTTTAGTTTCTCATGTGCCCAAATTCCTGTGTTTCCATTAATTCTTTTATTCATTTATTATTCTGAAATTCTTTTATTCTTTCTGGTTGCTTCCTAGCCATAAATGCTGTCTGTTTTCCCATTCCAGACGAGCAAGTAGCTAATTACACACATGTCACCACGGTGTGGTGGATACTCTGATTTCAGGCTGTCCCTCTTTGCATGCATGTGCTGGGCAAAGGAAAGTGGCATGATTTTTCATGTTTTCATTAAACACATAAACACATTTGCACTCCAGAAAGAAGGTCCAGGAGAGCACATTTTGCTTTCAGAAGCCTTTCACATCCATCAGCAATGCTGTAAGTCATCAGCCTGCTGCAGTGGCGTCCTTTGATAAGAAACAGCAAAGAAGCAAAGCTCTTTTTAACTCCTGGTCCTGGTTATCATGAGACCACCTCCCCAACTTTAGGAGGTGAGGCTGCATATCACTGCCACGTGGCTCCCTGGCCAGGTTGGCTTTTCTCCTGATAAACCTGTTACAGTTTCAGATCAGCTAGCTCCTTGTTGAAAGGGCAGTTCTATTTCAATAAAAGGGCACTTAATCTTTTCTTGTTTGTCTTCTACTATCATTTAATCTTGGAAAAACAACAGAATGCTAGAAAACTCCTGATCAATCTTTTTTGCTTCAGTTTTTTTTGTTTTCCTAAGCTCAATGCAATATGCATTACTGCTTTTGAATATGAAAATCAGACTATACATCCATATGATTTATTATCCCAAACAGAAGGATTGCAACAATCTATAAGATAGAAATGTGGTTAAAAATAGGATGTAATTGAAGTAAGTTAAAGGACGATAGTAGCCTTCAAACATGTAAAGAGATGGTATGTTTTTCTTAGTATAAATGGTCTCTGGAGACCACCTTTTTATAGTGATTGTGCATGTCTAAGATTAAGCAAAGCTGCATGACCAGTGCTATCTCAGGAGGATGCTGAGTCATTAACTCATGTTTATTGCCTTTTGCCATCTTTAGTTTATTGCAATTTATAGCTCAAAGGCCTTTTAGGCTGTTTATAAGTTAAAATTAGCTAAATTCTTCTGGATGCAAGTATAAGTCACTCAGCATTTGTATATCATCAGGGTGTAAATTCCTAGCAATGAAGCCAGGCAGCTTCTAAGATTTTTTTTTCTTTCTGTGCAAAGTCTAGTTATGCTGCTTGTCCCTAGTTAAACTGCATTACTCTGTCCTCTGTTTTACTAATTTTGCTAATTTGTGATTTTGAAAATTGTGTGTGCTCTTAAAGAATTTACTGAAGTTAGCGATGATGTTATTTATTAGGTATACAGTTTCCACTTCAATCAGACTACACCAAAATGTATCTTATCCTGGAGTCCTTTGAGTCACACTTGGTGAGATGACCTAGGAATTTGTTTAAGTTATACATGATAAAAGATCAGCCAGGTTATGTGGCAGATACAGGCACTAGCGTATGAACAGAAGTGGGCATAGTATACTATGGACCAAAGACAGGTGCACTGGGAGAAATAACTGAAAAACACTTAGAAGAATCACCTTTTACCTTACCCTGTGGATTTTTTGTTCTACCAGTCTTATTGCTGCTGGTAGCAAATTCAGTTCAGGCATTACTGGACTAAATGTGTATTGACTTCAGTGGAGTCACATTTGCTTATATAAGCTAGTATTGTGTGGTTCCCACTAAATGGGAAGTCAAACTATTTTTCCATGTACATGCATTTTCTGAAGTGTTTAAATCACTATTTGCATCACAGTTAAACTTTTTTCCTTCCCATCATGCCTAGAGAGATTATATTAAAACACATCTGGATATAAAGTATTTGAGATTTTGGTAACTTTCAATCACCTGGGAATTCTTCTGAAGCATTCATATGAATTAGTTCAGTGCCCTTCGAGTAAAATTTCTTACTCTGTGTATTATATTGGTTTTAGTTCAGAGTACAGTGTATATAGCTCAGTCTATTTTGGTAAATGCAGAGGCTTCAACAGGAAAAGAAATATCATAAATAAGTCCCTTGAATGTACTTATTGTTGAATTTATTTTAAATTGAACTGCATGGGACTACATTTCTCAAACACTGATGCTACATTCTAATTTCAGAATCAGTCATCTAGACCCTTGTATATCTTTTCCCATCCACACTTTTTCACACATACATTTCACATGGGGAATGGTGGCATGTTCATTTACAGACTAACCTAATGACAGGATTGGTGTTTAGATTTGTGAACACTCAGAAGCAGTTTCACTTAAAATGGAAACCCTCTTAATTTCATGTGTCTTGATTTAAACAGAAGTGCATAGAAAAAAATGTTTCAAACAGAGATGTTGCCTGGAGAATACACTGAGTTTACACATATATGCATATACACATACACAATTGTGATTTTATAAGCAAAGATCATGGAAGGTGCCACTTGATTGTCGTAAGTCAGCAATCCAAAAGACACCAGAATTGACTGGGTTTGAGCAACATGCGGTACAAGATATTATTCCAGAAGTTTTGTTTCTAAATGCAAATCAATGTGTCTGCCTGTCATACTGCTGAAACAGCTTTCAGCAGGGCTAAAACAGGCTTTGATTTTGCACCTTGATGCCAGTGTTCCTTACCTACTTCTAAGTGTGACCAGCTTTCACTATCACAAGATTGGCATCTCTACGGGTACTATATTGTGCTTTACAATTATGTTCCTTTAATAATTCAAATGAGCTTAAAGGGGAAAAAACACTGTTAGTGCTTAATATATTTTTTTCATGTCAGTACTGTAGGTTAAACAAAATATTTCAGGCTCTCTGACTTTTGCACTTCAAATGGCGAGTTCATTAGTTCATCTCATAATGAATTATCTTCATATATCAGTAATTATCATAGTGTATAGGTTTTTATTTCATTCGTGGCAAAATACAGTATTTTAGAGCAGAGATGATAAAACTAAAATGCTGTCAGAAATCTGTGCTCCATGCATTCAAAGTGTGCTTCTAATGCTAAATGAACTTGAAGCGAGGGATAGAGAGCCAGGTTTATACGTGAAAGATCGCTCACCCAAAAGTTGCATCATATTTATCTCAGAAAACCGAACTTGCTCAGAGTGAAACGTTCTCCAACTTTCCAGCCTGGTAATTGTTTAATAAATATCAGCAGTGCCGTGCACTTAGTTCTTTGGCTGAAGGCATTACTCCGGGCGGCTGTGCGCTGCTCCGGCCGCAGGCTCCGCGCTGAGGGGGCCGCGCGGCTGCGCGCGGGGCCGAGCCCGCGGCGGGGGCGGCCGCCGCTTCCCAAACTCTGCAGCGCCCTCTGCTGGCCCCGCGCGGCAGCGCCCGGCCCCCGCCCGCAGCCCGCGCGCGGAAAGCCGCGGCTCCGCGGCGTTTCACCTCTGAAAGATGTGCTTTCTGTAGTAAAATCTCAATTTGCCGTATGTTTTCGGGGTTAGTTCTCCTTTTATTTTATTTTTTTTTCCCCTCCCACTGCCATTTTGGTCTATCAGCTTCTTTCTATCAGAAAGCTTCTGTCGGCTTAGGCTTTTTGTATTTTATTTTATTTTTCCTTGGCTGCAGAGATCCTGAAGACTTTCCAAACTGCATATTTGGTGCTGTAGAAATACGAATTGTCTGGTCTTTTGTAAACCTTTCAGTTGTCAGACTGTTCTCTTTCAAAATAATAGAGGAGCTTGGAATCGCCCATGCTAAAATTAAGAATTTATAACTGTATGGAACAGATGTTTTCATAAACATTTGCTATAATTAATTTCAACCAGGGGATTGAAGGAACAAAGCAGTTTTTCCCTCTTCAAAACTTTATTGCCTTTTCCCCATACAGCAAACTCAGAAATCTTTGCTTTAATATTGTTAATGAAACAAATTTACTTCTCTGTTTGGTTTTCATTGTGAAAAAGGAAAGCTTAATTTGGGCAAGATACCGGTCTTTGAAACAACGGAGAAATACCCTGATTTTCAAACATTGCATATAAAGGCTTAAGATACAGAGCATAAGTGTTTAGGTGTTCATTTCTGAGACCAGAGCTCTGTAGTGTCAATTGTGAGAGATGCCTACGTGTTCGAATAAATTTTATCCAGATCAGTCTGATGAATATCTATCTGTGGAGTAAATAGTACAAAAGAATTTTATGTTTGAAGAGTTGTGAATCTTAGTGTTAGAAAAAGCAAAGGGATCTCATGGTATTATATATAGTTTTAAAGCATAGTAAAATGCTTATTGTATGTTGATTACCCCTTTATACTCACAATAAAGGTCTGCAATCTGTTAAGCAATTTTTTTGTTGTTGTTTGTATTATATGAGGAATACATTTTGACTAAAAATTTTATTCCATATTTGTATTGTCACTATTTTGGGGGGGGGATATTGTTTGGAAGGTATATAGTTTAGGGACAGCATTGTGATATTATTGTGAAGAAGAAAAAATATCCATGCTTTATTGTTCTGTTTTTACTAGTTTCTGTATATTATATCAATATCATTTGAGGAAAAAAAAGTGTTTAAAGTTTTTAAAAAAGAACAGCTTAATTGTTTTACACCTGAAAGAACCAGTGCAGCTGCAAGGATTTTTTGAGCAAACTAGAATTCCTGACTGATCTGTCATCTATAAAGTGTGCAAAGAAAAATAGGTAGCTGTCATTAAAATTACATTTCAGCTTTCAATAACCATTTAATGAGTAGCGTAATTATATAAGTATGGTACCTCAAGTACTTCACTCAATAATTAAAAATAATCTCATCTTTAAAGTGAAAGCGCTATAATTATTATTTGACTTAACCAGGACCACTGTTGTGATCTCCAGTGGCACCTCAGATTGTTCAAAGTGGTTTTGAAAGTATAAATTAAAATTGGATAAATCATTAAATTATTAAGCTTTAAATATGCTGAAAATTAATATAGCATGGAAATTTGAAGTCGTGTTATAAGAATTGACAACCTTAGACTGCAAGCATAGATTTGTGTTAAAATTTGACTTGTCTCTAATCATAAAACACTGCATTAATGATCGAGTGTTTATATCAACTTAAATTTTCACAACTGTTAAATAAATTTTGTGTTTTAACAACATTTTAACCCCTGATTAGAATACAAAGAAAAACATTAAGCAGAGTGCAAACAGGTCAGAAGGATCTGTCTCCATTATGACACTTGTAAGCAGGGAAATGCACAGTTCGGTCACTTAAATAGGATCATTTTATCACAAATTCCTAAACTGCCAGCCATAAAACCCTTTCATAGCTGACACAAGATTGGTAAATTGGTTTGCACTATATAAATACACGTGTGCTCACATACAGACATGCATATGTGTGTGTATGCATGCATGCAGAAATATGTATATATTTGAAGACAATTCTTCAGTATCAAAGTATATTTTCAAAAGAAACAAAAATAGTTTGATTATTTTTTAAGTTAGGAGTGCAGCCATCAAGCAAGGCCATGTCACTCAAGCTTCTTGTCTTTGTTGACTTGGAGCTGGTTATAACAGTATCCCATGCCTTCTCCATAAGAAGTCCAGTGCTGAATTTTTACTTCTCATGGGAAATAGCTGTTTTCAAGATGTAATGAAAGAGTTGAGGGAGAAATGTCTGATCCCTACATCATTCTTCACATGCTTTTTTACTCTTGCTGAGTACATGCTTAAGCTCAGTGTTCATTGTGCCTGGAGCATACCCAGAGTGTCTTCCCACCTGTGAATTGGGGCTTTGAAATGCTGTCCAGTTTCTTCTTATTATCTGAAGTGGAAGCTGTGCACTGCACCTTGAAAAAGCTCTTCTGTGAGAAAATACCCTATCAGTTGAGTCACCATCCCTGGAGGTATTTAAAAGACATCTGGTTTTTTTAAAGATGTGGCACCTGGGGACATGGTTGAATGCTGGACTTGGCAGTGCTGGGTTAGTGTTAAGGCTTGATGATGTTACAAGTCTTTTTCAACCTAAATAGTTCTGTGATTCTATCACCGTTAAAAGAAAGTAGCATGCAAGTTTTAATTGGGCTTCTCCTTGTTACAATTTCTACACATAGTTTTCAGATAATCTTCAGGAAGTGTATTTCGCAGCTTCCTTATTCTGGTTTCTCCCATTTTATGCTATGCCTATAATCTCAAATATGTTCTTGGCAAGAAAACAGTTACTGCAAGTGACAAGCCCATGTGTTCTGGGTGAATCTAGTACCCTAGCAAGTGTACCGTTTGCAAATCCTTCTCCATGCATCTCAGAAGTCTAAAGAAGCCTGCATTTGAAATGTTCTTTTTTGATTAGTTAGTAAAAGTGTCAATTTTGAGTTACACAACTTGTCTTATAACTGCCTCCAGTTGTGTCCAGTAGTGTCAGGTCCCAGCTACCCAGGGCCCAGCTCCCTTTAGCTGTTGGTCTCTGTGCACAAGAACAGACCTTGCTGAAATGGGGCAATTTCGGAGAGTTTTCATTCCCAGGGGAGGGAGTTGCTCAGTTAAAGAAGCAGCAAACCAAGTAATTTTCAGTCCCTTTGGAAGGATGCAGCCTTATTTTATTATTGTATTAAAACCAGTAACTGCTCTAGTGCTGAAAGCCATACTTACTTTGATACAGATGCTTGTTACAGTATTGCTCGTTTCCCTTCTCTTTTCTCTGAAAGTGTGACAGGATTTATTTTACCTTTTTTCCCCCAGCTTGTGCATTTGAAGTTAGGAAAGCTTTTCAGAAGGTGCATAGCAGGGTTAGTAGAGTATCCTCTGTTTCTTAAGCAAAACCCTTCTTCCCATAACTGAGTTTCAGAAAGAAACTAAATATTAGGATAATACTGAATCAATTTTTTAAAGGAGACTACAGTTTTTGTTATGAGCATCATGAATCTTCTGTTCCTAACTGTTCAGTACACATCCCCATTTTACCAGAAATTTGGGTCATTATCAGTGAAGAAGATAGAAGTAATAGATCTGTTCTACTGAGAGTTCACTGTATCTTTCAGGAGGCGTAACTGGAACTTTCCTGAGGAGAGGTGACCCAGGGCATGGATTCCCACAGCTTAATGTCATTACTTAGTGAAGCAGCAGTCTCATTTGTCCTCTATATCACTAACTATGGAAACTTAATAGGATTTGCTAAAAAGCCTTTTGGTTTAAACTAGGTAAAATTTAGGGAGTCTTCTGTTAAGAAAATGAATACTTTGCTCTTTGCTTTATGATTTTTATCACTTTCAGTGAAAGACGTCTTAATCATCTTTCAAGGTGCCATAACAGACATACCCATCTTAAAGGGGTAGAGCAAGGGAGCAATCACAGAAGGGTCTGTTCCACTAAATCCTGGGTTTGAGAGCTGAATACACCTAGCCCTATCCAATTTTGGGAGCTGCTACTAATGACATGATGAAGCAGCAAAAGCAGCTTGCAAAAAAGTGCCCAAACAGTAACTTGTATGATTATGAGATTTATTAATGATGGGTATACAATTAAAAGTGCTAAAGTATTTTGGCGGTCATTAAATAAAGGAAATTATTGTATTCAGAAAAAAGCAAGCTACACTTAGAGTAGTTTGTGAAGAACACCTCAGTGGATGTAGGAGACCCAGGATCCCAACAACTGTGGGGATCCTGGTGAGAGAACAACTATTATCCTTGTTATCTTTGCAATGTCCTGTTCACTCTTTGAGCAGGGCTAATGGTTTTGTTGAAAGCTCATAAAGTCCATGCATTTTTTGAGATAGTCTTAAAGTTCATTCTTCAGGAAGGAGGAGGATTATGTTGCTATTCTTGAAAAGACATGTTTTTTCAGTATATCAACTTAGCATTGTGAATGAGTTTTCTTTTTCAACCTCACTAGTCTGGTAGGCAAATGCTTAGGAGTTGTTTAAGTACAAATAAAGTGCAGTAGTGCATTCAGGACCCATTTTGATGTGCTGTGTCCCTGTAGCCATTGCCCAATACCACTGCACCTGGCCATATGGCTTTAACAGAGACTGAACATAGTTCAGTCATTTGTCTGAATGCTCAGGATCAGATGTGGAGATCGGTAATATATGAAAAAGCGTATTACTGAAAATTGTCCCAATATGGGACACTATTTTACAAGATATGAGAAAAAAAAATGAACAGATGGTTATTAATAATGGGAGGGTCGGCTCCTGGATGAAATATCTGGTGTTGTTAATTTAGTTAAATTTAGTAAACAAAAAGCAGATTGATTAAGTAGGATTTCCATTTTCAAAATAAATTGAGAGAGCTAATTAGTGAAATCAACTGGACTGAATGATTTTAGACTAAGATGTAGTAGAGGTTTGGGATTTATTTTAGACAAAGGTGCAAAAGTTAATAAAAACCCCTGCATTCCAAATTAGACAAGAAAAGAAACACTTGGAAGTTCTATGCCAAAGTGAATGATTAAGTGTTTTTTTAAGGAATGTCTAGAATAAGCAGAGATCCTCAAAGAAACAGAAAAACAGCTTGATCTGCAGAGAAGGCCACATCCTGGATATCAGAAAGTACGGGGTTGTAGCGACAAATAGCAAAAATTAAGTTGAGTTAGACCATAAGATGAGAATTTAAATAAACAAGAAAATATTACTTGATTATGGAAAGAAGCTTTCTAGGGAAGAAAATTAGAACCATTCTCCAGTGTGAATGGTCAAATGATACTAAATGTAATCCAGGTATGATCTGAAAAGGAAAAATAATTTTCAGTAAAAATAGAATTTCAGGCAAAGGCCTGAAAATAAATCAATAAAATAAACGGGAGTGTTGGGTGGATACTGTAAATTAGCAGAGTTAATAGAGATTAAAGGATCTGACTTGCAGAGTAAATGTCTTTCAAGAATACCGATGAATGCTGCTGCATGAAACAATTTTTTACTATTTTAGTTCATGGCTGATGAGTGGAAATACAAAATAAAAAAATAGGTACCTGTACCTAGATTAACAGGGAAAAGAAAGGTGATAGCAAAGCACCTGCATGGGCTGACCATCATCTATGCTTTAGAAAAGCTTTTAAGAAAGAAGTAAGAGAGAAAAGTAAAGCAAATGGCATAACCTTTATTGTAGGGGTTTTGTGTTAAATGGGAGATTGTGGCCAACTAACCTGCTTGCTTGTCAAAATATATGTTCAGGAAATGCATTAAGTCTATCTGGACCTCAATAAAGCATCTGATGTAGTGTCACAGGAGATTATGTGAAATAAAAAGGATGGGGATTAGTGAAGTACAGTAGTTTTAGGATAAATAGAGAAATGCAGATTTTAATGAATTATTTTTAGTGAAGCTTGGGGTTGAACCAGTCTTATCCAATATTTTCATTTATTGTCTTGCCACAGAACAAGAGCTGATAGCCTTTTATTAAGTAAAATTATTTGAAGGTAATATCTAGTGCAAGCACAAATAGAGTGTTCAGGTAGGACTGGTTGTTTCTGAAGAAAAGAGGACTACAAACAGCATGACATTGTGTGAACTACAGTATTGCACTAGCAAGAATTTTTAGTGTAAACTGCAAACTTCTCTCTGTAAATAAAAAGTGGAGAGTAAGTGTGTAGGCATGTTGGTTAAGGATGGCTGTGAAACTGCAGGATGGAGTGGCACGACAGTTGACTGTATCGAGCAAGATTTGTTTGATAGAGAAGAAAACCACTGTCCAAATTATCAACTGTCTAAACTTCTAGTATGCTGTCTACAGCTCCTGTCCCTTCTTTCCCATATGTAAGAAGGACTGAGTTAAAGAACACAGGGAATACAAAGCATCATTTAGAAAAAAGACTGCAAGAACTTGATTTCAGTCAGCAGAACACAGATCAGAGGTGTGCAGTGCTACCTGTAAATTAACTAAGGAGGCACACAGGGACATAGAAGAACTATCAAGCTAAATTACAGGGCAAGAATAAACAGTATAAAACAGGACAAGAGTAAATACATGACTCCTGGCTTTTAGCAGTCTTTCAATAGAAGTCGTTATAGAGAGGAAAATTTCCTTGTAATCCTTGGTTTCTGGTAACATTATTGTTCTATGTATCACCAGCCCACGGGACGTAAAACAAGATGTTTGGCGGATGTCTTAATAGGTTCTTTCAGAGAAGTTTTGAACTTATCCTATGACAAAAAAACCCTGGTATCACAAATTCAACTCAGAATTTTTTACAAAACAGATGAACTTTTACATTTTTTTACTTAATGTTGGTAAAATCCAGCTTGTCTACTTATATGGTGTACTTCTGTAACCTTAGACTAGTTAAACTGTGTTTAATAATTTGAGAAGGGCCTCAATCAAAACTTTAAGTGAAATTAAGTATCAGATTTTCAGAACATTCCGACTCCAGTTTGAACACGGAGGCTAGTTAAGATACCTGTAAGAATTTGAAGAGTTAAAGTTGAGATTTGTCTATGTAAGTTTTAGGTGAGTTTTGTTATAACTAAAGTTACCATATATGGTAAAATCAGTTGCAGTTATCATCAACATTTGTTTTTCTTACAACAAAGATGTTTTCTCTTATTTTTATATTAGGAGGATCAAATGAAAATGGAAGCACACCCCACACCTCAGAATCAGATGGAACTTTTATTTCTTACAGGTTGGTAATTTTTTATATTTATTTTCTAATTTTTGGGAAGTTGATTATAATAAGAAGCATAATCTATTTAAAGCAAAAGAACAGGTCCTACTTTAGGAGGATTGTGCAATCTAAATGAAAGTCAGTGAACTAAAGAACAGGAAGGATTTGATTAAGAAATTATCTGGAAATTTGTTTTCTGGATTACTTTTTTTTTTAGAAAGTTGTTCAAAATGCTTAACTAATGAAAGTACAAGATATTTGTAAGTCTAAACATTTTTAAGGTTGTTTTTTGCAGGTTTTTTCCTCCAAAGTATGCAATAAAGTAAGCTCACAGCAACTAAGCTAAATGTTGAAATATTCAACTCACCAGTGAAAACCTTTTTGATCTTCTCCAAAGTAGCTTGATCTATGGACCACATGGAACTGTATTTCCTCATTATTTTGTGTGAAAAAACAAAGCCAGGATTAGTAACATTTGAGATTATTTGACAGCAAAATAATATTTCAATTTGTTGGCAGTAAGCAGCAGTTAAAGAAACTTTTTTCAGCAATATCATTGAGCTTGAATCTTGCTTGGGTACATACCAGAGGGTGTCTTGTGCTTGAAAGCACAGAAAGCTAATCAGCAGGTGTATCTTTCATCTTTCACCCTGCAAAATACTGCCTCTGCTACAAAAAAATCTTTGTCCTTGTGACTAATAAATTAATAGTATGATTTGTGCTAACCAGAAGGATTACATCTGATTTTCATGTTTAAGTATGATAAAACAAAACAAGCTTACCACATGATTATTTTGGAATCATTTAGTGGACTGTATTGGTTGGGATTTTTTTCGGTTTGTACTCTGCTGGAATCCGTGCTTCAAAGAGGTGCAGGCAGGCAGGAGGAACCTGCCTGGTCGCCTTGTCCGGGTTGCAGCCGGCTGGGTGGGGAGTGTTGCACCATGGTGCAGACAGTGAGCTGTGCTGGTCACAGGGAGCCTCGGGCATGGGGTGGCAGGGAGGGACACAATGCTGGAGAACCTGTTGCAGTCTGGAGACAGAGAGATTGCCGAGGAGAGCAAGGAGCAAACAGCCTGGTCTTGAGGATGTTGAAAAGAAAGACTTTTTGTAAGGACCGAGAGGGAACAGCAAAGAGTTTGCTGCGATTCAAACACCCAGAGGAAGCTTCTGGACTGAGAGCAAGGTTGGAAAAAAGGTTGTGCCTGCAGGGACACAGTGGGACTGGGGAGGGTTGATTTAGGTACCCTGCCAATTTTCTGTATCTTAGTAAGTCAACTCTAATGAAACTTACTTCGTAATGATATAAAACACGTAGGGTAGTTAGCTTATTCACTTTGATAAAATATATTAGAAGATCCATTTTAGGGTTCTGCATGACTCTGTTTCTTGTCATATTTGTATTTTCTGCATGCAACATACTGTCTAAGTTAAAAGAAGGGCTGAAAAATACCACCCAGGATAATCTTCATGTTTTTTAGGTGAGAAGCATATGTAGATACAGAGACCACAGCAATTTCTCAAAAATAGGCAAGACAGAATTTAACCAGAGCAGCAAAAGAAAGCTGAGAGCTCTCTACCATTAAGGCCAGGACACTTATTCCTGAAAGTCATCAACTCAAGAGCACCAGCTGTTGTATCTGCCAAGTGGTAACACTTGAAGAAGAAGCAGCCAGCTTTATCTGGGCTCTGGTTCCATGAGAGTGTAAGCTGTGGAGCTGGGGTTGAGCCCTTCTTCTCACCCCTGCTCCACTCAGGCAGTAGCACTCATCTCTCAGGGAGCTAGTCCAGGGAGCTAACCCAGCCCAACCTGTTCATTCTTCAGAGGGAGACCTTTCTGATCACTTCACTTGCAGTATCCTCCTGCCAAAACTTCCCATGGAATCAGTGCCAATGCAGGAAATGTAGCTAGCATGGACAGCTACAAATAAGTGGGAGGACAGAGCATGGTATCTTTTACCTAAATCAGCCTAAACCTTAGTGACTCTTTAATGCTTCACAGATTAAGTGGAGATTAAACTGATCTTTGTATCTCTATATTCCTTAGTCCAAAGTGCATATAGTAAATACAACATTGGCTACAAGTTCCACTGAATAATAGTCGTATTCTGTCAGAGAGGATTACAGCCCAACTTAGAAAACTGAAGTTAATTAATCTTTTCAGAGGGGTCCCATAGATCATTGCCAAAGTATTATTGATATAATTAAAGGCAAGATAATAAAAAAGCTATATATGCGTGTATGTGATTTGGGGAGGTGTATATCTATGCACATATATGAAAGTAACCTCTGACTTTTCATAGATGGCAAGCTATCCCTGTTATTTAGCAGTAGTGTTTCAGGTGTGAAATGTATATTTTTTGTGCAGTGGCAAGTAATTCCTATCATATTACTGGCTGTAAATCTGATGGTTGGGTTGAATATTGTTTTGATAGTTATAGTTCTGGACTGCATGTTAAGTAAAAATGAGCATCTAATACCTTACGAAAGATGAAAAGTGAATCCTGAACTACCTTGAAAGGTAAAATTGCTATATGGTTGTTATTTCTTTAAGGACTCATTAGAGATTTTGACTTACTTTAGGATACTGTCAAGGATTATTGTTTTAGTAAGTTAGTAATTTGGCAAAACTAATGATAGTCTTGTTTACCCAATGTGTTTCAGTCTATCATACTTTAAAAAGACCAGCTAGTGAAATTTTGCCCTAAAAGAGGCAAAGGCATCTTTGGATCATGGTAGATGTCATGCATGCAGAAGGTTGATACATGAAAAATTCTATTGAAAATTTCTGCTGAAACAAAAGTTGTTTTCTATTTTATAAGTAATTGGCTTTTACAATTTAATTAGGAGAAGAGATGACTCAAAAAATATTTGAATATTAATAAGTTTTGTTATTGAAGTGGTCTTAAAAACATATTGGTTATACCACAATAAAAAATAAACCCCAGGAGAGGTTGCTCAATTCCCACATTTTCTGCTTTAAAGGACAGTTTGTCACTATTCAGTACAAGACTCCAAGTGTGTGTGTTACTAAAGGATGACATATCATTATCCTTTGATATATTTATGATGCTCCAGAACTATTTGTATGGTTTTATTTTTAACATGAAGGTGTCACCTTAGAGTTTGTGACTGTTGCTTGTGTTGATCGATACTAGTTGTCTCTGTTTTTAATGCTGCATGTGTTCAGATAGTGAGCATTGCCCTTCAGGTCATAAAGTTTGTAAGTAATTTAAGTGAAAAGCACATGTGATTGGCATATATTTCTAAATATTCTTTGAGTTTGTGAATCTGTCCTGTCAGGTCACAGAGAATTTTCTCGTTGGTCTTCAGGCCCTGATGGAAGTATTCTTTGTGTACTTGGGAAGAAGCTTTGCTAATAAGAAATTATGAAAATTACTTCCTAGAACCATGTCATCAAAATTAGAAGTTCACTATTAGAAACATTTGAGCAAGGATTTAAATATACAGTAACTTTCAGCTTTAAAATGCAAGAAACTTAAGGAAAATATTTGAGCTCTGCTCTACTGTATTATTTTACTGCTATGGTTAAAGCCTTTTCTGGATGGAAATGGGCTGGACTTCACCAAAAGGAGAAGAAAAATAGATGTGGGTCTTTAGTTTCAGTATCTGCAATGCAGTGCCACTGGAAAGTAGAAATACTCTTTCTCCTCCTTTCCCAAGGGCAGCTGACCTTCTCCTCGCCAAAGAGGTGAACCCCTTGCCAGCACATATGACTACAGACTATTACATTAATCTGTTTAGCCTCAGTACCAGCTGCTTGCATGTTTTTAATTATCTTATTAGATGGTATAACAGTGACCTATGAAATAAAATGAAGGTGAGTATTTTTTAACTTTATTTTACAGGCTATTTTTCTAAATATATTTTAATGACCTAATTATGACTTTTAGGGAGAGCCATTGATGCAGACATTCAATTTGGCTGATAGAATCTAACATCTCAAGGACACTTATTTTCTTTCAAGGTGGATTCATACATTAATACTGCTTCTAATAAATATATAGCTTTAAAAAAGCTCATACTTTTCATACTTGTGTTGTTAACTTACTTTATGATTCAGAGACCCATGACTGCTGTGTTGGATAATTTCTTAATACATCTCTGCACATATATATAAGTTTAATTTTTACCCCATGTGTCAAGATAAAGTTCTTTCCTCTGTGGCTTAAACTCCATGACAAATGATGATTGCTCAAAGTTGTGGGTTGTGTAGACAAGGTGTATTCCTTCTTCTGCTCATATTTCAAACAGGCAGAAGATCTAGTATGAGAAAGACTTTTGTATTCCATTTTCTCCCCCTGACTTCTTACAGCTTCTGCTTACCAGATGTTTCCTTCCTTGCTGCAAAAAGGCAATGTGGTCCTGCTGGCTGAGGCGTTTCTTGTGTGCCAGCCAACAGGGCTGACACTGAGCGTGCAGAAGAAAGATGGCAAGGAGTGCAAGGTGTTCCTCCTTGGTTCTTCCCGCGTCCAAAAGTGGTGCTGAAACCAGTTTGGTTCCTCTTTGACCTGTGGCTTTTCTTGGCAGTTGAGCCAGAAGTGGTTACATAGCCTCTGTCCTTACATGTTAAATATACTGTGAACATGTATGCAACTTACATACCTTCACCCTATGGACAACTTTGTCTTAAATCTATTAGGAGGCAGCCCTTTTCCATCTACACAAGCCTATCTAGTCTTGTTCATACACAGATGATGTTACTTTATTGTTTTAATTTCAAGCCACCCCTGTGCAATTATAATCTTATTTTTCCTGACTTTGTTCACTGTATGTCCACGCATAATCAAGAGATGTAAAGAACAAGCTTGTTTCTATGGGTTTTTCGATAATTTTGCAGTAAGAAAAATTGGGTACAGAAAGCAATGCAGTGAAGTTGTCACTGCCCCTCCACTCCGCAAGGAGAGTTTACAGCACTTGCATCCTTCCTCTCTTTCCACAAGGAAGTAGTAAAACTGGCATCCATGTTTATTTTGTCTTAGCCTAAGCCATTTGCTAGATGCTGTTCCCGTTGATGCCATTTATATGCAAAGAGGGCTTTTCAGTATGAGGTAATTTTGTCTGAGAGCATGTAAACTCTGTCCTTGAATTTAGTGATTCCTCTGAAAGATTGTCTTCATAATGTGCTAAGAATCTTTCTCTGGATGTGGTAGTCTGTGCCAGTGCTCTCATTTTGTCCATGTTTGTGATGTTGTTAGGAATTCCATCTTGCAAATCTCCTTTTTCCATCAAGAGAAAGTGGCTGCACTGATCAAAGGTTTCCTCCAACAGGTTTTTTTTCCTCCAAATCCAGGGAGATCACTGTCATACCTGTTGAGAGCTTGGAAGATTTCTGATTTTCTCTGAATTCTTTTAAAATTGCTTTCCTTTTCTTTCAGTTTAAGGAGATTGATATAATTTCCATCTCTGTCTTGTCAAATTTCTGTTATTTACTTCTTCCTTCCATAGCGGATCCTTGCTACATTCCTTGCCTGGTGTCCTATAAGGAATTGGTGAAGGATATCATAAGACGTGGAAGAATAAATTGTCATTAAGGAACTGAAAACCTATATTCAGTATGCTTTTTCTAAGATACAAACATTTCAACACATATAAATGGTGGATTTTTTAACTTTTCCAGGGAAATTATATTACTTTCTAAAGACATAGAAATGGTAATACAGACTTGCTTTCTGGTTTTATGCAATGTAATAGGGAAAAGTAAATTTAGGAAATTTACTTGAAACTTGAGATGCTTGTGACAGAGAATCAGAAAGGAAGGATTGAGTTACCAACATCTTTCATTGGTAGAATGCTTTTTTTATGGATTGGTTGCAAGAAGGAAAGACTTAATACATGAAGAGAGACCATGGAAGAGAGAATGGTAATTTCTAAAGTCCATGGAAAGCAAGTGAAAATTTTAGTTCACTCTTCATTTATTCTGTTGTATTTGAAAATTGGCATATGTACCACTGACACCATAATCAACTGATGCTGTATTTTCCCTTACTAATGTTTTAAGTGGTTTTCATTATGAATTTCTTTTACTTTTCCACTCTCAGTAATCTTCAAACTTTCATGGCAATTGGGAGGTGTTTCTGAGGACAGGAGGGAAGCAAATTTCACTCTTTTCTTCAGGAAGGGTCAGAAGGAAGATGCAGGGAACTAGGCCAATTAGCCTTACCCTGACCCCAGGGAAGGTGGAGACGTAGATAATATGCAGGGGCCTGGAAAAAGGACCTGGGGGTCCTGGCAGGCATCAGTTTGAACATGAGCCACCAATGCTCCCTTGCAGCAAAGAAAGCTAATAGTATCCTGGGATGCATTAGGAGCAGTGCTGCCAGCAGATCAGAGTTAGTAATCCTTCCCCTGTAATCCATACCTGGAATGCTGTGTCCAGTGCTGGGCTCCCCATTACAAGAAAGACATGGGCGTGCTGGAGAGTGGCCAGCAAAGGGCTGCTATGGTGGTGAAGGAACTGAAGCAGCTCTTCTGTGAGGAAATACTGAGAGAGGTGGGACTGTTCAACCTGGAAAAGAGAAGGCTTGGGACATCTTTTCAAAGTCTGTGAGTATCTGAGTGCAGGGTAGAAGGGACACAGAGACAGGCTCTTTTCAGTGACACCCAGCAATAAGATCAGAGCTAATGGGCACAGACAGAAGCACATGAGGTTCCATCTGAGTATCAGGAGGCACAATTACATCTCGTTTTTAGTTGCATGATTTGTAGAGCTGTAGATTTAACTTGTGTTCTACAGGAAAGTCTTACCTTTTCAGTTTCTTAATGAATGCACGTCTGTTTCTGTAACAAGGCTGCATGCATGTGAACACACACAATTCACAGAGCTCTGCTTAGCTGTGAGTATGAGCTAGTGAAGGGTAAAACAGCAGGAAGAAACTATAGTCAGGAGAAGTAGAAAATAAATGTTCTAGATGTACATGCAAAGGATTTCAAAGGCACTGGGGGATTTAAACTAGAAAGCTTTGACCCTGCAACTGGCAAATTCAGTTACAATATAAAAATAAAAATAATTGAACATAATATCTACATTTTGTCTCAGCATTCTATAAATGTATGTAGAGGAAAATGTGCTGGTGAAACTTAGACTTTGAAATGGCTGTAACAAGAATTCTTCTATGAAAGCTAAAGTGTTAAAGGGTTGGAAATTATCCACTCTCCAAAGGCCAAACTTGGCTCTTTGGCTGAGAACTGCCAAGGCAAAGTGGACAATTTGGAATATGGAGAAAGATATCTTGGGGTTCTGCGTCAGTGCTATTAGGAAGGGTGCTGGCAAAGCATCCTGCTGCCAGTGCAGCCTTGTTTCAGTTCCCTGCACTGTGCTATGCGCACACTGGTAGCTTAAAGAGCATAGCTAACTAATAACTTTATTTGCTGGAATGTTTGCCTTAAGAAAGTGATTTTACCTTTCTTCATGCAAACCTTTTTAACTGTATGTCAGCCAGAAGTTGATGAAACCTGAACTGTTTAGAAAAATATGCCCTTTGAATGTGCAGCCTCCCAGCAACACAGCCATGCATATTCACACTTACATGGCTGTTAGCTCTGCTACGTATCCTGAGGCAGGACTTTGAGAAACAGAGGAAAATACATATATTTTCCAAGCAGACTGATAAGCCTTCACATTAAAGCTGTCAAGTGGATTTTCAGGGTAGCAAATAAAAATCTGTATGTTTCAGAAATGTTGTTTAGAAACTCTGCTCCTTATTACTTGATACTACCTTTCAATTGGGTTTTTTTTCCTCTGCTTTTATAGAATTAACTCTGTCTTTATTACATTCCTGGCAGTTGCCTCACTTTTTTCTCAACTGTTGATTTTATGGCGTAATAAATAATACAAACTATGCATGTTTCTTGGATTTAAGCAGTATGTTTGAAAGGAATTTTTGCCTCTGTTTAAATATTCAAATATAGATACTTGAATGTTCCTATCGATAAAGATCTCATATTGCAAAACATATGACACAATAATTTGAGAATTGGTTTTCTTTCTGATGGCCTGTTCAGTAGCTTATTGCTTCACTGAGTGCCCCTGAGGAGCCGAGTTGGGTCTCAACATTTTAAAAAGCACATTCTGAAGATGAAAACCAGAATGAAAATGTGAAATTGGCTTTTCTGGAAGCACACATGCCATTGTTTTAAGATGATTTTTGCCAGTACTGGCAGCACTGCTCAAGAATTTTCTTTGGATCTCTCTGAGGCTATCTGTTTTATCCTTTAATATTGGTCTAGAGGATGGAATAAGCTTGAGATTTAGATTGAAATCTTAAATATGTATGCAAATGTTCATACCTTTCAGTAGTATAGCAGTATTCTTCCATACACTGAGGAGTATTCTTTGTTATCTAAATGTTATTGTCAATATCAATTTGGTCTTGTTTTAGCAAGGACACAAGAAAAAAAAGGGATTTCAAAACTTTGCATGAAATATTTCAAAAATGCGCAAGTCGAAATAATGATACGCACTGTCTGATGACCTGGTAGATACTGGTTTCTTTAACTGCAGTTTCACCTGAAAGTGAATTATGGACAGTAATATTTACCTGGTAGGTCTGAGTCCCTGTAGTCCCAGAACTGAATCTTTTGCCCTTTTTCAGTGACGTAGATGGTAGTTCCATGAGCTTCTTCACATTTTTACGTTTCTATGGGTTTTAATGTCTTCCACAGAGTTTTGGTGTTGTCTGAACATGATAGTAACGAAAATACTTCTTACGCTAGTTTTAGACTTTGTCAGGATCTGCATTCATACAATTTACCAGCTTTATCCTCTAAATCAGCAAATGCAGAAGCTGAGTAGCAGTGATTGCTGTCTGTGGTATACCAGTCTCCTTCAACTGTATTTCTTCCTCTTCTTCCTCAAAGGAGTCTTTATTTTGCAAGGAGCTTTAATGGGCTACCATTGCATTCTCCTGCATATCTATGCTTGATGTACTGGTTTTACCATTATGCTGCAAATCGAAATTTAGCAACAGAGCCAGAGGCAGGTGTTCTGCTTCTGCCTATCAGTGGAAGAAACTCTCCCCAACACGCACCAGCTCAATGTTGTCTCAATAAAGCTCTTGGAACTATTTGAATTTCAGAGTTATTTCCTAGGCGACTCATTACGTTATTGATGTCCTGCATTCTGGAAGTGTTTATAGTTGCTCGTTCCTCTATAGCTGAGCACAAGTGAGATTCCAGTGACTTTTACTAAGATGTTAGACCTTAGAGGTTCACATACCTTTTCAAAAATGTTATTTAAGTGCATGTAAAATTTTAGTTAGACTTCCTGGTGTAAAGTCCTGCTTGTTGTGCTCTCTACTAACAGTCGACTAAGAGGAACACTTCTGTTCCAAACTTTAGGCTTCTGTATCTGAAAATATGATGCTTGTAATTGTCTTAACAAGAATCACACCCACGAATCATGTCCTGTTGAAAAGAAAGAAGAATAGATTATGTATGATTTGCTCAGAGGTCAGCCTCATTTCTTACAAGAAAGAAAGTGTGTGTATTAGAGCAGACCCCAGTATAAAATTCTTTGGCAGAGAGATTTAAACTCTTGTGGTTATGACATAAGTGTATGTTTCAAAAGATGGAAAGGAACAGATGAGAACTATGAGAACTATGAACAAATCTTGCAGAATGACTCTCTTCATTGATTTGCCTGCTTTTTCTTTCATACATATTGAGCACTTTTCCCGCTTGAAGTAAAGCAACTGTCCCTGACTCATGCCAGTAGATATTTCACATTGGACAGTTACTGCAGAGATAACGCATGTGAAATTAAGTTTCTTAAAGAAATATTACGCCAATAATTTCTTTCTTATTCAAGTCTTATATTATATGTATTTATTATTATTATTATGAAGACTTTACAACATGCACAATAGTGCATTAGACAGGATACTCAAATTAGAATCTAAAATGAAAAATATTTACAAAATAACCAGAAAACATTAACATTGACATTAGCCTTTAACTGTCTAAAGGTGGTATAACACAGGATTATGCATTTAATTTTCTAGTTTGATTAAGTGCATGTTCTTGTTCATAGTTTAGGTGGTTCCAATTAGCTCTTGAAGTCCTTCACTTCAGTGAAGCAAATGGGATGTGGTAGACTTCAGTTCCAATCTTCATTGCTTGTTTCATGTTGTCCAATGGGTTTTCTGCAATCTTGGGTTAACAAGGCTCTTAGGTATTATTTTACATAGTAGGGCTATATAATTTTAAATGTTATCTTTTTAGAATTGATTGCTTGTTGATATTATGAAGTGTTACCACTATTAAAACAGTCTCTAGAATTGTAAAGCTTAATTTATTAGTCTTCATTCAAAATAGTTGAGAAATGAATTAGTGGATGCTGTTCAGAAAGGATTTTAAATATCATTCAGCTTTACTAGAACTGAAGCAGATTCCAGCTTCCAAGTAATTTCTTTTTCAGTTGCTTATAACTTTTTTTTTTGTGATCCCAGCAGCCAACCGGCAATGCAGAGGAGATATGATCTTGCCAAATTTCTTTTGGCGGTTTTAAAAGTAATTTGGTTCAAAACGTGTTCAGAATTGCATTACATTAAAAAAAAAAAAAAAAAAAGAAAGGCATAATATCTGCACTAATACAATTTCAGAAGTGTTGAAATTACTTTCTTACTGTGTAGCAATCACTTCCAGCAGCTGGTGAGAAAAATAACCTGAAGAGTTTCTTTCCTCCCTGTTCTTTCTCTTCACTGGTTGAAACCTTTTGCTAACTCAGCTGACACATTGGCATTTTCAAAGACATTGTGGGAATGTCATCCACTTGCAGAACAATGTGAATAGCTTCAGAGTCTGACCTGTTGTGTGTGCACAGGGGAATGTGTCACTCTTAAAACATAGCTACCTTAGGGAGGTAGCTTGGCAGGAGTTACCATGGCCAATGATGCTACAAAATTTACCATGGCAAATGAAGAATATTATACGTGATAGAAACAGGAGGGTTATTTAGATAGACATAGTATACTGTAGCTACTGAAGTATAAATGACTGTGAAAGAAAGGCCCAGATTTTTCTCAAGCTGTGTCTGCTATATACCATACGTTGTATTTAAAGGAGACAGAATCATGGTAAACAATCGTAGGCAGCTCCCTGCAGAAGGTGAGGATGTGTGGGAGACAGGGAGGCAAAAATGACCAGATAGTCTTTCTGACTTGGAGAGTGGGGGATGTGAGAGGAGTGAAAGAAGTTGCCCCACACCACTGGAATGACTTGCTGCTCTTTTGATCACTTTGGGGGTACTGGCAGTTGGGAGAAGCTAAAGACAGCCCTAAACCCTGCAATCTAACACTGTGGCAGTCATCTTTGCTCTTATCTGGAATACCTTCGCTTTTCAAAGTAATTAATACTCAAGATCCAGAAGTAAATGCCTTTTGTTTTTTTTTTTTTTCAGAAATATGGTCCTAGCTGAAAGGTGGTACATTCACAAGCACAGCACTTTTGGTCTCAGCATGGATCATGAGCTCGCTCCCGTCACAGAGGAACAGGACCATAATTTCCTGGCTTGCCAAGTGCATTCCTCTACAGTTCTCAGCAACTGTATCTTACAATTCAGTTTTAAAAACCTCACTCTCCCAACTCAGCTTAAAAGGCTGAAAACTATCTAACTTAATCTTGCATATATTTAGAGCAATTTGCAAAACCAAAGTTTGCTGGTGTTTAGTATAACCGACTCTGTGACCCTCCTTAGCAAAGTAAATGTGGTGAGATCTTAGCCTGGAGTCATAATAGTAGTTTCTCTCTTCCTGGTTTCATTTGGTCTCCCAGGGAAAAGTAATAGTCTCCCATGTGACAGGGGGAGGAGGAGATGTTCACCTTAAGGACATGCATTGAAAATAAATCTGAAACACATTTCCCTCCACATAACCCAGCTCTTTACCTTGAAATTGCCCTTTGGAATTTAGAGTGGTTACAGAAAGTCTGTGAGCAAGTCTTGGGCTATGAAGACTATCAGATGGCTTACACTGTTCTTGAGATTCGTTTCAGTAGAAGTTGCAGGAAATATAGGTTTAATTCTTTTATTCAAACTCAGTAGATGGTTTGGGACAATTAATTTCCAATTGTTTCCCAGTAGAGCAGATTTACTTGTATATTAATGAGGCACAGGTGTTAGGCCCCTGGTGCCTGCATGCCTGGGAGGCATATTTAGGTTGTTTATCTAGTCAGCCATAGGTACTGCAAGGTACTCAAGCTTGCCTTTAACAGTTTATACAGTGAGGCTTTTTAATTTTTTGATGTTTTTTTAAATTTGCTAGCACCTGTTAAAATTTTAAAACTGATCATGTAGAAAGAAGTAGGAGTGATTTCAATAGTAAATAGCACTAAATGTTAAGGAAAGTCATCTTCTATGATGCTTAACTGCCCAGCTTGACATTAAGAAGAAAAGAAGGTTCATTTAAGCAAATACGTCATGTGAAGAGCTAATACAGTCAACAGTGTACTTTTCTGTTGCATATTTTTGGAATAGGTACTTCTTTGTCTACAGCTGAAACATGAATGTGCTTATATTAATATTCATTTTTCTTGTTTATTCACTGAACTGCAGTACCAACATTTTAGAGGAAATGGAATAGCCTCCATAGACATTATGAATTTCAGTAGCTGGCATAATTATAGCGATCTACATATTCATTAAATCCAAAGAAGAAATGTGTCCAAAAAAACAGCCATGCGTTTAGAAGTGGTACACAACTAAATATATACATTTTAAAAAGTTCCTTTCCTCTGCTTATCCAAAATTGTGTAGTGTCGTATAGTCCTTAAATCAGCTAAGGCTTTTTTTGTTTAAATGTTCATTCCTTTTGCTTTTTCAGTAAAGAATGGGAAGAACTGTTTGTAAACAACAATTACTTGGCAACTATACGGCTGAAGGGGATTAATGGGCAGCTGAGAAGCAGCAGGTTCCGTAGTGTTTGCTGGAAGGTAAGAAGAGAAAATATTTATTTACAGTTTGTGGTTGCAATATATCAACACATTACCTGATGCGCTGGAAGATTATTGATGCAAAGAATCATGAATTTTCCAAGAGACTTCATCCCAATGTTTTCCTACTCATTTTTGTAATTCATAGGACATTTGCTAACCACATTGAGTTGCTTTAAAGCTGAATAGCAGGTAATAGCAAAAGAATCATAAGAAAGAGTATCTTTGTGCTGGTGATATGTTTAAAATTGAGTGCCACAGAGCCATCTCTTCTCTCAGTATCTGTGCAGGGAAGTCATGCACTGGAAATAGAAAGGAAGTTTGTCTAAAAAAATTATGGTTTTGTGGAATTTGGGACTGCTTTAAAATCAGTCTGATGCTTCTGCTAGCAGGTTTTCCCAGTGAAATGAGAAAATGAAGACCAATCCCTCTTGTAATGGCTGGATGGAGGGGGAAGCAAGGTCTTCCGGAAGCACAACAGCTCCTTCGGAGTCTCTTACTGTATTTTTTAAAGTAGCAGGGGAAGGAAGAGAGAAAGAAAGCACAATAATACTGAGATGCTAGATAAAGTCCAAACAAATTTTGTTGCAATGACATCAAGTCTTCTGTTGTGCACTAACTCTGATAGTAGAGAAAATTTTTTCTAGTAGAATTAACTGTGTGTTAACACTAATCAATTTAAATTACCTCTCTTGGAATTTTGCAACCGTCATTTTGGCACAGAGACCTATAAAAGGAAATTCAAAATAGTCCTTTATATAAATGAATGAAAGTGAACGTTCGAAATTTGAAATGTATGTAGCGTTGAACTAATTTAAAGTTAATGAAAATATTTTATTCAGCAAGCCAGATTAATATATGCCACCTGCATTTTTTTACCAGTTTGCTTCTTTTTAAGTCTCTAAGTTAGGAGGCCATAACTCAAAACCCTGAACTAACACAAGGATCGAGTACTTCACTGTCTACTGATTAAATCAAGGAGTGGTTTTATTTCAGAAAATAGACAGGGTTCATTTGAGTGTCCCAATATGGATTAGGGCTCTGTTGTTAAGTTCTGAAATTTTAAAGGGTTTTTTAGTAATTTAGGAATGTTTTGTGTTTGTCAGTACTTCTGTTTGTCAGTATTACTGTTTCTTAACACTTCACAATGTGCAAATAAAAACACTGAAAAAGCAAGAAAATACTGGGGTTTTTCCTTGTTTCAAATGCAATTAAATAGTATTTTGCACTGGATGTTTCTTTCTAACCCTTTTTAAAGACATGAAAAAACTGAGATGTAGGCATTCTCAAGGACTTCCTGCAAAACTGACCCTCTTAGCTGTCTTGCAGAATTCTAGAGCATGTTTCATGTCTTACATTGGATATATCCCTTAGTGCTTAGTTCCTGCTCTGCATTTGTGGTTCATTTTAAGCACGTTGCATTAGGTCATCAGTGTTACATAAATAGCTTCAATTTTTGTTTATTTCTTTTAACCTCTTTCCATTTTGTTTCTGCCTTGGAAGTCACCATCAACTTTACTGAAGCTGTAACAGTTTACAAAGCTTGAGTTTGTGGTTTCAGTTGACTTTAGTGCTTAATTTTGCACTGTAGAACTGCTGTTGTTTCTAGCTACTTATTTATGGGCTAGAAAGCACTAAAACCAGGAATATTTTATAGCTCTTTGCTTTCTCTTTCTCTCTGGGGTGGTTTATGCTGTCTGGTAGGATTTCTATGAAAAGCTATGTAAAACTGATGAAACTTACTACATTTACTTTGTTTTGCTAATAGTTATTTCTGGAGGTTCTACCCCAAGATAGAAGCCAATGGATTAAAACCACTTCAGACTTAAGAACGTCTTACAGTAAGATCAAAGAAATTGTAAGTTGGTACAAAATAGGTTCTCATACTTTGACATAGATATTAATATTTATAATATAACAGGAGAGGATTTGATTTTTTGGTTTTTTCCTGTTCTTACCTAGCACATTACAAACCCTCGGAAAGCAGGACAGCAGGATCTGATAATCAACAACCCACTCTCTCAGGACGAGGGGGTAAGTTGACCCAACACATGCTACTAAAATTCTCATCTTTTTCATACTAAGACAAATGAGTTCTTGCTGAAGTAGGCAAAATGGCAGGTGCTAAAATCTCGCTCCTAAATGTCCAAACTGACTTGTGTTGACAATTGTTTGACAGGTTCTGCTGAAAAACTAGAAATGCCCGTTTCCGGGTTGATATTTTGATTTTTCAGGGCTTAACTCTGGAAAGGCTGTGGTAAACAAAAAATCAGTGCTGGACTACAATTAGTTTCACAGCATATCCTTTCTTTAACTGATACACTTTTTCATCACTGTATGTTTTCATTTTATCCATAAAATGGCTCTGGTTTAAGGAGTGTTTAAACAGTCAATATGAAGTGAATGCTGTTAACAGAACACTGAAGTAGCCTCCTCTGGAAGACTGTTCAACCTTGGAAGGTTTTCTACTAGCATTTTGTTATACCTGGAAAGCTTTTAAGTATTTTATAGCACATATCTTTAATCTTTTCTATTAATTATGTTACATTGTTACCATCAAAATTCTTTTTATCAATTTTATTAAATAACTTAATGCCATGGAAACAATATGTTTGGCTGCATTTAAGAGATTTACAGCCAAAAAGTCTGTCTCAGCTATCTTTGGTGATACTACTCCTGTTTTGTCCACAAACAGAAGCCCGTACTTCATTTACAGTGTGGTACTGTGCTCCTTATTTAATTTAGAAGGAGAGAGCTCTGCAGCTGTTATGACTGTGCACGTCATCAAAGTATTCTTGCATCCAGCTGGACAGAAAGTTGTGTCAAATGTAAAGGATTTAAAACATTTCTGCTGTAGTTTGTCATTATACCCAGTAGCCCAACCTGCTTTCTGCCTCTGGTGTCTTTAGGATGTAGAAGACAGAGGTTAACATGTCAGAGTATGTGGCAGGGGATTAATCTATAAAGCAAAGCCACAGGCCAAATCAGACATAGGAATGAAGAGCAAAGTGCTTTGAGCCTCTGCTGTGACTTAATGTTACACCCATTTAGTGTCCTGATTTTTCCTTCCTTTTTGCAATGCAGCTTCTGTTTGCTTCCTCTGTTCTGATGGGCCAGGGTGGGAGCAGGGACAGGGGAGTTTCAAAATGTGGTGTAGCTGCATGAAAAGAGTTGTGAGTTAAAAAGGTACTCCCTGTATGTAAGACATTGTCAAAGATATAAATATTTTTGAAGTTTAGGTTTTTTCCCATTTTGTAACACAAATATAGCAACTAATTAACATGGGGTTTTGTTATTTTACTTACCTCCCCATAGACAGCATTAATTTGCTTTCTCTTTTCTTTCTGAGGAGCATAAACCACCATGGCAAAGAATTGTTTACAGGGAGGCAAGAAATTGTGGAAGTATTGTACAGACTCTGTACTGTATTTCATTCACTGGTGCTGCTGCTATCTGAAAACTTACCTTACCTGCATGGAGACTGTTACAGATTTTGCTCCATCTGTATTTTGATCAAGTTACCATCCCTTTAAATAAAGAATACAGTTTCCAATACTTTTTCTGGAGCATACAATTAACAGCACTTTCTGACTTCTTTCAGGTTAGCTTTACAAAGTATTTGTAAACAAGGCATGGAAACGAGAGAGAGGATGAAAATGGTCATAAGCATAGCTACAGAAGAAGCTAAACCTACTTCAAATTCTTGTATTTAGTATTTTTTATTTTGACAGTGAGCTTTAAATACTCTGGCTTTCCCTTTCAGAATTTTATAGAATGGCCAGTCTTGATCTTCAGTGTGGATTAGAATGATGTCATTTTCATAATGGACATATGATTATCATACACTTACTTCCAAACACTTTCTTATTATGGATATTGCAGCAGCTTCCAGTTAAACTCCATACATTCATAGGAGAAACATGGTACAGTCCAGTGATAGACACCTTTTTTCTTGAGTGAACAACTGAATTTTTTTCAGTTGAGTTGCTGGTTCTGGTAAGTTTGACTTCATTGCCATTCTAAATACTCTTCCTGGACCCCAAACAAGTAACTCACAAACCTGCAGCCATCCAGTGAGCAAATGCTATGAGCCTAGAACAAGGATTCAGGAATTTGAATGTTTTTATTTCTGATCTAAACTGACTTTCTCAGATATGTTGTGCTGGTCACCAACATTCTTTATCTCCCATAAAATATTGATATACCTACCAACCAGGAATGTTGAGGATTAATTAGTTAATATTTGTACAGTACTTTGCTGATGTAGTTTATAAGCCTGAAGTATTAGTAGAAGTCTTGGTTTCATACAATTATTTTTCCTTATTTCAGAGTCTTTGGAATAAATTTTTCCAGGATAAAGAGCTTCGAGCAATGATTGAACAAGATGTGACGAGAACGTATGTAGATCTTTAGGAGAAGTTGCTATATATCAATTTATATCCTGCATTTTTATGTGGTATACATTATATTGTGTTTTCTTGACTTTGGTTACTGTAAGTGTCAGGTTTGTTGAACATGAATGTGTGGAAACATACATTAAAAGAATAAAAATACAACTTCCGTGGAGTAAAAAATGAGACAATCTAGCTGAACATTAAATCCTGGAGATTTATTGGTATCATTGAAGAAAAGCTCTTCTAAATTAAGATATTAGGAGGTGTACTACTTGTGAAATTTAAAGTAGTTTTCTGTATGAAGCGAAGAGAAGGTAAGAGAAACTGAAAGGTCTTTTAAATAAATTATGATCATAATGAAAGATCAAACAGATTACTTTCTTAATTCTCAACACTTAATACAATCAATAATAAAAGAGCAGTTTGAAATTAGTAAGGGAAATGTCACTCATGTATAGAAGTTGAGAGAAGTTTATCACTATTCTAATTTTATTTGTCATATATGCCTTTTAAAATTTGTCCTGATATTACTATGATTATGTTTTCATCTTCTTGGCCCTTAGGTCATTCCTGTTTAGGAACTTGTTTGAGTTAGAACACTCAGTTACTGAAAATACTTTTTTTCAGAGTGCAAACATTGAGTGATGCGTAAATGTAATTAAATTCAACTACTGGTTTGCTACCAGGTGAAATTTTACTATATTGCAAATTTTTGTCCTTATAACTTGAAAAAAGTGAGGATAGTCATAGATTTTACAAATCCCAAGCTTACACATTTTCATTTACAGGAACCAAGTCATGCAGAAGAAATCATTGCAGTCTGGTTTTCAAATATTTTACATGTCCGTCCCTAGACCCATTCTTGAATGTATTTTGCCATGAGATGTATAATTAAAGTCTGAGTATACTTTCATGTGCATTCTCACAACAGATGGTATTTTTTGTTTGTTAAAGGAAGCAGTTCAGGATGTACTAAGATTAAAATATATATGCATCTAAACTATAATTGGAGACTGAAAAGTTGTATGAAGGTTATGGTGGATGTAAGACTATTACTTAAATATATATGTATACACACACAAAGTCGAGGCTCTCACTGTGGCAAATGGCAGAGTAGTATTCACTAATATCAGTAATAGTCAGTAAAGAAATTTTCATTTATGCATTTACACAAAATAATGTCTACTTGAAACAATAGTGGTATACATTGTGTCATCAATAGCAAAATAAGTCAAGCAATGAAGAAGCAAAATTTATCAGTGACATGAATATATTTGATAAACTACAGGCATTTTGTATGTATGCTTGTCTGTCTGATCATAACACACAGTATGCATTTTTACATATAGATATGTATCTATTTGTAAACTATACTTATTTTAAGAAGCAGTAAGTTCTACATTCTGTGGCTTTAGAATGTAAAAACCCTCTCTTTTCATTTCCATTCTTTAAATAAATCCCTGGAGTTAGAATTTTAAAAGTTTAAAATTCATCATTAATTTACAATGCTTTTTATTAATGGTTAAAATAATTATTATATTCAATTACCATAATCATTAATTTCTAGTTGCTGTTTCTTATTTAATGAATGTTTTTATAGGCTTTGTCATCTAGGTCAGTCCTCCATCATCCCACAGTATCAAGTAAATAATGCTGTAGAGAGTGATGCTAACTGCACACAGAGTAGCAAACCAGAGTTCCAGCTATCAAATCAGTGAAAAAATTACTCTATAATGCTTTTGTTAGAATTCCCTGAAGTGTAGTAATAATAAACAGGAAAAGGGGCTAGAATTAGGCTCCTAAAATTGGTATTGGTTTAAATTGGTTTAAACTGCAGGACTTTGCTATCTAAAGGCAACTGGAATAAAGTTTGTTCATGTGTGAGTGTTTGTTCCTATGCATTTTGAGAATCCTTATCTCACCTAATAATTAGGTCTGTTAAGTCTAGACACTCACAGCTGGGTTAATCATGCTTTAGAGTCTGTGTACCTGTAGAATTCTAGGACACGAATCATCTCTTCCTAAAGTATAAATTTAGTTTTTGTCTGATGAATCCCACTGTAGAGAGGTACGGTTTTCTTCAATAGTTATAAAAGGCTTCTAGCTCACCAGTGCCTAACAAAACTTTAGTTTCCTAAAGTCAGGTGAGAGAAATACAATCCATAATGTCTACATACAATTTTCAGCCTGTTGCATAAGAATTACAGCTTCCAATATTTACAAGTAGGAAAGGATATTAAGTTAGTCCCAACTCATTTTTAAAAATTTTTAACAATAATCTGCAGGAATAGCAATCAGCAGATTGGCAGATGCAAGAGCATTTAACTCAAATCAAAATACCAGGTTACTTTTTGGCATCAGAATGGACATCTAGGGTTGCAAATGGCTAGATTTCATGACCCTCTTTCTATCTCCAGTATTTTAGGAAACCAAAATGCTTAGGGGGCATTCCTCATAGACTAATCAAGTGGATTTCTTCTCTTTTGTAGTAGTACTTTTGTATATTGGACTACTTAGTTTCTGCTTCAGGAGTTACAATCACAGTTTAGGATGATAGAAGGTGTGTGAAGGTGAGTAGTGGTGGGTGCTGAGGTTCCAAACTTTCCATCCCGCAAATAAGAAAAAAATAATTGCCAACATAAAAAAGGCAGTGGAGAAGCAATTGGACAGCTACATTCTTCCTAAGTATGTGGAAGAGATGGAAAGAAACAGCAATCCATTGATTATGATCCTCATTTCTGTCTGCCACCAAATTTGTTTTGTGCATCCTTTGTTTGCCAGCCTGTTTCTTCAAACTTCCATGTCAAATTCTGGCTGCCTCTGGTGTAGGGGCCCCTAAATCAGCTGAAGGACTATTTTAGAAAGTTGTATCTGACTCACGCTGGTCTTCACTTCTAGAAAGCAGGGACCTGAATGCACCATTATTTACTAATTGTAGAGTTGTGATAAAACAGTCTAGGAAAATTCCCATGTCCTTATGCAGGCTTTCTCAGAGATGTAATTAAATGTAATATTCTCATGTTCATGAAAAGCATTCTTACCTTGCTGATTTGAGGATACTGTATTTCTTTAAAACAGAGCTTTAATCATAAAGTGACATTTTCCACAAAAATCCATCCTGAACTGATAGTTCCCTCATGATCTCTTCTATTTACATTTACTATAATTAATACTTCAGCCAGCTTATTCCTGAGTTCATTATTATCCATTCCATCACAATCTCTGGTATTACTAGATCCTCACAGATATCTCTGTGTATTTTTGAGTTTTCTATGTTAGTCTTCTCTTCCTAAACTTCATAGGGCAGGCCTGAATAACAGTCCTTCAGAAATAATCTCTTCAAACCCCTAAATTATGTCAATTGCCATCTGCTGTAATGCACTTTTGGTCTCAGCTGTGTCCTTCCTTTACAGTAATGTGATTACTACAAGTTCATACAAGTTTCCAAATGTTGGTTTACCATTACCTCCACCAGGTGCCAGGAAAATGTTACACCTCTCATCCCAGTGCCTCTCTCAGGACTTCAGCATTACTGTGTTCAAGGCACGGTGTCTTCTCTGCCTTGGCTCTTTATTCAGCTCCTTCATCCAAGGATTTCATAGCACCTTTCTAGCCTTAATTAGTTCTGTTTCTGTGCTTGCCTGTCATCACCTCTGTGAGATGACCACAGTGATTATCAACATTAATAGTCTTATCTGAAGTAATTTATTATGATTTCCTATATTGTTGCTCTGTGACAGGCTTTACAACATCCTTAAATACAACTGGTCTGGAGTATAGCATTGTAGCTCAGACCTGGGAAATTTGTTTGAAGAAATCTGATTTCAAACCATGTGATTTAATTTTAAAACTGACAATACTACAACCTTTTTTTCATCTGTCTAGCCTGAGGCCTACAGTTGTCGTCTTTTTTAAGTATTCTTCTGTTTTGCTTTGTCCAACTTTACCATTTCCTTTCTTTTTAGTATTCTGCCTTTTCAGATTTTATTAGTTATTGCTCTGTATAACTGTGGAGCAATGTGGTTTGGGATGTTTGCTTTATGAAACATTTTTTTCCAGATAGTTATTTCTTCAGTAACAATGAAAGCACCTTTGTTTGTGCACTTACTGTAATTTTAAATTACGATACATCCTGCATAACCACTCTATTTTGTCCTTCCATTAGTCAAGGAGCAGGAAGCACAGGTGAGAGTTGCTTCAGAGTAGTTACAGACTGGAAATATTTACATTTTCGGTATGCATATAACAGGATTTTCCCAGAAGCTTTTTTTCTTTATTCTCACACAAGATCCACTTCATTCTGGTTCACTTAGGATATTTGCCCAGCCAGATTATTTTGTAATTGTAAAGTTTATTTGCAACAGCTGTTAAAGACAGTGAAATGTCTAAGTGTGTTATATTGCAACAGATACCAGTAAGAAATACTAGATTTTAGGATACTGGTTTTCATGTCAATTATGAGATAATTAAATAATCTTGTCATCAAATGATAATATTCTTTCAAATATTAAAGGAATATTGAACCTTTGTGTATATGCATCTTCTGACATATTCTCATCCATTCTTCCATTTCTTCCATTGTATTTCATTCTTTCAGATCTCTAGCTTTAATGAGATTAAAAGGGATTAGTTATTTAAATATAACTGTGATATCATCATACCTGTGTAGCAGACTGGTATATATTAAAGAACATGGTTTATAATTTCGGTTGCAAAACAAATGTAATAAATCTTTAGAAGTATTTTACTCTAGTAGCACCCACAATTCACAGAGCAGTGGGAAAGCAGACAAGGGAGAGGCTCTTACCTAAAACCTCTTCTAGAAGACCAGCAACTGGCATTCTGCGCACTCTGTTGTTTACTTTTGCTGTATTGCTTCATTTTCAGCTTTCCTGAAATGCAGTATTTCCAGCAAGAGAACGTAAGGAAAATTCTTACAGATGTTCTGTTCTGCTATGCCAGAGAAAATGAGCAGTTGCTTTATAAACAGGTAATGAAAATACTGTACAGGTGGCATTCATTGACTCAACATTTTCTATATGGTTTGACAATAATGTACCTCTGTTGTATCTGAAGTTGTATCATAATGCTGAAGTAATCAAAGAGCTGCTTGTCAGCTGGTTGGTAAGTAAGTTCATTGAATAACATATGCTTTTTCCTCATAACACAGTACCTCAAATTGTTTTCTTTAAGGCTGCTAAGTTTTCTAACTTCAAATTTCTTTATAAACATCTTTGTCATTGGTTAAGAAAGAAAAAAACCAAAGAAAGGCTTTCTCTGCTTAGGTAAAGAAAGAAAGTATGCCACAGGATTTTAAATGGTACTAAATAAACAAAAGGCATAAATAGTGACTTCTGAAATTTAGACAAAGTTTACTATTTTAAGTTTTATGTAATATTTTAAGTTCTTCCCCGAAGTGCTAAAGCCATGCAGTATGTTAGCAAATAGATCTTTATCTAACCTTGTAGCACCCAAATACAATGCAGCTGACAAAATCCTGAGTGAAGGATAAGGGTGCTACAAAATACCACTTACAGGGTTACTTAAAGGAGAGTCTGCTCAAACCATTTTTGATAAAATGGTAAAGAAGGCCTAAGTAGCACTAAGTCTGTATCCACAGAGTTAGTAACTTAATTTATTTCACATTTGTTCTGAAGGTTTTGAAGTAACTATAAACACTATACTGTATTCATATAGCAAGACTAATATGCAGAGTATCAACCCAAGTGTATTTGTATTTGTTTCTTCACGCAATTATCTGTAGGCTGAGTAGAGATTGACAAACCCAGGGATACTTTGTGTGCATGGACAAAGGATAAACTGTAGAGGAGCCAACTTCAGGTAGATAGGAAATTTGTTAAGACAAAAATACAGAGATTCAGTAAATGTGAAGATTTTTATAAAACAATCTATGCTTTCAGACATAGTCTGTGATCACCCTGTCCTCAAGCCAGGGAATAGGGTTATTTCATAGAAACAAAGAACATGTGAGCTGAAGGAACAGTTACTTCTGAAGAATTTCTTAGAGATTATATAAAAAATGGACTATATAGTTATCAAACATATGAAACATCTATCAACTGGTTATTTTTCATGTTTGACAGACAGTGAGCAAGGAATGGTCTTGCATGAGGACAATAAAAATGAGATCTAGGAGCTGTGTTTTGAAGGGCACTGCTTAAAAAAATGCTTTGCAGTATTCAGTCTCCTCTTTCTAGTGAATATAGGCCAGAGGACTGATGATGGGAAAATGGAAGAACACATTCTAGCTAATTTAGTCTATCATTTATTGAACAAGAAGTATTATTTTACTCTTTGATATGACTTAAAAGGACTTAATTACCCTCTGCTCATATTTAAAATCCTCTTGATTCCTTACCAAGAAATAATACCTTTCTATATAGGGATGGAATATTTAGCCAGATCAAATTTAGAAAGAAAAAAAAGTGCTGCGTTTCATCACAAGCTGTTAAAGCTATTATTTTCTACTAGGTGACACCCCGTTTAACATAGACCATATTGTTAATAGTTATGGGATTTTATTGAATTAATGAGACTGTTATCATGTAGTAGAATGTCTTGCTGAGTTAATTGAAACTGCAGAGATTATATAAATGGTATTAATGAACTTTGACTGCCTGATGCCTCAGCTTTAATAAAGACTGCTTGGTGGGCTAAATGAACATAGGCGGATAAAAGAACAGGTTCAATTTTGTGAGCCTACAGGCTGTTGACAAAGAAAACTTCTTTACCTCTGTTTTCAACTGGTGTGCATCAGTAGTGTGGTAGTTCCAGGAAGGGATTGCTACAGGAAAAAGGGGAGAGGAAGTGCAGAAAATTAAGTGAATTTGGATCATGAAAAACTGTTGATTTAACCTCTCTGAACTGTGTTTAGTATATCACCCAAGTCTTGTGGTGCTGTGCCAAATAGCAAATGATTGTGGTTTTCCTCTCTTGTTGTGGACATGTGTTACTTTTGTTAGGAGCTTTGTGTTTTTCTTACCTCATTTTAAAAGGGTGGGTTTGTCTGGTTGGTTTTTTTAAACAATAATGCTCCTTTTAGCTTATTAATAAGATCCTCCTTTTTTGTCCCCATGCTCCTCTCTTTCTAGATAACATTTTTTCATGTCCACCATTACCCTTCTCTGAATTAGCTGAAAAAAATAGCCTTTGGTAGCAACAGGATATGTTTTTTCCTTCTTTTATCAAATACCTATCTAGAAGTCAGTCTCCCTGATGTAGTGTTTTTACCAGACTCAAGCCCCAATTCCCATGAAAATTTCCACTACAGCAAAGCCTAGCATATTTTTGAGAAAATAATGAAGGTTTCCATTTATTCATTGGTAACAGATCATCTCCAAGTTGTTGTCTCCACAGTGACCTGAATACAAAGCCCAGATTAAGGAGCTTGTCTTCATTTGCAGTTTCCATCATGGGGACTGGTTCTGTTGTCGTCCATGAGAATTCCTCTGTCTCATTTGTATGACCATATACAAAAGATACAATTGCCATTGTAATTATAAAACGTGGCCAATGAATGGAGACTGATATTTCTGTCTGTCAGCATCTGTCCCTACCCGATGTTATCTTCCAAAATATTTGGAAAAATTATAGTTCCTTGACAATTTGCATACTTAAAACATTCTATTGAAACTATTACATAGCATCAGCATATAGTCTTACAAGAAGCAATCAATAATGTTTGTTTAATATGCATATATGCATGAAAGCTATCTTTGTAGTACGGTTTCTGGGGGTTTTTTGGCCAGCCTGAAGGAACATTTTATTTGATAAGGAAAAATGTATTTCTATCCCTAGTCAAATGAAGTAGAATGTCGTGGAGCTGTATTACAGATTTTAAAGGCAGAATCTTCCCTGGGATCACTGCATTTTTAAATAACAGCTATAAATATAAAATCTAAAGAGAATAGTGTATTGTACTTAAGAATATGTAAAAGCTACTCTTAGAGTTCTTCTGTAAGAGTGGTGACAAAGTTCTGGTCCTAGTTACACTGAAAAGAAATAGTGAAAATTAAGCTAAATCACTAGGCTAGCTATTGTTGGTTCATGATTTGATTGCCCTTAGAGAAGTCAGTATAATTTTGAAATGCATTGATTTACTTGTCTTTGTAAAAAGGCTATAATTCTGGTTTTCTTTCTAAACCATAGACTGTATTATGGAATCAATATTTTGTTGTAGCTGGGAAGTGTCATAAAATTATCTGAGCTCTGTCAACTTATTTATTAGCACTAAAGAGTTTTAGTAAACTGTAGCATTGAAAAAATATGTGTATGCATATTACACTGGTAGGTTTCTTGCCAAGCTAAAAATATCTAAACATTTGAAGTACTCTTGTAACTGAAAGATCAGAGGTATCTTTTTGAAATCCTGATATTTCATCATCTGTTTGTTTTGGTTTTGTTATATGTGGGCAGCCACATTATGATTCTATTTTATTATAGAGTTGATATATTATTATGTTGGAAGAATGTGTGATGTGCTTTTATCTTTTATAACTAATTCTTATTTTATGTCCTCTTTCTTTTTCTTCCGCTTATATGTTTGCAGCTTAGTTGGTAGTTTTTTTAGATAGTCAAGTTTTTTGGCATTTCCATTTCTCTTATTTCATGTTTAGTATATCAGGGCGAATAAAAGATTAGACGTGGAACTGTTTGTGGAACTGTTAATTAACCGAGGGCTCTGTGTGTGGAAATACAACCCTGGTTATTTAAATATTTTTGCCACTTATATATTGTCTAATCCTGGACCTTTCTCCTTTGACATGACCATAGTATTTTAAGAAATCAAAACTTGACAATTTGTAATCTAACCCGTTTGTGGTGTTTTACATCAGCTTCTGAAATAAAATGGCTGTATTTGGGTTTTGGTTTTCCTAACTGAATTTTTCTTTGGACTTCATCTTTCAAAGTAGTCCCTAGAGGTTCAGAAATAGGAAGGGAAAGAAGACATCCAAACTTCAGCCTGCCATTGAGGCTATAACAGTCATCTCAGTCCTTAGGAAATTAAAATTAAATTTCCTAGGATTTCAGTTGATAGCACACAGAGAGATCGTGAAAACTTTTTGTCAGGGTCCCTTCCCCCTGCCATGTGGTCCTGGGAGAGGGGCCCTCGGGGGGGAGACACGGGGTTTCCCTAGACCCTGGTCAGCCTCATTCCCCATTGGTTGTTTTGTGTTCCCCTGCCTGGGCAAGGACCCTCGGGTCCCGTGATTGAGCAGTTCCTCGGCAGATCCCCGGCCATGCAGCTGGAGAAACAAACATCTCTGAAATATCTATCGAGAATCGGTCCATATATATTTCTTTTCCACGGGCCTCGTTGTTTGATACACGTGTTACAGCATCCCCACTCTAACAACTTTTGTCAAAATTGTCAAAAGCTATGCCAAGCATACTCAAGATAGTTAATGATGTAGAGAGGGCTTCCACATCTGCCTCTTGGGTCAGTTCATACCACTTAAGGAAAATGCCCATTATTTCCAATAAAAGTTCAAGGTTTTTAGTAGTTAGTGGATCTGCTCAGTACATATGAAGCTGATAAGCTAACTTCCTGGTGCTGAATACTCTTGTATGGAATATCAACTGATACACTAGCAAAGCAGCAAGGTCGCTTACAAGCATGTAACACTTCCAGTGTTCACATCTGTCCATCACTGAAAGGGCTGGAAAAGCAAGTGCAGAGGCTTCCTGGCTTGGAACTGCAGCCATTAAAAGTAGAACATCTCCTATCAGGGGACCCATCATCTGACTCCTGACAGCAACCCGAAATGCTGTTGAGCTTGATGAACCAGCCACAGTGCTCCTTCTGCAGCAGGATAGATGAGATAGTCTTCCTGGAACCCCTGCGTGCCCAGAGCACTCACCTGGAGTCAGGACTGAGGCTACACTTGATGAAATAGTTGCACCCTTGAACTGGAGCACTGCTGGCAGCAGGTTCTTCCTCCTACAGCTGGGTAAGGACTCCATCCAGAGCCAGTCCCAGCAGGGGTAGCCTGGGGACTTGGCACCAAGCCCCAGCTGTAATGGATGGTTTTGGGCAGAGGTCAGGAATGCCATCCCCTTAGAGTGATCTTGTGTCCAGAGACAGACAGATCTCAATCCTTCTTCCCACATTCCTTCCATCACCAAAGGGCTTCCCTCCCTTCGTTTGTATGGCTGACCCCTGCCCCAGCCTGGAGCCTGCGTAGCTCCTCCCTGATGTCCTAGTCCCAACACTGGGATCCCAACGCTCCTGGGTGGCCCAGACATGCTTCTAATGCTGGCCCAAGTCCTCAACTGCCCACCCATTTTTTTTTGTTCTGATTTCTGCATATTTCTATATTTTTTCTGTATGTTAATGTAGATTGCATATGTAAGTAGTACTCTGCAGTGGAACAGTAGCAGGTCTTCTATGCATTGTGTTTAATGAGTTTATTTTGAGTGTTGACATAACAACTTAAAAGAAAGAAAACCAAAAAACCCAAAAACGTATTTTAATTTTCATGTCCTTAGAAATGCAAGTTTCGTTTTCTTTCCCAAATAGCTACTCTTGTCTCCTTTAGAGCCTACTGTTACACTTTTGTCTACGGTTTTGGAACATTATAAAATACAAAATAATTTTACATTTTGTAATTTTTCCCTATTGCAGATCTCTGTACTGTAGATCATTATTATAATTATCATAAATAAAATTCATATTTATGAACATAGATCTTGAAGTAAACTGCCAGGTGCAGGGTTGCCTACCATTGCCAATTTGTTGTGTGTTGTGTTAGAAAAAGGGAGACTAACTTGTTTCTGTATATTATAGAGGAATAAACACTTGGATTTAATCAGGATTTAAGATAAAAGCCATTGATTATGAAACTGTTCTGTTAAGAATGTGAATGAATGTTCATGCTTTTAGTTAGTCTGCACCTAATATTGCTGTCTGCCTTATGCTGTGCATTAGGAACTAACTGTTATATGACTGGAAAACCTAAATATACTTTTGCTTTTCCATTTCTATTTAGGGCATGCATGAACTTCTGGCTCCCATTGTCTTTATCCTACATTGTGACCACCAGGCTTTTTCACATGCCAGTGAAGCTGCACAACCAAGGCAAGCATTGCATCTTATTTGTATAAAATCCATTTTCTTTAAAAAATAAGTTGGCTGAACTATAACTTAAAAATATTTGTTCCATAATTCTTTGTTTATATTTCATAAATTAATATCAGACATCATTTCATCCTTGTGCTTTGATGGGAATATCCTTATTTCATCTTTCCTACTACAGCTTCTGAGATTGGCCCCTTCACAGACATTGGCTTGTGAAAAAATGGGGAGACAAGAAACCTAAGGGAAACTGTGATCTAAAAGCTTACATACCTACCTGCAGTTCCACCTCATCCTTATTGCCAGAAGTGGTTTCGGTTTTGTCATTGCTGAGAGGAGACAGATTAGTGAGCTACACTCACAGAGTAGACATCTTACCACCGACACTCTTTCCTCGTATCTTAAAAGGGGAAATAACCAGTGAAGACAAATTGTTGAGATTGGTATTTCTTTCATCACCTGCAGTGTTGTAGCTGCGATATCCAACTATTCTTTGCCTTTGTAGTAACATTATGTTAAGCTATTGAGCCTCCATTTCTTTCAAAAGTGTTTATGTGTGTATGCACGCAGTCATATTCATACATATAAAATATGTCATCACACATGATTGTCTGCTTTTATTCTTGCCCCATATGTAAGGCTTTTGTTTTTATTAAAAAAAAATAAATAAATTAGTTTCATTCTTGTGATATTTAGGACATTCCATTTGGTTTTTTTTCACTCTGTTCTGGAGTCCATCTGTGAATAAAAACCAATTTAATTGTGTGTGCAATATAATATAACCTCTGTAGGTACCTCTCCATGTGACTGCCCAAAGGTGGTTAAGCATTAAGATGATTATTTACAAGTGTGTGTTTTTATTCAATGTCTGTCCTTAGATATCCTAAAATGACCTAGAAGATGCTCTTCAGTGCTAAGTAACTTAAAATAACCATGTGTTATGTACAGCATTCTGTTCCATCCCCACTGAAAAAGTAGAGCTAAGCAGCAAAGTAGATGGAAAAGAGGTGCTGTCACTGATTAATTGCTGTTAAAGTACAATAAAAATGCAGGCTATTAAAACAAAATAAATTAATGTTTTGATACTGCATATTTGACCAGTAACCATTTTTTTTTTTTTTTGTTTGGGATAAACAGTGATAGATTGTGCAGCAATCAATTATTCTAGATCAAGCATATTCAAATAATACATTGTGACATTCAGTAATTTGTTATTTGGAATAATTAGATGGTTACTTCATTGTAGTACAGACAAGGCAGCTAATTTGTTTTTGATCTTTATAAAAAGGAAAGACTTCATTTGTTCAATGGAGTTGCTCTTTTTAATTAAAAAGGCTAGTTTTCTCATTTGCACTTTATATGAAACTTGGCTTATAAATACATAATAGTACATGCAGAACGCTGACCAAAAATAAACATTCACATTTGGATTGTTCACTGTTGCCTTTTTCAGCGAGGAAATGAAAGTTCTTTTGAATCCTGAATATCTGGAACATGATGCCTAGTAAGTTTTAACAAGTTTCTTTACATTTAATTTGCTCTTATTTGTAATTGACACCATTATTTAACACCAAGATTCTGGGTTGTTCCCTTTCAGTGCGATGTTCACACGTCTTATGAAAACAGCAGAGCACTGGTTTTCAACTTTTGAACATGACAGTCAGAAGGTAAATATTGCTTTAAAATCTACTTGTGTTTTTAAGCAAATGTGATTTTAATATGATTCATGTTACTTAAAGCTAATTAGACATCTATTAACTTGGTTAAAGCAGTCTCAAACAAGTTTACAATCTTTAAAGGTTCTTCAGAATCTGGTCAGAAGCACTTGTGGAGTGTCCTCCTATCTGTTGAAAGATCACTTGATAATCAAAAGCCAAGTGTGCAAGCACAGATTTTTCTGTATATAAGTGATGTTCTTGCATAGCATTTGAAAGACTGCCTGTCATAGGCACTTCTGTGTCCAAAACCTGTGCAAATGTCATGTTAAATAAAAGTCTGTAGGTAAAGTATTAAGCTTTGAATTATTTTCAGCTGTTTACAATACAGACAATTTGCTGTGAAACTGAAACTTTAACCATAGACTATCTATCAAAGGTCAGGGTGTATCTTTCCCTGGCATAATCACTCCATTTCGTTCATTTTTTTCCTCATAACCTCGGGATATTCAAACAGAGGGAATGTCTGTGCCTTCAGATCTCTTGTGTATCTGTACGGACCCCACTGAATTTAGTATGTTGCTGCTTTCATAAAGCTTTTGCAGTGTCCTGAGTTTAGTTCTGCAGAACTCTCCTTTGCAAGGACCTTCTAGAGACCTTGCCTAAATCGTGCATGGCAGGAAGAACAATTCTCTCAGTCAGTTGCTCAAGATTTCCTTTGACTATTTCTTTTCCTTTCTCTTTCCATCTTTAAGTTTCCCTTTTTTTATTTGTGTGATGGAGGGTATGTATGGAGGCTCTAGCAAAATATTATTAATGGTATTATGGGTATTGCTGAGACTTTCAGTGTATTATATCCTAAAAGATTTGGCCTCCAAACTTAGTTTCATCTTGATTCACTCCAGCATTTTTTGCATAGACCATGGGGACAATATCTAGAGTTAACAAAAAATTAATGAGAATTTGGTTGGTTCTGGATGTCCATATGTGTGCACCAAAACCTATAGTTGCAAACTGTAATTAGGGAGTACTAGTTTGAATGGTGGTTTTGTCAGTCTAATGAAGAAAAAGTTGTTCACCCAAGACTCATTTAAAAGCATCTATTTTCTTTAAGTATTTAAAGTATTGTATATTTTATCAGATATGGAGCATTGACATCTTGGCCTAAGTTATCTACAGTTAAAAATTACTTGGATTTTTGTATAATTTCAGTAGCTAGGGATAAAGCATATGAGATACAAATTTTACTACATTGGCACTTTTATTTCAATAACAAGGCTGTGAGATATGTTTCTCTGAGTGTAGCTTTTCAAAATTCAGTGTATTCAAATGTATTTGTTCCAATTTCTGTGACAGTGGTGGTAAAGTCTGAGACTGAATGTTATTCCAGGAAATAACTAGGTCTGCTTACAGACTTGCAGTACTTGGGTAGAAGGTGAAAGTTTACATTGCCCTTTCCAGTCCTTTCATGGCATAAAAAATTAACAATGCAAAGAGAATGGATTAATATCTAGTTGTTTGTTCTTGTTCTTTGCAAACATGTATAATCTTTAATAATCCTTTCTTGTACATATGCCTTTTACAGTCATGACTTTGAGGGTTAGCTACATAATAAAGTGTGAATCTTCACAAAGGAAGCAATGAAAGCATGTGCTCTGAGAGACGTGTTACATTTTACAGCCTCTAACAGTTGTTTCCATTACTCCCAATTGCCATTAGAGGAGCTGCTCCAGCTACTCCATTCCCTAGTGGTTAATGAGAGAAATCTGTCTGCAGTTCATACTTGTACTATGTCCTAGCCTCTCTCTCCTGCTGTAGCATTTGTTTCCTAAATGCATGAATATATAAGTTGTATTAGTATCGACTACCAGCCATGCCAGTTCATGTTGTGGTACGTAATGTTTTGTGACAGAACTTGGTGACTCTTCCTAATATTTAGCTTAAGTTTTCAGCGGCATTTCACTGGTATTCATATTTAAACTGCTTTTAGGGGTGAATCTGGTGCTCTCCTATAAACAAATAACACATTCTGAGCCATCCCTCATTTTGTCTTTTTGTTGTGAACCACATCCTTTTAGGATTGACCATTTGTATTTCACGTTAGTAATAGATGACTAAACACATGCACTCAAATATTTTTGCAAGAATTAAAAGCTGACAAAAAGAAAATGGGTATTTTCTCTCACATGGCAAATAATTATATAGTGAGTATGAGCAGGGGCACAGTATTGGTTGGCCACTTGGCTTTAGGCACAGGCACTGTGAGTCATTCCTAGTTAAACATTTTGGCGGCTTGGTTTTATTAGCTTATTTGAGCATCTTTCTGTTTGGGCTGTTTGTTTCACACCAGCTATGTGATTTTTGGAGCAATTTCAGCTGACTAGAGGTATTGTCATTTTCTCAACCAAATTGCATGAGAGGAGACAACAGACATGACTTTGTTGTGCTCTAGTCATCCACCAAGCTTCTTGGTGGAGTAGACGGAATCAGGAGGCATGGACAGGCAAGGCTTTGTTACTGGCTGCAGCTGCTTCCTCACAGATTCTGTCATGCCTTGAAGATTTCTGTTAATAGGGTTAATTTCTGAGATGCTGATAAACTGCATTTTGATGGATACCATTTACTTATCTCGTGCTTTTAGAAATGGCAAGCCAGCACGTACTATTGGATGCACTTAGCCATGTTTGATAGTCAGTCAGTCTGACAGTCAGCAATGTGTCAGTGCTGCATTATGCCAAGGTGCACAAATGCTGCAAGTGGCAAATAACTCCAATTTTGGCACAGAGGAAGCTTGCATTAGTTTTGATATTCACAATCTTTCCACGCTTGAGCCAGGGTTTAATAATCTGTCTTCTAATTTTGTAAAGATGGCTTGAAACCCACAGACAACTAATGGTGTAAAGACTGAACTGAGTAATAGCTAGTCTTTTCACATTACAAGTTCAAATAAGCAGAGGGATTCTGATGCTGAGCTTTCCATATAAGGTTTTATGCCTATAATAAAGAAAAGCTTAAAAACACAGGTCTTTTGAATCATCAGTTATGAATGCATGAAGTGGTCAAGCTGAAGTTAAAGTCAACTTGAATAAACCACAATAAAGTTCATACCCCAGATGCATGCCAAATGATAGAACATGCACAGTCTACAAATACATAGAGTTACAGACTTTTATGATTGGTTTCAAAGATAAATTCATATGTTTATGAAAAAAATTAATATAATGACATTTAACATTAAGGCAATGTTACCATATCATGCTTTAAGAGTGGTTTTATGTATAGAAGAAGATTAGTAGATACCTATTTTCAATATTTTGCATTCTAGCATGTGACCAAGAAAATAGTGAAATGGGTCTGAAATGATAGGAAATAGCCATACAGTGAAGAAATAAAATTCAGGGTAGAAAGTACGCTGCCCAACTTGGTAAGAAAGAAGTTAACAGAATAATTTAAAAAATAAGTAGGAGAAATATCCTTTCTCAATGTACCTGCAGCTGTGAAGAGCCTTGGTATTTAACTAAGTGACAGCATTGCTTATTAGCCTCTAAGACACTAGATGTTTTATTTCAAATTTTTTTTTGTTAGACTAGCAAAGATTTTGAATAAATGCATGCCATGTCAGTGAGCTTTATTTGACGATCTGAGGGAGCTTTTTTCAAGTGATTTGCTAGAGTATCTTAAATGAATATGTCTTGGTACCACAATATCATCGTTAAATTACCACACTATAATAGACAGATCAGTCCCTTTGCTGCAACTTCCATAGCAAAGCAACAATTAAGCAGATTTTAAGATACAGTTTATAATAGTTCAGGTCCTTAAATAGAAATATATAGAAATCACTGCTCAACATCCTACCATATCTTCTGCAGTACAGAAATCAAACCATTAAGAAAAGGTACTTCAAGCAAAGAAGATCAACATAAAAAAGATACTTTTTGGTAGACATTATTAAATGTTCACTGCCCATTTGATTATTGAACCATGGGATTTTGAAATAACCATAGGAAACTACCTTGGGAACAGCTTATACAATGAAAACAAACTTTCTTTGATTGTTAAAAATAATGCTCTTTTCACGATATTGAAACAAGTGAATTTGTATTTTAACAATGTAAAATGCAATGAAGTCTCCTGAAATGATTAACCCTTTGATCTGGATAATGCTTCTCTATTAATATAGTGAGCAAAAGTGTAGAAAAACAGCAACTGTTTTTCAAACTGAAGCTTTTGGGTCAGAGGTCATGATGACAGATTGTAGCAAAGTCATTGCAAAATTCTTCTCTTCTTACTGTTCCAATTTTCTCTGTTTTATAACCTTAACAATGTTCCTAACAGATTAATTCTCTGTTTCCCTGTCCCCCTATCTTCCTCTTGATAGTTTTGACTTGTCCTTTTTTATTTCTCATTCTCCTTTTTACATGTTTCCTATTTGGTGCAGTTCATTACTTGCTGCATTTTTTTCTGGCATTCTGTCTCTTTTTCAATATTTAACTCTTTTGCAAGAAGAACAAATTTAAAGCAGTACTATTTTCAAGGATGCTAATACTCCACTGGTTTTCACTTGATGTGTGTTGTGTTGTAGATCATGGCATAGTTTGCACAGCCCTCAGGTCCAACCAACTGCTGTCTCATTGTTCTATTTCTTTTTTCCTTTAAAAGTTTCTGATGCATTATCAAAGATGTGTAGGTTTTAAGGTGCAGCCACCAGATTTTCTGAGCAAGGGAAGCCTGTTTAGAAAGGATTGTTTGAAAGTAAGTTACTTCCTATTTGGTATGCAATTTATTGTCCTCTGAGGGCATGTATTCTCTACTGAGTTACCATTCATCTGCTTTATTCTGGACTGACTCAGGCTGCTGATATTAAAGCTAAAATAAAGCTGTCAACACTTTGTCAGAGCATGAAAAGTAAAGCATGCACGTAAAAATTGATGTGCAGAATGACGGGCACTCCTTGGCACTCCTGGGAAGGGGAATCCCACAGTATCTTCTGCAGAAGTGGATACTTGAGATTCCTCTTCTGCTATAAAAGAAATTAGTTTATTTGGAAGCCAGTGTTTACAACAAACGAAATCCCTTTAGACAAAAAGGCTTCATGGGTTCTTTTATTCACCCTGTTTTCTGTATCTACAGGAGAAAGACGTGATGATAACACCTATGCCCTTTGCAAGGCCACAGGACTTGGGGCCATCCATAGCTATTGTAGCAAAAGTAAATCAAATTCAGGATCATCTGCTGAAGAAACATGATATTGAGCTGTACATGCATCTGAACCGACTGGAAATTGCTCCACAGATTTATGGACTGTAAGTCTTTGCAAAGCATTATTTAATTTAATTCCTTGGGGATTTTGTTTCACTCTATTAGGAAATTTTTGCCTTTAAATTTTGGATTAGAGGAATAGGACTAGAAAGAAGTACTTATCTCTTAGAATTTATTTGTTTTACAGCATTATAGGAAATGCCACCCTACTGTTGTAGTTGTGACAGTGGCATTTCCAGTGCAGATAATGTCCATTCAGCTACATATTAGAGAAGATGATGAAGACTCCTGTACTTACTGCATCAAGTACAGAGTCTACTTGGAGTTTTCCTATAAGAACACATGGGATAATAGGACACAAAAAACTGCTAGCATTGAGTGGTTTGTTCACTTAATTTTATCACCAGTCTAGTATCAGTGAACTTTTCCCTATTGTGTTATGGGGTTTTGGGTGCTGATAATACAGGGGGAGCAGAGGGGCATGTTAAAAGTGAAGGCAAGGGTGTAATAAATTGCCTGTGTACAGAGTCAGCCCCATGAAGCTGCTTCATATCTACTCGGCTGGTTGTATATTGTATACCCCCATTCCAGGGGGGCTTATGGGGCCAGATGTGGCTTTGGTTGTGGCCTTATCCATGTATTTGTGCAGCACTGATTTCTAACCATTTATAGCTGCTGTAGTCAGTCTGGGTCAACACAGAGTGTGCAATTTGTGTGAACCATGAATAATGGTGAATTGACTGTGGTTTTGAAGAAGAATTTTGCCTTCATTGTCTGGAATTCTAGACATTTGATTCATTTTGATCATTCCTTAAGGAGTTGTCAAGCCATATGTGCAGTTGCAGGGACAGAAAAAAGACACTTTTTTTTAAACTATTTTTTACAGTGATTTAAAGTAAGATTGCCTCTGCCTTAAATGAAAAAAAAAGTAAAGGTGTGAACTTCCAAATGCAATTGTGGATTGTAACAACTCAATAGAAAATAGAGAAAGGGAAGGAAAAGGTGACTGTGTAAATGTCAGGCCATAACTGCAATACTTAACACTAAAGTCTAATTTGATGTTACTGTAAAATGAAAAAATGCTGCAATGTAATATGCTCTCAAGAGAAGAGTTGAACTACTTATTAATAACTTATATTAGGAAGATAAATGTAATTCTACAAAACTTACTTAAATATATTTTATAGGTATGGGTTACCTACAGGGGAGGAAAAATAAGCCAAGGAAACTCAAGGTATTAAAAGTACAAAGAGGACAGATTTTCCTATTAGAAGATTTTTTGCATCGTGTATTTTCTTAATATCTTCACAAGTCTGGAAAAGAAAGCAAGCATCCCTAATAAACTTCAGGGGTAGTAATGAATAAGTAGGCTGTATAAAGATGAAGGAAAGCAAAAATAAATTGTTTCATTTATGAAGACTTATGAAAACTAAGAGAGAATAAAATAAGTTAAACTTCAGAAATTTGCAAACAGATATTTTGGGGCAAAAATAATTTGTAATGTAGGTATTAGTGTCAGTTTCAGATTTTGCCTTTCAGTAAGAGAAATAATTGGAAGAAAAAATTATACTTTAGCTCTAAACATAATATTATAATAACAGAAGAACAATGCAGTCTGGTGTGGCATAAATAGAACTGAATCTGAATAAAGAAATTTACAGTTAAGAGAATGAATTATGAGAGAGAGCTTCAGGCTGACTATCAGGAAAACCTTACTAACAGGGAGCTGTTAGACTGTAAAATAATATATCAAAGTTAACAAAGGAAAAACCATCAGAATGTTTTAAAAACAGGCTTTGAAAAGCTCTCAGAAATGGATGATATCATACAGACAGAGTCTGCATTGGCAGAAGAGGAAAGTAGGTTACCTGTGAGGTCATATCCTGCTCTGATTTCTGATTTGATATGGACAGGAGAAAAAGAAAGGGAAAGGAGCGTGACTGTGTTGTATTTTTCTCACCTTTAATGATGTCTGAACTCTCCAGACTAGTAATTTCCAGTAGTGAACCAGCTGACAGTCGGAGATGCTGCATCTTTTCCTGTATTTAATATTTCTTGAACTAGCAACAGCATTTCTTTAAACAGCTCAGGTTATCAGTAATTGCTTAACCTAACCGAAGTGCAGAATTCATCTGAGTTTTTTGTTGAAGTTTATTGTTTTGCTGAAGATTTATTGACAATAAGTGTTCATCTGTCAGCCTTGATACCACTCAAAAATATACAAATGGTAGAAGAAAGACTGGGAACTTTGCTCAAAAGATATTATGGCATTCCTAGAGAAAAGGCCTGTATTTAGTAGCAGTCTACCCTAACCTGTACAAGTTATAAAGTTCACTTATTTTAAAATACAACATTTTATACTTTGCATCCTTCTATAACCTTCTGGGGTAAGGCAGAAACAATTATTTGCATTTTCATACAGTTGATTCCATCATTTGATGTTTTCAAATGCTTCTTTTTATTTTTCAAACACTAGCAAGACTTGTTCTGCTGGCAGGTCAGGTACCCTAGCTGTTTGTACATTTCCATGTTCAGAAACTGTCCCTTACAATAGAATGTGGTTATACACTTCCTGAAATTATGTTTACCTGCTTACAAGACCAAGTTTAACAGGCATTTCACTGTACGACTCGTTAGTTTTGGTTGCTGTCCAGTTTTGAAATTTTAATCCAAAGCAGTAGATTGCCTTCTCTTCCAAAGCGCAGCAGTGAACAGACTTCGCATTCCCTGGTTGTCTCATTCCATTGCTGATTGGGAAGAGAACCCAGTTAGGTACAGCAAGGTAGACTGGGTCCTGGCTATGCCATACTTCCATGCTCTGGAAGTTCAAGTTGGTGTCACAGACAGCAGCAGCCTTAGCACAGGAATTTCTGTGTCTGGAAATTTTAAGACTTCACTGTCATTCACTTGCAGTCAGCCACTGCTTGTCCCTGTGATTATTATTCAGCTGCTATTAATATCAGCTGAAATGGAACCAGCAATACAGAGATAAAGGTTTTGTGCCTTATCTTTCTTTCTTTGCCATGTCTCTAGCCTGGACCCCAAGATAATGTTTTGCAAAATAACATTGTTTCACTCACCTGGTAGTACTGTGTATAGTCTAACCAAACTATAATAATTATCTAATTATATCTAATTTTGTACTTTGTAAAGTCAAGTACAAGAATGGTTTGAAAATAAAATGGAATTGATTACATTAATAGTTCAGTGGCATGCTTTCCTGATAATAAACCTTTCTCTAAATAAAAAGAAAAAATTGCTAGGATTGAACATAAAGATTGGATGTTCCGAAGGGTTGACAGATTGAATATTCAGTTTAATTTTAAAATTAGATGAGTTAACAATGATTAATGGCCTAGATTAATTGGTACTCTGATGTTAATTTTTTTGACCCTTACATCTAATTCATGTTAAAGTACAAAATAATTATTGCAAAACGATACTGCATCTTCTGTAGTGGCCAGTGTTTGCAGGGACAAATTAAGCAGGTTAGGCTCTCAGCTTGAAAAAGGACAGGGTTTGAGGAAAGTCTTCATATACCTGTATTATATGATATTTTCTTCCATTTAAAGAAATTTGTAGTAGGCAACTTCTTTTACATTTCACTGAAAAGATGAATCCGTTGGAAAGGTCCCGCATAATGTCATTATTACCACTTTATTTTATGTACTGAGGGTGAATTATATTGCACCAAATTAATTTCTCATGGAACTCCATGCAATAAGTACAGCCAGATCATGTGAATATATATGATGCAGTTGTATAGAAATAATACACAGGAAGATAATGACAAGGCGTAAGGATAAAAAGCTTTATTTAAGAACAAAAATTAAATGTTGGCATAAACTCACCAGCTTCTGCATCATAACACTGATGGCAGTATTATAGTGGTAAAGCAAACTCCTCCTAAGCACATATCCAACAGACAATAAAGCACATGCAGAAGTGAGCGTAAATATTTCATGGTGGTTTTAGCTCAGTACAAAAAGGGCCTCTCAGAACATTGAGCAGCGATGACTCTGCCTCCCGCTGCCGCTCTGCTCTGCAGCCATCGATCAGAGACGCTGCCTACTGCAGCTCGAGAGGCGCTCAGCCCTGTAGCCTGGTACCACCATGGCACTTCAGGAGGAAGCCTACCACAGGAAGCAAAGAAATGAAAAACAAAAGAGAAGGGTGCAAACTAAGTTGCAGGGGATCTAGGCACGAGTGTAGATTTGAAGGTAGCATTGGAAAGGTTATGTTATGGTAAAGTCAACAGCAGATGTGCTGTTCCACTATTACTGTTCTTACTTGCTTTGCTGTGAGCACTGCTGTGGGGCATCCACCTGTTTTAGTTCCTTGCCCGTGCCATTATGGTACCAGGCAGTATTCTTTTGCGTAATTAGATTGGTCTCTGGAGGGAGAATTTAAAGGATTTTACCTGTGTAGTAAAGGAACATAAATCATATTCATTGTATCCGAAAAAAATTAAAATCCCACTAGTTATCAGAATAAGAAATCTTTATGATCTACGGAAAAAGTAGAACAAAGATCAGTCTTGCTAAGGAGAACTTTTCAGACCATCCAGGATGCCTGAGTTTATTTTTGATTCTCACACTAAAAGAAAATGAGATAATATATGACATGGTCCAAACCCATTACATTTCCTCTGTAGCTTTTAATCCAGTGTCATCAATCAATTGGGCAGCAATTACAATGAAAGCAACTTTGAGCTATTGTGCACGTAGTAGAGGAACCACCAAAATCTGGCCTTGCTATTAAAAGGCAAGTATCTGGCAGCGAGTATCTAGAAATGGGTAAGACTAAGCAAATACAAAGTCTTTCTGAACAAAGCAAAAATTCTCATTTGAATGTCCAGGACCAAATTAATCATGAATTTAGTATCTGGAATTGCTGTTGATTTCCAGTATTTATTTCCTGTTTGAATTAAACAAAGCATTATATGTAAAATTGATTTTAACAGACTATAAATCACAGCTGGTCTGTCAGTAGAGGGCTTGTTGAGGATTTAGTCCCAGATGACCAGGCCTTTCTAAAAGAGGTTAAGTGTCTGCTGTTGGTCCCACAAATTACTAGATACAGTCTACTGGATTTTTAGATAGAGCTTTTGGGGGCTGACTCAGGTATCTGAAGACATTACTATGAATTCTATCTTGTGTAGTGAAAAAAGTACTGTAAGAGGAAACCTTTCTAAGTTAGGAGACAGAAGGAAACACCTCTGAAGCTACTTTAGAAAGCTACCATGTGTTTTGATGGACACAGGGATTGCCTCAGCTACTGCTGACGTACCGGTTGACTGTGATGGTTTACTAATTCAAATTACTACCTCTTTGCAAATAAATGAGGACAATTCTTGAAGATCAGGGTAGGTATCTTAGCTCAGGCAGCAAGCAGATCCTGCTTAACTCTAAAAGCTGCTTTTCTTCTGTTTCGAAGTAAGGCTACTCACCCTTTCATGATCTTAAATGGTAGATATCTGTTCATTATTGTTGGGTTTCTCAGAAAGCTTTCTAGTTCATTGATTAAAAAAATGTATATTTCATTTTGTGCTGCTTCTTGTTGTGTATTAGGTTGAAAATTACAGTATGACAAACTTGCGACTTTATCCTTTTTCCCAACTGTCTTAAATAGTATTTTAGTCTTACCTCTGACTTTTAAGATTTTAACATGTAAATAATGTAAAAGACCACTCTATAAACAGAATGAAGGATTGGTTGAGGTGTCAAAAGTGTTTGTCAGAGTTTTACTCTCCTGCTGCATAATTATGTGCTGAGCTGATAATGAGTAGTACTGGATGTCTGTGAGGATGGAATGCAGATTTGTCATTTTGTTGCTCCTTGATGCAGGTGATGTGCTTCCCATATGAAGTACAGGGAGTTGTCTTTATCTGGGAAGGAAACAAGCAAGAAAGCTTCCATTTTGACTTTTGTCACGTACCCTAAAAAGAAAAAAAGCTGGTAGTATTAAACATAAATAGGCTTAGATTCCACTGGATTTGAAAAGAATTAGTGTCTTCTTAAACCTGTGATGAATTTAATAGGACTATAGACAGGTGTTGGGAAGGCTGTCTTTGTCTTTTTATTTTTTACTTATGTAGACAGTAGCTGTTGACTATAAAATCAGAACAATGTATGGAGAAGTTCTACTCCAGTAAGGAATTTAAGGTACCATATATCAAGTATTTACTTCCCCTTTGCTTTCTTTATACTTAAATCACATCAGCTGTTCAGGTTAACTACGTACTGTTTAATTTAGTGCATCATGTTGTTTCTTTCCATGACATGGAACTTAGTCTAGAAAACTCATCTTGGAAATTGGTACAGAAAAGGCAGTAAGTAGGTCAAGTAACTGTTGCCAAAAGTAATGATCTCAGCATATGCCTAAAAAATGAAACTGTGCTAACATGCCCATGCTGACATGGTGTTAGGAGGCAAAATACAGCACTTTGGACTTAAGCATTTGCAAGTAGCCCGGACATTTCCTGTAGCATCCAGTCCTGTGGATAATTCATGTTTTGGTTAACCAGTGCTTCATCCTCACTTCTTATTCTTACCGAGTCTATATGAATCAAGTTAGTATGGGCATGCAATCACATGTGACTAGCAAGTCCTTAATTTTCCTGTGAAGACATACCTTTAGAAATGATAATGAAGTATTGAAGAGAACCATGTGCACCATCCAGCAAGGAAAGATCATCCTGTCATCAGTCCTTAAGATAAAAGTCAATATCCAAAGGTAGTCTGAAGATTAATACAAACAGTTGTTCACCCTCAAAATCTTTTGCATCACCTTGATGCACTTAAGAAAGAGCCACACAAAGAGGACCCTCTGCTAGAATCCAACAAGAGCAATAGCAAGATGTAGTAAACACAATTTAATGTTTAAATTGTAAAATTTAGAAGTCATACACAACTGGGATCTAGTGGGTAATGCAGCTAAAAAAATTTTGTTTGAAATTTTCAAACAGATTATCATGAAGTACTTAAATGTGTAATGTTGGCTTGTTGGAAGCAGAGGTAACCCTCATTTTAAAAAACCTAAGTTTTTAATACTTAGTCATTATTCCATGTCAGAACAAAGTAGGCCATTTTGGATTTTTATAGATGGGGAGAAGGATGACAAGGAATTGCATTTGGAAAAAAAGCAATAATTAGTGAACTGCCTTAAGGTGTGGGATGTCAACTTTAGGGATAGCAGAATCTTCAGTCTGAGTCTCCCGTGGCCTAGGAGGACATGTTAATCATCTGGCTCTTCAGGGTCATTTTCATTTGAGTTCTTCATTTTAGCAGAAAATTATATCCTGAAACCACAATTCATCACTAATGAAAATGTTGTTGAAAATTAGTGAAATAGTAATTCTGTAGGAATATGGCCAGTCTGCATTTTCTCTAAAAGCATCTGATTGCCCAGTAGAATGCAGTTAATTGGGAAAATGAAAGGCAGTATAGCGTCAGCATTGGGAAGAATGCTTCCTTTTTGGGTTTTCTCCCCACCAAAGTAGTAATTCACCAGGTAGTCGAGACACTCTGCTGCCACTTCAGATACCAAGACTAGTTCTTGGGTAGCCACTTCTACCCCTATGGACAGTGCTCTTCCTGCCCTTCCGTCTAACCAGATGTTACAGACTGAGGTGAGGGGTTTGGGTGACGGAGGGGAAAAGGGTGGGAATCCTACAGACCACCTATATAATTCCCCTTACATGTTCTGAATTTTCTCTGGCAGTTGTTTGATTGGGAGTTCTTGAGTTGTAGCTTGAAAGCTACATGACAGTGTTGGAAGTCCATGCAGCAGTAAAAGATCCTGCCCTGAAAATAATGCAACAGTCTGTCCTAATTTTTAAAATGGATGAGCTGGATAGTAGTTCTCCATGACCTTGTGAACCTCTTTCCAACATCTTTTTAGAGTCGTAGAAGCCTCATCAATTAAAAAAAAAAATCTTGTTCCAAATAGGTGCATGCCTTGAGTATCTTTTCTGGTTCTGATGTGGTTTTGAGCAAGAATTTTTAAAAGTATCCTATGAAATATTAAAGCAAGCCATCCATATCCGAAGAATAAAATCCATTAACACAGGTCACAGGAATAGCTTGCTCAAGAGTAGTGCTGTTAATTAGGATTGCACAATTTTGTGTAACTTTTGCATATTGTATGAATTCACAATATTTTAGTCTAGGTAAAGCATGAGAAGTGATGTCAGAGAAACATTTCTAAGAATAGAATTATTTCACCAAACTAATGCTGTAAAAATGGGGAGAATATTTCATCACACCCTGTACTGAACATAATAGCAAGAGGCCCCAAAGGGTTAAGTTACGTAACTTAGCAGGAAGACTTCACAGATTTTGGCAAGAAGAGCAAATCTGTGCACAGCATTGCAAAATAGAATTGTCTAGTGAAAAAGAACAAAAGGAGACAGGAGTAGGAGCTGGTTTCCAATATGTGTTTTGAAATCAATGAACAAGTCATACCCGAATCTTTACAGAAAGCCAAGGGTGCTGCCCTTCTGTATTCTTCCTCTGAAAACACTCTTAGCATAGCATTTGCAGCTTGGTATTGACTGCCAGTGATGACTCCCTTGAATTTCCAGATAGCACTGTTTCTAAGGCAAAAAGGCGGTGGATGCGCCTAGACTTTGTTATTCACTATGGAATGTATTGATGGCAGAACAGCAATTCTTCCCGAATGTCAGAGAAGCAAAATGGCATCACCCACTATAGCATCAGCTTGAGAAGTCCATGAGAGAGCATTGCCTTTCATAGACCTTTATACTGTCATCTGTCACTTTTAATGATCTGCTTTTCTTTACTTCTTGTCACCTTATTTGTAATTAGGACCATGGTTAGCATACTTCCTTTGATTACCTTTTATACTGTTTTTTGTCTGAGAAAGTGTCCAATACAGTGATCTTTGAATGCCACAGAAGCATTGGTATTGAGAAAGTGGAGAGAAAAGAAATTTCATCTTTCCTGGTTTTTAAGTTCCCAATATAATGTAATGCAGAAAATAAGAGATGATGAAACTCCTGCAGCTTCTGACTGCTGGTACTCCTACCAATAATGCTACCAGGTTTTTATTCACAGAAGTGGAGAAGTTAGTAAAAAATATTTTCATACTTTGGATAAATCTATACACATACCCACATGTGCAGTGTAGCAGCAGAACTGCACGTTGTATGTTATGAAATTTGTTGCATAACATGTTGTATGTTATGAAATACCGTTACAGTGTTTAAATCAAGATTCCACAGATCTAAACAAAGTCTTTAGTTGTTTACAGCATACATCAGTGACTGTTGTGTGAGCTGTTAGTCTAAGCTTGGACCTTGCAGTTTATTCTATTTCTAACAAGTACATGTAGGAAGGACATGCAGAATCAGTAATATGGGGTTTAGGGGTTTTTTTACTAATGGAAATACAGTTAGGTAGAAATATATGGGACATCTTGAATCAAAGAATTCTCATTGTCTTAATTATCTAAGAGAGAAATCACAAAAGAGTAATGTCAAAAGAAGAAAATAGTCCTCACAGAAAATTTACAACATAATAATATGCTTAGTATCTAGAAACTGTATTAATGATGACACAGTTATATTTGTATAGACTGAGCAGTAGAAAAGATAATGGCATCTTTGACTTCAGCAATTCATATATTAGTGTTAATGGTTTGACATGCTACTTACTGAAAAATTGTTTAAAAGAATTGAAATATATTTAATTCTCCTTTTTCTTATTTCAATAATTGTAATCAGAAAAACCTTTTTAATGGTGTAATCCCAAATCCAGCTGAAGTATGTAGTTATACATCCTGTTTTAATGTACATCTGAGCTCTGGGGCTCTCATGCTGAAACACATTCCCTGATTTATCTTCTGTCTAAACTATTTCTTACATTATGACTCTGTGCTGCAGCCTTTGATATTCCCTGTGACATCATGAGACAGCTGTGTTACATTGTGTTTAAGCAGTACTAAACCTTTAAACTTTAAACGAATATTTTTCTTCTCAGAGGTATAAATAGAATATGTAATAAGCATCTGTGGGATATGCAATTAATGTCACTTGTGAGGAAAGGCCTTCATGATGCACTTGGGTTTTGGCACTCTTAAATTATGAGCTCTTTACTACACTCATGGGATAAATTCCATATCCCCCAGATGCTTATTATGTATCTTCCATCTCCCTTAATTCCTATTAGCTGGATTAGTAGTTGTTGTGATGTTGAGGTTTATGGTAATTTAACTGGGGTGGTTCTCAGTGATCAATAAATAAACTTCAAAAGTTTTAGTAATTCTTATTTTCTAGCTATTCCAGTGTGTGTAGCTGTAACAGTTTACATTAAGTGCTAGTTGGATATACCAAAAACTTTAGTCATCTGTACACACTGGTCTATCCATTTCCTAAATTTCAAAAAAACAAAAAAATTTATAAAAGCAAAAGATGTCAATAGCAAATGATGACCCGAATTGCAATGTTGTGGTGTGACTAATATTACCTTCAGCACCCACAAATGTTAAAAAAATAGTTTATATAGAGAATAAATATTTTTTGCCAAATGACGATATTATTAATGTTCTAGTCACAGTCATTATCTGGAGAGATTGTCAAACTGGTACAGAATGGCCTAGATTAGTTGTCAACTCAGGAGCAAATAAGATTTTTAAAAGACTCAATAAAGTCCAGTGATTAATTGCTATATATTCTGATTCATGCCTATCCCATTTTATCTAATTTAATAAAAGTCTAAAATGATGATTAATCCTTTCGCATCAGCAGTTGCTGGTACATCCATTACATGTCCAATCTGAATTCCTCTGCCAAGGAGTTAACTACTATTTTGAACTTGGTGTGAAAAATATCATTATAAATTTCATTAACCTGATCATCAAATTTAAAAAAGTCAACTCGTAAAATCCATTACTACATATCACGCATCGAAGATTAAAAACTGGTCCTTAGTGGGCAGGAATAGCCAGGATTTAATTCCCACAGCATATGTTTAAAGCGCTCATATGACATTATTGTATCTGTAATTATCAGAATTTTATGTTTATTAACCCAAGTGAATTAAGAATCTTGTTTTGCGAAGAATTTAGCATGCATGTTAAATTGACCATTAATTCAGAGCTTATCAATGTATATGTACTTACCACATATGCAAAGATACTTGTTTAGCATATTTTAGCTTTTAGAGAATTTGCCTTCCTTTAATTTTTCCTTCTCAGACAGAATAATTTACTTCTTCAGTGCTTCCAGTTGGCTGTCTTGGTGTGGATCCCCATGGATGACAATGATATAAATCTTACTTCAAGTAGTCCTTCTGTTGGAAACTTGGAGTATTTCATGTTAGCACTATGTCTCAACCATAACTATGTCTTCCTCTACACTAAGATGGCTTTTTCCCATCCATGGTTAGATGCGAGAGACACCCCTCCATGCTGTATGGTAATCGTGCCTCAGCCCAGAAATATCCACAAAGCCTCATAGCCTTGCAGATACGGGGTGGGTTTGTCACTTACTTTTGTGAAGGTTGCTCAAGTTGGAAATTCACTAAATGCATGAAAAATATGCAGCCAGAGAGCTCAGAAAAGCTGAATTCCCCCATCTGCTTGGGGGATTTGGACTGGGGTTGCAGTGACTCCACAGCCACCATCTGAACCTCATCCTTGCTGGGGCAAGGCATAGAGTGCCAGCAGTTACCTTAGGAAACGTCAGCCCCGACCTGGCCAGCGCCCCAGCAAGCCCCACCTAAGCTCTGCCCAAGGGGTAAATGCTTTTAGAGTAGTGTATAGAATGCACCACAGGAAAAAACAGAAAGTGGTTGGGACAGACAGCTGTTCTCTGGGTTGTTTTTCACTCCTGGCTGCAAGCTGTGGACCCATTGTTGGCTCCCGGCAGAGGGATGAAAGTCACATGGTTTGAGAAAATAGGAACTGTCGGGGTTTTGCCAAACCAAAACCATCACTATTTTATTATTTCATTTTATTTTCTTATTGGAACAAATGTGAAAGTGCACCTCCCTTCTGAAAGAGGTTTCTGCCTGCAGGATCTGCTTGTGCTGCAGCTGTAAAATGGAGGCACGGCAGGTGCTGGATGGCGATGCCCCTGTGAGCAGCCGGCTGCGGCTCTGCCGGCTGCACTTGGCACAGCCCGAAGCTGAGGTGCTTCAGACTGGCACAACTGTCATTACGTACTGCAGGGAGCTGTGCATCTTTACAGCTTGGTGTAGTTTCACCTTACACATTCCTCCTTGGCCTGCCCTAATGGCTTTGCCCATCTACCTTAGCCCTGCTCAGATGTTCTGGAGAAAGAACGTTCTTCTGGGAAAGAAAGCAAACTACTTTTTCCTGGGAAGGGTTGTCAAATATTGGAATAGGCTGCCCAGAGAAGTAGTGGGCTTGCCATCCCTGGAGGTATTTAAAAGGGATGTAGATGTGGCAATTAGGGATGTGGTTTCATGGTGGACTTGGCAGTGCTAGGTTGGACTTGACAATCTTAGAGGTCTTTTCCAACCTCAATGATAATACAATTCAATAAAAAAGATGAAATTAGAAAGAGTGGAAAGGCCCTTTTTTATCTACAGCATATGTACCTGTGAAACATGCTTTTCTCCCTCCATTTACAGACAACTAGCATCATTATTTCAACAGCTAGTCATGGCAGTGCAAAAGTGTTTCAGAACAGCCAGGTGATTCATCACAGATGTATATCACATATTCGGATTATCAGGTGTTGGACTTGGAAACACACATTTGCACCATAGTACAGCTGGTATGAAGAAAGAAGGAGAGCACCGAGATGATTTTAGTCTTGGAGGGACCAAAATTTATTTCTAAGACTCACCTTTAACAAACTTCTTAATTAAATTAGATTTAACCTATCTTTTGATTTATCTTTGATATAAATTATCTTTTGATCTATTTAATGTCAGACTTTCTGCAGGACTCCACGTAAACTCCACCAGCATGAGTAAAAAATCCTCAGTAGAGGTTGCAGGTGAATGTATGTGATGTAGTAGCAGCTCCCAAAAATTTGTCTCTATACTTTACAGGCTGGAATAATACCCAGCTATATTTCATAAGGTCCTTCCTATAAAATTTTGTAACTTGTATCAGTTTATGAACATTATAGAGAATTGTTTTCTTAACTTCGTGGAAGAGTTAATATTAATTATCGGCTGTGGAAAAAAGACAAGCAATGCTACGTTTCCTTAAGAAAGTTTTAAGAGCTTAAGACTTTTTTTAAATTTTACTCTTCTTTTACATTTCAACAGTTCCCATTCCACTGAAAAATTTCAGGTATCATTAGTTGGCTTTTGGTGTGTGTCCGTTCCTGAAAAAATTCCAGTATTTTCTCTTGAGACGCTTTCAGTAAATGGCATTTGGCTTGAATCCTGAAGCACCTCACTACTGAAGTCATCTATAATAAAATGTTTCACCAGTATATCTGAGTCTTCCAAGTACCCAGTAATTTATTTTTTATTAAATCTCAAAAACTGGTAACAGTTACATGATTTTTATAATTAGCACATTTAGTTTGGTAACAAACTAAACTACTATCAGAAGACAAGACAATGTGGTAAATATGTGGTTAGTAAGGAGGAAGAAAGTTTGAGAGATGGTTAAATGACATACTGTGTGAAGGTTTTGCTGGAAGGGGAGGAGAATGTGGGAGGAAGGAGATGGAGAGACCAGACATAAGACCTCACCAACTGAATTGCTGAACCTGGAGAATGTGAGGTGTGTTTGCAGTGTAGCTCAATCATTAAATAATGCACAAGGGTTTATCTCATATGGCCAGTTGCAACACTCACCTCGTAGTCAAAGGATGAAATAAATATCCAATATGTAAACCTAAGCATATGTAAAATGGGTAAACACAGGGTAGCCTCGAACAGAGTTTCTCATTCTTTGTGTATGTGTAGGTGTGGATAAAGTCTTACATATGCAGAAACTGTTAAAACCCAAATTATTTAGCTAACTCCTAAGTAACAGACTGGAAAAAAAAAAATCTGGTTCAACTGATTTTGCTACGAGTAAGGGGAGAAAGAAGGTTCTTCTTTTTTTCCTGTTTCCTCTAGTTATAAAAATTACAGTGATTACACATCATAAAGCCTATCTGTAATAAAACGCATCAGCTGGCCAAGGTTTTCATCGCTCACTCAATAATCCATTAATACAGCAACGCTGCCCAGGCATCTTTATAATACCAACTCGGAGGTAATTTTAATCAGCTAGACCAGCTGGTATTTAACAGCAGCTGCTGGAGACGCCACAAATATACTCAATAGCTGACATCTTTATTTGCAGTTTTTCAAGGGGAGAAGAGATCCTCCTGTGGTTACTTATATTAAGCTTCTTTTTTTTTTATATAAGTATTGGTACCGGAGGGTAATACCTGAATGAAAGCAGGAATAGAGTTAATGCAAAAAATAAAAAATACATTCTTGGAGTCAGAGGGCTTTTTCATGAAGCCCTCCTCATAAATGAACAAAAAAATAAAGCGTGGATGCCAGCTTTGTTGGAGTTTAGAACCTTTTCCTGGTACATTTACACTAATCTCAAACATGGCTTGCGGCATAAAATGTACTCTGCAGTGCTGCATCGCCCTATCTTACTGAAGCTTTCCTGTCTCTCCACAATATAAATATGTGATAAATAGTGCTCTTGGTAGGAAAAAAGTGATGCTTGCTCACATGTGTTCAATTTTAACTGACATGTACTTCTTTTGTCCTCAGTTTTGGCTTAGAGCGTCTGCATGCAGGAGTGTATACATATATATCTATGCTTAAAGACACGGGTGTTTGTGTATAAATAATAAACAATATGTTTATTTGTACTTCTCATCTCTTATAAGGCTAGAGATGAAATCAGCAACAGAATAAAGCACCGCTCTCTGCAGTAGTAAATGCGGAATACTATTTCACATTGGATTTGGGGTGGAACAAGCAGAGGCACCACGAAGTTAACAGTCACAAACACATTATAAATAAAAATTTAATTACACTTGGGGGAGCTTGGCTTACAAAGCTCACAAATCCATAATGGAGCTTGCTGGTAATAAAGGCCTGATCTGTTTGTTAAACTCCAATATTCCTGTCCTCTGTATCTCTTCTTTTATATAAAACTTCAGTTTCTGCATTGATTACCAATTGCAAAAAAGACTGACTTCACTGGTAAACAGTTTTTTTCTGTCAGATACCAAATGCCATATTTCTTTATTAAGAAAATAGTTATGACTCCTAGGTAGGGCAGGGGAGGTGCCATGAGAAGTGTAAGTATATCTATTTTTGTTGACTATTTATAATATGTCATGGATGAGATATATCATAGATGAGATCTGTGTTTAATATGAATTTGAGTTTCTGGAGATAGACTTTTGTTAATTTATGGACAAATTCTGAGGTAGCAGCTTCTTTGTAATGAAGATTTCAAGAAACAATAGTAATAGTTAAAATGGATATGAACATTGAAGAAAATACAGTACTGTTAAGGTGGTGTGTTTCTAGGACAGTAATAGTGAAAAGTAGTACATGGCTTTCATTTTTCTTCTTTCTTTCATTTCAAAATCTCATGTTGAAAAAAGTTGATGGTGTGAAGGAACAAACCTGAGTACATAGATATAAATCCCTAAACAAATTTGGAGCTATAGTAGTCATTTGCAGGTACTCATTTGTTAGTCCCAGTGAGTTACCTCTCTGTAGTCAAATACGGATCTGTCTGAGACTGTGATTGACTACTGCAAATTAAAATCCAGTGACAGAATGGATTACTGAGGTTGCAGTTTGACTAAAAAATACTTAGCAAGCATGTTTTCTCTTATTTGTAGTGAAAACATTCTGTTGAAGTTTGTTTAGTATGTTTGACAACAGACAGTTTGATATATTGCTGGGCACAGCAGTAGGTTGGACTTGAGTGGTATTAGCTTTCACTGTTTTGATTAATTGTAATTGTTTCGATGAAAAGTCATGTTTTACGTACAACTCATAGTTCTGGAAAACAGAAGTCAACTTGCAAGATCTGTAATTACTGTTCTGAGTTAGCATATAAAAAAAGCTTGGAGAACATGCAGGCAAATCACAGTAGGGTTTTTTTGTATGTCTGTTTATTTTGTATGGGATTGCATTTTGTAGCTTTTATACACTGTTTCTTGTCTGAGGAAATAAATCTTAGGTTTTATCTCTTCTTGTATGCTGCAGTGTGCTTTTAGGTGTATTTCTGAGTTCCACATTGTCGTTTCAATCTTGGTATGGTGAAATTTTTAATATGTTTTCTGTCATCAGTAACGACAACAACAAAAGGTCAACCTGGAGACTCCTCACATCCCCATACATTCCTGAAGGGAAGTAAAACATATCTGTTCATCTTTAAGTTCTGTTTTCTCTGGTTAGAAAAAGACTGCCTTCTCCCACTCTCAGAATGAATTTTCTAGTTTTCCTAAGATACTTCTTTTTTTTTCTTTTTTTTTAATAAATATTTTATTTTCAGTGTATCATCAAGAAAGGGAAATAGATTATTATTTTTGTATTTAGGTAAAAAAAAATATTTCAGTGATGTGTTTAGATGTAAGCCAATACCAGCACAGTAAAGGATGTCAACTATTATTACTAATACCATCTTTCATTTATATAGTGCTTTCATCCTAAAAGATTGTGGTTTCTAGAAAATGTAGATTTAAGCCAAAAACACAATTAAAAATATATCTCCTTGTCCTAGCATGTTAGCTTCGAAGTATTGTTTGTCAGTTTAACAGACAGTATCAAAATATCTTTCTTCTGGTTTGCAGATGCAAAAATGTACCGTGAACTGAATATGCTGAAAGTACTGTTAAACCATCTCTAGAAGGAGAGAAAATTGGTTTTATAGGTTCCTCATTTTATGACATGCTTTCTTCTCAGATTTTAATATTTTGCAACATGTTCTGAAAGGAGAAATGAATAGATAGTGGTTTTCTATATCTGAAGCATGTAGGGGCATCACAACCTACCTGAATTGTTCCCTAGACAGTATTAAAAAGAAAGCAGTAATATCTAAATTGTGGAGGGAGGCAACTAGGTTTCTAAGTGTGGTGCCAATGTTTGTAGTCAACAATGAGACATAAAAAAAATTGTAGCCCATGTTGATAGCAGCAGGGTTTGAGGTTTGTGTTATTAGAGCTTGCCTAAAAGTATTAACACACAACTCATGTATAGCCTTCATATAAACTATGTTCTATTATATATTTTGGGGGGAATAAAAATCTGTAAAGCATGAAATTGTGGTGTTACAAAACGATTATTTCTAAAAGTGAATTATCTCGTCTCATAGTAGTACTAGCTTGGATTGCTATGTTAGATGTCAGGTGGTTTATTTCCAAGCAAAATACAAATTAATAAATGTACATTTTAATACTTAACTAAACCAGTGACAAGAAAATAAATACTACTTTTTATTTACCTTGCTGTTAACAACCATGTGTCATTGCAACATCTTTTATGGAAAGGAACTTTATTTAAGTAGCATAAACTTGTTGGATGGGCTTCAATTAAATGATGATTTGTTAATGCAAATGTGTAGCGAATGACTGGTAGTACATCTGTCTCTTCATCCATAGGCCATTACTGTGCAGCATTAGCACATGATTGTAAAAAACTGGAAATCATTATATGCAGGTAGTACATATTCAATCAATTCTGACCTTATGTCTCTGACGAAATAAAAAAAAAGGATGCAATTTAAATGATATTTAATCTGAACAAAAAAAAAGGGGGGAGAGAATCTTTGTGTATCGATGATTCAAGCTGTTAGATGATGTGAGGTGACTGCTGTTTGGGATTGATTGTTATTGGTGGCCCCAGTGGGGAACAGCCAGCACATTAATTCTCTCTTACTCCTCCCTCATGCTCCTCCAATCCAAATAGTATTTTTGGTTATATTAGGAAATAAATACTGTTCTGTTTATCTTAAAATTCCTTTTTTTTTTTTTTTTACACCTCTTTTGGAGATTGAAAGGAAAAAGCTCTGTATTGATGACCAATGTTAGCCAGCTAAGCAGGCAGTGACAATTAATACAACAAAAAATCGTACAATTAGCTTCAGCTCCATAAGTGTCTAATGAGCCATTTGTCAGTCTTTTGGTGAAATAAACTACTCTATCTTAATTCTCCACTCTTGCAGCAAATAAATAGAAGTTATGAAATACCCGGGCACCAATAAAATCTAATTTATTTTTGCAGGGCATGGCAGAACTCCTTACCTATCTAAAATGAGCAAGTTATTTACAAACAACTTGTGATACTAATATAAAAATATAAAAAAGAATTTCAATTCTAACTGCTTCATTCTGCACTAGATATGTTTTCTCCCTGATTTGTTTAATCATTTAAATATACAGTAACTCCAAAAGGCATGTGAGTTGAAATGACTTCTTCTGACATGATTAACTCAGAAAGCCAAAATGAACCTTCAGAGAAGAACCTGAGAAATTCCAGAGACTGGCAGTCTGCGGCTGAAGTCCCTGCCAGTGGGGACAACATTTCCAGTTGGGAACACGTCCCTGCCACTGTTCCCTCCCTGACCCTTCTGGCCTTATCAGTGTCACAACCACCTTTCCACAAAAAAACAGCACAGCAGCAATTGCTGCTCAGGTGGTGGAGGTGGAGCCAATGCAGTTGGACTGACAGTAGCTCCTCATCCAGCCACTTGTGGCAGCCGCCAGATCTACTCGTGCTCCAGGCAGTGCCAGACCTTGCCAGAGGTAGGCAGGGAAGCAGTGGGATGTCTAGTCTGAAGGATCTAAGGAAGGCTGGCTGCAGAACCTTTAATGGTGCAGAGCAGAGCTATTCTGCTTTCCTTCCCCATTCAAGTAGACTCTTTGTAACATAAGCTGGTGAAAGTATTTCAGACCACCTGACTTCTTCCTCACTCATCATTTCAACAAAAGTTTGAATTTGACTCTGGTTCACTTTTGTGATGTATATCTGGCCATCTGTCTTCCCAGGCTGGTTTTCAAGCTGACAGTAACTTGGTATTTTTAAAAAAAGAGAAAAAGAAGACAGGACGGAGCATGATGTGTGGACAGAGCCAAGTTGCTAGGTCTCAGAGTAGAAGAGAATTCGAAATGACAGAAGACACAAAAGAAGCAACTCTTACTAAAGAAGCAAGGGTAGAGGGATGGCAGAGCTGCTGGTAGGTGTATGTATGAGGAGAGAGTGAGTAGAGAGTATCACTGTGAATGAGGAAAGGACTCCCTTTACTGAACTAGGCTTGAAGAAAGCCTGAGACTCTTTTTGTCAGGTTGAGATATGTGCTTAGAAGAGTGCCTAGCCAGTTCCATTGCTTCCAGGTGGAGAGATGTTGCATAGAACAAAGCAACTCTGTTTGGTAAGCCAGAAAACTGATTTGGGAGTTCCATACAGTGGGTTTCAAAGCTAGCTACAGCATTTCGTTATAATGGTCATTTCAAGATGGTAGTTCTTTATACTTGTCCGTATTTGCAAAGATAAGAAGCCAAGTTCAGACAAATGTTGAACAAAAAGAATCATGATGAATGCATTCCCAGGAAATCGTGGGCAGTTTCCATTCAGACAGATGCTAAATTAGTAATAGAAACCCTCAGTATAAAGCTGGCACAAACCATTCAAGAATTTGAGTGTAAGTGGGAAGACAGCTTTTTTAGGGGATCAGTGAAATAATTTAAGAGGTTATTGTACAAGAGGAGTGGGAGAAAGTTGTCTTTGAGGAAAAGAAAATGTTTAAGTTGTAATTTATAGGGCAGATTTAGTAGATCTTTTGTATCCTCACACAGTTTTGAGCTAATGTAAGAAGTTTATTTTGATCATACTTTTCAGATGAAGGTGAAACTCTCTTGTTGCATTTTGCTGGGTTTAATCATACTGTTTTGAAGTCCTTTGGGGCAGTACTTCTAGTTTCCTAATGAAATAACTACATTCAGAAAAAAGTATTTACTCCCAGTGCTTGTGTTAGTAATTCTTCTGAGTGGTAGCATCACTCTGTGATCGAATGTGTTTGCTTGGCAGCCAGGTATTAGGAGGACTGCAGTATGTGTTTGCACACACACAAAGTGGATTCAAATTCTTTTGTTGCTCTACATTTCAGAGGACTTTTGAAGGTTGTATTTGCAGAGCATGTACCTTCAATCTTAAAAGGATGTAGTATATTCTCCTAAGCAACACAGATACATTAAGGGTAACGCATTTACTGCACTGTGGTTTCCACTAAAATTGTTGTTACAAAGTTTTATCCTTTGCCTAATTCCCTCAGTATATAGATTGCCACTGTAGCATTTGCAGGTGGCAACTGGAAAGATTTTTTGTTATGCCTGCTAAACATGTTTTAATATTTGCCATAGCAAATAATGTACTTAAGGTCAAAATTCAAGTTCTGTTACAAACAACTGTTTTCACTGTTCCTTTACTCCAAGTCATCTCCTTTGAAGTCTTTTGTTCTTAACTCAATCTTTAAAGGAAAGCTGCTATTCATTAGATGAATAGCAGGCAACTGTAGTTGCCTGTCTGTATTTACAGATACAACTAAATGGTTAAATATGTGTATGTTCTAGAAGTATTTTCTTATTGTATTTGTGTAACAGGCAAATTCTACCAGTACTCAGTCCTTGAATAGACTCAGATGAGGACTGGTCACATTATTCTTCTGAGGACTTAGAATTTGCAGCTTATTGGCATTTAAAAAAATGAAGACTGGAGTATTCCAGGAAATTTTTGAAGGGGCTAAAATCCTCAAAAACAGTTTCCCCTCCAAATACAGTTTTATGTTATAAATTGTCACTAGGTGGCAATATTAGTGATACCTGTCCAACCCACCCCTCAGATGGGGCATAAGTGTCAAAACACATGTTGGTAGAGCAGAAGAAAAGGGCACTGTGTTTTTTACTTAACAAAAAAGTTTGATAAAAGGATGAAAGTGAAAAACATCTTGGAGCCACCAAATTGATGAGCTGTGTAAAAGACAAATGCTGTCAGGTTACCTGTGTTTCAGAAAGAGAGAAGAAAGTGTCAGTGCTATTGTACAAGTAATAGTAAGACCTCACCTGAAATACCATATATATTTTTCGTTAATTATATTAAAAAAAATTCAGATCATCGTCATTTGTCAAACAGAAGTTGAGAAGGTCAACATCTGGTCAATAGAAGTGTGTCAGGGAATAAATACGGGAAAAGAAAGGGAGTGAGTTAAACTTGAGCAATGTTGTCAAAAGCAAAATGATCCAAAATGGCATCAAATTTCTATATTGAATATCAGAAAGTTTTAAGGGGGATATAATTCTTGGTACCTGTTGTAGAAGCGAGGTTCTGGAGCTGTGTGGTGACAGGCATAAGAACAAGAAACATTAGTTCAAGGTGAATCTTAATGAAAGCAAACCTGTAATACATTAACTCATAATCACTGGGAAGTTAAATAAAGGAGATGTGTACCTCTTTCAGGCCTAAAAGAATCCTCTGTGGATCTTAAAATCTGTCTCCTGACCATGGGAAATCCAGTGTTAATCCACACATAGCATTTTCAATGGGCAGTTTTATCAAAGGCTCCGCATGTTTTTATGTGTTGTTGGTAGTATTTGCTTAATGACTGGTTGTTTTTAAAGACAAAAAACAGTCTTCATTGGTTATTTGTAAAAAACAGTCTTCATTGGTTATTTGTAAAATTTTCTCTTAGTCTTAAAGGTGTTATTGCTATTTTTTCCCCCTGGAAATCTCCTTCAGCTGCATGTGATTTCTTCAGGGAAAACTGCAGTTTTTCTGCTCTAAATTATAAGATTATATTTATTATTTGCACTTAATTCAGAAATAGGCAGTGTGAAGTGCTTATTTCTGAGAATCCCCACAGTATTTGGTAGCTTTTTGTGTTTTCTTATCCATAAGCAATAAAGTTATAATGGGGTTACAAGATCACACTGAATCTGTGCTAAGGCATCTGCTAAAACTTTGTAGCAGAGCCTAATAAAGCCCTGCCCCATTTGTGACATACCAAATCACATTCTCCTTGCTGGTCTGACAACCACAGCTCTTAAACAGCTGCTGGGGTAATTTGCATAAAGGAGATTGTAAATGTCTCATCAGAACGCATGCAGCGCAATCCACCCCAAAACCACTGCCTGAACACCAGGAAAAGAAGATTGTAGTCGTAAAAATTGTGGCTCTCATGATTTTAGATTATGGTCTCCACAGTCTTACAGCTTTTGCAAATACCAAGCTTTTGTGGCAAAAAAAAAAAAAAAGAAAACAAAAAAAAGAAAAGAAAAGAAAAAAAGGAAAGTTTCATTTACTGATACAGAACAATACCAACAGATGCGGTGTTGCTCTTTTGATTCAGTCTAGCAGAAAATTGACTTCAGCAGCTAAGGTTTGTGATGACCCCTCCTCTATCCTTCACCCCAATGATAAGTGAATTGATCCAATTGAAAGCATTTAGAATAACATTAGTAAAACCAAATTGTTTTTATGGTGGTGAAAGGAAAACAAAGAAAATGCAAAATAAAGTTACTGCAATACAGAGGATTCAATAAAGAATAAAAAATGCAGAAGTTAATACAATATGTTAATTGTCTGCATGCATCTGCTATGTTTTGTGATGCGTATTTTAATAGAAATTAGCATTAAAATTATGCATATTTTTGATAGAAATCAGAGCAAAAGGAGATATACATGCAGAACTAGGATTTCACAATGTGAAAAAGGAATTAGGTATGTACATTTCCTGAGTTTTAACTGTGTAACTTCAGATTTTCTCTTTGAAGCATCGTTCTTCTTTGCCTTGAATGAATTATGCTGGAGCAGTTTGGCATGGTAGTGAAACTTGATGTTATAACTAGACAATAAAAAAGTCATTAAGCTCCACAAAGTTAGTGTCTATATCAGCTAGAGCCTCTGCAAGCTCATTGAACCTGTACTTTGCCCAGTTTGCAATGCAGGTTGAGGCTATTTGCCTGGTACTTGCTTGGTTAAAACATTTCCTCTGGCCTCAGTTCACAGAAAGACGTCATGATTGCAGCTACACCAGTCGCAGTTGTATCATCATCATCAGTAAGGACAGAATTGCTAATAGTAATGGAACATATTGTTCCAACATAGTCATCCTCCTTCCACTCCAAGTTTTAATCGTCCGTGATGCACAAATTTATTAGCACCCAAGTCACCTATATCCTTGCCATGAATAGTTTACTTACTGTCCCAGTAAATCTGCATTTGGCATAATTAATAATTGTGCATGTATCTGTGCAATGGCACAACTGACAGCAATCAGTTCAATGCCTTTGAGTTTTAATACTCACATTTATCAACATTAAATTGAAGGGAATTTGGAGTCAAAAGGTTTTACTAGGGGCATAGCCTCAAAAATCTCAAAAATTGTATGCACTATTTTGCTTTCTGTAAATTCCAACTGCTTGGGAAGAAGTTTATCAAATCATTTCAAAGTGTGGTTTGTCCCTTTGTGTAGCAGGATGTCTACTTTCAGTGATGTAATTTCAGTGATGGTAAATCAGTAGTTTCAGTGAAAGTTCAGCCATCATCAGCCAGTGAATCTGAAAAGCATCTGATACCTGTGAAATAGAGATTTGTTAGTAGAAAAGTCAAGTGGTGAGGTGGTTTTCACTAGGCATAGTAGAGGAGCACTTTATAGATTTTGAAGTATAAGGCTGAGAGAAAGTACAGTGCACTATTAAACTGGTGACTTTTTTTTTTAACTTATTTATTATATCCAACTTGTTAATCTCTCTAAAATAAAATCTCTACGTTTGACCAGTCAGCCTTTAAAGACAGTAGAATGGTCTTATACTGTCCATCATTCTTACCTCAGATATTCAGCTTGTTCCTTTCTTTACATGTGTGTGTAAAATTTGTATCTCTGACAGACACATGTAAATCTAAAATTGTGCCATTTTGTTGTTTTCTAATACTGATAGGATAACTGATAAAGAGCTATTACCCTCACTAATTTTAGACCATGCTAAGAAAAGAATATCCTTTATATGAGTGAATCTCAGCCTTTGGGTTTGATGTGTGAAAACTCTGTCATTTTATATGTTATGGTATTCACGATAAGATTATTCACAATTGTTTTATCACAATAGTAAAACGCTGCTTTTTAATATGAGAATTTTGTCTGGTAAGGTTTTAATGCATAACACTTGATGAAAGTTATGATGCTTATCTTCCATAAAGAGAGGATAATTATATGGGACAATAATTTGCCCATGGCTGTGCTTCCCAATTCCTAAATTGGTGCCTTATCCTGTGGGTTACGTTTGCTTTCAAAAGATGGATGTGCTTTCAGTTCTTCTATTCTCCATACTGTAGTTCTTACTGTCCTCACCAAGTGCTTTGCTAAAGTTAGTGCTGGATTAAAAAAGTCATTTATTACTTATGATTGGACAGAATCAAAATGAACTCCCGAGACTCCGCAAATTCTCACAAAGCCAAGCTGAAGTCTGAGATGATGTGCATTTTCTGAAGATAATTTTCTGCAGACGATTTAACAGGGAATTGGAATCTTAATGTTCCAATCATTTTTGTGGTACAAGTTACTTCCCTCAATTACAAGTGAGGTCTTAGGGTATAAACCTCTTTGAACCTGTGTGTATAAGCCTCAGACTTGAAGCTTCTAACAGGAAAAAAAAAAAGTTAGTTAATGCTGCAAGGATAGCCCCCACTTTCAGAGTCTCTGATCCAAATTAGAGCTGTTGCTGAGTCAGCCTGGTTTGGACGTCAAAAGCTTGCAAAACTCTCTGTGAACAGATCTTTTGGAGACCATGTCAGTTCTGTATGAAAGTAAACTCCATAAATGTGTGGTATCCTGAAGAGCGACCTTTCAAAAGCAGTCAAGGAATCTTGTATCTAAGGTTGTGGAATACCACCCAAGACTGTAAGAAATTTTATAATAATCATTGGCAAGTGTTTTCACAGCCTGGTTCAACTGGCAGAGATAGATGCCACCTCCTCAAAGTATGCATTCTACCTGTCACAGCCAACTAAATGCTCAATAGCATAATTACCTTCAAATAAAATGCCTCCTACATCCCAAACAACCATAAGCAGTGACTGAGTCAGGATGTGCCTCAAGAAGTTGTTGAGGTTATCATAAACGAGTGAGATCTGTTTGAGAGGGCTACTCAGTTCTCACAAGCTGAAGGGAACATTTCAGTCCCTTCTGCAAGAGATTTCCAGTGCTAGATACCATGCTGCCGTGGTTTAACAGGCAAATTATTTGGGTGCACTAACCCAGATGCACCACCAGGTATTTTTCTAGCTTCTTACCCTCCAAGTACATTGTGGCTTCATTGTGCTGGATTATGGAAGAGTATGGTCGGATAAATCAGCCTTAGAGACAGCTGGCCTCCAGCCCTCCCTTTTCATGCCTCCCCTTAGGGACCATTTATCCTGTGTCTGATCACTTCTTTGCCCACATCTCAATTTCTCTAAAAGCCAGAGAGCTGCCTGCAGAAGAGCCTACCTGCATGCCTCCTTCGCCTCTAGCCCATCAGACTGATGCTTTCCCCATCTACATTTGCTAGTCATGGGAAATGTCAGAGAACTGGGATATCAGGTCCTTTTTCAGCTACCTGAGAACAATCCTGTAATGCTCATGTCGGTACTGGAAGGTCAGAGGTTCAGAAAAAGATTTTTCTCCTCAGAAGGAAGTTAAAATACAGTTTTAAGGAAACAGATCAAAGTATAAACATCAATAGAATCCAAATTAGTGTCATTTTACGATATGTATTATTTCAAATGTCAAAGTGTGCAACAGATTTTCTGCCAGAAAGTCAGAGGGGGATTTTTAGTGCCACTTTTTTAACCTGAAATTTCTGAGAAGCATGCCAAAACTTGAATTCTTTGCTGGAGGAGTACCTCTGGTTGGCAAGAAACAAAATATAAAAAGTAATTTTATTCATTTCTGAAATTAATCACCTGTTTGAGTAAGAGAGCTGTAAAACCTGTCGTATTTTTCATTGTCACTGGTTTTGGTCCATCTATAACAATAAGTTAATATAAAACAGTGAATTAGCAGAGAAAAATTGGATCTAGAACTTCCAGCCAAATTTGCAGTGCCAGAAGTAATCACAAATCCACATATACTTAGTAGAAAGTTCCTGAAAATACTTAATGCTGTCTAAGTAAGATAGAAATGGAAAAGAAACATCCTCCATTGTCTCTCTGCAGCATTGGCTGCAAGACACAAGAGTTGTTTTAAGTGTGTTGTGCTGTGACACTTGTACTTGGGGTGCCCATATGGCCAGTCACAAACACATGTGGCAATGAGTGTTTGTCCAGCTCTCAGGACAACCCAAACTCTCACTCTCCCTATCCCACACTGCTTTTCTGCACATGCCAAAATCTCTTCCTAGGACAGAGCTTCTTCCTCGCATGGAGCTTTAGCAGACAACGACTTTGGCCAAGGAGGAGTGCTTATGGCCTCATCCGATCTGTCAGAATTTCAGGCATAGGTCTGAGCTGACCTTGCTTGTGGATAGCACAGTCTTTAACTCCTCTTTCATCTTTCTGGATTGCTCTAAATATTGAATAACAGTTCTAGCTGAAAATATAGCACAGCCAAGTAAACTGTGTCCAAAATTTGGGGTTGGTTAACAAGTAGAAAGCAGATATATCCTCTTAATCATCAGACTCTGCAGTCTCATTGGAATCAAAATTGTATTTTTGTAATGGCCTGCAAAGTAGAAAGCAGATTTTCGTCTTGGCAAAGACAAGAACATATCCCAAGAGAACAGCAGTTCTGGGTCTTCTCTCTCTACCTCAGAGCTCATGCAGTGGACAGGGGTGGAGTTCTGCAGACGCCTTTGGAATGAACAGTCAGTTCAGCTTTGAGCAAGGCTGCAAGCTGCTGATTTCACGTCCTACCAGCACCCACTTGGATAAGGAGATAGCTAAATCCTTGGCACCGGCATGGGGCAGAGCCCAGTGTCCAAATTACATCCAGACTATCCCTTAGGTTATATGAATTGCTCTCCACAGCTCCTATGAAAAAAATCCCCACTGGTACTTCCTTTCCACATAAGTCTTCTATTACCTTTTGTGTATCCTTCGTCTCTCCTTTCTTTCCTGCACAGTATTTATTTCTCTCCTTGTTTTCCTCTTTTAATTATTTACCTTCTTTGCATCCAAACCCCCTCCACATATGAATGTCTATGTGCACAGATGGGATTTCTAGGACAGTCGGTATATAATTTTCCACAAACACTGTTATTTTAAAACAAACTCAATCATCTCAATCAAAGGGACATAAATGGAAAAAATATTTTACTAAATTTTCTTTTTTCAGTTTTAAAACTAGCTCTGCATTAAAGTTGGTACATCTGCTGAGAAGCAGACCCAGTCTCTCCGTTTTGCCAATAACTGTATTTTGTTGATATAGCCCTATTAGTACTGAGGTGTGCACACTGTTCCTGGTTTCTTACGTGGACATTTGTCAGCAAGTTTTATGCCCAGATGTCTTGTCAATTAAATTCTTGTCATTAAATAACGAGTAAAATTTAGTTAAAAATATTACACCTGCTCAGAATCCTCTGTCTATTTTTATTTCTTTGCAATTACTTTTATGGTTTTAAACGATGTCTCTGTCTCCTCACAGTGTGTGAAAGATCTATACAGATGGAGATAGTGACTATAAAAGGAAAAATAGCCTCTGATAGAGTAGAGGTATTGGAAAAATAGAGGAAAAATAGCAATTCTTACTGTTGTTTTTAACAGTAGCTGGTGAATTTCTACAATACTGTGACTTTTCTTAAAGTTCTGTGCTTCTTAAAAAACTTCTTTCATAGTGTCATTTTATTGTGATTTCCATGAACTTGGGTTATTGCTTCCTCCTCTCATGTCCAAAATATGTAAGCACACTCTCATCAGCTGTATATATGGCATCCCTGTGCAGGAAGATGCTAATTCTTGAGTGCTTCCTACTCCTTTTAATAAGGACTGACTTGTTGATTCCTAACTGTGGACAAGTTTGGAGTTGTCTTTGATTGCAAACATTTTGAGTGACATGCTGACAGAAACACATTTGCATTAACTGATCTGCAAGAAACGTTGGAGAAGTGGTGAGACTACTGCTGTGCTTCCAGGAGGAAAGCAAGGCAGCCTTCCATTATTAATGAATTTTCTAAAGCTTCCCCTTGTCTTAGAGACGAACTTCTAGAGATGAGCAGTTATTCTGATCACAAAATAAAGGAACGGATACTTAGAATAAGTGTTGTTCTGTAGCGTATACTTTGTGTTTTGAAAAGGTGGCTCATAAAAATTGTCAGCTTACCTAGCTGTCAGTTCAGCTGACCAACCTGACGGGAGTGCTGCCCCGTGGTCCCTCTGCTTGGAGAGATACATTTCAAGCACATGGTAATATGTAACTCATAGGTGTATAAAGTCATAATAGAGCATTTCATCACATCTAAATAAGGGTAGGTGCATGCTGTCTGAACTGTTAACCACTGAAAACATTGAATGCAAGACATTTGACGCTAATTTTATTGGTCAAATCCTCCCCTGAAAGAAGTCTGCCCTGACAAGCCGCTCACGAGGCACCTTTTGCAGAGGGAGCCTGGCTTGATGGGTCGTCGCATAAGCTACTTGACATTTGTCCCCAGTCAGACCGGATGCCACATGAAAAATTTACTCAGACACAGGGCTCCCAGGAATAAACATTTCTCTGGTGTTGCTCACCAGGGACTCGGCAAGGTGAGCGGAACTCCAACTTGTCACGGATGCTCTGTTCTGACAAACATAAGTAGATGCTAATGGCTAAATCGTGACAGAATAAAGTCCCACAACCATATGGCTAATTGCCACAACAATATCTTCAGTGTTATTAATCAAGTTTTCATAGTGTGCCATGATAATTGGAATAATTAGAAACAGCATAGGCATTGCTTGCCTCTGCCGCACATACTGCAGACAGGGACCTGGAACAACCACAATTGCACTTTCTCTGCAGCCTTGTTTAGTGCTTTCCTTTCCAGCAAATACTGTGGTTAATTAATGAATTAGCTGTTTGCCACCAGAGTGTTTTATTGCTAGCAGGGCTTCTTCAGGGGCACATAGATAACTAAATGAGACCACTAAGCCCTTGTGCATCTCTGAAAAGATGCAGAATTCCCATAAGGCTGCAGCTACACAACACAAAACTTCACCAGTCAGAGGTACTTTGTTTCACAAAAGTTGAAGCTCATATCCCTGCACTTACAGCAAGGATAAAACAAATTGAGAGTGTGCATTTTTTTGTTTAACAGTTTAAATGAAAGCAAGACTCTGGATAACAGTGGTGCAATTAACTTAGCAGGCAAAAGAAGTTAACTCTTATTTGCCTTACCCTGCTTAGTAATGGAATTGGGCTCCAGTCTATATTCTGTCTTTTAACTTAAGGTTATAAATAAAGTAGTGATTCTAACACTGTTATTTACACTAAGCAGCTAAATCATCATTGTGTGCTACCTATTAGAACAGCCTCCCTTGATTCTTTCAGGAGTACGACAGCAGGGAGGAAACACTTGTGTTTCCTCGGTGCATGCATCAACATGTAGTTGACTGGTCACTAAAATTGGCAGATTGATGATGATGACTCCTTTCACTGGATGTATGAAGGCATTTAGCTAGACTAATAGATTGAAATGGACTGCCACATGTATGGCCTCTGAACAGCTTCTTAATTTAGTTTTAGAGCATACAATAGATGTAATATTGAATTCAGTGATGATATCAATCTTCTCATTTTAAAAAATAAATAAATTTCTTCTTTGGACCAGAGATCCACGAACAGATTTTGCAGTACTGTATACTTACTTATAAAGAGTTTTGCAGAAGTGAGGCCCCAGTTCAGGTGGTAGGTAGGAATTCTGTCCATTTTGGGTTTATTGCTGTTTAATTTTGATTCTCAAGGGGGGAAAGTATCAAATGAGGTTCTGCATCTGTTTTGGTATCCTAGTATCTCTAAACATTTTTCTCACTAGTTTATTGGTAAGGGATTTATTTATCTGTGGTAATCTAGTTTTACCCATGTTCATATTCAGCGTAATTAGGAGGAATTTTCCAAATACTAAAACAGGCTTCTGCATAAGATATGTTTAGTAAGATTTTGTTGAAGTTAATAATCTTCATTACTAATGCCTGTTTGATTCTGAGTATGACTTTCAAATAACAAGATTTTTATTTTCTTCATATCAAAGTATCACAATTTCAATTTCTTCTGCTATAAGCCCAACTGAAAGATTATCACTTTGTAAAGGCCATGTCCTTTTACTTCAGATATGTTTGACATATATTCATGCATTTTTATGAGATAAAGGAGGCAATCTGATATATAATTTAATTATCTTGAAGTTACCAGTTTACTTTATAATTCATATGCTTGGATATATTGCCATCCTTAATTTTACCATGTGTTATGACCCAGCCCTGAAGGCAAGGGTAACTGAGTTTCCTGGTAATAGATCCCTTGGGGCAGATTAGAGTGAAGCAACACTGAATGACTGGGATATATATAGAGATATATATATATATATATATATACATATGATGCAGGTTTATTTTAGAACAAGTTTGTCACAATGGAAAGGAGATATGTAGATGTTTTTGTTATTATCCATAGAAATTATCTTATACTTTTCATCTATATAAAAGTATATAGATATCACTTAAGAAAATATATGAGGAAAAGATTGAGAAAGGATAAGAGTAGATAGTGGAGAGAAAAGACGTTGCCACCCATGGATCCAGCATCCTGTTGGTCCAGGTGATGGTCGCAGCCTTGATCCATCAGGGGTGGGGAAATCCCACAAAAGATAGATTTCAGTGGGTTCAATATGTTCAGGTGGGAACATCCAGGTACCTGCCCTGGGGGGAGTTTTACACTGTCTGTTCCAACAGCGGGGATCAGGTGCAGTGGTCTGGTGGAAGGCCCCAAAAATGAATCTGGGGGCGCTTTGGGGTCTTTGATGGGTTATGACACCCTCTAAGCCATGAACAGCTGCCTCTTCACGCCAGCGCAGTTGAGCCAGTTCTGCCCCACAGGAAGGGATGAGCATTCTTCAGGCCCAGGTTGTGAACACGAGTGTCCTGAGACCTTCCCTGGGAGGGGGAGATTTACACCTGGCCCAGCTGTGTAAGGGAGGACACTGGCATGATAAAAAGCATTATCCCACCTCAGCAGGACCTGCTTCTTACTGGCCTTTTCCCTTATCTGGCTCAAACCCAGCTTGTTGCCAAACAAAGGTCAGTTTGTTGTGGCCATCCTCTGGTGGTGGGTGCACCCGGGCTGTTCTTATGCAGATGTTTCCCACCACACACCCAAACCTCTCCTCCTGCCCATCGGTGGTGGGGTGCAAACACAGCCTCAGTGAAGCCCCTGTAGCTTTTCCAAATGGGCAATTAACCATCCACATTGCAGTCTCTCACACCACCCCATGGCTCAAACACTCTGTTTGCTGCTCACTCCAAATCTTCTCCTACAGTGGTGATTTTCACGTAGCAGACAGAAGCAAAGAAGGAAGAAGAGAAAGAAGTGGGATAGTACCAATCACTGTCAACTACAATGTGATTACCAAAATGAAAATACAAGAGTAGGCATCAGGAGAATAATCATAGGGTATGATTAGGGTGTTGAAATCTTCTCTTAATGCTATTACGAATACAAAAAATTAGAGTGAATACTCCTACCTTCAACTAGGCTATCTATGAGTAAAAAGGTCTCATGCAAAACCAAAAAAAAGTTTCCATGCAAACACATCCTTCCACCAAAGCCCGTACTCTGTGGAATAAAAGTGGCGTTTCACAGTGTAGTATTTAGGTTCCATAAATGGTTCCTGGTAGAGTTACATGGGAGCTGGTATTCTATCCATGTCCTGTTTACAGTCCATGGCTGTCCCTCCTTCTGGTCTAGGATGGGGAACTCAACAACTCCCCATACGACATTTTCTTTCATAAAGATTATTTAGTTGACTGGTTAATATCTCTGACAAATGTAGCCAGATTATCATAAACCTAAAGCCTTCTGAGGCAGAATTGGGAAGGTTAATACATATTCCTTAATTTGTATGATTCCAAGTACTCATCCTTGTACTAGCTCCCAGGCTAAATTTGGTTGGATTCACTGGTTCCCATTTGATTGAGACAAAGTTCTACACCCATAAGAAAAATATTACAAACTTTTCCCACACCTTTCTTTCCCCAGTAAAATGACAAAATAAACATGGTAAAAATCAAACTAACAATACATAAAAGAGTCTTTCACATATAATTCTACTAATATTTGGTCTCCCAATATGTTAAAACATGTGTGATAAAAACACAAAAAAAAAAAAATTAATAAACTGATAATACTGACAAGCAATTATGGGTGCATTTAAAAGCTTCATTGGTCCCATGCAGCTTGGTCTCGTCTGATAGCAGGTTCCTATAAGTTTGACTTGCTACAGACCAATTATTAAAAAGAGGTTATCCATGAAAAGCTAAAAATGTCTTTGTTATCAGCTGAATTTTCTGTTACACCAAAAAATGCCTGTGATGGAGAAGCAGGGTTAGAGAGGTAAAAAAGACTAACATGGATTGGTAAGATGGTTGTACATTGACAACAGACATGTTGTCTTATTAGTTTGAATGCAAAGTGTAGAAGTTCCATTGCTGGACATAGGCAGATGGCTTCTGAAGAATTTAAAAGAAGTTAAATCTCCTGAAATTTTTTTAAATACTTTAGTTGGCATACCAGAAAAAAAATAGTTCATTTGGTTTTACATTTCACTACAGGGTGATAGAAAGATGGTTCAATTGTAGATTTCAATTTTCTATGGACAGAAAAGACATTTTATTTAATTATAATGGGGAAGTCTCAAAGATAGATTATAAACTTTATAATATTTTATCAGTGCTTATTTGTTTACTTTGGAGCTATTAACAAAATTATCTCTCTTCCTTTTATTTTAAAACACATGTCTTTTTGATTAAGTCTTGCCCATGTGGATTCTACAGAAAAATGTACTAACACTATACAAGATTTCACAATATGGAACAATAAAATATTATAAACTCCTCTTTTAAAGAGAAATTTTACAAAAGGATCATATTTTTTAAACCTACTGCGTACATCTTGAATCAATGGATAAAGCTATTAGCAAATTTATTTTTATCATCTTAAGAACTGTGCTTAATTGCAACACTGAGAGTTGTTTTTCTAATATAATTTCTCCACTTTAAAACCAAATTTAATCATTGCTGTTTAAAGATGGAAAAGTTGGGGGGGGGGGGGGGTGGAGTTCCTAATTGCTAATAGCTGATATCAGTAGGAACTTCACTAATTTAGAAGTGCCTCTTTTGTTTCAATAGGTTTATTGCAGCAAACAGTGTTTAAAATCATTCACCTGTAATTATTTTTGTTAAAAAAAAGAAAATGTTTTTGCTACTCGGCAGTGATTTTCAAAACAAAATGCACATGCATCATCAGTATTTAGGACTGTAGATTTTAATTGCACAGAGGCAAAGAACAGTAGTAATTCAGTAGGCACAACTTCAGGTTCCTATATTTTTCTCTTACAAGTGCAGACATCGGTCATTATATTTGGGTTTTACAGAGTGTGAAGAGGAAGATGGGATGAAGTCTCATACTCCGTGTACTTAAGGAGTGTTTATCATTGGCTTCAAAGGGTTTTTTATCCGGTGTAATGTCACACTCCCCTCTCTTCATTCTGGTTTGTCACCATGATTTTATCAGGCTGAACTTTACTCTTTAAATCTGAACATTGCCTGAGCTGTTTAAATATAGTTGTTTTGCAGAAACACAGCAATATTCTTCAGTCTTTTTACTTTGAATCAAGGCACAGTTTAGCCCAGATAACTGCTAAATAAGTCACAGTGTAGCAGCTAAATCCTTCATGTTGTAACATCTGTATGTTGGCCAAAGTGAAAAAATGTGTGCCTTGGCTTTGATCTGTGATATTTGTTGTCAACTGGACCCACCTTGTTAAAAAATCATGACCATGTCTAGAACTTCTGTCCTTTATAAAAATCAGCAATGGCTGAAAGTATGTTAGCTATTTTATTGTGATCATTCTTCCTGTAGGTAACTACTGGAGTACAACATTTTTATCCCCCCTTCACACTGACGAATGGTCTGTAAATTGTTACTGTTGTATTTGCTGCAAACACAGGCTGGCAGTGTCAATGCAGTGCATGAATAGCTGTTAATTACTCAGCCTTTATAAAGTGCTATGTATCTGAAATACTAAAATTGAAGCATTTTAACTTGTAGTGTTTAGGAGGAATGAAGAAGAAACTGAACATTGTAAATATATACATTTCCACCTAAAGGTCCAGTTTCTCCCATCTCTCCTGCTGAAAACTTAGGAAATGGCTTTCTGTTTTCTCTTCTAAACAGATTCAAGTTCCTAGCTCTGTTTTTGAAATTTGTAGTGTTACAGAAAAGCCAGTTGCTGACCACTCCTTGTGATTTTCTTGTGTTTCGTGTGCCTGGAAATGGTTTCCAGAATTAGCTACTTCGTCATCTTTCCAGAGATCAAGGTGAGGCTGACAGGCCTGTAGTTCCTTGGATGCTTCTTAACCTTTTTGAGGATAGGAGTGACATAAGAGTTTAGTTTTTTCCTTACGTGCATTTCTGCAAGTGAATATATTAGGATTGGTCTGGCTTAAAACTGCAGTAAGTGCTTTTGCAGAGAAGGCTAAATTACAGTGAGAAGGAAAAGTAATTATTAGGAATTCATTTTTTAGAAAGCAAAACCTTCATTAATAAGGTAATGCATAGAATTTTCCCAAAACACAATGCAAAACTGAGTAATCTTTGCCAGCAATCTGAAAGAAATCAAATGGGAAAGTAAATAATCCACATAAGAACTAGATGCTTGTGTCCCTTTTTAGTAAAAATGAAATTCAAGGTATTTTTTTTAAAGAGATATGCTAGTCTGTGTTTGATCAGGTAATTACTATAAAAAAGTTCAGGATATGTACAGTAGGAGGAAATGCCAATAGAGAAATCAAAACCTTTTTCCCAAGTGGAAGGAAGGCAACAAAGTAAACTATGTACGATATTCTTGTTCATCACTTAGCCTAAATTTGAGTAGATTTATATTAATAAATGAGTGTTTATTATCATTATTCTTTAATTTTAAATGCTTCTTTTCTGACAGGAAAACGTATGGTAGATTTGAAACCCATATAATCTGTAATGTAAATGTCTAGTTTCTTTTTTATTTGAATTGTTTTCAAACACTGTAATTTTTACCTTTGTATTAAGACTCCAGTGTCTAAGCTGGAGCAGAAAGATCGTGGATATCACAGTTTTTAAGGTTGAGGAGTTTTTAATATAACTGTGTAAAACTTAAAACTGTACAGATGTGACCACAAGCCAAACTGAATTTGAAACAGAAAAGGGAAAACTGATAACCAACCATGTATCCACCCAACAGCAAGGCCCTGATTCCTGTATTTGGTGCAATGATCCACCAAATCTTCACGCAGCTAATACAGGAGAAGCTGGGTGAAGTGAACAACCTTTATGGGAGTCCAGAACAGGACAATCCTACTTAGACACATTAAAGCATGTATGTCATTCTCTAGCAGAACAGTATTCCATATACAAGTCTGAAATTACTTAAACAGATAAGGCAGACACCCATAAGAAGAATCTTTTTATATACTCACTATTATCTCTCAGTCTAAAGAGAAGCTGGATGATGTGTTAGATGCTGGCACATACTTTCTCCCTCCTTATCACACACACTTTTTTACAATCAGCATACACTGCTGGAGACAATGTGGGAGAAATCTATAATATTTAAATGTTTTACAGCCTAAGGAAAATCTGATCATCTTGTCTGCCTTCTCAAATGACAAAGGCCACATAATTTTATCTAATAAATCCAGAATTAACATTTGAATTTATGGTTGAAGTAAACACATCTTCTAGCAAGATGTCTGTTTTCATTCCCTTCACAAGTTAAGTAGATTAAGGCAAAAAATGGAGCATATGCTGTAACAATATCACACTGTACATCATTTATGGGTAGTGTGCATATGAGGGTATGCCGTGTGTAAAATTCTCAGTGTTTAAATCGAACACATTAGAAGTCTCTGTAAATCCCTGAAAGTCTGGTGAGCTTCCCACATAACTTCTTAAACCAGTTTTTTTTACTTTATAGGGGTTTCACAGGCTTTTTTCTGTTCGACAAAATATTGGATTTTAATAAGGTTTTGTTTATCTTAGAAATGCCATTTTGTTAGTTGTGACACTTAGCTGTTTTGCTTTTCTTCTCATCTGTGATCATTAAGAGTTTCTCATGCACCATAAGCAGTACTGCCCTTCCACAAAAGCCTTATAGAAGAGTAGCTGAAAGAACAGGTTGTGATTATACTTCCGGCATGTTTCCTTCTCTGTCTTGTATCATTTGAAGGTTTTATTAATCTCTTAAGGACATTCAGTACAAAATCCTAAACCATATAAAGCCATGGAAGTTTTAATAAAAATGAGATTTTTTAAGGAAGGAGATGGAGCACTGGAGAAATGGGCTGTGTAACAGGTCTAAGCTGGAATGTTGCTGAGGCTTGTCTTGATTGGTCTCCTTCGTGTCCTTTGTGTCACTAAAAGAAAGTAACATCCTCTGATTGAACTTGCCTATCTCCCCTCTGACTGCCTCTTGCAACTCTCAAATCTGTGAGAGTTTCTGGAATCAAATGTCTTCTTCTGAGGGTGCTTTTGCTGTGTCTTTCCTTCTCTTGCATGCAAGTGCTGGTGAGCGCTGCTGTAGGAGCAGTAGCCCCCATGTTACCTCCTGGAGGAGGTACTCAGCCTTCCTCATCTGCAGCCCACTCGTGTCCATAGGTTAGAAACAGCCTGAAATCATAGTGCAGGCATCAAGTCTGCCCAGCATAGTGCTTACTGGCTGGCATTGAACCACTAAAGTCTTCATCTTCTGTATAATTTTAAGCTCTTTTGAAAGTGTTATACAAATGTCACTCCTCATCCTTTTTCCATATCTTATTTTTGAACAAGCAGATCACAGCTCAAGTCTGTCTACCCTTTCTCCTAAATTATTGACCATGACTTTACATAGTAAATTGCACTGGCTACAAATGTTTGCTTGAACATAATTCATGACAGAGTTTAAAGAGACAGAGCTTACATATCATTTTCTCAGTTAGTAAACAACTGATGTTAATTTTGGCATTTCTCAGCTTCCGAGTGCTTAGTTTTGATAAGATGGTGTTCTTTTCAATACTTACAGTCCATTTAAATAATTTTCTTATTAGAAAAAAAAGGCAGTGAGATTTGCATTGAAAATGAAATTACATCCTGCAAAATCCTACTGACCATCCTTTCTCTGAAAGACCTCGACTAGTCTTGCAAGCATTGGAAACGACAGCATCTTCTGCCACCACATCCCCTAACTGACAGTAGCCGTTGCAGGGGATGATATACACTTTTACCATTTCCCATGCAGGAAGAATAGTGTAGCTGGGATGAAGCATGGGGTGGCAGATGCATTTTTGGGCTGGTGGCAAGAGTTTGGAAGAAACAGAACATGCTCTGTGGAAATCTTCACTCTGCTGTGTTTAGGTCAAACAAGGAATTACCAAATTTGGGCTTCTCTTTTTTTTATATGCACAGTAAAAAGGAAAATACCAGAGACCTTGTTGTTTTGATTCTAGACCTTAGTGAAATGCTTGCAGAAAAAACTAAGTTAAGCACGAGCAGAATTTTTTTAGCCTTTTTCTAATGAATAGTATCAATGAATGAAAAAAATCAAGCCTTGAGCAGATGCTTGGAGTGGAAATGTACTGAACATTGAGTTTAGCAAATGTATAAATGACTGAAAACATGCTCTTAACAGTAGAATTTTTTAGGCACCTTGTTGTCAAGTTTTAAGTCCTAGATCAAGTCATTTAGCTTCAGAGTGATGCTTTCCCTTTTCCTGTTGTTACAGTTTTTCTTATTCTTTCTGATTTCATTGTTGTTTTGGCCTCATAAACATTCCTAAACTATTTGTTTTGCCTCATTTGTAACCATTTCTTGGGCTTATTTAATTTTTTTTAAAAGAATTCTCTGCCTTCCAAGAAGACTGAGAAGATAAGCAGCTAAATATATGGAACACATAACATAAGTTTAAATTTTGATGCGTGGGGAATTGTCCTGTAAATCTCAGTCAAAATGGTTGTGGTGTTAGTTAAAACTGGTAAAACTGGATCATTGCCTTATTTAATGGCTTTACTAATGCTAAGTTTTCTCCTGCTTTCCCTATATTGTAAGGTCATTAATGAATCGTTATCTATTGCTAGTAATTACCGATCTCTTGAGAATATTGGTTTAATTACATAGGAATCATAGGAATCATAAGTGGAAGATACGGTTACATATTCTACAATGTAGGTAGTAGTACCTTAGTGTATTATGGCTTTAAAGAATCTGGGGGATTTTTTGTAGATTTTAATTGCTAAGTGTGCCTGGTAAAATATGAATTATTGTATTACCACATGTGATAAAAGGTATACTATTGTGAGTCTCACAGTCTGCAGGTGTAACAGATGTAAGGCAAGATTAACAGGACAGAACAATAATTAAAACACAGACAGCCATCTCAAAAAAAAAAAAAAAAAACCAACCAAAATGGAGGGGGGGGTGTGAGAAACAAAAAGGTTTATCATATCCAAGGCAATTATTAAGGGTGTCTTAATTCTCTGCAAATATTTGTAAAAGAAATAAAAATGTGTTAGTTTGAAAGACAGCTTTTCAGTGTGGACACTTAGTTAAAGAATTAAGATCTTTTTTTATGAATATAAAAGCTGAGTGAAGTCCTGCCATATGGCAGCATGGTTCATAGGCAATAGGGCCCTCGGTTTATAGATGCTGTGAGCTAAACATTGCTGAAAAAAACAAGAGAGCAGTTAGTAAATATGCATTTGCAACAGTATAAATTGCTTACTCCTTTTAAGACAGGAAGGTTCAAATAATTAACGGCAATATTATGGTTGCAAAAGGAAGTCCAGTTGTTCTTCAGCCGTCTACATCTGTGAAACGTGATACCTCTGGGGAATGAGATTTAATTTTCCCAGGAGAAAATATAAAAGCAGGAGAAAAAAAAGGAATGACTTCTGCTTGAGCAGAATAAACCTGCATCTACAAACGATTAACGCTGCATAATGAAGTAGTAAAGAAGCAAAAGAGATTTCTAATAAAGGACTAATAAATCCCATTACACCATGGGGTATTTTTTCTGTTGAAGTGTATTAGAGTCTTAGTAAGGCTTTTGAATGAGACTTGGGTAGTTACAAGCAAAGTCAGCTCAAATGCTTCAAGCTTTGTTGAGATTTCTTGTCTAACAGTTTGTGTAACTTGAAAGTTGTGGTTTTACAGGTGGGAGGAGTTGCTAATGCAGGTAATGGGCTTCACACAGAGTTTGGGTAATGTTTGTGTCACCACAGGACAATAGTATCCTGTAGGCTAGGCACTGCAGGGTAATGTGCCACTCTATGGCGAAATCCCTTAGGTCGAATAGGCATGGTATTAAATGCACTAGATAAGCCTTGCTTTTATCTAACAATTCTGATTCTTTTTCTGAGGTCTCAAAATAAGTCTTCATAGGAAAGGGGTTTGATCAGAGAGGGAAATACAGAGTTTTTGTTTTGTTGTACCTAATACTGGGACTTTGTAATTCCTGTACTAACATAAAAAGTTACAAGACCTTAGAACATAAATGTTTGATATGAGAGTGAGATGATGCTGCCTTTGAAATCATGTGTTTTCACTTTTAAAAAGGAACATATCTTGCAAGGAAAAGATTCTATGTAGTGATCTCTAAATCTGTACATGGATATTTTTGTGGATTGTACATATGGTTCCAGTGGCATGGGTAAAAGTTTAGTGAACAAAACCTTGACTCACAACAGTCCCTTTGAATTTCTTTTATAAGAGACTGTCTTTTTGTACAGATTCTTACTATCTTCAAAGCTTGTGCTAGACTGGCATGCTGGAATTCATTTGTCCAGTATTTTCTTTATTACTGTAATCAGAAAAAAAAAAGCAAAAACAAAACCCCAGATGCCTTAAACCAACAATGAGTTCTGGAACAAAAGTGGTTAAACGTGAATTCTTACGAGTGAAACTAATCCTGGACAAGAAATTTCTAGTTGCCTTTTTAGAAATTTTTGTGAGTTTTAAAGAATGACTTAATTTGCTTAGCAGAAATTTGCAATCAATCTTTTCTTGCCACTGAATAAACAGATTCCACATGCGTAGCTATTTGCATATCCCAGCTAAAAATGTAATTCATTATTTTTAAGTCCATTTCGTAATAACTATTTCAGGATTAATGTTACTAACTATTCTTTAGCTCGTTCAAATGTGACCTTAGATAATCCTACCTAAAAAGATACAAAGCTATTGGGTCTGTTCTGGAATAGGGAAGAGAAGTGCCTTTCCTGAGGTCACCAAGTGAATCAGTGTAAGAGTCAGAACTAGAAATGAGAAATCTAGAGAAACAATTTTCTTCTACTGCATCTCAAGTTTCCAGCCTCAAGCAAATACTGCATTTAATATGACAAATTTTCACATTTTGCTAGGTATGAAAAGGACACAGAAACGAACAGGAATTAACAGTATAGTCTACATGCAGATTATCACTAAATCTGTAAAGATTTAAATTAGATTTAATGAAAATAGCATCCATAGCATATTTTACATGGAGCTTCAGACACTTTCATCCATAACAGGGAGAAAGCCCCTGTGCAGTAACTGTGACCTGGTCCATTTTAGTTGCTGTTCGGCATCTGCTTCTGAACTGGCTTTCACTTGACTGGGCTTTTCAGGGCTTCTCATAAACTACTGACTTCACCCTCCTGTTTTTGCTGTTCCAGGCCATTTTTGCATAATATTTTCTCTGTTTCATCTTAGGTCACTATCACACTAAATCCTCAAAAATGTGGTATATGGGATTGATATATTTTGTCCTCTGAGGGTCACCCACATAATAATATTAGTCAGTGAAGCTTCTACAGTCTGTAATGTATAATTTCTTTGATGTAGATGCAGTAACATTTTCACAAATACAATTGGACAAGTCGTTATCACAGCTCTTGATGCTTTGCAAAATTTTCTGGTAAAATGTTTAGGACTGTAGTTGATCCTGGGATATGTGTCCTGACTTAACCATACTTGCTAAAATGGAGAAATACAAATCATAACTTTTCCCTTTTTTTCAGGCGATGGGTAAGGCTCCTGTTTGGACGTGAATTCCCACTTCAGGATCTTCTGGTTGTCTGGGATGCTCTATTTGCTGACAGTATCACCCTGAATTTAGTTGACTACATTTTTGTAGCCATGTTGTTGTATATCAGAGATGCCTGTAAGTATCAGCTATCTTACAATTTTTTTTTAAAGAATGCAAACCTATTCCTTGAAAGAGAGACCTTAAACATGCTAAATTTCATTGTGACTTTCTTAACATATTGAAAATCGTTCCAAATACTAGGAGAGGAGCTATTTATTATCAGACATGGCCTGCCGTATTTATGAAACAAATTGTATCTTGGAGTTAAATGCAGGTTTGTTTTGTGAGTAGTTCTGTGTTTTCACATGGAGTTGCAGATTTTATGTGCTCTAAGTGATACAGGCAAGTATAGAGCTCCACCTTCCGACCAAGCTCACGAATTGAGTAAAGCTTCCCTGTGATACTTGAAATATTTTTATGCTGTTCCCCTGTGAGAAAGGAGAAAATGCACAAGACAATGACTCACAATTTTCGAAGAGATATCTTGAAGGAAATGCAAAGATGAGTATCAATTACTGAATATGTTTATTGTGTGCAAGAGTAGCATCTTAAAAAATTTATAATTTATTTTGTTTTGGTTCAGTACACCTGAAATTTGTGCACAGGTGAATTCTTATAATTTAGTGGTGACCAATAATATTAAGTTGGGGAAAAAAAGCAATCAAGAAAATGTTTTTAGCTTATATAATTGTAAATGGGAGGATAAAGATACATAATGATTAATTGAGGCATTTACTGCTGTCCTATCATATTCTGCAAAAAATTCTGTATGCAACTGATGCAACAAAGTATGCATTTCGCAGCAAGATGTATGGGGCTGTCTTTAAGTATATGAATTCTATAGCAAGTTATTCAGAGTTAAGTATATACCATCTGTAAGCTTTAGGTTATAACAAGGTCACACATTTGACACAATTTTGTATTCTAGGACATAGGAAGTTTTCAACATCTGTGGATCCTATTTTAGGGCCCAGTCTTGAAAATATAACGTGGTACTTTACATGTACATGTCGTTCCACTGCCTGCCTTCATGTGTTTTTTAATTACTTTTTAATAAACATGCAGAATTTAGAGCTACCTTTCGTTCCTCCCAAAGAAGTGGACATTTAATTTTGGTCAGAGATTTCAAAATTAATGCTGATGTTTCAGGATGATCTGGTTCCAGGTCATTATGTTTTGCAATCCAAATCTTGGTTATTTATACGCAGTGAACTGAAGTAATCTTAAAATTTTTGGTAGAGATATGTACTGAAGAGGTATGTAAGAAAGTTTCTTAGCATCAATATTTTATTTTGTGCCGTTGCTTACCTTTACAAAAAAAAAAAACACGTTAGAACTGGGCTTGTAAAAAGCCTCTCTCTTCCTGGGGAGGGAAAGTTGTTCTGGCTTTGTTTTCTTTTGATTTGTGGTGCAGAAATACAAGTATCAGTATGAGTTAACTAAAATGTGAGCTAAAAATATGTTCCAGGCTTTTGTATGAAATCAGTCTCCCTCTTTTCTCTGAACTTCCCAAGCTTAGTAAATAGAGTAGTAAATAGCTTTGCTGTGTAGTACGTTTGCCCGAATGAGAGGCAAAGTCATCTCGTCAGGACAGCTAATACTTCATTTTTTGACTGTTTCTATAATAAGTAACTTCTTGTTCTACAGATGGACCTAGTTAGTTACTCTAAGCATAATAGAATGGGGAAGCAAAGTAAGTCATAAATACTGTAAAGTTGAATATATTTTTCCAATATCAAACTCAAACCATAACAATTTCCACAGTTCTTGATTTCATAAAAAAGCTTTTGTTATAAATCTGTAAAAGAAAATTTTTCCGTTTTTCCTTTTTTTTTATTGCTGATAATATTTGAGCTTTGAGCAGTGTTCAAAGTTGTAGTAATTTTAAAAAGATTTTCAAGTAAAATAAGTTTATAAAAGCTTCTCTTTATTTGGTGAAAGGAAATGTAAGCTCAAAACATCCAATGGTGATAATCATCTTTAATTTAAATAAACCATCGGGAAATTTTTAGTTTAGAAACTTTGAAACAATAAGAACAATAATAAAGCTCCTAAGATATTATGTTATAAAAATGTCAAATATAAGCAATTATAATAATACAGTACTCAAAGCATTTGAAAGTTTAGAAATTGTGCTGATTCTTTTATAACAACACATTTGGGGATGGGTGAAAGTTGCTGGTTTGAGAATTGATGAAATTTTTTTTCTGTGCTGTATTATGATGTTCTCAAGGACGTGATTTTAAGAAAGTATTATTTCTGCTGTATTTCTCATTTTTATTTTAGTTCTGAAATCCTCTGTTGCTCAAACAATATATAATTCAAGGAGAAGGGAAGATTTAGATTATCAGATTACTGTATATATATTTTAGAGATTACAGATACATAATCATGTACACAGCCGTTCTGTAAACTGCTCTGTTCAGTTTTACATCTGTATCCAAGCAGATCTTTCTTTGTGGAGTGATAAGCCAAGCATAGGGTTGTGTACCAGTGTAGCTGTAAATTCTAATAAATTATTTCTTGTGTTTCTTTGGAAAAATTCTTGGAATACTTTTTTTTTTTAATCTGTCAAATCAGAAGCATGAATATTTGCTTCTGTTTCACCAGTGTGAATATGCATGCAGTTGTTGATGAAATCAGAATGGAGGGAAGGATGTGATGCAAAAATAGATTATTTTATCTACTTCCTTCCCAGAAGGACAAGAACGAACAAACCTGGAAGACCTGTTTATATTTTGCATTGTAAATTCTTGCCATTATTGCAGGAGCTAATTTTGACTGAACAGTATTAGAATAAGTGTATTTTTATCTTGTTTCCACTTGAAGATTAGGTTATGGTCATTGTTAGAATTTAGTTTTTCATCTCTAAAAGTGCTATGAATATTTTGAGAGAAATAAAGGAGCCATAGCTTCTTCTTAGGGGAACCAATTAGTTATTTTTGTTATAGTGCAAGATGTTCATTTGTCTATGTTTAACTCAATTTAGGGCCTGCTAAGGAGAACGTGGCCACATGTAAAGCAGCAGGGGGGAGTAGTCCCACCTTTCCAGGGTTACAAAGTAATCTGGATACAGGATCAGTGACATTAAATACTAAGCTTTTAAGAAATTACACGCATCAGAAAATTTGGACTTTGTTGAGGACAGTGCAGTGGATGTTCAGGTTTTCTACCACATTACTGCTGCTTGTATCCAGGGGTGGTTTTTGGGCCAACAGAGAAAGGTCAGTCTCTTCTAAAGCAGAAGGGAGAAGGCAGTTTTGATGTTCCTTTGGGCCCTGAATTACAATATTAATAAAAGGACAGTAAGATTGTCTTCTCTATGGAGAGGAGTTTCTCTCCTCCTTTCCTGAGAAATGCCAGTAGCATTCTTCTTTGGGGAAGTGAGAACTTGTGGTTCGCAATAGAAGTTGGATCCAGATGTGACTCTCACTAAGTCAATGAGAGAAGGAAAATCACAGCTGAAGACCCACCAAGCTTTTTACAAGGCAGCTGGACACACCAGCTACTGCTGAGACTGGATAAATTTGTATTTCACAGAATCTCCTTCTAGAAACTTCATCCAACAGATGATTTTTAGAAATCCTTTTAACACCAATAAGTATCTTCAGCTCTGTTTTACTGCTATTTCTCTATAATTTTTAAGAAAATTGCCACTCTGTTGCATAATATTACACATTTTGTCCTGAAGACACAAGAATCATAGAATGGTTTGATTTGGAAGAGGCCTTCAAGGATCATCTAGACCAATCCCCTGACATGGGCAGACACATATTCCACTAGACCAGGTTGCTCAAAGCCCTATCCAACCTGACCTGGCACACTTCCAGGGGCATCCACAAAATCTGTGGGCAACCTGTTCCAGTGCCTCACCACCCTCACAGTAAAGAATTTCTTCCTTATGTCCAATCTAAATCTACCCTCTTTCAGTTTAAATATATGGGGGAAACTCTGAAGATTAAAAAAAAACCCTATATTAAAGTTAGCAGGTCTTTCATTTATAGTGCTGGAATTTTTTTAACTTTCTGGATGATAAGGAGTTTTTTTGTCAGGGGTCAAGTCTGCACAATTAAAATAAATTAGTTTTTTTAATACTTAGTTTTCTCTTTATCTGTGAGACAGCAAAGAACTCTTCCAGGAAAAATAAAGGATATTTTTAAGGCATTTTACATTGCAGAATAGAACACATACTTATTTGTTCAAAAGAGAAACACATCGGTGTTACTGTCTATCATTTATAAAACTATTTAGCATTTAATATCAATATTCCCTGTTTTTATTTGCTTTGGTAAAAAGGCATCATGATCACAACTGCAGTTCAGTATCTTAAATTTGATTTACATATGAGAGTTTGATTGGGTATGTTCTGTGTGGTGCTCGTATTACACTCTGAAAGAACTCTGACGGAGGCCATTGTATTGTGTTCATTATGCCAGCATTGTGACTTCAAGAAGAAAAAGCAGGTACCTGAATATGAACAAGAAAAACAAAGGGTAGGAAAAAGAACAGGCAGAACAGATAAAGAATGAGTAGGATAAGTGAGTGCTTTACAAATGAAAGCAGATGTATGAAATTACAAGCTGTCGGATCAGCAACGGAAATGAAGATGATAAAGTGGTTCCTTACACAGATTATAATTATTCATTTTGCCCAGTCCTGCATCTTTTCCCCATAATCCTCTTGTTGAGGGAGGTAAGGTGCAGGAGGATATGAGGCTTATTAGCATGAAAGAAAAAAAGTAAACCATTTAAATTTCTCTGTCTGCAAAACCGCCCTTTATTTTGCCTTTTAGTGATTCAAAATAATTTTGTATTTGCAATATCCCTGATTAATTAAAGGTATTTCTTACTACAGCTAAAGTTCTCAGAAGAGTAAAGTTTGTTAGAAATTTATTTACAATTACTATTGTTGGAGGCTGTCTTTACTTTGCAGAGTGGAGGCATCATTAACAGGCATTGCTTTGACAGCTGTGGCAGATGGATTGCCTGGATTTAGATGGTGCAAAAGAAATGAAGTAGTTTACATAGACCTGCTTGAAAAGATGTCTTTAATAATTGCACTCATAATTAGATTGATTTGGGAAGGAAAAAAAAAATCTGAAGATGACAACAACAAGCAAAATGCCACAGAGTATGCTTACATAGATTTAGGTAAAATAAAGCAGATTAGAACAAAATTATAAACTTCAACAAAGCATGCTGAAAATTTTCTGAATAAGTGAAAAAATCTAAGCAAGTTAATGGTGTACTATATTTTTTTAGTATTTATGAAATTAAAATCTAGTCTTTTCCCTTTTTCCTGAACATTTTGTGACATTTCTGATTTAGAAGAAAACAAGTTGTTGAATAATTTTACGTATGCATAGGTATCTGAGTGTGTGTGTGTATGTAAATATGTATATAAGAACAACATAAAATATATTTCAGCAAAAAATCGTCAGACTTATGATAAAGTCATAAAAGCAAATTATCATATTTAAATTTAGATGTCTGTGGAGGAGAGTGTGAAAAGTCCATGTCCATTTTGGGGTATAGGAGTAGTTCTTCAAGCTCTGCTGACGGTATTGTCCTGAGCTCCACTGAGTGGGGCAGGATTCAGGTGCACAGCTACAGAGGTCTGAATTGAGGCATCTGAATCTGGAGCTAACGTAATGTCTGTGACATAAAGTCATAGTTTTAGAACCGTTCTTAATTAGACTGGACCAAGTGTATTCATGAAGCTTGATTATGTGTATCTAAAATACCTTTTACTCTGCTTGAGTTCTGAGAGACCATGTGGGAAAAGACAGCAAAATCTGAACTGTAACGAATTCACTGGAAAAAGTACTGTTTTGGAATAGCAAAATAAGACAGTAATATTCTCTTTCTCTCTCTCTCTTTTTTTAATTTTCATTTTAATGCTAGTGATTTCAAGTAATTATCAGACCTGTTTGGGACTTCTGATGCATTATCCACCTATTGGAGATGTTCACTCCCTTATCCTAAGAGCACTTTTTCTCCGAGATCCAAAGGTGAGATGCTCGCTCTGTTAATTCAGGAATAAATCACTGTAATAAAATTTTCTAAATGCTATGAAGTTAATAACAACCTACATTCTGGAAACTAAATGGTAGTTTCAAGTGTCTTCTTATCTGACAAAAGAGCTGAAGGAAAGAGTTGGAAACAAAGTAGAAACAAGTTCTTTTACTCTTTAAAGGATACTTTAAAGGACAGTTCGCTAAAGTTATCCTGGAGCTCTGGTAACTGCAGTTGTGCTCCTTAGAATAACTTTGCTTGGTATTCTGCACAAACTTTTAGGATAAAGTATGCTTTTCAGGGAAGCAGTGATGTTACTATATAAAACCCAGTAAGCTGTATAGAAAGCATCATGCAATTTCATCTGAAAGACCTTTTTCATGGGATTTCTGGGATTAATCACTGTTAATCCTTAAAGCACCACCCCTGCCCTATATATAATGGTTATGTGATGGTTTTAGATTAAAAACAAGAGTTTGGTGTTACAGCCTGTAAAGATTCACATGAATAAAATGTATAAATTCATGAATTTTATGTCACATATTACTAGCACACAGTTTCTGATATACTCACCTATTAAAAAAAAAGAAAACCTCTTGCTGTTTTAGAATGTCATGTGTATATATGTGGGTATAATATACAGGAGATGCCCACTGTATAGTGGATTAAGTGCTTGAGATGAAGCTGTACACAGTAATCTTTGCTTACTCAGATCTCTGGCAGAGAGCAGAATTTGTGAACTGTCTTTGTACATGTCCCATTAGTAGGTTGCCAATGTAAAGTCTGATTTCCCTCATCTTCTTGGTGCACAACATCTTTGAAAGCAAAAAAATTCATCACTTCTGCACTCTGACTACCTTCTGCTAAATTTCATTCTGTAGCAGTGTTTACACTTTTATGGATTAAGAAAAAAATTGTCTCTTTGTTTTTCTGTATCAGTTTTTTGCAGAAATCTGCATCCTTATAACTGCTTTCTTCATTCCTCTCAGGCATGAAGATTACTTTCATGATGAGAAGTAAAGTGTATCATCAGTAAAGCGCATAAGAAAGTTTCTAACGTTAGATCTCAGGAATCTTTCTTAAGATTTTGGCAGCAGTCTGTGAAATCATTTATGTACTTTCTTAGCAAAAGAAGATAGAAATATTTTTTAGAAGAAAGATACAAAGGGAGGAAAATTTTGCTCAGTTATCCATCTGAATTCAATATGTAATCTGTCATTTATTGAAGAGATATGTTGAACAATAAAGTGATTACTAATTATTCAGCTATCCTCTTGAAACATGCTAGGCAGCATACAAGATATCCCATCAGCTGAAGGGGGGCAAAAATTAACCACCAACTTCCCACAAAGAGGCTTAATCACTATTCCACTCCTTATGCTCTTGTCCCCAACAGAATTAAGTTGTCAGGAGCATAAGGCCTTGGTGTCCTATTAATTAACATTCTCAGGTGGGCCTTGAATACCTTTCAGAAAAATACTGGTTGTAATTCTACCATGTCTTTCATTTAGTTCTCCCTTTGCTCTGGTGAATTAGTACTTGAAACTCTGATGCAAAGAGTGGTAGTTGCTTTGTCAATTTAAATATGATAAAATGCAATTGTTTCTCATTTCTGAGCTGTACTTTTCTGCTTGGGAAATACTCTGAAGGTTGAGAAGCTCTGATTTCCAGAGAATGAAGAGCCTAAGGGACTTGCAGCCACCTCTCATTTTACACTGGGTCTTTGTGTTGAGGCTTCGTAAACAGATCAAGACTTCTTGCAGTAAGGAATACCTGTTCTAAAGGATCCTTCTAAAACTAACAAATAGCTCCAGGTCTGAGAAAGAAATGTATTTTCAAGGCTATGACTTGAGTCCTGTTTGAACCTGTTTCATACCTTTTCCTAGATATGACTTCTAAGTTTCACTTATGTGTCTGTAAGCATATGTTTGTTCAGTCCCTTTTTTCCATATATCTGAAATAGAAGTCTTGGTGTTTTGTAAGACCTATGCTCAAACATTTCCAAGTCTGTCAACATTTTTCATTAAATAGAATGAAAGGGAAGACTCAACAAGGCATCATGGGTGCTGTAGGAGTCTAAAGTCAGTGCACAGATTATATATCAGAATAAGTGGGAAAATTATGTTGTTGTTGTTTTTTTCTTTTTGCTAGATGCATAGAAATAATTCAGTTTGCCCTTATTCCCTGTGCAGATAAAAGGAGATGGGAAGAAATGACAAAGAGAGTTTAGTCTGTGGTGTAACTTTTAAGTGGTGATTAACAAATTCAGTGCTTAATTATTTTTCTTCCTTCTTTGATGTTTTCCTGTGCATTTCTCCATCACAAGCTTCTGGTTTCTAATAGGAAATTACATCTGGTGCAGTGCAATTTTGTCTCTCCTTATCCAGGGCTGAGTTGCTCTGCATGGCATTTCTTCCAAGATTTCACTTGGGTTTTACTATGTGAAATCAGGGAACTCTTCTCTGGGAGACTATGGCATGCTCCAGTGGCTTATTTCATTATTTGTTGAACATACCAAGAAAGTTTAGTGTTGTTCCAAATATCTGAGAGACGCTTGCTCTCTGCTCCTTGGAGCTTTAAATCTCAGCTGGACAAGAAATGCAGTTTAGAAGTCACGTCCAGGAACAAACAGGTATCTACCTCTTGCAGGTTTTCTAATACGTATTGTCTTTCATATTATTTTTGCAGCTAGGAAAATACCAAGTCATCTTACAGAGGGGAGGTTGTGGGGTATTTGGACTAAGAAAGGTTGGGGGTAGGTGCATAAAACTGAAAGGTTCTTAAGGAACAATCTTGTCATAAATGGTGGAGTTGTTAAGATGGACCTGATACAGCTTTTCCATCTGTAACTTCCAGTTCTGGAGATAACCTGGGTTTGTACATCTAAAAACATCTATTATTTTTTCTGTTTCCTTGTCTTGTAGTCTATCAGGAGAGCTAAACTTTGGCTTGATGAACCTGTCACGTTTTGTTTGCTTCTTTTCACTGCAGTCATCACCAGGGAACTACCTAAATGTCAGAAGAAAGCTGTACTTAAAAGATGGGTGGCATATTTTTCTTAAAGATGGACAAATAAAATTTCCTGACCTTTTGTGGAATCAAACCTTACCAGAAGCCTTAGCATTATCCAGTATTAACACTAATATGAAAAGTAATTAGTACTTGCCATTAACCTAATGCTTGCAGCAGCTCTCCTGTTCACTTTGAGAACCCCAGTTGTCAGCTGAGATGAGAGAACATTTTAGATACCACATCTCTGATATTTTTCAGTGCCACAGAAGAGAAATACACATCTCTGTAATAGCTGAAAACAAGTTAATGCACCTGTGTCTGAGAGGGGGCCTGAGAGATACTAATTTTACAGGCAGGAGTATGGATCAATGCAGAATAATTGAATTTCAGCCTTTTCTGCATTTGGCTAGCTCCACTTCTTAGGAAAATGTGGAATGAAAAGCTCAAATCAGTGTTGTTGTCTTTGCATAGGCTGATAAAGTTAACCTGCTTAGCAGAGCATTTGTTTCACATTTCCAATCTTTGAACAGATAATTGCCTCAATTATTTATATTAAAGTAACTTCTATGCACTTACAGTCCTTCTGAATGTAACAGTAGAGCTTCTTATGGAAGAATGGGCTATTAAAATTGTGTATATGTAAAAGGAAAAAATAAGGGAAGGTTCTTTTATGTATATCCAAAAACATTTACTGAAGGTGTGTGTCTGCATATTTAATACACCATGAGTGGCTCATTTTCTTCAGTTTTTTTCCTTATCAAAACCATTGAGCACTGTTAATTTTCAAAGCAAAGGCAGCAAAATTAAGAAGTAGAGATATGGAGATAGGGCATTGAAAAAATATAAAGTGATTAAAAAACATAGTTCTAACTAGAGTTGTTCAAATAAAAAAAAAAAATTAAAAAACCCAATTAGAAACAAAAGTCATAGAAAATGTGAACATATTGTGTTCCTTAAATAACCAGATGTTCTTTCCTTCCTGAAGGCAGCCAGGGCTAGGAATAAAAGGTTTAAAACTATTGTTTTAAGTTAACTGTGAATTTTGAAAATCTGTTTTCACCCTTTAGCAAATAAAATTCTAATACAGCAACATAAGCAAAGTAATTTTCATCTTTGGGTGTTCCTATTTGTATGTTGTTCTATGTTGAAGTGTTAACCTTATCACAATGACTTATTAGAAAGCTAAAGCACTACATAGAATATTACAGTTTTGCATTGCATACTAAGAACCTGACAACTATCCTTTGTCTGAAAGCTTACTGTATTTATTCTTCATTTTTCTGTAAAATAAGTTTGCTTTCAGATATTTTAACATGGTGAGTTGCCCCATTCATTGAGCAAGCTAGTTAGGAGCTTAATTCAGTGGAGACATCTTTTATCATGAGCTATCAGCTAAAAAAAAAAGAAAAAAAGAATGTGCTTGGTTGATGGAAATTAATTTGTTACTTATGCTAATAATATTCTAGTTACTGCTGCTTATATTTACTCAACATTGTATTTTAGCTATCTGCTGACATTGAAAGTGGCTATATAAATATTAAATTCTAACTAAATCCATGGAGAAGCATACATGACATTTCAAAGAAGTTGTATTAGTTCGTCATGACTGAAATTACAGGTACTGCCAGAAAACTTAAGCAATAAAATATGGTCGTGATCACTCATATAACAAATAGTTGGAAAAATCTGCATTCTAGCTTTTAACACTATTCACTATCTGAGCAATGGGTGACAAGGGGAAAACACATTGCTGAAATTTTGAACCAAACTCTTTGTACATTTATTTTCAGCTGAATTTTCTTCTTAAGTAGCTGCCACCGTCTCAGAGTTTTCTCCAAGCTGGTTTCATGTGCCTGAAAGGCTGTTGAGTTTCACTTTCTTCTTCTTCAGATAAATTCTTTTCTATACACTCATTAACTGAGGTGCTGCTGCAGAGCTGCAACTGTCCTTTGAACACTGCCGTTATGTCAGTATTGTTGTTTTGCCGTTTGTGGCAGGAGAAAAGCAGGTTTGGGGTTGTTTTGTTTGTTTGTTAGCATTGTGTGTGCAATCTGGCTTTAATTACCTCTCTTTAATGACCAGATTGCAGCCAATCAGAAGTTGGGATCTGGCGCTGCTCCGGCATTAGCAGCTCATTAATTTGTACCTCCATGCAGAGGTACTGCTGGGGTGCGGGTCCACTTCGTTACAGGGGTACCAGCAAGGGGGAGGGGGACTCTGAACAAACACTTTTAGTTTTGATCATGAAGAATCTGACTGATATTTCAGGAGCAATAATACACTGGGGGGGTTAGGTGCATGAAAAGTAAGTTATCAGGAAGCTGGGATAATGGATATCCTAGTGCAGTATGAGCTGCCTGTACTTTAAGTAAGGAGAATTGCCTGACTGAGTAAGGTCACCTGTACTTTAAAGGAGAGTTACCTTTACATGAGATATGATTGATAAAGGAAATGAGGTTTTCCAGAAAAGCTGATTACACATCTCTTCATCTGGGAGAAAAGGACTTAGGAGAAACAAAAAAGAAATGCGTATACTTTCAGTGATTCACAGAGAACTTCCATTTGCCTTATTCTGAAAGTTTAAGATCTTGCATGTTCAATGCAAGGTAGATAGATTTTTATGGACAAAAATGTGGCACCATTCTCAACTCGACCTCTGCTTTTACAATCACATTCAATTCCTTGTAGTGAACTCAAGCATTTTGATGTTCTAACATTCCCATTTGCAAATAAAGTTAGATGTAATCTAAACACCTCACTTAAAATAAATCAACATTTTTGCTCTAACTGCATGCAAAGCTTTCTAATGTGGACCATGATACTAACTTATTCTTTGTTTATGTTCATGTTCTTAAAATTAGAAACTTACATTTTCCAATGAAATAGTCTATGCTTTGTTTTAAGAATTATTGATTTAAAAATTCAGTTATTGTGTTTCATTAATAGAATAAGGTATGACAGGCGGCTAAGAGTTTAATGATAAATTACTTGGAATAACCATGTTGCCATAGTACCACATAAAAATAGTAAGTGTACCATGAATTAAAAATCTGCTTCATTTTTGTACATTTGTTTCAACACCTTCTTTCCCAGTGCACCTATACATTTTAAAATGCAAAAAGGCTACATGGTCAATACTTGTGATACAACAGCTTTCTTATCTCTCTCAAAGTTCATTGCAATCTCTTCACTGGTAGATTAACCACATAATCAACCCACCATAAAATAGTCATCTTCAATATATCCTGGATGTCACAAGCAATATTTTCAGGAGAAAAACTTGGAAAGTGGTTGATTAGTCATCTATTCAAGACTTTACAAATGAGAAACCTTTCAAAGTCCTTCTCATTCTGCAGCACCATATGCAACACAGTAGTCATCACTCAAGGGAGAAAGCTGATCTCTTGGATTGCCAGTGGCAATGCAGTTCCCAAGTGTTGCTCTCTCCTTAGTGTTGCACATACAGGCCAGCAATGTGGGTAACACCTCACAAATACTGTATCCAAACAAGTTAAACAACCATTACATTTAAATTAATAGGAATATGGTAAGAAATAATATGGAATAAAGCAAAGCTTCCAGAACAGTGACACCTTGCATAGTTAAAGCCATGCCACAGGTAAGATGGTGCAGAAGCAAAGGATGTGTCCCAGTTCTGCGTGGGGCTGAGCAAAATGGGGCTGCAGTCCCCTGCTGGCAGCGAGAGCAGAGCCCAGCCAAGTAACCTCGTTGTTCTCATTGCCCATCTTGGGTGGCCCAGCAGGAAGGAGTGGAGGTGTGCCTGCTGATTTCTGGGAGGATGGGGAGGTGCAGAGTCTTTCAGAGGAAATGGCTAAAGGTGAGTTAGGAACTAGTGTTTCTACTTCTGGCTAACATTTGCAAGTCTCCAAGACAATGGGCAAGAAAGTTCTCTTTGGAAGACGGAATTTTTAAACTGTTCCTTCTATTTGAGCAAGTTGACATCCTCAGTAGCAAAGTAAAAGCAATTCTGATTGTACTTGCTGCTAAAGCAAGAAGATTAAGCATTTTAAGCTCTTAATTACTTTAGCTACCAATAAAACTTATTGCTTGTGAATTTCTTGGGGCTGTTTCTTTCAATTGATAGGTTTACTTCTGTTTAAAAAGTCATCTAAAGCTACTGACCCTCTCCTAAAAAAAGTAATAATGTTATTTATAAAATTACACTAGTAAAATGTATTTAACAGTGTTAGAGTGAGGTGATTATGGTTCTTATGTGCAACCTGACAATTCAGTTAATCATTTCTAGTTTGCAAGGTAGTTTATCAAAAGGAAGCACTTAAAACACTTAAAGCACTTTGATTCTACCTAATCAAAAGTTCTCCATATCATAATTTATTTACTAAAATCTGCAAAGCACAAACTGTGAGTTCTATAAAAATGGATTCTAAACTTTTCAATAGTATATGAAAGATTAGCTACTATATCATATCCAATCTATTATGGTGGAATTTGAGTTCAGACTCTTCTGATATAAATGTATATATACTGCTTGTGTGCCTACATATTTTATAGTAAATACTAGTGTATCAGTTGTAATGAAGGCTATTGAGTAAATTTGTATTGGGAAGTGCTTCTCTGAAAGAGCAAAATACTGTCAAGATAGAACTGGGAATGGTATGTTTTATCCTTTGCTGTCCATTTTTATGGAAAATTAGGTTTGGAGATGTTGTTTCTTTGTCCTTTGTCTTTTTAAGGAGCAGTAGTGATCAAAATGGCTCTGCAGGATAATTCCTCACTATTGGAATCCTAAATGAAAGGAGTTGCTTGTCCCGCAGCACCAGGACCTTAGCTTCTCTCTGTGATTCACAGGAAAAGACTTGGATGTCGTATTCCTTTTGGTGTGGTGTGTGCATGGGGCTCTGTGAAGGAGCTTTTTTCACTCCCCTGGGGACCTTTTTCAAGTGGTTTTCCGTAGCACACTACACACAGAACATGAATTATTCTCTTTCTTCGCCACGTAGCAGAAATAACCAAATAGCACCTTAAAATGTTCTTGTTTTTCCCTGATATGTGAGATTTGTGTGCAAGCATGTATCTGGAAAAGATATAATGCTGTAAGGGTGCTTACAAGGGTTGTGTATAAGCTTCGGATAACTGCATTACTCACAAAGCCATCAGTGAGTTATGCAGGTTGTCCAAAACGAGTGCCAATAAAACCATAATGTGGTAGCTTTTCTGTACATAAAGATGTCATATTTTAAATCTCATAATTTGGAGCATTCCAGGGTTTAAAGCGAGGCTTGCTGTGTGTTCCCTTCAAAAGCCTGGAGCTTTCCTCCACAATGTTGTAAAACTCCTGTTCCTAACTGCACAAGGCTGCAAGATGCCAGAGCATAAATCTGTCACAGGGTAGAGCTGAACACTGTCAGATTTATACCTTACTATTTAGTTAATTTACTTCTTAAAACCAAGGGTTCAGCTGAAAAATAGGCAACTAAATTAAGAGGCAGATTTAAAAGGTACTTAAGCGATTCTGTTGATGCAAGATGGGGATTTTACACAGGTTATGAACTTGAACGTTGGCAGGTCGGAGTCTTTTTGTCTGGAATATCAATAAAAGCTGATTTGGTAGGATTTGATCTACCTGTTAAAATGCAGTATGCTGTAATGCTATAAATGAAAATAAAAAAAGGCTTCCCAAGCAGTTAGGACAAGAAGCCAAAATACACAACTAGAAATTTCTTTCAGTCAAGTCACTGAAGCATTTTTAAATCTCACTTGTCATTTTTTTTCAGTTCTTCATCTCTTGTCATAGAATGCCCATGCGAGAGAAAGCATGTGTGTATGAAGTTAAAAACAGACCATAACGCACAGTATTTAAAATATCTTCCTGGTGTCTGAAATTTCTAGTTGCCAGGGGAATGGAGGGTTGTCACGTAACAAAACTGGAGATAATTTATTATAAGCCTAATCAGAGTTCAGGGGTGTCTTCCATTCTTGACCCCATTAACTGAATTTTATTTCCTTTTCAGTTTTTTCTGAGTAATTTTCTTGCTTAGGAAAAAAAAAAACCAAACTCTTACTTTTCTTTAGAAACAATTAAATATGACAATTCTTCATGCTGTTATTGCATTGTAAATAACAAGGTCCATGACTGAGACCCTAAGCATCTTCTGAAAAATGTAAACAGGAAGCATTATTCCCAGTTTAAGGATTATGGCATTCCTTTGCCAACACCAATATTAGTGCATGGATCTCCTGACTCCTGTGATTAAAGGAAGTTCTTTATTAGTTCTGTGCAGTGTACACTTCATGTGCTGCTTTCATACACAGAATTGATATACTATCAATCTATGTTTTAGATGGTATTTTGCTCTTGGCCTTGAACCACTTTTGAACTGGCAATAGTACCTTATGTCATCTAATGTCTTGCTGGGTTTTTTTCATTCTAATAACTCAGTGGTTCATAGGCGTATAAAATATCTTTTGTGCTCCAGCAGGTTGCTTGTTCTACAGAAGGTATAATAAGGGAAGAGGAGAATTAGCAGGTGAAAAGAAAGGGTTTTTGTTTGAGGAATGGTGTTTGCTTTGGGTGCTTTGGAGTTTGGGGTGGGTTGGTTGTTTAGTATACAAAATACTGTGATATGTTTCTGTAATGTTAAGCCTTTGATTATACTGTGTAAGTCAGTTCATGTGGGGTGGAGACAGCTGCTTAAATATCTGACAAAAGAATAAAAAGAGGAAAGATGAAGTTCAGTATTTAATAATTATTTAATAATTATTAGGGAATAATTATTAAATACTTCATATTAATTATTAGTGCCCAGTAGAAAAGCTGCTTCTGAACTGAACAAACTTATGCACATCTCAGCTGCTATATATCAGCTCTGTTCCCAGTCCAAATTTTTTCTATGTTCATGTCATCTTTATTGAAGAAAGAAGCAAAGATGATCTAGCAGGAAAAGGTAAACCTTTCCTGATTTCTCAGTCCTATTTGAATTTAGAGTCACGTGACTGTCCAACTTTCATTAGAAACAAATGAAAGGGAAAAAATAGAATTTTAATACAAAAATGTCTTAGGCAGTACAAGAATTATGAAGAAATCAAATATTACCATGTCAGCTGAAGAGGGGAAAAAGGAGAAAATTGGCTTCCTAAAAATAATTGTTCAAATAAGTTGGACAATGTTGCATCATGATCCTTCTTTTCTTTTTACATATGTTTGCTTCAGTCTGGTTTTTGGTTTAGGCTTAAAATATTAGTATTTTAGGGGGGAAAAAGATAAATGTTTGGCAGCATTTGTTTAATATATTGGAAAAAATTAGTTTTAAAAAATTCCATTGGGCACTAGTGAGATGATTATTTTGGAAAGCCTACTGTGCCTGGATTTAGAATTCACTGCTGCTGTTTTGTTTGGTTTTTCTCTGTTGCATTGAGGTTATCTAGTTTTGGATACAATCTATTAAGTGGAATATTTTTTTAGTAGCTGAGGTTTTCCCACCTGCCTACCCCAAAACACCTGCAACATATGTTTGTGTAACCCTGCAATGCTTTGTGGTTTGGGCCGTGAGAAATTCCCCCAGAGCTTTTTGCTTATAAACAGCTGAGCGATTCATTTCTCTAATGACAAGTGCTTTTCCCTTGGCATTGAGGCAATAGCATGTTTGCTAAAATAAGTCTCATTTTCTGTTAGATATATTGAAAATCTTTTTTCATTCTTGTCTTTTATTCTGAACCTTCAGATTTTGTGCAAAATTGTATTTGATTTTTCCCCTTGTTAATAAAACTAAAAAGGGAGAAAATAATATACCTCAACAAAGAAGAGTGTTCTGGAGATTCCTCCACTTGCACCTGCATGTAAACTTTCAAACATGCTGTGTATTTAGAAGGTGAATCAGGTTCATTGTAGAACAGCCTGTGACTCTGTCACGCACAAACGTGCTTTGCTATATCCTGTCTATTCCGGGGGTAATGTGATGCAATGTGTCTCCAGAGGCTAGGGAGGAAAAGGGGTTTATCTGGGAATTTGAGCATAATGGAGCATGATCCTTAGCTGATGGGAGTTGCTTTTCAGCAGTTTGTGCAGGTAGGGAATCTGCTGCATTCAGTGTGATTCTGACCACAGCATCAATCCCCCACCTCGCAAAAGTGCAGCTGTGGGTGTAACTTACCTTGGCCCCATATCCCTGGAAGAGGATAAAGGCAAATAGAAAGTTCCCAAGAACCTCCTGGCAGCCATGGGAATTGGAGTGAGTCAGTCTGATGGTGGCTGAGAATAGACAGGAGGACAGGGAGAGGACTTCATCAGGCAAATGAGCCAGGGATGGGGCGGGCAGGCGGGGGGATCTTTTAGGCAAGGAAAGGCTCAGAGGCAGGAATGCCTCAGAGATACCTGAAACATTTTCAGGCTTTTTTTCCCTTTGGACTGTGGCTAATACATTTTGAAGAAACAAAGTCCAATATCACATCAATTTCTGTGTGTTTCTATATCTGAATTTCATACACTGTCCTTTTAAAAGCATAAGCTGGGCATTTTCTACCCGTTGAAACTATGTTCGCTCTAGATAGACATTAAGATTAGAAGAATTATAAATCCAGCAGACCTCTCCCACAAAATGGGTGTGGGAAAGGGGGGTCTAGTGTTGACATAGACAGCTTTTCTCTCTGATTTCTGCTCTGTTTCTTTACAAGGGGAAAATCATATACGTGTTAATCTCTATAATGCCCTCACACAATTTCTTGGAGGGATTCAGCAAACTGTAAATTTGAAGGATTGATTTCACTGTCATTTTAACATTATACTTTTACAAGAAAAAAATTTACCTAAGTTCATAGCAAAATAATGTACATAAATTGAAAAAGAAAAGGAATAACTTTATTTATTTAAGTAAAATAAAGTAAGTATGAAAAATACAAGTTGGATCATTCTAAATGGCACTGTGTAGGAAAAACCTGGTTGCTGTGAATATTTTAAGCAACAGAGGTATGTTTTTTGTAAATAAATTGCTTAGCCTTTAGTTCTAATACATGGATTGTAATTTAGGGGACAGCTCAAATTGAATGCTTAGAGAGGGGAATTAGTTTAAAATTCTTAAGGAAGAAACATTGTAATTATGTAGGTTTTCTGTTCTGCTTTTTACATTTAACTTACTGAAATGGTTGAAAAGAATACAAAATTTAAAGGACAACCACAGTAACATAAAGATCATAATCTTCAAAATAATGTGTTTTTACTGTCTGAATTTCAGTTCTCAGAAGTATTTACATTTTCTGCTACTTCACAGATACTTGTCTGCTAACATATATGCGAGGTTAGGTTTTTTTAAATATTGAAATTTTTTGAGAGGATCTCTCAGTGATGCTACAAAAGAAGTTGCAGTAGTAACCCTTGGTATTTATTATATTGCATTTCTAATGTTTTTTCAGAGAGCTCTTTTTTCACTGCATGTAATAGTACTTTAAACTGCTTCTTCCTTTGATACCTTTAAACCTCATAGGAATTTAAATAGGCCCCTGTGAAAGTAATGCTTGAGCCTCATTCATATGTTCGAGTTAGATGTTATTCCTATTAATGGCTTTAAGTGCTTAGATAGCAGATCAGCCTTTCGTGTCTTCAATTGCTTGTCATTTCTGCATAAATATGTTTCAAGATACTGTTCCACATGATCTTTTCCTCTTGTTTTGGTTTTGAGTTTTTATTTAATTCAGAAGCAATGTGTAATAATCTTTTTTATTTATTGGGTGTTGGAAAAGAAACTTCAATGTTTTTGCTAACTTTCAATATATACTGAGTTATTGGAAGCAAATTGCAAAGCTGGCTAGCAAATACATGGTAACGTGTATTTTGCGAAAAGTTGTCTTTTGGGTTAGAAGTGCCCATTATTTTAGCCATCTCTTACCCTTCAACCTTACACTTCAAGACGTGTAAAGAAAGAAGTTACTTAATTCATAGGAGAAAAGTTACACTGTTTGATTACTCGTGTAGAAGTCGCAGCACCATCAGTTATCCTCATCACGTCAGTTTGGATTTGATTATCATAGAAATGTATTGAATTACCAAACTAGAGCAATAGTAACTAAAGCTGATTCATTGTTATTGCTGTCAGTTGATGAGGACTGACTTTCAAGCTCTATGAATAGGTAGAGTTATTGAAACATTGTTTTTATAACAGGAGATGAAAAATGTAGAACGACCATTACAGTATGGGTGGTAGGATAGATGAGAATTTTTTTAATGCTTGTCTAATAGCTTTTAGTCGCTTCATTTTTTAATGAACATTACAAACAGCATATACGTTTAAAATGTTTATTGTGTTTCCAAAGAAAGAAAATGAGACATTTCATACAAGATTAAGTCTAACTGCAGGAAACAATCTGGAAATTCCCACCCTTAAATATGCTTCCAGAAATCATCCTGGCCTTTGGTATCTACCAATTCTATAAATTTTCTTTTCTCCTTTTGTGCTCATGCAGTGTTTTGGTCTTTAAAATTCAAGTCCTGTATCCTCCTCCAAAAACAAGGTTTTCAAGAAAGGAGGGCTATCTGCATGCGGAAAATGAGATGGTACGACTGTGGATACTCCAGTCTGTAATGAAATCTGGAGAGTAAATACACAACATGTGAAACTGAAACAGCTGAAGACTGACTGTGTCAAAAATATAATGTACTCTCACCTGTGAACAACTGTTTTGCAAAGGTCAATGTATAGTTCACTAAAACTGTACTGACTACTAGCAGGACTTAAGAAGGCAGATCAGAATATAAGGCAACAGCCAATAAATGATTAAACCTTAATACTTAGAAAGTATTTACATCTTTTATACAATATATCTGATCATTATGCAGAAATTTACAATTTTGTTTTCTCTTACACTAGAAATTATTTAAGCCATTTCTCATTTATATGTATTTTTTTTAAAAAAAAAAGCTCCTGTGCACCGCTCTGTTATTTTGTCTCCATCTGCATGAAAATTTTTTTATTTAAAAATATTTACTTGCCCCTCCAAATAGTGTCCGTCAGGATGCATGCATTCAATCAAGATACTTTATGCATATACTAGAGTCTATGCTTAATGTTCAATGTATTCTTAGATCCCAAAAGGATCATTTCAGAACTACTGAAGGCAGCATGATTCTGTGAAAGAGTTTCATTGTGTCAGAAGTGGAGAATAGCAAGTGGATTCTGGTTTCAATATTAATTATATACTCTTTATTATAGGGCAACAGTTCTTTATTCATGGCCTCAGTTTTGAGCAGGGTGAAATTTGGAGAGCAAAAATAGGCTCCGTATGCCATCTAGTGGGAGTGCTCAGGTTGTCTCACTAAAATTAATTCTTCACTTAACAGAGACAGTGCTAGTGATGTATTAAGTTCAAAATGTTTGCTGTCGTTTCTCCAGACTATTACCATTTTCTTTAAAAGCATAGCACTTTAGCTTGGGGGTGGTAAAATTCTATGCCTGACCTGCAGGAAGAAATCGGATTGGTATCTGTTCTTGTCCAAGAATTATTGATTTAATTAGGAATATTACCACTACAGCAAACAGCCTCATCACTGCGTGGAAGAGTACTGATTTCTGTGAGCATGGAATGGACTTACAGGTAGAATTTGGTATTATGTTAAGTATTTTAAGTCTTCACTTTAACGTAAACGACATTACTGCCTTGAGAAACCAAGATCCCAGGAAAATAAATTGTTCTGTAAGTTTCTAATCCTCATTATTGAACGTATTTCATGTCTCTGCTTAAAATCTCCCAGAAAATTACAATGAGGTATTTTTTTATTTTTTAGCGAAATCCAAGACCAGTGACTCACCAGTTCCAACAAAATTTAGATTATTACAAAGCACGCGGAGCAGACTTGATGAACAAAACCCGGTAAGCTATTTCTAAATATGTGTTCACCAAACTAAGACCTTACATAAACAAAATGTTTCAGAAGTCACGTTTATTCTAAACATGAATTACATAAGCCTTATTAGAAGTACATGTGTTTATTTCATGACATTTATTTCAAATCTGTCCCTTGACTATTATTGCATGAAAAAATTGAAGTTTTTACACATAGTGTTGCAGTCACTTGCAGCATCTTTTTAAGGAAGGCTAAGGGCACTTTTACACAATGATGTGTCCTAAAAGCAGTGGGTAAAACATTTCCAATGTGAGTTCTGTAGCTGAACTAATTCTGATAATGCACCTGGAGTATGTGTACCAGAAGCTGTCTAAGTTAAGTTGAATTAATGTAAATCCAGTTTGAAGTAATTTTTACAAAACTTTTCCTCCCTTCTTTTAGAAGTGGTTTGTATCAATAATGCCAATATTCCTCATCAAGGCTGTATTATCTGGGTGGCCACAAGGTGAGTGCTGATGCCTGGTGGCTCCTGGTGGCTGCAGGGCAAGCCAGCACAAGAGATAATGCTTCAATTGACACAGTTACAGGCAGTTTCTTGGGTTGCACATGGCCCCAGCCATACCCTCTGCCTGCTGATTCATTAGAACTTGCTGGCTTTTGGACCTTTGCATCTCTGTCACATTCTGTTGAAATCAGCTACATTAAAAGCCAACTAAAATTAAAATGGAGTAGTTTCAAAAGCTTTTAAAAATGGACAAAGAGGCAGAAATTAAAGCTAAGTACAGTGACTGCAGAAGCATCTCTTTCTTTATAAATCAGGCTTTAAAGTTGAGGACAGGTGTCAAAATTACTGCATTCTATTGCATTTTCTTAATGTTTTTACTTACTCTTTTGAAAAATTATCTCAAATGTTGCCTAACTGGAGAAATAAGTTGTTTGAAGTTTCAAAAAGAAAGATTTCAAGGATTTTGAAAAAACAAGTAAATCATAAAGCCCAAACAAGAATGACACCTGCTGGAAACCTAAATTCCAAGAAAAAAAAATTCATTGGATCTCTGTAGGAATATAAATTAATTGCACACACATACACAGAGTACTCACCAAAGGAGATGGAAAGTTGTTTAGAATAATTCAGATATAAGAAAAGCTGAGATAAATTCATCTCAAGACAAAAACACTTAGAGTAGGTCAAATGTGGTAAAACTGTTTAAGATTGCACTAGGGAGAGAACTGCAAGATGTAACATTAGGAAATGTTTCTGCAGTGAGCAGAGATGGATTAAATCAACTACCACATCATTTTCACCTTTAATTCCACAGGCTCAGTGATATGTTTAAAATATCTTGACAAATCTCTAATATATATTGCTTATTTTATCACATGTAAAACTTTTTAATTGGCCATATTCATGTATTTGTCTCTCATCTCTTTGTAATGATTACTTACTGAAAAGAGAAATGCCTTTGAATAAGGCCTGCTTAAAACAAAACATTTCCATCTTAGCAGAAAACTGCAGAGATTGAATCATCTTCCTACTGCTAGTTTAAAAATACACCATTCACAGTCAAGGTCAATGATGCTTATTGTGATGAAACAAAATTGTTTGCTTCATAGATGGAATTCACGTCTCCTTGATACTCATATTTTTAAACTGATGCCTTACTTTTAAATGCATCTGCTGATAACTCAACAACATAATCAATCAGTATTTTTCTTGTAATTGTTGTACATGTCTGGTACATTTAGATGGCTAAAATGTAGATTGATCCATGTTTAATGGCTGTAATCATCCTTTGCATTAATATATCAGACATTTAAATGGTAAGAAATAGACACATTGTTCTTATTTTCCTGAACTTCAGCTCAGTTTTAATGTCACTCCTCCAGAGATGTAGCACCTCACTATTGTTCATTTTCTGAAGCTGTCATTCAGAGAAATTGCACAGATTTTACTTCATAATACATTTTTTTAAACCACCTCTTGAAAAGGTATTTAGATACCATCATTATTTATTTTTCATGAATTTATATGTGTTCTGAGCTGATCATTAGCAGTGTCAGTTCATAGCACAGCCAAATCACACCACAGGTTTTTAGGAGCTGTGATAACTATCCTTTCTAATTGTCATGTAATTCTAAAACATCCTTGCATGTTACTGTTGGAAGCATTTCTAAAAATCATGTTTCGGACATGAAGGCTTAGAAATTGTTTATGTTTATTGTTCCTGTAAAATGAAGTTTTTCTCAAAAAGTCTCTTTCCAACCATCTGAAAAATGCAAATAAACTAACTTGTCCTGGTGTACATATATGTCAAAGCAGCAAATCAGTGTAGAAGGACAACTGTCACTTTCTATTAAGCAAAATATAGCTAAAAAAAAATAAACAAGAAAGAAACAAGCTGCTGGACACAAATACACAAGCTTCTGTAAAAGCTTTGTTTCCTGCGTCTGTGGACCATCACGATTCCAATGATACGTTTAGCTCAAAGTATCCAGTGGCTTTGTTGCTCAGGTGGCCCGTCCGAGTAAATAATTTATTTTTGGTTAGTACAATTTTTTGTGCAAAGTCAAGGGGGTTTTTTTGTGATTGTCAAGGTTCTAGACTTAGAGACAACATAAATGGACTCAATGTGCAAGCCATTATCTTCCCTCTAAGGTAATGTTTCAGGTGAGTGAGTGATACATACCACACCAAACTACAACTTTAGTGATTGTTTTCCGTAGACTGAGGGAAAAAAATATGCTAAATATACTAAAGTTTGGACTCTGAATCTCAGCCAAGTTATTACTGGTATGACCTCATCTGTTAGCAGGTTCCTATAAAAAGAGAAAACCCAGCCTACTACAGGCAGATTATTAAAAAGAAGAAGCAATCCATTGAGTCTTGATTAACTTATCCAATTCCTTTTCTTGTCTGGCATAATCCACTAGAGCAGCAACTTCAGTTTGAAATGCTGACATTTGTTCTCCTGTATTTACCACAAAAATAACCAAAAATTAAAAAGGGCCCTAGGGAAAAGTGATTATCAAATCTCCCTGGCTGTTTCCTGTGAGCCTTCTCATATAAATCCACCAGCCATCACTCACTCAGAACTGGTTAAACTGGTAAGTCTAGGTTCCGGAGGGTGTGAGGGGACCAAAGTGTTGGACTCCTGAGGGGGCCGCCCTTAGGGAGGACTCATGTCCTTTGATCTTCGGTGGGAGTGTGCTGGCATCATTCCTGGCAAAAGCTGACAATACAAGTCTCAGAGGGCTTGGTCTGGAGGGGTTACCCTTTAGTGGCTCAAGTTGTTTGACAGCTTGGACTTAATATTTCTCAGGTGGAATCTCAACTTCAGTCTCATGAAGTGCTTTTCTCACTGCTGTTGTTGCTTCCCCCACCTTTTCAGGGGGGTTTCCTCCAATGAATTTCCTGCCCAGAGGGAATGAGACTGTTCATTGCACAGCCTGTGCAGTCACGGGTGAATATTCATACCCCTGCAGGAGGCTGTAAAAGGTGTGTTTCCCTCCCTTCCAAGTACGTGCCAGTTGAGCAGTGGTTAAAGGCGCAGTATTGGCATTCAATTGCCTGTAATAAACTGTAAGCCAGACTCTCTGTTGGCTCCTTCGCTGCCCAGGCAGGAGAATTAGAAGGGGACTTTGAAACCGACCCATTAATGCTCGATCACATGGGTGTTTGTGTTGTGGCTGTTAGGTTTGCAGTGTTGGGTGCTCTAGCTGTTAGGGGAGCCAAATCAGCTATAACCAGAAATTCCATTTTGTGCTGCAGCAAAGATCCAGCACTGTGATACACCAGCAATCCTTGGATCGGTCAGTGCAGGCACCACATGGAGCGAGCGCACTACAGTCTCTGGATTTCTTTTAGGGTCAGGGTCAGCAGACTTCTGCTTCTCACCCAGAAGCCACCAAACATCCAAAACTCTCCTCCTCCCCTTCAGCTGGGGGGTGCAAACCTGGCCTCAGCAAAGCACCTGCAGCTTTTGCACATCAGCAATTGTTTGAGTCATTAACCATTAACATTTCAGTCTCACAACTTCTCAGTTTGCTTTTGAAACCATTTGGACCTCCTGCAAGAGTATTTTGTAGTTCTGCAGATGCTTTCCGTGTAGTGACTTTGTCAGTCATTCTCAGGTGACTATGGAAAGACTTTTTGTAACACCAGCAGCTATCAATACGATGGGGAGAGACAGAAACATCCTGTAATTATTATTCAGCAATCATTCCTTCCCAGCTTCCATAAACTGGGAAGCAACATTTGGTCCCAGTCTCTGCACTGCTGTTCCTCCTAAAAAATTCTAGATGCCATCTTTCTTCATCACCAGTATATGGCAGAAGTGCCCCCATACAGCTTGGGGCTGTATCTTGTGAGCGTGCAGGTTCTCATACTTCTTTCTGATAGCTCTCCTTTTCCATCTATTCTGAGTAGCCTGATTCTGAACAACTCAGCTGTTGTTATTTTCTGGATGTGCTCTATAAGTGTGTGCATGTTTGTATTGTGTATTCTAAAAAAAATCTCTGGAGACAAATAGAGAAATTAGAGGAAAAGCAAAATCAAAATTAGTCTTCCAGGTGTCTGCAGAAGTTACAAGTTACCCGTATTAATTCATTTGTAGTTTATTTTTAGTTTAACTTCCCCAAAACATTGTAAAGCTATTACACCCCAGTAATCACTGGATTGTGTTGGTTTTAATACATTTCTTCATGTTTTTAAAGGACAGCTCTTTATATCATAAAAATACAGATTAGTAAAATAAAACCTCAGGAGTGAAAAGGTCTTTGTGGTTGTGATATATTTCTGTGAAGGGTATTTCAAGCATTAATTATATACAGCAGGAAATTATTGCATGAACAGATAGGAATGGCTTTGCTGATCTGTGGGTTGTGTGAACACTTCCACTGGGAATTAGAAGGTTCTTTGTCTCTTTATTTTAGACAAATTAAATGGTTTGACAATTTCCTCATTCTTAATGTTGCATATAACTGAAGTGAATTAAATAGCCCTGTAGTTAAAAAGCAACAATGATAATGATTCAGTGTATGTGTTATACCCTGAAGCAGTTCTTCAGCAAAATCTCTTTAGAAATCAGGATTCCTGTTAAAAAGTGCTTGGCTTGAAATGATTGGGCTGGGCAGAAGGTGAACTCAGAGCAAGAGATATCTAGCTCTGCTAACCTAAAAGTACAGTCTAATGTTAGCTTTGTTTGCTGAAAGAAATGTTTGGGGTTGAGTCATTTTAAACATTGGAGAGAATTTAATCTAGCAGAAATAAATATTAAAGCAGTCTTCAAATAAGTGCAAAAAATCAATTTTATAAAGTTTTTGATTCTGTAGAGCCTGGTTTGCTTTTTGTCACTTTTCTTTTTTTTTCTTTTTTTTTTTTTTTAATTTAGGAAGGCAATTTAAGGACATTGGTACAAACTCACTTTGTTTGGGGTTAGTCTGCATTTTTCAAGGAGAAGGACCAAAAATTTTGTCCACTACTGGTTGGAAAAAATGCATACCACACCATGCATACCACACCCAGTCCCTGTGGTCTCTGGTCTCTGTGTGTATTCCAGTGCAACTGTAGTAAAACACCTTCTTTGTAACATTCAAATCTTGGATTTTTATCTCCCAGTTTTGAAGAATGATGCATGTATGGCTGTTCCTGTCCAAACCATTGGCAATGATGTGATAATTTCTCCTCTTCTTTTCTCAGTGCCAGTGCTAAGGCCGCCCCTCTGAACATTAACAAAGTCTCCAACAGCTTACTGAATTTTGGCCGAAAGCTCATTGCTCCAGCCATGGCTTCAGGTGGGGCAGTGGGCACTCCTGCCGGCGGGAGCAGCTTCCCTCCCTCTTCAATGCCAACCAGGAGCACAGTGGAAGTCCCCCAGCCCCAGCAGCACCACCAGCAGCAGCAGCACCACCACCAGTCACAGCAGCAGAGGATGATGAAGTCTGAAAGCATGCCAGTTCAGCTGGGCAAAGGTAAAGGGGAGAGGTGTGGCAGTGCCGTGACTGAGGGAAGCTTTTTCGTACATCTTCAGGGCTGAAGAAAGTTCTTTCTTCTATTGATTTTTATATCAGCGTGTACATATTTGGAGGAAACAGCAAAAAAAAGTATTTTGTTAGGCAGGATGCCTATGCCAAGTACAACAGCACATTTGCAGTGCAATACGGAATTAGATGTTATCTCAAGAATATACAAATACTGTAAGAAGTTTTGAACCTTTAAAAATATATTAACCAGAAACTGCATCAGACAGACCAACAAACTACATCATTACCATAAACGTGAGCCAAGTAATTTTTCAGGTTTTTAAATGCAACTTATTTTTAACTGGGAAACTAATTTCATATATGTTTTTTCAGGTTATTGGCAAAAAATCCCATGCATAACAGTATTAGGTAAATACATAATAATAAGTGAAGGAAGTTAGAGAGTAATTGTTAATAAACAAATTCTTATTCCCTTTAGAATGTGCGGAGCTTATTTAAGAAATTATTTGAGCCATAGCATGAATTTATCTTTTAGTAATTTGTGATGGCCCTCTGCACTTTATTTAGTAAACGCTGCATCTTTTTCTTAAGCCTTTCTTCTTATATTTCTTGAGGACAGCTTACTCAAACAACAAACTCACAAGCTCAGCTTTGGTAGTTGTTTGCTATACTCTGCCACGCTCAAGGTAGGTTACTGCTTTTCATCTTCAGCCAGCCCATGGTAGTATGTGCTTTTCAAGGAGTATGTAGAGCAAAACAGTATCTGCTGCATTTGGCAACTCACCCAGTGTCATGATTATGAGCTTGAGGGCTGGTGCTGGTTGCCCTGAACCATTGCATAGGATTGCATCTTTTTTTTTCACCAGATTTGAAAGTGTGAGAGAAGGGAAATAACACTTCATAGCTGAAAGTTGGTGTTCCTTCTCTTTCCTGTGGCACCCATATGGTCCAAAGGTCCTTCCATGATGCATGGCATCTCCAGCAGACACTGAGGGAGCAGAACTGAAAGGTGCAGCTGTTCTTTTGGAGCAGACACATACAGGCATTTCTGCAAGGGCCACTGCAGCTGCTTGGCAAAGTCCATATATGCAGCTTCTCTCAGAATCACCCAAGAATCTCAGAAATTGCTCCAGCAAGGGTTTTACAGTGAAACTGAGGTGCAGTGAAACTTTGATGCAAATCCTGTCACAACAATGGAAGTAAAATTAGGTGTAGAATAAAATTATTTACACCATTTCGGAGAGACTTTCTCTTTGCTTTTTTAAAAGTTTTCCATAGTTCCCTTATCACATTATTCTCTTTTTCCCTCCGGAGTTTAAAAGTGGTCCTTGGGTGGCTGTTTCTTTCCCTGCTTAATATAATAAAAGCATATAATTTGAAGCAACTTCTATATAGATGGAGCTGATTGTTGCTTTATCTTGATGTGGCTGCTAAAGGATGGCTTGTTATATGTGCCAATTAACATGTTGTATCGTCAGGAAATGCACCTGATACTTTCCATACAAGAATCAGAATGAAAAATTGTAGTTATGCTTGGTCATTGTCATGTACAAGCTGTGCACATATTTCTCTATCAACAGGGATATGGAGATTTGGTAAAGTTACGAAGAATTTATGATGTAGGGCATAAAGCATTTTCATGGTAAGAGGAAAAAACATACTGCAGCTTCTTCTTAGTGTATTCTGTCTATCCATATTTGGTACAGCAGAAGTAATTTAAGGGCAACAAAATGTAAATATACTATTTTTTTAATAGGTTCAGATGACAGAGGTTTTTTTTACATTTTAGTGCCATGCTTGTTGTTCCAGACCTGTACAGTTATAAGTATTTTGCCTATAATTGTATAGAAATTTTAAATTATGGCAGCTATGTTTGCAAGTGCCATAATCTATATTTTTAAAGACACACAAAAAATAACAAAAGGAAATATAAAGTGTTTTAGAGGCTCCCCAGTGAATTCTCTCTGAAGTAAGTTTAAATATTTAGCAAAAAAATCCCTATTTGCAATGACACTGTGGTGGAGACAGGCTAAAAAGCCTTTTGAAGTTTGATGCAGGAACATCTGTAAACAACTCTACACAATCTCCATCACACCTTAAAAGCAAGATTAAGTCTTCTCAGTTCCGTGGAGGACAATAACACCACCTCAAGAAAGAGCGGTACAGCAACTCCAGTGAATGAGGGCACTCTCCACAGCTATGAGAAGCTGCCAGCACTTCTATCCCAGGCATTGAGATTTAGGATTTACTCTCAGAAGTGTACTTGTTCCACCCATGTTTGTGCTGAACTTTTTAGCTTCTACACTGTTTTTTTTCTAGCTCTGGACTCTGCTGTAGGTTCTGAGTATCTAAAAGCTATTTAGCATGGTTTGGAAATCCAACGCTCCCAAGTTGCTAACTAGCTGTCACTAATTGTCTCCTGTTCTTGTTCTTCACTGTGTTTTCAGCTCTCAGCCTCCTGGAGCTTGGTTATTTAGCTGAGGTAGGCAGAGGCATGGATTTAGGATTTAAATTGATAGACATTTGCACTTCCAGTTGATCTAATACTGACAGATGTTCAGTTGGACAGTGTACCAGGCCAAAGTGCTATAAATCTTACAGGCATCAAGCCGTAAAATAAGTCATCCATTTTTCTTGTATTGGTCCTTTCAGGTTTTGAATGCTCAAGTAGTGCTGATAATTTAAATTAATATTGTAGAGATTTGTAAGTTTGAAGAGATTAAATTAATTGGCTGATCTACTTTGTGAAGAAGTCCTTGGTAAACAAAACACCTTGCAGGACTGTCAAAATAATCCTATCCCAGCTTTAACAGCTCTATTTCAACAGTTACCACTCACAAACCAGCTATCATTCATGTTGCCATACTCTAGATGAGGGATGATTGGGTTACATGATCAGTTGTAATTATTTCTTAGTCCAAAGTTTTGGTACTTGCTGAATTTCTGTAAGAAAAAAATGCATATAATTTAGATAATGTAAATGGAAAAACCCAACCATAATTGCAAGCCTGTAATTCCAGATGAGTCTTCGGCATTACAAATCACAGTTGAACAAAGTATCCAGACACCTAATTGGAAATTCAGTTCCTCCTAATAATATATTAATCCCATTCAGGCTGTCCTCAGCACAGAACAAGATCGGGTATCATTACTGATTACTTATGCAAGATAGCCTGCTAACAGAAGAGGGATTGAAATATTCTCTTGATCCTGCACAGTGAAGTAATTTGTTGGCACAAAAGTTGAATTCAAATATTAAGTTCATTGGATTTTCAGTTGAGGTGGTTATTTTGAAAGATAAAAATACTGATAATGGAAAAACCATGGAAAAAAAGCAGAATCATTGCCCTTTGTGTTCCAGTGGATCCTTCATCATTCAGAAACTGGATATTCTTTGATTACCAAATGGCAGTGCATTGCCAAGAAAGAAAAGCATTTCTCTTTTTCTTCCTCCTTGATAGCGCCAGATACAGTTTTCCTTCTAGGTCATTTCACGGTGAAACCCAAAAGGCTTTTGATTTGAGTGCAGCTTAACCACTAGGACATATTAGAGGACCAGTTCGAAGACAAAATTCTGCCAAAACTGTGATTAGCTATTTAAACAGTTTCCAGGCTACTGTTTGTTTTTATGAGTTGATACTACTGTGGCATTTATTGTAACACAAGCAGAATTTCCGCAGTCACTGCGTATGCCCTAAAGACATGATCCCCCTATTTAGAATTATTTATGAAGTGTCTCTAGAAAATGAGTATGCTTTTCATATGGATAAAGAAATTGTCCTTATTAATAGCAGAACTGAGTACAAAAAGGAATAAAACACAGATTGACAAATGGGGTTATTTTCCTTTTCTAAAAACATATAAATATACATATTATTAGGTAATTATGAAATTTTTTGACAGTAAGGATACAGGTTCTGAGCATCTCATGGAGTGTCTCTCCAAGAGAGACATGGAGTGAGTCCAGTGGAGGGCTCCAAAGAAGATTAGGGGGCTGAAGCACCTCACTTACGGGAAAGCTGAGGGAGCTGGAACTGTTTAGCCTGGAGAAGAGAAGATAGAGAGGGGATAGTATCTAAATGGAGGTGTGAGGAGGATGGAGCCAGGCTCTTCTTGGTGGTGCCAAGCAGTAGGACAAGAGGCAACGGGCAGAAACTGATGCACAGGAAATTCCACCTGAACGTGAGGGAGAACTTCTTTACTGTGCAAGTGACCGTGCATTGGAACAGATTGCCCAGAGAAGTTGTGGAGTACCCTTTCCTGGAGATACTCAAAAGCCATCAGGACACAGTCCTGGGTAATGTGCTCTAGGGGACCCTGCTTGAGCAGGGGGCTTGGGCCAGGTGACCCCCAGTGGTCTCTTCCAACCTCAGCCATTCTGTGATGCTCCCAAATCACAGAATGACACTGTCTGTGTAAAGTGCCAGCGACAAAACGGTTTTGACTCTTTCATTAAGTTTAGATTTTTATCTAAATCATCGCTTAAAAGCCCTGGGGTTCTGCAGCCTATGACTACTGGTTATCCAACCTTCCCGTTTCCTTTTGCCTGTCCCTACAGGGCTCTCTCACAATGTCCTTTCTGTTCAAAGCAGGGTGCTCCGGCTGAACCCCCAAAGCTGCGGCTCTTCCCTCCGGCGAGCTGCAGCGGCGGGGCCGCGCTAACGCTGTTGTTTGTTTGCCAGGCGAGGCGGGCGAGGCGGCGCCGCCGGGGCCGGCCCAGGCCCAGCAGCAACCCCCGGCCACCACAGGTAGGCCCGGGCGGCGCCCGCCGTCACTGCCACTGTCCCTCCACCGAGCGCCGCTGTTGTGCCGGGAGAGAGCTCGGCTGCGCCGCGTCCCTCCCGACCGCTCTGTGCGTGTCTGTGTGTGTGTGTCTGTGTCTGTGTGTGTGTGTGTGTGTCTGTCTGTCTGTATCTGTCTGTGTGTGTGTCTGTCTGTGTGTGTGTCTGTGTCTGTGTGTGTCTGTGTCTGTGTCTGTGTCTGTGTGTGTGTCTGTCTGTCTGTATCTGTCTGTGTGTCCGTGTCTGTCTGTCTGTGTGTCTGTCTCTGAATGTGTCTCTGTGTTTGTCTCTGAATGTGTCTGTGTCTGTCTGTGTGTGTGTCTGTGTCTGTGTCTGTGTCTGTGTCTGTCTGTCTGTATCTGTCTGTGTGTGTGTGTGTCTGTGTGTGTGTCTGTGTCTGTGTCTGTGTCTGTGTGTGTGTGTGTCTGTGTGTGTGTCTGTGTCTGTGTCTGTGTGTGTGTCTGTGTCTGTGTCTGTGTCTGTGTCTGTGTCTGTCTGTCTGTATCTGTCTGTGTGTCCGTGTCTGTCTGTCTGTCTGTCTGTCTGTCTCTGAATGTGTCTCTGTGTTTGTCTCTGAATGTGTCTGTGTCTGTCTGTGTGTGTGTGTCTGCGTCTGCGTCTCTGTGTCTGTGTCTCTGTGTGTGTCCCTGTGTGTCTGTATCTGTCTGTGTGTCCGTGTCTGTGTGTCTGTCTGGGTGTGTCTGTCTCTGAATGTGTCTCTGTGTTTGTCTCTGTGTCTGTCTGTGTGTGTGTCTGTGTCTGCGTCTGTCTGTGTGTTTGTCTGTGTCTGTATGTGTGTCTCTGTGTGTCCGTCTGTGTCTGTCTGTGTGTCTATGTGTGTGTCTCTGTGTGTGTCTGTGTCTCTGTGTGTGTCTCTGTGTCCGTCTGTGTCTGTGTGTCTGTGTGTGTCCGTGTATGTCTGTGTATGTGTGTCTGCCCGTGTCCGTGTGTGTGTCTGTATCTGTGTGTGTGTGTCTCTGTGTCTGTCTGTGTCTGTGTGTGTGTCTGTGTGTCCGTGTGTGTCTGTGTGTGTGTATGTGTGTCTGCCCATGTGTGTGTCTGTGTGGTGTGTGTGTGTCTGTATCTGTGTGTGTCTCTGTGTGTGTGTCTGTGCATGTGTGTGTCTCTGTGTCTGTGTCCCCTCACTGGCATCCGCTGTGCGTCAGCGTCCATCTGCGTTACAAATCTCTGTGTGCTTGCACTTTGTAGCCCATTTCACACTCTGTCATGGGGGGGCAATTCCACCATCACTGTCCCTTTTAGCTGCATTACTTCCCTCTTGTTATATTTGGGGCAGGTATTTTGGACCGAATGTCTACTGTAGTGCACTTGACTTACCTGCCTTGGATGAAATAAAAAGCATATGGATTTGTGTGATGAGGTGGCTTGAATGAATTTTAAAAGTGCTGGAAGCCTTTGTTCCAATTTCACTGTAGGAGAAAAAGGGAAACTAATTTATCTGAAAAGTTTCATAAAACTCATCTCATTCTTTTTGCAAATTTTAATACCCTACATCCTGACTATGGCCAATACAGACAGATGAGCAGATCTGAATGGTTTTGAATTATATATGGTGCCATACTTCTGTTCTTCTTGGTATCTTTGTCCTTGCTCTCCTTATAATTATGAAAGCTATTCTTTTCCTCTGTAGGGACCAAACAGAATGAGCCATCAGTTTTGTGTGTCTTTTTTGCATCTTCCTCTGATTTTTCATATATTTTAGCAGGGACCTCCAAAGTTCCTGATTATATCCCCCATAATTTAGCTCAAACTTAGTAAGATCTGAAGCTCACTTTCCTTTTATTGTAAGTCTTCTCTTCCTCGGCATCACCTTTTACTTTATTATATGGCCTTATTATTGATCACATTAAATTTAAATTATCATTCTTTTCAAGACATCATAGGTCTCCACAATACCAACAGGTTGGTCCCTTTTTCCATTGCCACATCTGTGTGTTTTCCAAATGACTTTCAGGCAGAGTATTTGTAACCCTGGGGTCAGTCCCAGTATCATTAGCAACACTCAAGTTGTGAGCCACTTAGAAGCCAGCACATGGAGATAACGTTGCTCCTTTTTGCCTCAGAAATGGATGTATTTTTAGAGTGTGAAATCCTGTGCATCATTACTGTGAACTATTTATGCATTTTAATGTGCATAAATATATTTTTGAGACATCCTACGCAGTAATGTGTTCTGACTGCTGCGTCAGGGATCCTTACGTATTTGTTCTGTGTGCTTCATAGGCATGTATTTGATTTCCATGTTTATGGGATTTATTCAGCCTGTTTTATATAGGTTTTAGGACCTTCTGGTATATGCTTAGATGGTCAAGGATTAAATTTCTCCATTTTTTTTTAAGGAGCCATATTGTATTTATCTGATATTGACAGAATGAGTAGATGAAAATGAGAGTTTTGATTCAGTGGTGTTCTCAGGTTGGTGATTAAGCTGCTAAAGAAGAAGGACATGGAGTTGTCTGGTTATTAACTGTACTTTATTGCAAACTTCATGAATTTTGATTCTACGTGAGGGGTAAGACTTCATTTTTCTTTTTCTTCTTTTTTTTTTTTCCTGAGGAATAACCCAAAATTAGAAACTCGTATCCCATTACCTTCTTGTGAAGCTATTGAGTGAGCAGAATGTACCACACTGCACATTAAGAAATATGTAGAATCAGTAAGACACACAACGGAGAAGGTACAAATGGCATTTGTGTCATTGTCCTAAGATCCCGAAATCTGCGCGTTGGTGCTACAGTGTTGTTTCCAAAGTCATGTGAGGGTTGTTAAGGCCTTGGTGCATAAATAATACATCTGAAGGACTTCAGAAGAAACATGGTGACTCCATTAAATGTTGTTGAAGACGCTTCGTTTAAGAGTTGGACTCGATGATCCTTGTGGGTCCCTTCCAAGTCAGAATATTCTGTGATTCATTAAATTTCTGTTTTGGGAAAATCATACATGCCTTTTTTTTTTTTTTTTCTCCCCCCCACATTAAGGAAAACACATACGTTTGGTGTGACATGTCTTTTGGCTTTCTTATTTGGAGTTGTAAAAACAATGACGCCTCTGGAAAATAGAAAAGCCTATCACAATCCAAGAATTCTGCTTTATGACTTGCAACATACTGTAATTATTCATAAGTGCTGTTCTTTCTGTCTTCTCAATCATATCCCCAAATAATCCATGTCACAGCAGTGTTCACAGGATTAGATTCAGAATAAAAAGATAGTGTTTCCTAATGATAGTTTTCCCAGATTTGCTTATTCTTGCAGAAGGACCGGGTGCATCCTAGCCGTTCTTCTTACTTGGGTATAAAACATACAGATATAGTATTTTTATCACTTCTGGTTTACTGTATCTCTGTCGTAGTTAAACTAGATCTTGTACGGCTCTTACTCTTTATTTTTATTATATATTTAATAGGCCATAAGAACCAGATTGTTTAAAGCTCTTGGTGTAAATTGGGCAAATTCCCTTTTAGGACAGTTGTGTTGTTCTATCTACAAAATCTTGTTTGGCTATGAAAGTAGTTGCATATTCTGTTCCTCTGAACTGTGATCCATCTTTTGAAGTGTAGCTATTTGCAGTGGCCATGAGGACATTTCTCTGTCTTTTCAATTTTTTACTATAGTTTTATAGATAGAGCTGAAAGAGTATGCAAAAAAAATCTTCACACATCATTTTTTTCCATTTTTTTAGCAATGTGTATTTTTCATGTGTGTGGGTTCCTCAGTTTATATATAAAGTGTTCTTCTCTCAACATTTTCTGTGAATTTTTTGTCACATAATCTGCTTATTTCAGGTGAAGTGTGTTAAGTGCAGGCCATGCAGTGAAGAGTATGTGAAAAATACACTTTGCTCATTGTTTAACTTTTTTTGTTGGTTTTTTTTCAATCTTGACCCTATCGGGAATATATCTTCTTATTACTAGGATGGTAAAGAGAGACTATTTAATCTGATGTACACTTAATAAATACTTTCCTGTTACACTTTACTCTGTCCACCAAATAGATTTTTTTTACATTTAGCATTTATATTGGCTGTTCCTGCTTAGCTGTGTGAATTGCTTTTATAAATGCTTTATTTGCTAAAACACGTGATTCCATCTGCTCCAAGACTATTTTTAAGTTTACCTACTGCAAAACCACACTTCCATTGTAAATTGCCACTATGAAATGCATAAAAAGTCTTTTTCTTACATAAAGGCAACTGTAAGAATAATGGTGTTGCCAAGTGACATGATTTTATCCTAAAATTAGAAATCTTCTAAAAATTTCCATGTGAATGAATTATTTTTGCTGTTTGCCATGCAGTGTTTTCTCTTTTTTCATCTCCAGGATTATTTACAGTATACCTGATTAATGCATATCCCATTTTTCTATAAAATGTGAAAGCAAAAGTTAAGTGAGATCTACAACAGCCTCTATCTTAAGGAAACTCTTAAGGAAACTCCTCAGACTAAGTGGTAGGTAGTAAGTGCCTGGAGGAGGACTGTGAAGAAAAAGAAAAATCCAGTTGGATGCAGTTGGTGGGAAGTAAAGACTATATAAAGTAAAAAGTTAGAATAAGAAGTTGCAGAAGAGACAGTGTGGAGGGATCTGAAGAAGAGGTGGAGGCAGACAGGAAGGTCCACAGAAGCATGAGAAGCAGGACATAAAATGTAGGAGGGTCATGGGAGAGGTGGGCAGAATAAAGCGACAGAGAATGAATGACAAGATAGGAAGCAGTTCATATGAGTTTTCTTCTAGAAAATGTTTAGAATATTAAACCCAGATCCTTTCATGAGTTTTGTCGTTTAAGGTCTGTTTATTCAATGTCACGTTTTGTTCTTTGCTAGTTCGATCTCTTTGCAGTTAGCAGTCTCCTTGCAAAAAGTGTATTTCAAATAAATCTGTAATTATTCCCTTAAGAAAATGTGAATGATTTAGTTGCAGAGGATCATACTTGATGCTATAGATGGTAGCATGAAAGCACGCCAAAAACAAAGGAAAGGAAAAAGGAGAACATAAACCCTCTCATCAGAATAGCCATCAAACAATAGACAGGAAGAGTTCTTGAGCATTAGCTTTATGTGCTATTTAACTTTTTTCCAGGATGGAAAACTCTACAGTTTCATGGAGTCATTCTATCTTGACTTCATCATACACATGATAAAAAGATTTTTTAAACTAGCATCTCTCCTAAGGCTACATTTTCTTAATGAAAGTTGATGAAAACTGACATACTGGGGGATATTTCCTAATGAAAACAAAACTTTAATTTAAATATTTGAAAACACTTTGTAAGCCTGAACTAGAAGAAATGGTCCTTATCAGAGGCTGCCTGACTGCCATGGTGAACTAGCCCAGGCTTTTCCCCAGATGTCTTCACTATGATAGTGGACAATGCTAGATTCTCTTCAAAAGCTCCATGAAATGAGAGTAAGTAACTGGTAGACTTCATCGAAGTGTCTGTTAAGGCGGAGATGGCCTTAAAATTTGAAGCATGAGAACTTAAATTTATTTCCAAACTTAACTTACTTTTTTTCCTGTTTAAAGTCTAAATATTGTGATCTAGATCTTCAGTGTCCAACCCACTTTTGGAATCTGAAGTTCTTGTTCTGAGCATTCTTTGCCATGTTTTATAGCTGGAAAAGACTATTTCCATTGTAGTGTTGATGACATCAGATTTTTCTTTTTATTATGAGATGGTACTTCTCTCATTTTGCCACACAGGGCATGAAGGTCCTCAGTCTGTGGATATACTAGGGTGCATATAGTGAGGTGGTATTTATATATATGTATGTATTTGTGTGTGTATATATATACACATAATTTAGCATATATATAGATATAGGTATGTACTAGTGTATGTTTGTGTATATATTTATATATACACAAAGATTTTGTGTTCTTCTCTCATACAGAAATTAAGTTCCATGTGAGAACAGTCCTTCAATCTCTCAGTGCATGCTGACACACTTCAACATTTCATTCTGTGTTGAGCTGTCTGTGACTCCTAGTCGATGTCAGTTAAGACAAGGAAGTATTTGTGGGGAAAAGAAAATGCCCATTGATTAACTCTTTTGGGTTTTTATACTTGCTTTACAGGCCAAAGTTCAAAAATCATCAGTTCATCTCCAAGCATAGAGAGCTTGTCGGGAGGACGTGAATTTACAGGATCTCCACCTTTGTCTGCATCAAAAAAGGATTCCTTTTTCAGCACCATCTCCCGCTCACGTTCCCAAAGCAAAACTATGAGCAGAAAAGAGTCGGTGGGTTCTTTTAAGTTTTTTAATCTATTTTGATGTCACACTGCATTACTTGGTAGAGACACTCATTTCTTCTATACATAGAGCACTTTCACTTGGAAATGTTTCCTTTAGCACACATTAATGGCCACAGCATAAATAAGCTATTTCAACTGTTTGTGCTGAGTGATGTCACCATTATGGCTTCCATCCCATTATCCTACCTGAAATGAAACTGCGAAAGTGCCTGTTGCCTCTGGGAAAGACGAGAGAAGTCCTGTAAGATTTCTTGCTTTGTTAGACTTTTGTTGTAGTCCTGAAGTTAATAAGCAGTTCAGTGGGAAGCTTGAATGCTCAGCAGATCCAAACATGTCCATCTGTTGTCCCTGAAATTCCTTAATACATCAGAGGTTTCCCAGTGCCTGTAGCATCTGTAGTCTACAGTCACAGTTCTATTTCTTGCGCAGCTCTGACCTTCCATTTGGTCACAAGAAGCTAGTATTTAAACAGGTTGTTCTCATCCAAGAAAATCAGCTCTTCTCATGGGTATGTTCCAAAGAAATTCTCATCCCATACAAGATATTTTAGGAACACTGCTGTGATAAACTAGGTATTCCATGGAACATGAGGATCCTTGTTTAGTCTCTAAACACATTTCGCTTTGTCTCTCTGCTGACTAGAGAACAGTTACATAGCAGATGTAGTAAGTTGTACTTTTTGTAAGGTGATGGCACAGTGGTTTTCTCCATTCTTTTTTCACAGATGTAGGCTCAAATAACTCCCTATTGATTTCAATAAGTAGGAATTGTAATAGCCAAAACTTCTGTTACAGCATTCTTCAGGTGTTCAGAGCTAATACTGCACAGAAATTTCTTCTGAACTTCTCAGCACTTTTTATTTTCAACAGCAGAATCTTTATTAATAGTCACATCATGTTTTCAATTTGATATTCAAAACGTTCTAATGAAATGCACAACTTTGTGCAACTTTGTTCAGTTTTTGTTCACTGAATGAGGGTGTTTAATTCTTGTTCCAAATGCTTTACTGTTGTCTAAAGAAAAGCTGTGTTTTGTGGTTAGTCAACAAGAAGCTATAATTTTGGTTTGTGACCATTTAAAACATGTTGAATTTAATTTAAAGCTAAAACAACAATTTAATTTCTTTCTGCTTGTCCTCATGAGTTGAAGAAAAATAAATACAGCAGTATTGAACTTTTCTTTTTATGTGGCTTAACAAGATCTAAATACAGCTTTCATTTGCAGCTTTTATCCAGGCCAGAACTTGGGGGTTTTGCACCCGTAAAATTTAAGAATAATTCCTCCTTAGTCCTCTAATAGGAGGCAGGAGAATGTACCACTATATATTCATACTCAATTAAAATCCATTCATTATTAACATGTTTTCCGGGTAAACAATGTCCCAGATTTGGGGTATTTTATAAATGTTTTCATCAAGAATTTTTGATAAAGAGTTATTCATTATAACAGATTTGTTGTCTTTATGATCATTTTCAGTGGATTCATAATCATGATAAACAAAGCAGGGCATAGATTTTCAAAATAATTCTTTGAACTGTGATATGTAATTTATATTTTAGCATTTTATGATTGAAGAGCTAGAAAAGGTTTTAGGCTACCATTTCCTTGTGTTCAGTTTTTGACTGACGCTTAATATGGCAAAACGGAATTTGTAGCAGATCCAAGAGTAAAAGGTTTGTTTAAATCTGTTTTCTGCTGCACAAGAAAATGTTTGGATTTTGTTTTCCTGTAAAGTTCATGGTACTTCATTTTCCATGTAGAGTAGAAGATCCTAAAGAGTTCTTCCTGAGGTCCCAAAGTAGTTGCATCAGTATTCTCCAGTTGTACAATTGCTTCTTTTCCATGTTTTCTGGAAGCAGAAGTCTTGAAAACATAATGGATCCACATCTTTGTTTTATTTATCAAACTGAGCTGGTTTACATTTTTAATCTAATAATTATACAGATTACAGTGTTAAGTATTAGGGAAATTACCTTTGTTGGAACGTTGCCATGCATCAATCTCTTTACAAAAAGGTGGTTTTGAAATCAGATATTCTTGGTGTGGCAGATGAAAGATAATCCATTTTCTCTTCATCCTTGTATTTCTAATACCAACCCTTTCCAAGCAAAGTGGAAGTGGAATGCATGTGTAAAAATACATCCTTTAACATGCAGTTAAAATAAGTTATTTTCACAGAGCAGAGTGTGTTACTGTAATAGTGTCATGAGATGAACAGGAATGTCATTGTCAGACTGCACTGGAGTTCTGTGTCCAGCACTGGGCTCCCCAGTACAAGAGAGACATGGGCATACTGGAAAAAGTTCAGCAAAGGGCCACAAAGGTGATGAAGGGACTGGAGCATCTCTCCTGTGAGGAAAGGCTGAGAGAGCTGGGACTGTTCAGCCTGGAAAAGAGACGGCTCAGAGGGGATCTCTCCAATGTGTTTCAGTATCTGGAGGGAGGGAGTAAAGAGAACAGAGCCAGGCTCTTTTCAGTGGTGCCCAGTGACAGGACTAGAGGCAATGGGCACCAGCTGCAACACAGGAGGATGTCTGATCGTCAAGGAAACATTTTCTTTTGCTCTTGAGAGTGGCTGAGCACTGGCATAGGTTACGCAGGCAGATTGTGGATTCTCCACCCTTGGAGATCTCAGAAGCCATCTGGACACTAATCCTGGGCAGCCAGCCATGCTTGGTGGCCCTTCTTGAGTGTGGGGTTAGGCAAGATGAGCTTCTGAGGTCCCTTTCAACCTCAGCCATTCTGGGATTCTGGAGAGGATAGACTCCCACGGAGGAATGTGACATGTCTAAATTCTTTCTTTCCTGAAGAGAGTCCAACTTTATCTGTGAGAGTTACAAACAAAATTGATACTTAACTTGTTTCATTGCCTCCAGGAATACACTGTGTCCATTTATCATACTAAGGACTTCTTAAGGTTATATTTATTTGCATTTGGGTTATATTTATTCTTCTACATATTTTTTTTCCCCTCAGATGCAAAGATCAATGTAGCGACTTTTTTATTTCTGTTTACAGAAACAGATGTTCCCTGTTTTATTTAGTTAAAGAAATGAATCTACAGCCTCAGGGCTGAATGCACAATATCAGATCATGTTCTGGCAGCCTGTAGCATGCTGATGTTTTTCATGTTGCTCTTGACTGGCACAAAGCTGTATGTTAATGTGAGGTCCACCAAATGGGTTTGGAAGCCTGTTTTGTGCCCAGCATTGAGATGGTTCCCTGCTCCTTTGTATCCTTTGTGGATTTCTGACAGGAATAACTTAAGCAGCAGTTTCTGGAGCTGTTTTCCTGTAAACAAACACAGGAAATTTTAATCTGTAATGCACTCTAGTGTCCACTATCTTCTGAATGGTTCAGTCTTGCTGGAATAAAGTCCTGCAAAAGTTCCTCTCCTAGCCTACTGCCCTCTACTTTTCGGCAGAGTTGTGAAATAGGGTGCATTTGTGGTCCATTTATTTCTCATTATGTTTCGTTTATGTCTCCAGCAACCATTAAAGAAAGTCTACCCCTCTTTTTAGCAAATAGCAAAGCTGCTTAGATGTTGATTCTGGCAAATATGGTTGCCTGGTCCCAGTTTCTGGCAGAATCTTCTGTAAATTGCTTTCAGACATGGAGATGTGCCTGAGAGGAAACTTCTGAGTCAAACAATATAAACATTTTTTAAACTTTCATTAAAAAGAAAAAAAGTACGAAAATGTGGATTTGACTGAAAAGAAAGTTTTAATTTGGGGAAACTGTGTATTTTAACAAGTAAATTTCTACATAAAAGGTTTCAACTTAAGAAAAATCAAATTACCCATTTGGAAAATATATTTGTTAAAAAATTCCCAAGAAGGAAACATTTCTAAGGAAAATCTGGAGCAGTTAATTTTCTTTACTAAAATAATTTACAAACATGGTCAATCAGAATCCTCATTTCTTAGCAAAAATATCCTGAACAGAAGTGTCATGCATCATGCTGGTTTTGATTACACAGACTTTTTAATTAAATCAAATTTGACAACATATGCTATTGTCCCCACAAGCACGTATAAACAACTGTTACTGTCTGTGATTTACATAGCTAGCCTGACTGATTTGAAGTTAGTTATGAGTACCCCTACAGGTTAGAAAATTAATGTATGCCATTATTTTCAATTAAATAGGCATCTGCTTTACTGATTTAAGAGCCTGAGTTTAAGCATACAAAGTTGACAGTTCTGCTCAAGTAGAAGTGGTATATGAAAACCAAAGAGATAATAAAAGAAATACTAGGCAACCACACAAAGAAAACCATGTATGCAGAAATTCCTTTGAAGAAGAACATGCCTTTTGTGCATGGTACACATCTTGGAGATGGTTTTTGTTACCATATATCTTTTCCCTGACTGTCACTTTTACAATTTCTTTACAATGTTTTAAGCAAAATACTTGTCAGTTCATACTTAGCAATGCCAAGCATTTATTTGGAAGTACAAATGCTATGATGAAATGTGTTTTTTTCATTAAGCATCATAAAATGTGCCCAGAATAAGTTAGTTTGTCTGTATACATCATCCAATGCCTTGATCAGTATATTGGATTTGTTAGGCCTAAAGTTACAGACATGTTGATTATTCTCAATGCCATTAAGTTTAAAATACTTTAATGCCTTCATGTTTAACTGTAGTTAATACTGGAGGACATATGTCTCCCTTATTCTGATGTGACAGGCCAATTCAGACACAAAAAAAATGCAATTTATTTAATACTTTGGTGCTTGTCCAATTTTAGGGTTAGATGAAAAGAATATTAAATTTCAGATGCTGATGGGTCACATGAACAGAGTTTGTAGAAAAACCTCTGAGGTATTTTGGAAGTATGGTTTTTTTCTTGGTTGCCTTCCTCTGGCTCAAACAACATCCTGTAACTCAAATGAAAGAGCTGAAAAGAGTAGAAGAAAAAATAAGTTGCCTTTTTTAGTTTATTAGAAATACTTGCAAGTTTCTTATAATTTAATGAAGCAACAGCTGTATGCATGAGTGGCAGCTTTGAATCCTAGAGCTCCTTATCTTTTTTGGAGTGATTCATTTCAGGGAAAAGAAACTGTACTGTGATAAAAACTGGAAGTTAATTGCTTAGAAAAAAAAAGATGAATAAAAACCCAAGTGGCTCTGCAGTGCTTTTTCTGTCATATTACGAGCATTAAACATGTATACAGAACAGACCTGTGGGGCCATTTGGAATATTTTAAAAATGTCAATGTAAACTTGTCTTTCTCTGGTACAAAAGATTCAGATTCTGCACTGAAGCAGAATGATACCGCTTGGAAAAGGCAATAAGGACTTCAAACATTATTGGGTAGCCCTAAACTGTCAGAATTTAAAAATTACGAAAATCAAGAATGAATGAGACCATCAGCAGTGTTTACAAAAGGATCAAAGTGACTTAGGATACTAGAAGTGTGACACTTCACAGCAACCATGCTACCAGCAGAGGTACAGGATTTGCTCTGTCCATCCTCTTTCCATACATTAATCATGAAGTTAATGTTTCAGCATCCCAGTGGCAAAGAAAAACATACCAGAGGGTCTGTGTTGGTAACTTGAGCTGCCCCATTTTCCTTTCCAGTGGGAATTTCATCTCTTCATCCTGCTCTTTTAAGATAACACCATGAAATTACTGTCCATTTCTGTGCAGAGCTGAGAGACCTGCACTGAACTCTCAACAAAAACATGGATGTGGATGAGACACATGCCTCTAAACCAGGCTGTTGTTTTATTTGGGAGTTTTTTGAGCTGAAAGGGTTTCTGTGTTTGGAAGACTTTTTTTTCCCACTGGAATAGGTTGTGGCTATGCATTTAATAGCTTGATTCTTATTTTTGTCTGCATTTTGTTAAGTCAAACAATTCCCTATAAAAACAACAAGACTTGTACTTCTGTTATTTTAACAATGTAGTATAAGTGGTGTATATTTAGAGCCCCAACATAATCACTATACTTAAATTTTACCTTCCTTAAACTCTGAAAAATTAGAGATTCTAAAACCCTTAAATAAATAATCCTGCTCTGGTCTACATCCTCAATCATGTTAGGAATCACAGCAAAGGTCAAATACATCCAGCCTGACCAGAGGAAGATTTAGTGAAACTATTTTGCAACTGATGCTTAAAAAGAATTTAAATGAGTATGAGTTTAACAAAGAGTGTAGGACTTTGAGAGTCCTTCATAAAGGGCTGTGTATGTTGAACTGTGTGTGTATTAAAAAGCTTATTCAGGCAGCAAAATCAAGAAGTATACTTATGTAAGTCCATCACACCTAATCAACTCTTTCAGTAAGGTTCAAGCAAATACGTTAGTATTATAATATTGAAGCATGGAGCACAAACTTTAATTAATTGCAGAATTTCTATGTATTAATCATTCCATATCCCTAACCATCCCCATATGCATTCAGCAACACTTACCACATTGTTTCAGAGCGCTCGAAAATCATAAAATGGCGAGGCTATTTCCCTGTTCACATTTCTCTTACATTTGCCACAGTGGGCTTATGCAGCCTTAAAGGCCAGCAATGTGTGTAACAGATGGGCAGAAAGTCCCTCAGATGTGATACTGAATGTAATGGAGGAAATGGGATTATCATTTGCCTATGTGTTTATTTATAACTATTTCCAAAATGCTTACAGCCATACCATCTAAATTGATGTATCAGTTTTTTATTTATGAAGAAATTTTCTGATATTCTTAAATCAACAATCTCAACAGCAGCACTGAGAGAAGCCTTTTATCAGCATTTGTGTTCAAAGGATAATTCCTAGTACCCTACAGCTCTTTCTGTTCTTATCTATTCCCTTACCAAGTGGAATACTACCTATTTTCTCAGCTGTTCAGTGCCTACCAATCCACAACGAGTTATGCACAGCTTTTTGCATTCCATGGACCTTGCAGATTTTTATGGGTTTCATTTTTAAACTGTCTCTTGGCAGTCCCAGAATGCAGTGCTCACAGGTGGACTTGTGCAGGCAGCAGGTAGATAAGTCTCCCATGTCTTGTGTCTGCTGGCAGAATTTTCTTTCCATCCCTGCCTTCCTTGTCTCCAGGCAGGAGCTTTCTCCATTAGTCGTATTTATCCTTCCCCATCTTCCTACTAGGGAAAAATTGTCTGATTGTAGAAGTGGAATATTTTTAAGAGGAAAATGTACCCAGGTTAGATGAAAACAAGTCCTTCTCATGCTCCAGTAGTACAGTTGCTGGTTTCTAGCTCTGAACAGTGAGGCTGGTGCACCTGGAAGCTGTTCCAGTAATAGGTTTGACAGTGGGAGGTGTTTTGGAGAATTTCCAAGCCCATGGTCCTTTGCCACTAACATCTCCAGGCAAGGTGGGATGTGGCAAACCAAGCTGATTCCAACAGCGTGACACTGGCAAATTGGCTTTGAACTGTTCAAGATGGAAATTCAACAGCAGGACCTGGTGATTAGAAGCTGTTAGCCAGAATTTCAGCGCTTTTCAGGACTTTAATTGAAATTGAACGTATCTGTCAGTGTAGGGAGATCCTCTGAGGCACCATCTTTCATTTTCTTCCAAATATTTAAGCTTTATTTTAAGAGACAATAAATCAAATAAACTGATAATCATACATCAATGCAATAAAACAGCTATTTTGCCTCAAAGTCACCAATCTTAGTAGAGTTTATAAATAAATATGGATTGTAAATGAATAGTGTTTATTTGTAAAGAATAATAAATAAACATGTAAACTCCTAAAACTAGGGGGCAAGGAAGAGGAGAGTTATTCTAGTTTGGAAGAAGAGGATAAATAATTGACTACAAATTCTTGTTTCTTATATTTCGGGAAAGCTACAGACGCATAATGCAGTAAAATACACATGTGCATGTATGTCACCCATATTCAAATTCAAAAACAGTATGAAAACCATACTTCTTCTTGCATTTAGAAAGTGTGGGTCTCCTCAACAAATGCTAACTCCAGAATGCTAGAAATTTGGATGTTGGAAAAGGGTTTCTGGGTCATTGGTTATTCAGAATCCAAGTTGCAGCCCCTGTCAATTTTGTTGGGGCTTGTTCTCTATTTTGAGGGTGAATGTTAAGTACGGAAAGGCTGAAATTCTTATTCCTTTAATCCTTTATTAATAATCTCTTGGTTCTGTTTATGTGTGCATAGCTTGGAGAAGTATAGTGAGATGCCATGCCTTACTGTGTTGTTACAGAGAACACACAGAGGAAATAAGGACTGTACTAATGCCCAAAAATACGTGCCTTTGCAGGTGAATGCCTTCTAGTATTTTAATTCATTGCCAAATTTGTCTTGGTCTCATTCTATTTGAACATTTTTATCTCTATTATAAAATTCCTTTCTTGTCTTTGATACTTGTTTTCAATCAGAGCACTCTGAACCAAGTATGTTGTTGTTGTTGTTGTGTTGGTACATAAACTGATTTAGCTTGGCTCCTAGGAGTCATAGTGGATATTTTGTTGACCTTTCCTTCATTTTTCATTTTATTTTCTTATTTTTTCCTAGTCCCATTCCCCCACCCCTTTCAGAGGGTTGTCACAGATATATGTTCACAAAAGATTTGGCAGTGGCAATTCTGTTTCGGGTTTTAAAACAGGTAACTACTCTTCTGCATTTACTTCTTTGAGAAGAAGAAGATACATTGTACCCTGAAATGTTTTAACTTTGACAGCACTACGTTTGAAACCTAGACTTCTCGGATTACCGTTTGCCTAATTCATTTGTGCTTACTCTGATGTCTTCTGATGTATTTTGAGATGTACAGTACTACCGGAAAGCAAAATTGGAAAGCAACAGGTCAAAGTAATGATAAGACAGAGAAGAAAAGAGATTTTTTTAAAAAAAAAGGTTTCTCTAGTCTGACAGAGAACCTGTTTGTGCTTTAAGGGTTCTGATCCAGAAAAGCAGTGAAATAAGTATGTAACTATCAGTAAGTATAAAGTCTGAGCAACTATGCCTACTAGCACTACACTGCACTAGTGAAATTAAGAGAAAATTTAAAGAGTAGAAAAGAAAAAAGGGAAGGAAGACATTCCTACTTAAGCTATCTCATACCACACTGGAATAGCAGTCCGAGTTAAAATGGTGTGGGAAAAAAAAAAGCATGAGCAGGAGTCAAAGTGGTATCAAATAAAAACATGGTTCATGTTTGCTGTGCATACAATCTAAAGGAACAAAATGCAAGTTTGTAGAACTTAGCTGAAAGTACTGTGCTTAAAATGTTTAACATTTATGAAAGTATATTCAAAATAATACAAACTAGGCAGCTGTGAAGATGTGAAGAACACAAAACACGAGTTATTTGGAAATACATTAAGCATGGGGATATTTTAATTAGCACATAGGCATATAAATACTGTCAGATAATGGTTCAGCACAGGAAATCAATACATAACCTCTACTTCTGCAGGAATTAGTATATGAAGGCAGTATCTGAACTTCTTTATGTCCTCCCTGGGTAATATATCAATATCCGCGAAATTTCATTTTGTGCAAAAATTTCACGAGTACCAAAATTTCAGTGTAAAAGTGACAACATACATTTCACCTCTGACTCTGATGTGCTTGGTACACTTTCATCTAATCATTTCATAGCCCCTTCCACAAAGAAGACACTTTCTCTTAACATCTGCAAAATAAATGCTTTATGAAAACTCTCTCAAAAATTCCACCTTTTCATCAACAACAGTTTGGCTCCATGCTGAAGCCATGTCTAGAAGACTGACTAATATAGCCATATTGTTTCCATGTCCTCCCCATATGTGTGTCTCCAGCCATCTGTTGTCTCTTGGCTTGCACTGTGAAGTCCTTCAGAGAAGCGGGATTTTTCTTTGTGTTTGTACAGCACCCAGCAGAGCAAGGCCTTGGTCCTGATGAGGGACCGTGAGTGATGCAGTTAAATAATAGATAAGTTAAATTTGTAAATAAAATAAATTAAAAGTTTGGGTTAAGTTCAATTGTATGTAATTCAGTGCTCAGAAACAGGGGTTTCTGGTTTAAATGTCAGCATATGCTGTAGACTATTCTGTGGCTGGCATAGAATATAAAAAAATTATGGGGGTGTCAACCAACATTCAGCTGTCAGAGATTCAAGATTATAAGGTTAAATCTTGTATTTAATTCTTAGATTAGAAAATGAAATAAATTCTCACAAAATGGAAACAGTAACCACTGCTTTTTACTCCAGGGGAATTTGCTTAAAATTAAATGAGAAAGTAATTTATGCCTTGCATCTGAGTCTTGTTTGACTTGTAAACTGCTGCTGACATCCAAAAAGTATACTATCTGTATAATTTATGAATAAGAACTTATGTACTGGAAAGACCCTTAGCAAGTCCCTGACTTCAGGATTTCCATGTATCAATCTAGTTTTTCCCATTATTTCCTCTAAATGTTTTGATACCTCAAATCAAAATTATTTTCTAATTTGCCCTGCCAATTTGCCAAGAGCTATGGGATGTTTCCTGAGTGCTCTTACTATGAATACTGAAAAAACTGAAAATGTGGCTGGGCAAATTAATATAAGAAAAGTAGCTATTAACTACAGGAAAAAACAAACAAGCAAACTAAGAAACCCCACACCACCTCTAGCTCAAGACATTGCTGATGTGCAAATCTGTGTAGTCTGGAAGAGTATTCTGGGCAGTACCGTCACATGTTTATGTCATGACATCCTTTTTTGTCCACATTTCACTGAACCGATCATTGACTGTCATCAGAACAGACCCCAGGAAGACTGGGCTCTTCTGCCAACTCAATTCTGCCACTAATTGGTTTTTTTATGTTTTAAATTTCAGTATTAGTGCTTAAATGCCTTAAATACCTTTAAATACTCTTCTCTTTGAAGGTAGTTTCTTTTCCACAGCACTTAGCATTTGGTAGTGCTGCCAAGTTAATTCTTATCCAGGATTCAGATATAAGATTAATGGAATTTTGCCATTCTGAGAATACATGAATGAAATGCTTGGACATACATTGTTGTAAGCTTTGACAACAGAGTTTGCTTTTTCTTGACTTTCCTACATGATAAAACAGACAGAAGCACAATTTTTCTTTCATTTCCTGAATAGTGAGACTGAAAACTAAATGGTATTGTGAAAGAAAGGCATTACAGTCCTGATTTTCTGGGTTTGTATTCCCTGTTTTCCATACTTCTGTGTTAAGCTACATGTCATGTATTTGGGAGAAAATTTGTTTAAACTAATAAAAACAATTTTGAGAAAGAGTGGCTTCTTCCAAAACTACGTCATCAGACCTTGTAAAGGATGCCAAATTCCAGTGTCCTTACCCAGGTCTGCAACCCATATTGCAGCTTGTAAAGCCATGAGCTGTAAAAGGATAGGATTACAATGTCAAAACTGTAAAACTTTCTGTTCTTGATTACACTGACCACTTTCAGTTATTCACAGCTGTTTTTCTGATGCAGTAAAATTTGGTGAAAAATGGGGCATGGGAGAGGCATTGCTGATCTCATTATGAGCTCAGGAGAGAAGGAAGGATATAAAAAATTTATTTCCATACCTGTCTTTGTAAAGGTGAGAAGATAGATGAAAGGAAGGGTAATAAAAACAGAAGAACAAGCTTTGGACAAATGGAGAGTACCAGAACTGTATAGACTGGGGGAGAAAATAGCAAAGAAATGTCAAAAAAATTAATCATAAAAGAATTAGTTTTCATGGCAAAAGAAAAAAAGGAAATGTAACAATGTAAGCAAAGTTCTCTGTGTGGATAAGAAGAAAGACAAATATGAGAAACAAAAATGTAAGTCAAGTTTTTGCAGATTCAGTCTTGCCCAAGCCAGGAAAATAGTTAGAGATGTGTATATGAAGGCATTCAAATAGAATCTTGCTTTGACCGGGCACATAAATCCCAGCCTGCTTTATATTGTTAGTGAAATGTAAATCAATGTAGCATCACAAATAAACGACTTCCTTTTCATTCTCCTGTTCAGTTCTAGATGTTAATGGTTATCTGTAAGTCTCTACATCATCCACAGTGTTGAAGGTGTGTAATAGTTTTTTTTAAACCCTGGGACTGAATTTTCAGAAAGTATTAAGTTGTTTTTCTGCAAGATTGCATATGTAATTTTGCAGATCTTGGTCTCCCTTATCTGATGCAGTGATTCCTTAGTTTGATTTGCTGCTTGATTTGCTTCTCTTCCTCATAATGCAGGTCCCAATATTAGAAAATATTGAGCTTTATAGAACATGTTGATTGGTAAATTGACACTGATTTTGTATTTTGGTTGAATGAGTTGGAATTGTTGTTCGTGTGTTTCTGGTGCTGTGCATGTCAGATCAGCTGAAAGGGCAGTTTCAGCTGAAAGGTTGGTCCAGGCCATACTGGATTTCTCCTGACTTACATTTGGCATGTTTGAAGAATTTATAAGTCTCTGTTCATGCATAAGAGACCAAATCAACACTGCTATGGGTACATAAAATAAGAATGATATCCAGGCTGCTCATTTTGTTAGCACAATGAAAAGTTTGCACTTAGAGAAAAGTGCAGTGTATACTGCACTGAGAGCATCTGCACTATGCTGGCTATCAATCAGTTGTTTCATCTAATACTGCTAAAAAATTTGATGCTAAAATACTGAAAAAAATATACTTTTTCCTGAGGGGCTTTGTGATTTGGCTGCTTACATGTACAGAGCAATCTTAGAAAGGTACTGTGAAAAGATTAGTCTTAGAAATGTACAAAAGAGACTTCTGCTTAAGTTGCTACTTGGAATAAGACAATCACTAGCATCGGCTCAGGTCAGTGACTTTGAATAGAAACTACCTCTTCTGTAAGTAACCTCTTCCAGTCCTGCACTGCTCTTCTAATGAAGAATATTTTCCTAATGACCAATTTGAATCTTCCAAGGTTCAAATGTTTTGACCCAGTTTTGGGCCATAGTGCCTTTCATAACATCTGTGAAGAGTTTGATTACATAATCTTTGTCACTTCGTGTAGTTGCAGGCTCCCAGTAGATTCCCCTTGAGCTCCTCTCACCAAAATAAACAAGCACTGCTCCTTCAGCCTCTCCTCCAGACCTGGAGCCTTCATAGCAGCCCTACCCTGGGCCCTCTCCAGTTTCTCATTTTCCTTAAACTGTAGGCCCAAAGCGTTGTTAAATGCGAGGACTCACAAGCACTGAGTAGAGAGGGGTGTAATGACTTTCCTGGATCTGCTGACCACATTGCTCATAATGTAGCCCAGCGCAACTGTTTACATTAGTCATGAGAAGAGAACTTTATAATAAACAGCTCAACAGCCACTATAGCTTCTATATCCTTTTCAGCAGATCTGAAACAAAAGTTTCCGTCCCTGTCTGCACTGGTGCGTTGGGATTTTTCTTCTCAGGTGCAGAATTTTGCACTTATGGAAATTTCTAAAACAGAAACCTCGAAAAGGCTTCTCTTGCCTAGGCTTCATGTGTCACATGGTGTTTGTGAGTTGAAGTTCCACCAGTCAGCACAGCAGCCACACCTCCCAATTTTGAATCATCTGAAAATCTACTCAGTGTACATTCTGTCTCCTTATCCAGCCTGTTGATGAAGATACTGAGCAGTGTCTTCATAGCAGTCTGTTTGTTACTGTGCTCATTTCCAAACATCGAGCTATTGACTCTGTTCTTTAAGCTTGGGATTCTGAACGATCCAGCCTGCCTACAGTCCTTTCATTCAGCCCATGCTTCATCATATTATAAGTGACAGTGCTTTTGAAAATACGTGTCAAAAGCATAACTAAAGCAAAAATCCATTGCATTCACTTCCTTCCCTTCATCTGCATGGCCAGTTATTGCCATAGTGGGCAACCAGGTTGGTCAAGCATGATTTGCTCTTGGTAAATCCTTGTTGACTTTTCTTGATTATTGTCTTGTCCTTTACATGTTGGAAATTGATTCCAAGAGGACATGCTCCACGATTTTTCCAAGGACTAAGGTGAGGCCAACCATTGTATAGTTCCTTAGATACTCCTCCTCACTCTTCTTTAGTATGTGTGTAAAATTAACCTTTCTGCAGTCATCAAGGATGTTCTGTAACAGCAGTGATTTTTCACAGGTGGTAGCCAGTGGTGTTGCAATCACCCTGTCGGTTTTTTCAGCAGCCATAAGTATGTCCCATGTGGTCCCGTGTATTTGAATGCACACTGCTTCTTCAGGTGTTCACTAACTTATGTTCCTCCCCCCTCCATAGCCCTTTCTCTCCTTCTCAAACAGTATATGCAGGGGTCTGGGAACAGAGTTGGCCTAAAAAGTGAGATGCAAGTATGGATTCAAGTGCTGCAGCCTTTTCTGTGTCATCTGTCATTGTCTTATCTCCCTTAGTAAGCAACAGACCTACATTTTCCTTGAATCTCCTTTTGCTGCTCTGCGTACTTGTAAAATTCTTTCTTGTAACCCCTTAATGTCCCCCATTAATTTTTGCTCCAGATGGGTTTTGTCCTTCCTAGTCTTGTTCATGTGCCCAAACAATGATTGTATGCCTGTCCTTTGTTTCCTGTCATTGTTTCCACACAGGTGCTCTCCATTTCCACCATTTCCACCTCCATATGTGCTTTTCCCATTTTAGTTCATTAAGAAGCTCCTTACTCAGCCAAGTGGATCTTCTGCCTACCTTGTCTGTATGTACTGATTCCTCCTGTATTTCTGGGTTAGGTCCCTGTTCTGTGGCAAAGTCCTCCCCCCCTAGGTTAGCAAGTCTGTTCACAAAGATTTCTTCCCCGTCTTTGCCAAGCAGACGTGTTCTCTAAGTTGTCTCTCCTCATCAAAATGGGTGCCACAAGTAAAATAGTTGAAGCCCAGCTGATACCACCAAGTATCTAACCATATGTGGTCTCCTCGTGCACCTGCTGCTCTCCAGGCTTTTCCCTTTTGCCATAGGATTGAAGAGAAACACTACCAGGGTTCCTGTCCCCTTCACCCTTGCTCAAGAGCCCTAAAATCGCTTTTCAACTAAAATGGTTTCACATGACCCTGTCTCTGGTGTACGCATGAATAAGCAGGAAAAAAGTCAGAACATTAGGTGACCCCAAACAGTCTTTTGCAACACCATAAACTAAGGCTCCATACAAGCAAGAAACCTCCCTAGTTGACAAGTCAGGCTGGAAGAGTCACCAGCCACAGTGGTGGTGGTGATTTTCCCTTAGTGGTGCTTTGATACAATGTCCAACCTAAATTCTTCCTCTGAGGGAAGTTGTTCTTCCCCTCTGCTGCCTGGGCCCTGCACCAATGGGCAATCCTTCTGCTGCCAGAAGTCACAAGATTACTGTTCCCTCCCTCTGAGAAGTGCATGTCTTCTTCCCACTGTCTTTTTGCCTCAGTTGCGCTTTTCCTGTCTATTGCATGAAGTTTTTTGCCTGGAAAGATCTTGTCTATCACTTGTCAGTCACCCCAATGCAATAAAACACACCTGCCTCTTCTTACAACTCCTCACCTGCTGCTGGGGAACTAAAACAGAGCAAACCCCCCCGCAGGAAGGTCACTCTCAAGAGTCTGCGCAGAGGTTGTCACAGCACTGCTGGTGACAGCAGAGGCAGGGGTTATGCCCTGTATCAAGTCATCACCGTTTGGGTGTTGTCTAATTGTGCAAAAAGCCCTGGGTCTCTTGTGTGCCAAGTGCCAAGTTAACCGTCTTGCCTCTTTGCACATCCCACTGCCAGCACTCCTTGGTGCCCTTCCCACGGGTGCCAGGTAAGTCAGGGACTCACTGGGAGTTCATTCAGCCTTGTGCAAGATTTCCCACTTGGAAAGGAGACCTCTTGCACTGTCTGTGATTCCCTGACCACAGCTCCCTCTTTTGTGCCTGCTGGGTCTGCTGAACACTGCTGCTCCCCACGCTGGATTCCAGTGAGTGGAAAGAATGGGGGATGTATTTTAATCATCACTGCTCTCACTTGCCAAAAGAAGAGGTACTGTTGTATAATTGAAAAGGTCGGTTTCAGACTCTGTTTGAGTGGACTCAGCTGTCCAAAAGCATTTTAAGATCAATTTGCTGTGGTTCTCACCTATGAGTAAGAAAAAAAATAGTCTGGGAGAGCTGGAAATATTTGTGACAAGAAGTTAAATTTTCGTATTCACATGTAGGAGATAAACTGAGGTTCAATTACTGGCTAATGATTTTAGAATTTGATTGTGTTATTTTATAGTAGAATACTCAAATATTGTCACATTTCCCTATCTTACAGCTGCGCTTGCAGTGCCAGTGGCAGTTTAAAATTTATGGTAGATTATTTCTTGCAGTCAATAGTTGTTTGTACTAGAAAAAGGTCCTCTGCAGGAACATCACTTGAATAGAAATGTCAATGCAGATATGCTTGTATAGGCTGTGACAGAACTCCAGACTTTGAATGAAGTCACCTACCAACTCTAAATTGGCAAATAAAATCAATCCCTTTGAGGTCTAAGTGGTCAAAGTATAAGGAGAAAAACGTGAGAGTATGTAACATAAAAAAATAGCAAGGAAAAATGTTTCATATCTATTAAGGGAAAAGCATGTAGGCAAAAAGTGATACTGCTATATCTTGCAAGTGCTACAGTTACGTTGCTTTTTATTCATCAATCGCTTTGGGATATATGATAAATTAGTGTGAAGTTTCCTTTACTTGTCTCGGTTTCTGATGGAGATTAAGATCACATGTACCTTTAAATCAAGACTGACTCATTCTGTTTATTCTTGCTGATCAGTTTTGGCTTTTTTTCATTTGAGAAGTAATTCACACTCTAATGCTCAGTGATGTCCGTCAAACAAGACTGTGATAGAACTTCAAAGCTCCTAAGAAAAGGCTAAAAAGTTACTTTGGCTTTCTCTGAGTATCTTCAATTCAATTGCATACTTAAACAAAAACTTGCTTAATACTGTTTGTGACTTAGTTTTGAAGGAATTTTTCCAAAGGAGTGGTGACCTTTCTCTGCAGTATGTTCTTCAAAGTCAAGACTGGATGGATTTGTAAACCAGCAAACAAAGGCATTCAAAGAGGAATTCTTAGCTGAGGTAGTTCCCATTGCTTAGGCAGGGCATGTACCTGGATACTAATGCTTCTCCTGGGCCTTAAAATCAATTTTATTTTAATTCCTATTTTAAACTACACTTGATACATATTTTTGTCGGGGTCCCTTCCCCCCTGCCATGTAGTCCTGGGAGAGGGGCCCTGGGCGGGAGACACAGGGTTTCCCAGCCCCTGGTCAGCCTTGTTCCCCATTGGTTGTTTTGTGTTCCCCTGCGCAGACAAGGACCCTCGGGTCCCGTGATTGAGCATTTCCTTGGCAGAGCTCTGGCCATGCGGCTGGGGAAATAAACATCTCTGAAACATCTAGCAAGAATTAGTCCACATGTATCTCTTTTCCATGGCCCTCCTTGTTTGATACGCGTGTTACAGTATCCACACTGTAACATATTTTTAAAACATACCTTGTTAATTTAGAGTAATTGCTTTGTAGTATGTGTGTTAAAAATAGTTTTCACCTAAATATTATGTAAGATGGTGTCTGAAAATGAAGTTGGCTGTGCATAGAAGTGTAGGGATTAAATACAGATAGAGGATGATGTGTTACAAAAATAAGTGTGCCAAAATATATGGCAGTAATGCATCTTGAGATGTAGTACTAGGTCTCATGAAATATATGTCTTGAAATTAAAAAAAAAAGAAAAAAGGTTTCAAATGAATAACTGAGGAAATTACTCTGGCAGAAATTAGAATTTTTCTCATTTGTTGAGTTTGTTCAGTCATTACTGTGGTACTGTGTTTGCACAAGCAAAACCAGGTAGCTAGTCTATAAAAGAATTCTGAGTCATTAACCTTTCTGAGGTCAATATAGAAAGATTTTTATTTAACTCTTTTAAAGGAAAAAGCGTAGTACTAATAAACACTGAAATATTAAAACCAAACCCTATTTCCATGAAATGACAAAATTTTCCAAGAACAAAGGAATAGAAAAAGTTAAAAGAGGTCTAAGCATGTTAAGGTTTAACTTACTACTTTTACTCTGCATGATAGAAATTTTGGGGGTTTTAATGCTAATAATCTCTTAATTGTAGGAGGAGGAATTAGAGGCCCAGATTTCATTCCTACAAGGACAGCTAAATGATTTGGAAGCCATGTGCAAATACTGTGCAAAGATGATGAACACGCATCTTGGTAAGTGCAGTACCTTGTATTAACCTGTAAGTCTTTGCAAAGGCTCTTTCAATGCTTGTATTAGAACTAAAACAATATTTATGTAGTACAGTGCATATTATATTATAAGCCATGATGAAGATTGAATTGATGTCCTCAGTTGTTCTATTGGATGCTGCCAGCCACTGTATCTTTATTCTGTCGTACTTTTAAACTTGGGAGTAGGATAGCCGCTGATGATACTAAAAAGAAGCATTTTAGCACAGATGCCTTTAATTTCTTGTATTGTAAGAGACTTGCTGGAGCTCAAACCATGTGAACTTACAGTTTTGGAGTCCATTTGCAGTTCAACAGTCCCACAGTAATACTTGATGTGTGCAGCAATAGCTGTATAAGATTCATATACTTCCATTAAATGTAACATCTTCATAATCTATGATCACCTTCGATATGTTAAAATGTGTTACTATAGGCTGGCTAGTTTTTAGTATTTGTCTCAGACCAGAAGGAATATAGTAAGATAAAAGTCAGTATATAGGGAACAGAATCAGCAAATACTCCAGTCTAAAATTCTGCTTACATATTGCCAAGACAAATCAGAGAAGGTAAACAAAAAGCTTCACTCAGATCAAGTGTAAATATGTTTAACCAGGTTTTGATAAAAGTGGTATTTTTAAACTGTGTTGAACTGAACTCTAAACATTAGTATATTTAGTTATGTGAAAAAGCCCCATTGATGGGAAATCAGGGCAAAACTGCAATAATTTTAAGATTTATTTATGGTCTGCAATATCTGAGCAAAACAAATTAAAGCTGAATATTTCAGTGGGTAGAACTAAGCATGTGATATCTAAGTTTGCCAGGTCAGAAGGTTCAGATGCAAAAGCCATATTGTATTTTTATTTTCTTTTATGTGGGTGTTTTACTAGCCACTGTTACAAGCCTAGGAAAAGCTATAAATATTGTATTGCTTGAAAGTTGGGAATCACAGCCTTGAAAAGCCAAGTCTAAACCTCTAACCCCAAAAGCTTTAGTCTGATGTATTGTGTTGCTTTTTTGAAGGCGCATGACTGATGATGAGATTAGAAACAAGCAAGGGGATAAATTATTAGCTACTGAAATGATGGGGAAAAGATTGCTGTGTCAAGAAGAAAAGCTGAAGTTTCTTTCCTCTGGGAAAGAAGATGAGGACTGTTTAGTAAGGGTATCAGTTCCAAGCATAAATATTTCACCAACTATAGCTGCACCAGAGATCAGAATAAACCCAAAGCTCCTTGAAGCAGTCTGCCTTTCAGCACTGGATTCATGAACTGAAAGCATAAGATCTGTGATCATATCCAGGTGTTAAATTCTTTTTCCCTAATATATTGGAAACAAAAACATGGAGGGCCAGTAGTCTCCCAGGAGCATTGTGGAGTGGTTTGTTACCCTCACAGGACAGGGAAAGCCATCCATTAGACAGCTTTGGCTGCGGGCTGTGCTGGGTGCATTGGGGCACCCCTGCAAAGCTCTCAGAGCCTGCCAGCCTAGTCTCTTCCATGTCTACTCCCTGTACTTCTTCGCAATATTCCTGCGTGTCTTGTCACCATCATGGACTATTAACTTTGTAAATTCGTCTTACACTAATGTGTTTATATCCTATAGAGATTAACAGTTAGGAATGATAAACAGAGCACAAGAGAGACAGAGACACCACCAACCTTCACAGCCTCTGCACTTGTAGCAAACTGATGAGTTTAGGTATCCCCAAATCAGGCGGCAGATGATCCACGTGAAGGCAGGAAAAAAACCCACCAGGATTCTTGCTGATGTGCAAAATCCCATCTGACCTGAAATCTGTCCATCCATGCAGCACATGTCAGCAGGCTGTGCAAGAAAATGGATTCTCTGCAGCACCACAGAGCACCCCCAGAGGGTTATCTCCAGTGTCCATACACTACTCAGGGCTTCAGAGAAGGGCAGCAAAATAAAACTCAAGGGCATATCTGGTCATTTCTGAAGGGAAAAGTTAGCAGGGGCTGCTACAGCACCTGATCTGATTCTCCCCCAGGTATCTGTTTACCCATAAAAATTGCTTTGTTTCAGAAACTGCAGAGCAGATGAGTTATATCACTCCTCTTGTAAACTGCCAGAACACTTAACTTCAAGGATATTACTTCTTCCTCTGCGGCTGAATTTTTCTGACTTCATCACCTAGCTTTTGGTTCATGTAGCATTTTTAATAGCAAAGTTGAAAATCCTCATTTAACTTACCTACATGCAGTGATAATCTCTCAACACTGTCTTTGCTAAGTAGAACACTATGTTTCATTTTATGTGCATTACTTTTTAGACCTGATCACTTTTGTGGTCTTCCTTTGAATTCTTCAGGATTTTCATAGGTCTTTTCCAGTGGGTTAATCATATCAGGATGTGCTGTTCCAGCACTGGGCCCAGCAAAGTGGTTACTTAGCACAGGGAAGGTCATCTTTCTACTGTCATGTGGCATTGCTCTTTTTAAATATTTTTAATGCAGCATCACATTAGTGCTCTTTGATACAGTGATAGTTTGAGGTGATAATATGTTATGACCTTTAAAATTTGGTGAATCACAGCTTTCTAAACAGAGGCATTTATCCTGTGGGTAAAATCAGGAAATGTTTATTTCCGCATGTGTTCCTTGCATTTGATGATATTAAAATTCACTTCTTACTGTTTGGCTTTTTAGATGAATAATTCAGGTAACTCTGTGATGTTCTCTGTTTTCTTCTACCCTTCTAACCACAGACATAACTATCATACATTTAATAGTTGTCTAAATTGTTGATAAAAACATGCAGGAATATAAGAGTTGAGGCACCTTACAGAACTAATTCTTTCAGCAAACAGCCAACATTTTTATGAATTATGAATATGTCAGTCAAGCAGTCAGGCCTGCCTTTTAAATTTGATAAAATTTAAGCTGCTTATTCTTAAAAACCTCCCTTTTTTTTAGATTGATGTTGTAAACCTTTCTTTTCAGACATTATTACTCAACGAATATTCTTTTTCCTGTATGATGCATTGCATTTGCAGGTCACTTTATAACAAAACAATATTAATTTAGGCTTATAAAAATGCATATCCAGTGATCATTTGCCACAAAATTATCACAATGTCAAACAATTACAGAATATTCTGCTTGTGATTTATAGTGAGACAGTTGAGGATTTTTTGGCTGTCTTTTCCCAAGGTTCTTTCCCTTACAAGGAGGATCCAGATGACAGTCAGGTGCAGTTACTTCATGACAGAGATGATGTGTTGTAGCTGACAAATTATCAAAATAACCATGAAATTATCTATCTGTTTTGAATATGAGGGATAGAATGGCAGTTTTTATTTTGTTCATATATTCAGAGATGCTTTCATTAAATGTTTATCTCCTTCTGTAAATAAACCCCACAGTCTACAACATGGCAACGACATAATTAACTGCTTGTAATATCAGGGCATGTTACCATGGGAATGAATGATGATTCTGAAATATTGCTACTTAGTGCTATGGGTAGAAATTAGAAATAGGGTTTCATTATTGAAATGGAGGAAAGTCATTCTCTGATCTTTGTCTCCGTCTTAGGGCTGTGTATTAGAAAGAGCTTTATTTTCTTCCCTCTCTCCCTTAACCACTGGAGTACTGCTAAGGGGAAATTCCTTTTAATGCCTTCAAGGACAAATGTTGAAATTTAGATATGTAAAATGGAAATACAGGGAAGCAGGTTTTACTGCTGTTCCCACCTGTTTTCACAAGCTTGTCATAGCTTTCAAAAAAAGAAAAAAATTCTGTGTTCAGTTTTTCCATTACTGCAATGAAGATACATCCAAACTTGTAAACCTGTCATGTGGCTTTGTTCACAAAATAAATGCAGAATATTACTCAGCTAATAGTGAAAAAGTATAGTTGCCATAGCTATTACTGCTCCAGCATCATCACAAATACATTTTCCTGATGTTACTTTCTCACAAACACTGGCCTTTTTCAGGAAATAATATGTGTCACTGGTGATTCAGAAATATGGTCATGTTCTTTAGCATTTTTCTTTTGGGAGATACTCTACTGTTAGTGCATGTAAATTCCTCAAGGCTCAATGATTCAGAAAGCCATAATACACCATTTAAGTATTACAATATTATTATCTGTCATAATGTTACTTCTTTTTTGAAGAATTTTGATTGTTTTCTCCTTTCTTTCACGATATGAAAATAAAAGCATCAAGCTAGCAAGTGCATTCAGAGAAAGATTTCTCCTGGTAAATGTGACATCTGTCTGATGTCTTATAATAGATCATGAAAAATTTGTCTTGCACACAAACAGCACTCAGAGTCTTATAGTATGTCCTGGAAGATTCCTCTCTTGTCCTTCACTTTGGACGTGGGACTGAGTTTGAGGTGTTGGTTCAACACGATGTCAGTCTGGAGGGTCTCAAAGAGCAAAGCTTTGTTACGTCCCAGGCTCAAGCCAACCAAGCAGTGTTAAATGGCAGTTCAGGTGACACCAGCTAATGACACTGTCGTCTGACACTATCTGCTATTCCAGTATCTTTAGAGTTTGAACCATGTCTGCACTAGGCCACAATTAAAGTGCAGATTCTTAACAGAAAGTAAATTAAAGCCCTGGAGAAGTATCAGCCCTCCATAGGCAAGTACCAATATGAGAGATTGTGGAGGTTCTTTATTAACTTGCCTGTTTTGTTCCAAAGCGAAAAGTGCTCAATTTCAAAGTGTTGTCTCTTTATATGGGACAGGAACCAATCCATCACTGTTATCTGAGACAGAAGAACCTACCATTTTTTTCCAACAGAGACATAGTTCCAGACCTCCAAGTGTGGGAAAGTTTACCAAATAATTACACATGTAGCACAGGAAGTCCTTTTCATGAGGGGCAATTTAAAGGAACATTGGTTCAGTATTAACTTGCATATGGAGATCTTTATATAGAAACTATTTTTTTTTTGATGGGCAATTTATCAGATTATAAAAGTAGAGAAACTAAGGTCATTCCACACTTGCTTTTGCTTAAGGGCAGCACTATAAGCAGAAGGTTGCTTCCCCTGCTAGCTGAGATTCAGAAGCAATTTAGCTGCTTTCTTGCTGCATAGAGCCTCAGCTAATAAGCCCTGAGGATTCATACCAGCTCTGCAAAGGGTTAGCTCACAGGGTTCTGCACAAAACCCTAGAAATATGTGCAAAGGTACCCAATTATACAGAGGAAACATAAGTTTGCCTGGTTTTATTAACTCCACCTTCATACTGTTACTGCTTAACTTGAACCAGCTGCCAGAGGGAGATTCAGGTGAGTCTCAGGAATATGTTGTTCAATATCCAGGTTTTTAAATCACTTCTTGTCTTGGAGGTAACATCACAAAGACCTCTTAGCTCTGACCCACATCTAGTAAGTTCATGCTTAAGCATCATGGCTTCACTAAGCCAAAGCCAATAAATCCTTCTCTGAGCTACCCATACAGGGCTGTTGGCTTTTCCTTATGGTGCATTTTCCAATTTCACTCCTGCTATCTGTAATACGTCGCTATGTCCTTCACCAGTATTCCAGTACATCTCTGCCCCTCCATCGAGGATTGTGGAAGGGATGTGGAGAAGTGAAGTTTTCATCTCCCATTCTTCTAAACACCACCAGCTTCCTGCCATTGGAATGGCATATCAGCTCTCAGCTTTCATAGGTAGCCTGTAAAAACTGTATGTATTTACAAAATGCCCAGAAGTTATGGCATCATGGTAACAAAAAAAGTGAGAGCCAATCTTTTGAGAGTTCTTTGGATGGGACCACAGGACATGTCCGTGCCACAAACATCAAGCAGTGTTGGCACTTTGTAAGATCCACTAGCACTTCCTGACATCTCCCAGACAAATATTATTTGGAAGACTTATTAAAAATGTTTCAAAGCCACCTTCTCACTGTGATTATTGCAAGCACCATGAGCAAGGAAGAAAAAATATAAAAACAAAGAAATAAAAACTTGAAGGATATAGTTGCTAGTATAATTTTAGTTGTGTGAAATTAAAGGTTTAATTAGACTGATTTCATTCCTCTTTTAACAGTCAGTGCAGTTGTTATAAGGATGCATTGTATTATAAGGATAATTTACAGTGGGGAAAGGAGAGGAGAAAGTTGATTTAATGCTTGATATTTAGGGACTGACATACTGACCTATATAGGTCTGGACACAGTGCTTGTTAAATGTATGCAAGGTATAAAACAATTCTTGTTTTATGTGTCATGTGATGAGATGAAAGGTTATGACATTTTTGTAAGGATAAAAGGAAATGGAAATTATTTTTCTGCCCTGTGCTGAAATGAAATACTTCAGCATTTGTTGAGGAAGTAAATGCATTAAATGAGTTCGCTTATGCTTGGGACATAAATAAAATAATCCGTGGTTTATAAATCCAGTGCGATTAGAAATGCTATCAGTAAAAAAGGCCACATCAAACACAGGCCCATGAGTCTAAGGGAATTGCTGTATTTGGTTAGGAATAATGATGTAAGATAACCTGTAAAAACAGCCTATAAAGAAAGGACATTAGCAAATTTATTAAATTAAATGTAGGAATGTTTACTGGGAAACAAATATTTGTTGTATAGCATAAGTCTATACAACAAATACTTGTTGTGTACTAAGTATACAGACTTACTTTCAGACTGTCACTTCTGGTCATTTTACAGAGATATAGATATATATATATATATATATATATATATGAAGAATAAAAGTGTAATTCTTCATGCCCCATGAATTTTAACCACCTTTTTGTCTCTTAAGGGTAGCTCTTAAGGTCAAAAACAACTGGTTCAACTCAGAGCCTGCTTTGTTTCTAAAACAGCCGTGCCTGTCCTGAAAGTCCAGCTGTGGTAGGCACCCACAGATGCTTTCATCCCAGTAGTCTGAGTGAAAAGGAGATTAAAATAATGAAGCTTACACAGCTCCGCATTACCTGATGAACAGCTTTCCTTGCAACTTTCAGTGAATTCCCATTGCTTCCTTCCTGCTGCTCCGTGAGCGTCTCCCTCATACTAAAGTACACTGACAATCCATCTTTTCCTTTCCAGCATCTCTTAGGCAGTGGTTTCTCTTCCAGTTCCAGCTTTAAGGGAATAAAACCTTAGCAGAAGCTAAATTGTTGTATGACTAAATTGTTCGTTTCCCCATTCTTTCCATAAATATACAGATGTAAGGTATATGTTAAGCATAATCTGCTTACCATGTGTAAATTAGAGTTCACAGCTAAAAGTTGATCGTGTCTTTGGGCAAGGGATGGACAAAATGGCTTCCTGACCCTACCAGTCTCCTTCTTTGTACATCTGCAATTCTGTGCCTTGCTATGAGCTGATGATTGGTAACTTTTTACTACATATTTCTCTGATGTCATGAACATTACCACACTTTAAATATTGATAGTGTTGTTGCTCCATACAACACATGAATCAGAAGTATACATACATCACTCATATTCAACACTGTATAAATACGTCATTTATATTCAAAGAAATGTTTTAAAGAATACTGTGTTTCACAGATAATTTCGTACTTTGGGTTTTTAGGATCTTTGAGTTCTTTAAGACTCAAATGTTGCTACGTGATGCTTTTAATATAATGTGTAATTGTTCCTATAAATGTTGATGTTCACAGTGAGATAGGTAAATGAAAGTTAGGCTACTTAGCAGTGTTGCCTTCATCAACGCGTAAATCGTAAACACTATTGTTTTAGAAGGGAATTTAACTCCTGTCATTCACATTTTTAATGCTGGACAGAATGCAGTAGTTGGAAACATCCTGAGCTGCATTATTAAACAGCAATATCACTATGTCATACAGCATAGTTTTTCTAGAAAGGCCACAAAGCAGTGTTGAGGTCTAGAGTTCATTTTCCTGCTCAGTCAGACCTAGTACAGGTAGGAAAGCAGTATTTGTTGTGAAAAGAGAGAAAGACTGATTATCAGAAGCTAAAGTCCCAGTCTGTCCTTCCAGCCCCCTAATGTTCTTGAAAGGGCAGTCTTGCTCTCACTAGTATATTGTGCAGGGAATGTTGGAAACATTTTCTGTAAACCCTGATTTCATGAAGACAACCATACAAAAGTACTGGAGTATGAGTACAGAGAGTTGGCTGTGCCTTGACATGTATGGGAGCACTGGGAATTTTTGGCTTTCCTCTTTTGGAAAAATGAGGAGGTGTAGTAATACTTTTAGTTCTCTCCTTCCTCCTGCCTGTGGTGCAAGTGAGAAGGTACTTTTGCATTCTGAGTTTGAGCTCCCTTCTCAGTAGTGAAAAGCAAGGGTGAAAAAGTCAATTTAACGTGACTCTGGCACTGTTGCTTGTTCACACGTCATTGATCAGGAACTAGTAGTAGAAAAGCAGCATTCCTAATAAAGCTTGCAGCTATTTTGAGCTGGCTCCTCTCATCAGGAGTCATCTTCCTGGAAAGGCCCCACAGAGACCAGCTTAAAATAGAAATCATTAGGAGAGAGATGCGCTGCACAAAGGCAGCAGTGCGGGAGAAAACAAAGAACCTCAGAGAACGAGGGCGTTAAAGTTATTCCTGTGTTCAGTTTTCACTGCATCCATCTGATTTTCTGTCAAGTCTTGGTTTGTGCCTTCATCTGGCAGGGTGTTTGTCTCCCACCTCCTCAGTGGAAGGGAAGAGGTGTAGATCTGTCTTCTGGATGAACGGGCATGAAGAGATGCCTGAGGGGACCTTGTCTACAGCAGACAAGTTTTCCCATTCATTTAGTGCAGCTCTGGGTGGGTTTCTTGCAAAATCTGTATTGAATGCGAGCAAAATTTTCAGCGAAAGTTACTTTATTTAATAAGCCTCTAAAATAATTATGCCAAGCCTAACAGCTTTTCCGCATTCAGAGAGAAAAACTTTGAATAGCCCCTTTCCGTGGCCTGGGAACTCAGCAGTGACTGCTCACACCATGATGCAGTATAGAGTATTTCAATCTTCAGAGAGCATAAGCTTTCTCTAATTTTCCTGCTAGAAGCTGCTGTGGATGTTTTCCCTCTTTCGTCGCTCTAGAGAGGGTGATAGCATGACTTCAGTTTAAAATTTAGCAATTAATTTAGGGGAAGGAAACAGAAATCTTGATTTTTTAAGAAATTACTTCTACAGTGACTTTGCTTGTAAAGTGATTCACAATTTGCTGTAACTGTAAGAACAAGAAATAAAAAAGATATTTCATCATAATTTTTAGTTGTTTCAACTGTTGCTAACAAAATCACTACCTGCTACAGTATTTCTCCATATTTTGTAGAAAAGAAGAACATGAATGCAATCATTTGCATGTTCCTGCTCTGTAGTTGTAGTTGGATTTAAAGTATATCAAGGCAGCTGTTCACGGTCTCACTCAGAAACTAATTATTGATTTACTGATCTAGTACCTATCAAATTTAAACGAGTCTGCTCATTTCAGAATAAGTACCCAAAATTAATTCTAGTCCATTACATAAAAGGCATCCTTTTAGTTCTGAATCTGGTTTGAGGGCATCCAACAAAATGGATGATGTTGCTGACTTCTGAAGAGAACAACTGGTTCTACAGCTCCGGTACTTCTGAGGCTTAGTCAGGATCAGTCAGGGTATGACAGTTCATTTTGTGATAGTCAGACATTTGTTAGCACTATTTTGAAACAAATCCAGAGTCTTGTAATGGCTGTCTGGTATCTTATACATCTCACAGCAGTGCTCTGATCACCAGGTGAGAAGATGCAAAATTCACTTATTATTTTCCTCTATTAAGAACTTCACTGAATAAAGAAATATTGTCTTTTTCTGCAGAAAACATTTGGCATCAGCTAAATGAAATCTTGAAAGAAAGGGAAAAAAAAAAACAAACAAAGCAGTCAGGAATATTTGACCTTAACCTTAGTTTTCTATGTACCATAGGATTTTGATAACTTTTGAATAACAACAGCTATCCCAATAGATGGATATTTATGGCGTAGAATCAAACTGGACTCATTTTTGAATGATATAGAAATCACATAATCGGTTTGTTTGATTCATTGTATCAGTGGGGTTTTTTTAAAGGTAGGAAGGTGTTTTCACTTCCAAATTGACATCTGCAGGGGTTTTTAAAGATAGTTATTTTTTTATTAAAAGAAAAAAAATCTGTGAGGTACTGATACAGAGCAGCAGATGAGGAAAAAAAACCAGTATGTGGCCAATTCATTCATATACATGAATCACTTCTCTCAAAGTACAGTAACATCTCCTGTGAAGGAAGAATAATTAAATTATACATCTCAGCTTAAAGTAAAAGTCCTTCAGCTGAGCAATATCATATCACATATGCTTTCTAGTATTACAGCTGGTGATGGGGGTCAGCGGCTCTGACCCAGGAAGAGATGACCGCTCCGGAGAGATGGTCCCGAAAGGAATCGCCTTCCCGAGGCCCGGTGTCTTCCCTCAGCTGCTGGCAGGAGGGCCCTTGCAGAGGCTGTCAGCTCTTTAGTGATTGTCAGCTCGTGATTCCAGCTCAGCTCTGCAGGGCAGCCTCCAGGCCAGACCAGAGAGAGACGAGAGGTTCGCGTGGCTAGTTCCGCACAGAGGTAGCTTTATTGTTGGTCCCCTCCGGTGAAGGGGAGAGCCAGGGACGAGAACCCTCTCTGAGCCCCACAGGGGCCCGTTGAGCTTGCTTTTATAGGGATACAGGGGATCAGCAAGGGACCAATGGATTACAAAGGATCTGGGACAGACCAGTGGGTTACAGAATGATCTGCACAGTGTCTCCCAAAGGATTGTGGGTCTGCCTTTCCTCGCCGTGACCACAGAAGTGGTTGCCTTTCCAGGGAGTCCTGATGGGAGATTGGTCAATCTCCTTATCTCAGCAGACGTCCCTCCAGGGCAGGGGCTGGGCATACCCCACATCCTAGCACTCTTGAAATAGTATCTTTTAAAGTATTTCTAGTTGCAAGGGTATCTTTTGAGATACAGAAACGTAAAATAAGAAGCTTTTCTCTGCACATGAGAGCTTAGTTTCCCTCTTCATCTCAGCAACTGACTGCCCTATGAGGTCCCCCCAGCAGTGGGAAAAGGCTTGGATGAGAGTCCCGCCCCAGGAGGATGCTGCACCCTGGCATAGCTGTTCACAGGAGAGGAGCTCCAGGGCACATACCAAGTTTCTTGCCATCCCTCCTCTTCTTCCCACCTCTCCTTCTAGTCCACATGGATTTCAAAGGGTGGTCCCAGCAGGAGGATGTGATCAAGGAGGCACTCATGCAAAATCACATTGCCTGTATGCTTCTCTCATCTAAGGATTACTTTTTTAATTCTTCTCTACTCATTAGCCAGGCAAGAAGAATGAGCACTGGTAAATTTGGTTTCCATGTATTTGAAAGTTTAAAAACTTTTCACTCAAAAGGGATGAGGGCAGCAGATTAAAAACCGTATGCAGTTCAAGGACATATTTAAGAAAAGGATTCACTGCCAATTCCACAAGGAATTCCACCTTCCTTCTGTTTCATTGCACTAGGGAAGGACATCCCAATTTATGCCTTTATGTTTCAGTTGCTGCTTACTGGCTGTATTTCCTCCCTTCTTGCTCCTAATGTCTTTTCCTCTAAAACTGCTATTAAAATCTGGCATTAATCTTGCTAAAGTAAATATGTGATTATACAAACATTTCTATTAATTTTTACTGCTGGGTAGCTATCATATTCCATTCATAAGTTTTTAGAAATTTCTCAGTGTACTGGCTCTTCAAACATGGTTATAGCTGGGTTTTGCAGTGATGATAGATTCTTTTCCACTTTTTTAAAACATTGACTTATAAATCATCTCTAAAGAACAGTAACAATAGTGGAGTATTTCCACATCATATGGAATACCTTTCAGCTTTTGTTTTGCTCTTGTCCCAATTTTTTAGATTTCCTTCATTTAGTCTTCAGCATGTTGAAGGTTTGTTTTGAATTATTTTCTTGGTCCATCTGCTTAGTCTGTATGCATACCTTAGTTTTTTAATATATGGTTTAATTTATGTGGGGATCAAACGCTATGGAATACTTTTCTTTCTAATGCTGAGAAATGGAAAAGACAGTTGAATTCAGTGATTCAGGCTGTGGTCAAGCATGGCTGTCCTGCCTATGAAGACTTTGGACTTCTCATGTTTCAAATTCTGAACTTTTAAAAGAAGGAAATCATGCATTCTTTGTTAAACAGTGGAAAAGAGAATGTAAGTTATTCTTTTATAAATAAATATTAATATATTTTACTTAGCAAGTTGAGAGACTAGACAATTTAGATGTAAAGTAAAAAAGCAAGTAAAATGTTGAATCCATTATGGGTTGTCTCAATTCAAGATGCTACATATTTGCGGAAAGATCTGCGGTTTTTTTATTTCCAGCTGTCATAATGCAGTGTCTTTCTCATGTAAAATTTCTGTTAGACATTGTTCAATTGTACAACAATTTGAGAACTGTACATTGCTGCAGGACATTGCCTCTGTAGTATAGTAAATAATGTGGGCATAGATCTGCTTGTTCACGTAGGCTGCTTATGCAAAGCTGAGTACCTTCACTGATGTTCTTGACCTTGATCACATCACCTTGACTTCTGTCAGCTATTGCTTTTCATGGCTCTAGCCTCTTTCATTCCTTCTACGTTTCAGATTGCTTTTTAGTGGTTCATCTAGTACTTAGGCATGGATCCTTTCTCCGCTTTGCCCTTCCCATTCTTCCTTTATATTCATTACTGATTTCTGGCCCCAACTCAATTTCAAACTTGTGTTTATACACAGGTTTTAAATCTACCTCTCCACTTCTAATCTTTCTTCTTGTCCTGTCTCCCACATCTCATTATTTTGCTATTTATTCTGTAAACACAAAACTCATACCAAATTACTCAGTGCTTGTACTTGAAACTTCATATTGTGTCAGAGTTGGCAGTGTCATCATATTCATCAGTGTCAGGATGATCTGTTACAGCAGTTCTGGCTTTTCACTGATTTGAGGCCTGAACATGCAGGACATTTTTAAAAACAAACAAATGCAATGCAGGTGTGGATTAATGGTACAAAGCTCTAATTGTGAAGTACCTGGGATACAGATACTCATGAGCAGCAAAGCATTCTTCCCCAATGAGTGTCACTGGGGGATTTGGGCTCAGTCTGTGTATGTAAGACAGGGGGGACACAAAGGAGTATCCTGACATTTTCAGTTGACAGATACCATCTCATTCTGCCAATCTGTCACTAGTAATCTTTGCTGTTTTCTTAAAGAGGAGGAAAGTAGGAGTGAGGAAGCTAGAGAATGATCTGACATAGTTTAAAGAGTCTGCAGGCTTGTTGGAGTTGTAGTTTTTCTGGGCTGTGTTGGACTGTAGCGCTGCCTGGGGTTGTCTTCCTGCAAACACTATGCTGGGGTAGTGAAATACATCCTTGACAGACCACACTGTGTGGGTATGGAAGGCAAGAGTCTCCTTAAGTGTTGCTACTGCACTGCTCCTTCTGTCAAAATTTTGTTCAGCCCTGGGTCTTTTACCTAAAAAAAGAGATTGGAAAGGGAATGAAACTTTTTATAGTCCTTCTATAAAGAGTATTCTAGCATCTGCAGTGGCCATGGGACCAAGATGAAGATTGCTGTGTTTCTACCTAAACCTTTCTGTGAGATGCAGCAGATTTGTCTGTTTTTGAATGCTTTCCAAAGCATTTTCAAGTTCAAAACTGTACGTAACACAGAGGCTGGTGTGGTCTTCCAGGGGCCAGTAGTAGCCTGAGTCCCTTGGTACACAGGGGCAACAAGTCCTGCAGGAGCAGAGCATTGCTGGAGGCTTCCTGACAGCAGTGCCAGGCTCAGGCTGGCCTCACCTCTGCAGCTAATAAGGTTGTCAGTCTCTGGGTTTGGATATGGAATTGTGTTTGCAGCTCAAACAGAAGTCTGTTTTGAAAGCATCAGTCAGTGGTAAGTAACAGCACGTTAGAGTTTATTTAGGATGTTTCTCTCTTTACCTTTCTTTTCTTTTGATGTTACAGGAAATATTCAGGAAGTCATTTTGCAAGAACGCTTGGAAAAAGAAGATGAAATTCTGGTTTCTTTGGCTGGTTTGAAGCAGGTATTACTATTGCTTAGCTTAACCTTCTTGTGCCCTTCAGAGCTATTAATCCTTTCTCTTGTTTTCTCCTATTTTATTCTTTTTGTATACTGCTGTTTTGTCCTCTTGTAGCTGTTTTATTAGTGCATCAAACCTTGTAGTGTACTTTATTTGTAACGATAAAACTCAGCTATGAAGAGTTCAAACGACTTGCACAGTATTTGCTCCTGTGGAAGTTTTGGAGGCCTCAAATCAAAACTGAAGAAGTGCAGCACCAAGTGCTGGACTTAAGCCATGCTATCATTTTTCTTAATGCAAAATGTACTTGCTAGACAAGAACTACACCTGTGTCCCCATTATTTCATTGTGACAACACTTGAGCGTCATTGAATTAAAGGAAAAAATACTACATACATAAAATGAGAATGCTGCTGAGCATCTGTAGCTCTGATTATACTGCCCTCTGCTCCCTCAAAATACATTTTATGAGGAACAATGTGACATATGTTAAACCTATAATGAGGCAGGCAATAATCTTAACAGTTTTATTCTCTTTTGATTTCCTGGATAGTTGTTTTCCAGACTCTAATAAAACCACACTCCACTGTTATTTATATCTTTAACCAGTATAGGTATGACTATTGACTTGCTTCCTATCTTTTGAAAGCAAATAGTTTGGGGAAATGGTGTATTAAAGCAGTCTGCAGAGCTTTAGAAAATGTAGAATTCCTCCCAATTTTTAACTTACGTCTTTTCCCCTCCTATTCAACAATAGATCAAGGATATCCTGAAAGGTTCATTGCGTTTCAACCAGAGCCAGCTGGAAGCTGAAGAAAATGAGCAAATCACTATTGCTGATGATCATTACTGTTCCAATAATCAGAACAAGGGGGCAGGTGATGTTCTAAAGGGACCTGTCATGACAAAGCAACAGTTCATCTCAGGACAACAGGTAAAATAAAAACATCTCAAGCAGGCCATTGGTGGCCTTCCATATTTTGAAGACTTCCTCTAGCATGTCCAGACATTCCGTGGGACACACCAGCATTCCTGGTCCATATGGAGAGTGGGTTAAAAGCATATCTCTAGCTACTGTCCTATTCCAATCAATTATTTTTATTGTAGCCTTACGCTCCACACGCAGGTATTTAAGTCTAAGTGTTAGGCGGTGTTTGGGGGGAGTTCTTTCACACTGTTGAATCAAAGAATCACAGATTAATTTCCTACCAAGAAATGTAAAAACTGCAGGTAAATGTTCCCATACCAAATGTTCCCACATGATTATTCTCATTGTCCTTGTCCTCCAGGATCCCATTATGTAAGAGCTGATTAACTGCATTGCAGTGTATTCATGGCCAGTGCCAAAAAGGAAATAGCAAGGAGGTTGCTTTTACCTTCTACTTCATTGTATTGACTTTCTCCTTGAATCAGTAAACAGTGTTTTCACATACAAAGCATACATTCATAGGACAAGTTCATAGACAAAGGGCCCTCTTTGTCTAAGACTCAGTCCAACCCAAACTTGATCTTAAAAATAAGTACTTTTGTATCTGCTCATTTCTGTGTTGGAGTTCTGCTAAGTCTGCCACCCCACTGCTGATACTCACACTCAAATCAGTGGCAGCGCTATCACCTCAAAGTCTACCTGAGTCTGCAGTCAGTTTACTTTTGACAAGTTTACTTAGGAACCACAGGAAATATTTATTAATTTTCAAATAATGACACCAGGTCATTTTGTTTTCTTACACACGATCCCCCTGAGTTAGAACACTCTATGTTAAAAAACATATTTTAATTGCATTTCAGTATTAGAGGCAATACCAAGATTTATTTTTTTATATTCAGTAATGGCAAAGAGTAAAGCTTTGCTAGAAAGTTTTCATTGCTTGCTTAGGTGTTGTCATTACAATCACTACTTTCTGTCATAATAAAGCCATAGGTTAAACTGATACAGTATATTGGACTGTTCATATAATGGCCTCCTATTTTTGCCCTTGATCTCCTAGCATTTTATATGAAGTACCTTTTGTTTTCTCCCCAAAATGTTTTTTTGATGATTTTTCACTTCTAGAAACTAGAAGGTAGAATGCCATATACCATACTAGCAAGCTCTGTGTAGGCGTGTGGGTGGGTGGGTGTGTGTGCAGACCCTCCTGATGCTGGAGAAGCCCTTACTCAGAGGCTGATCTAAACTGTGGATCATGGAGGTGCTGGGACTCTTTGAGTGTTGAGGGTGGAGCTGATGAAACCTGGTCTGCACAGATTTCTCTCCAGTGGAAATTTTCAGTGTGTAGTCAGGGTAAATCCATCCAGCCCCAGGAACTGAGTGGCATCCATGGGTCCCACAATTTCAAGGCTGCTCATAAGTCCACTATGAGCAATGTGAGTAGAGGTTGTACAAGCTGAGCTGCTGCAGGGCATTAATGAGGCATCTGCACTGCATGGTTTACATTTTGAGGTGCAGTACATTGATATGGATTAGCCTCCTCTCCTCTCATCTTCTGGAAATTCCAATTATGATAATGAGCAACAGCCCTTTTGACAGAAATAAAAATATTAGTGTTAGAAATGGCAGTCCAGGAGGGCTGTTAGTATCCCTAGTTAGTTAATTAGGGATTGTTTGTCTGTCTAACTACCCCCTAGTTAGTCTGTGCTGTTTCCGAGCCCCTTGTCTTTAACCACCATGCCTAAAATCAAACAAAAAGAGGAGAACTTTGGACCCCTTTTAATAAAACACAGGAAAATAAGACTGCGGAATAGTGGACTGTGATATTAGACTGTTAATTGATGGGGTCAGTTGTTGGCCCAAACCAGGCCATGACCCAGGCTTTTAGCTCTGCTGAAGAAAATGGGCTGCACTGGTGCCCTGGGTCATGCTGGGATTACTTACTGAGAGCTGCAGGGGGATTAAAAAACAACCACTTCTAAGCCATTTAATGCATTTCTTGCTAAATAAATTTCTACTATATTTGCATTTTCTGTTACCTTGGGTAATGCTTTTAATTTTATTTGGTGTTATTTGTACTGTAGAGATTGTTTTTTGCTGGAGTTACAGGGATATTTTCTAGGACAGCTGGACCAGTTACAGGTGTAGCTATTCTGTAATTGAGATTAAAATCTGGTCTTTTGTGCTTGGTTGTTATATAAGTATAAATTTTTTATCATATTCTCTTTTTTTTAAAGTGCTCTTCCTCTTTTTTGCCTCCAAAATCCCTTTCTGCAAAATGAGGATAAAGGTATAGTCCTTCATTAGAAAGGAAAGCTGCAAAATTAAAAATGCAAAAAAATTAAGATAAAGGCTAAAAGAAATCAAGCATTTTTTGGAATGTTTGGCTTTGGTAGCAGCATGCAGTTGACAAACAGAAGGCTTCTGTTGCTAAATAATGAATGATAATTAACACATTATCTTGCCTTTATGTCTGTTCAAAGAAGGAGGCAAAATGAGCTGCTGTTCTTCTAAGCTTTCTTGAATTGTATCCTTGCAGTTAGTTTTAACTCATTCACAGTGTGAAGGCAAATGAAATAAGCCTGGTCCTAGTAGCTGATATTCATCAGGAAAAATTGTTTGGAGAAGCCATATGGCAATGGGCGTAAGGTTGTTAACTTTCAAAGCTACTGGAAGTATAATTCTGTCATTTTTCATTTATTCAGTAGTGGCAGCAGATGGGAGAAAACATGCTTCACGTCAGCATGAGTTTCCTGAAACAGAAACAGGCAAAAGAAGAAGGAAGGAGGTATTTTACCTCTGGAAATATCAGTTCCAAAATATCAGTGTATGCTAGGGACAGGCAAACATTTACAGGAAGCCCTTTTATAGCATTTTGCAGTCAATAGCTCTTCTTTGCTGCTTCTCTTTTACTTCAGTGAGCTAGAGGTCTCCTTGACCAAACCAAAAAGTATGGGTAGCATGAAAAGTAATGTTGGGAAGCTCAACAGTAACAACAAGAAATTGGGATGAGTAGTTTTCTTTCCTTTATTAAAGGGCAGGATGCTTTTTTAACTGCACTAGAACACATTACTGAAAGCAGAATTTAGGAAATTGGGGAGTGCCAGAGACAAAAATACTGATCTTGCTGGGCAAGTGTTTCACTAAGTGAGATCTCTGTCACCCTAGGCAAGGTGGAGGTGTGAGGGCTGTGAGGGCTGAAATAAAGGATTCTTGATAGCTTGGAATAATAAAGTGTGTAATTTTGAAAAATGAGAGCTGAGAGCATTTGCATTCCCTGAGACCTTTTAAATAGAAGTGTGGAAAGAGGCCAGGTGCATTATGTGGCAGTGGTTGTTCAGAGGAATGTGTCTTTCTGTTGTACAGGGTGAGGGGGTGGGAACAAAGTGCTGAAATTTTGACTATGGCATAAGAGCTCTCAAAAAAGTATCAATACAAGCTGGAGGATTAGGGGTTGAGAGCAGCCCTGACTAAGAAGGACTTGGGAATACTGATGGGTGAGAGGCTGGACACATCCCAAATGTGCACTCGAGCCCAGGAATCCAACTGTGCCCTGGGCTGCATCCAAAGCAGCGTGGCCAGCAGATCAAGGGTGGCAATTCTGCCCCTCTGCTCCCCTCTCATGAGGCCCACCTGGAGCGCTGCATCCAGCTCTGGGGTCCCCATCACACAAAGGACGTGGGCCTGTTGGAGCAAGTCCAGAGCAATGTGGCAAAGATGATCAGAGGGCTGGAGCACCTCTCCTATGAAGACAGGCTGAGAGAGAGTTGGGGATTTTCAGCCTGGAGAAGAAAAGGCTCCAGGGAGACCTCATTGTGGCCGTTCAGTACTGAAAGGGGGCTTAAAAGAGAGATGGAGACAAATTTCTTAGCAGGACCTGTTGCAAAAGGACAGGGGGCAATGGTTTTGAACTAAAAGAGGGTTGATTTAGACTAGATATAAGGAAGAAATTTTATGATGAGGATGGTGTGAGACACTGGAACAGGTTTCCCAGAGAGGTGGCGGATGCCCCATCCCTGGAAACATTGATGGTCAGGTTGTACAGGGCTCTCAGCGACCTGGTCCAGTTGAAGATGTCCGTGTGCCTCACTGTGGGAGTTGGATTATGCGACCTTTAAAGGTCCTTCCAACCCGAGCTGTTCTGTGATTCTGTGTTGATGGAGCAGAGCCGCGGTTGTGTGCTGCCTGTGTCCTCAGCCCCCTGGAGATGGCAGCTGACTCACTGACAGCTCATGAAGACCATTTCAAACAGACAAGATGAAAGCAAAAGGCTAATTAATAACAAATTATGTCTCAGCTCAGAAGTGTTCAAACAGTGAAGTCTATCTCCTTGTAGGATAGATCTGTATGGTTTTAACTTCATGGAAACTGCTTGAAGTTTTTGACATTTGAACTGCTCTGGTTCTGTGTGGATCGGGAGGTTTAGACACCAATTTTGATAACACTCAGCAAAGGGTAGTGGTTGATCTTTCTAAAACCAATCTGATGTGTTTTGTATGAATTTTATTAAGTTTTCTGTGGAAAGTCAGTATCAAAAATAATAGATGTCAATTTCTATCAGTGGGACTACTGTCTTACATGGGGACAGGTAAAATTTTAACCAGTGCTCTGGACTCAAGATACTTCCATTTGAATTATGAAGTATTAAAATGAGTTCATTACAAAACAGAATATTATATGTTATTAAACCTATAGTAATATTAATTATATAATATTATTATACCTGCCTACTTGTAGATAACACACAAAAATTATAAATTATGAAAACAGGAAATTTCAAAATTTACTAGATAGGGAGATATTTGAATCCTTATTCATATGAATTTGGGTACAATTCTGTATTTGAATATGTTTTCCCATTCAGCTGATATTTATCTTGATTGTGACTTTTAACAATTTGTCATGACTATGTAAATGACATCCAAAGACTTCCAGCTCTCTCATTTCATCTTACAATCATTCTTAATCACAGGTGGGTTTTGCTTCCTGAGCTACTCTACAGTACCATTTCAAGAACATTCTGATCTATAAACAGCAATCAAAGCAAGAAAATAATTTTCAGCTGTAAGAATAAATTTTGCAAAATAAATTTTGCTGGAGGCCACGGGTACTGTAACTCCAGCTGTGGCTTGCTGATGCTTGTGGTGACCTCCATACTCCAATTTTATATACCATGCTGTAGATTCACCTTTATCTCATTCAGATTATTCCTGTTCTTCTTTTCTGCAGCTGCTTTCTTTTTTTTCCGTAATACCTATAATCTCTTTTCACCCCAGAATGAATTTACTTTTTTTTTTTTTTTTTTTTTTTTGGAAGAGTCACAGCTGAAGGGCTTGTATTGCCTCAAATGTGGACATACACGTTTCTCTCTACTTCTCCTTTTTTTCAGTCTTGCATTCGTGCAATCAAATATATTGGTTTTGGCATCACAACACTTCAGGATGCTTGTACCTACAGGCTGTTTGGCATTATTACTCTGAAAAGCAACCAAGAAAGCCAGAGGAACGTAGAGCTAGACAGGAGCTGAATGCAGCTCTTGCAGAAGGAAACAAAGTGGTGTCCATTTGGGTTGCAACCAAGCTAAAAGACTTCCAGTTGTCAGCAGTGAGAAATCCCACTCTACTGTGTATGGCAATCTTCCTTTCTAATTATATACAGCTCTGACTGGAAAAGCTGGGATTCTGGATGTGGCTAGTAGAATGGAATATAAGATTGAGACATCACAGAGTTTTCTGTTGCACTGATGCGTGGTCTTGAGCCACTACCTAAGTGCTCAGGGACACACATTTCCCAAGGTCTAACCAGTCAGAAGTGGGATTCCCAGATGCTCATTTTCTGGAAATGTTAGGAAATAGTTAACAACACTAACCCTGGAAGCTCTGGGAGCTCTAATTTTTTGAACCCAAACTGGTGCACACTAAATCAGGTCTATGTATGCTTCAGATTTCCCAAGTCAAAGGTTTTACTAGAAAATGTTATATCAAACCATTCTCCTGACAAGCTCCAAAATGCCATTGTACATGCAAAGCAGCAAAAAATTTCTCAAAACTACTTCATTAAATACTAGAGAAACCCACTGTAATTACTGAAAATCTTCACAGCTGTAATGTATGTGTTTGGTGCTTGGCTGCTGTGGTCACTACATGGATGCACTATGATGGTGAGACATGTAAGACTGTTATACCAAAAAATGTATTTTTAGAGTGTTACATTTTATGCTTTTTTAAATTATCTCAGTTGGTCAGAGCATGATGCTAATAATGCCAAGGCTGTGGGTTTGATCCCTGTATGGGCCATTCACTTAAGAGCTGGGCTCAATGATCCTCATGGGTCCCTTCCATCTTAGAATATTCTGTGATTCTGTGAAATAACAAATTATGTCATCCAATGTTAATATCCACTTTATTTTTCACTTTATTTGGTCATTGCCACTTTTGGATAGTAACTATTCCTTTGTCCCATTCCCATATCCCTGACATGCTTCATGAGCCTTGTCATGTGGTAACACTGGTACTCACTTTAAATCCTTTCTGTGCCGTTGTTTCACAGACTACAACTGATTCAAGCACCAGTGAGAGCAAGAGTGCTGATGACTATATTATGGTTTCCAAAGAAGAGGAAAGAAGTAAAAGTGCTGCCTCAGAGCCAGCACAGTCCCTTCAGGCACCCAAGGAGGCAGCGGTGAAGCCAGAAGCTCCGTCTCGTTCTTCTTTGATATTCTCTGACCCTCTGATGGGTTCCATTTCAGCCTCCTCCAGCAACCTGAGCTCCAGCCCTGATGACGACAGTAGTAATAACAGCAAAGATTCTGACTTTGCTATTGTCAGCCCACTGGACATCTAAAGAAACAGATTGGGAGAGTTTGGGAAATCAGTCATTACAACTCAGCTCAAATTTCTATGATTCCACGGGCTGGATAGTTCTTTGGATTACAAGGACAGAAAATAGATAAAGATAACCCATTTCAGCTGCCAAAAGCCTAAATTAAAATAAAAAGGCAAACAAACAAAAAAACAACATAAATTTGCTACTTTTAAAAAATAATATATACATTTTAATAACTGCCTTAAATAAAGACCCAGTAAAACCCAGTTCTAATACACAGTTACTCTTAATTATGCTCTTACTGTACTTAGGAGCTTTGTTACTATAGAACTGTTGCTTTCCCAAAAGATAGAATAGTATATGCTAGGTACCATAATGGAAATGTGTAGATACCTGGCATCAGACCTGAAGCAGCAAAGACAAGCTAGATTTAATATTGTCCTTTTACAATATATGCTTGACTGGGTTTTCTGAGTAGGAAAGGGTACTGTTTCTTCAGAGATTGTGATTAGAGAAGTAGGGACTGAGTATCAAAAAGATTAAAAGCATCATCCTAGTAGGAAGTTTGTTCTCCCTTGAGGAATCCTAATTTCTTCATTTTCATCTGGCAATAGCCTGAGGTGTGTTCAAGGCAGAGGTTTGTGTAGTTGTTCCTCAGTGCTTACAGGAGACTATGTGACAAACTCCTTGAGAATGGGGACCTATACAACAGAGCCTTATTTGCCTTTGTCTACTTTTTCCCCTTGAGAGTTCCCAATTCACCTCTTTCCCTCTTTGTCTACTTTTACTTCCCCTGGCATGATTTTTTTAATTTTACCCAGACTACCACAGTTTAAACAGTAGGTACAAGGGAAATAACAGTGTTTCATAGTGTAGGCCTGAGCTGGTTGAACTAAAGCTAGCTCAAGTACGATAACTTACCAGGGAAGATTGCAAAGTGAAATGAAATGTTCATAATTAAAAGCACTTTATGTCTCATTGCTATTATCTTCTATAGACTCTGTTTACATATATTCCTGTATGATTTCCATATTTCTAATCAAGAGAAACATAATGGTGCAGCAGTGTTAACCAACAGAAAGTTTCTAATTAACTCTATAACTTGTTCTTCTGTGGAAAAGTGTATTTCTTTCCCATCAAGTACATAGTACATTTAATAACAGCTTTTTTCAAGTTTATGAGGGCAGTTTTTTGTACTCTCTGATCCCTTTGACCTCTGTTGGAATTCACAAAATGCAACTGGTGGTGAGTAGACCACTTCTCTTGCAGGACCTACACAGAGTTAGCTTGAGGAAGGAATGTTAGTATGTCACTCTGTCACAGCAGCAAAAAAAAAGCATTATTTGCTTTTAAGATGCATATACATTTTACCATGCAACAACTTCATATTTGCATGGCAAAGCTTGTGTTTGTTCAAAGTTATGAAATTGTAGTTATTTGCTGCTTAGTCTGTAATTGTAAATGAAGTACCGTATCCCAAAGATGAGGTGACGTGTAATTTGCTGGTCTTAGATTTTACAAGGTCTGTGTCAGTGACTGAAGAGTTGTCATGTAATTACATGGTAGCTGCCATCCTTACATGTTCAAAAGCCACCATGTAGTTCTTCAGAGATTATTTGTGCCTTGTAAAATGTTAAAATACTAGAATGTTATGAGCAGGCATAGCATCACACCTCTCTGCAACAGAGTAACACGAACAGGCAGATGACTATTTTGATGAAAGATCTTAAATGCATAACATTCTGGAGAGGTGTTTATTTTGGTTTAATTTTAAGCTTCATAAAAAAATCACTTTGCAATTAGCATGCATGCCTGTCTCTGGGTTTATTTTATTACCCTGAGTTTGCCTAAATGCCAGGGGATTGGGTGGCTGTTGATTTATTTAGGTCTTTCAAGCTTTCCTAGCCTTAACCTATTCAGCAAGGCTTGTGGCACCAACAACAAAGGGGAATCTGTTCAAGAAGTACCTGTGGAAAGAGGAAAGAAATATTCTGGGGACAGAGAGAAAAGTTTTATATTCTATGATACATAAACCTTCAAAGATTCCAGTAGTTTGGGAGGAGAAAATGTTTTTACTTCTTTTTTATTTTTTTTAAGCATCAGTCTTTTGATTTCTGTTCTAGTGGGTCGTTTCAGGGATCACATTGCTATTTTCTTGAACAGTCTCATTGTCAATGAAAGAGTGTGATTTGTACAGGTTTTTTTATTTTTGTAAATTAGTTGTATCTTTAATATTGCATATTTTAAAACAGTAGTAAAAGTATATAAAGATCTGGGGAGTTTCTGAGAAGAATCAGTGAATACCGATGAGCTGAATGTGTATCATGCCATGGGATTATGATAAAAATCTTCAAAAGCAGAGAAATGATTATACAAATAAGATCAGAGTAACTCCAGTAAATGAATCTGCTTTGGTTGTACCATGTCTTTTCACATCTCAAATATGTTGTCTCTGATACTTGATCATAGTGCAGAGATAGTTAAAAGTATTTTAGTATATTCATTAAGTTAGACTAGTAAATTAGATAAAATGTCAAATCATCACCCTGTTTCGTGTTATGTTAAGAATATGCTGAAAGAGAAATTGTCATTTAAAATACAAGATTATTCTTTTTCTCTGGAAATGACCTGCTCATAATGTTCATGGATAACAATAATGAGATAGAAAATTATAAGCATTGCAAATTGCTGATGAAAACTAATGCGGCATTAAGATTGCTGATCTGAGACTGTTGTACTGTATCTCACATCTGTAATTTATTACTTTAAAGTCTCTTGCATGTCATGTCAGTTGTATGTACTGCAGAAAGGCAGTATCATATTTTGACTGGGTATTGATTTAGTCGTGGAGCTTTGTATCTTTACTCTGGAAGAACATCTAGCCCGCTTTATTAAAGAAAGATTTAACAAACTTTCTGGGCTGTGCTTGTGCTGTTTTCTCAAAAAAGGGAAAGCTTTTTGACTAGAATACTGGAAGTACCATTTCTGAGAACTAGGATGATTAAAACTTAAAAACTATCTATGTAAGCACAAAGTTTTACTAATACTTTAATCCTATTTTATATATGTGATCCAGGGAATAAAACTGCTTGCCATTTATCTCAACTGAACAGTATAGAATATCTCCTGTTTTACCATATTTCTTGTATCTGAAAATAATGAACCAGAATTTAATGCGACATAACTTTTCTACAATATAATGAAGCTCGGTATAGTATCATCATTGTGTCTCACTAACAGTGCTAGTATCTGTACAGTACATTTCTGAATCTCTATACTTTAATTCACACTCTTAACTCTTTCCCATGATTCTCCAGTGTGTTCTCATTAAATGGCATTGAGGCAACTATTTAAAAGATCACATTTCAGATTTAAGGTGTACTTGTGCTTGGCAGTTACAGTGTTGTCTGTTGAAATACAATCCTAACATGAACAGATTTTCAGATTCTTGGTATCAGCCCTTAAATAATACTTTTGATTTTGTGCTTCATGTATTGGTCTTGAATGAATGATTTTAAGGGTTTACTAGACTTGAAAAGGTGCAATTTCATAAAATAAGCTTCATTTGGCTACGGAATAGTAATTACACTTCCTTGTAATCTGTGCTGTTCTTTTGAGAGTGATTATCTACGGTCTCTGCATTAGTGTTTCCCGTGTCCCCCAATCTGCTAGACTCTGGCTTTAGTAGTTAGCTAAATTTAGAGATGAAAGAGCATGAAAAAAGGTCATTAGAGACACAGCAACTTGAAGCATGCACACAGGCAACTTGCTTGCCTGCTTCTCACAACTCGTTTAACCACTGAAATGGTAAGGGAGGTTTTAGATATGTGGGAGGATCCTGCAAGAGGCAAAGTACATAACCCTAGAAACAGACAATGAGGTGGAAGGGATGCAGCTTGAGACTCTAAAACTATGGGTTCTTTAGAGCAGGAACCATCTTTTTCTCTGATTTTTTACGACACAAACACTGTCAAAAATTAGAATAACAATAACAATAATATGCTCATTATTTCACCACGTTTTGCTCTTTCAAACAGTGAGCTAGATTTAATCCAGTGACAGAAACTCAGCTGATAGCAGCAGTGTTGAGCAGTGGAATCTGGTCCCAAACTGCTGAAATAAGTGCTGATGAGGAGCAGTAGTTTAATAAATAAATTAAAACCAAAGAAACCTCACACCGGAAACAGGACTATAATGTTGCCAAATAAAAAATAGCTGTATTTCTTTCCAGATATATATGAAGTATAAAGTATTTTCTAAACTGTGCTTCAGGTAGCACTTGTGTCCTTGTTTGACTATGTCAGGTAGGTTTGTGCAGACCTATCTTTGTTTTTAACTTGTAAAAGCATAGCTGATGCCAGGATGTGGGAAGCATTAAAATACATCCGCTGCAGAGAGGACATTGTGGTTCCATTTTCTATGAATACTAAGAATTTGATCCTTCAAATCCCGCTGATTTAACACTTTCCCTGTCTTCCATGGTGACAACATGAAAAACCCTGTAAACATTTCCAGAGACTTGATGGGAACTCCACTGCTTAAGTCATCACATGCAGTTGCAGAGCTTTGAGCTGAGAAGGTTTTCACAGCTTTGCCTTTGAGTGTGAGCTTTGGGGACTGTAGCAAGATGAGGTTTGTCTGAATTTTTAACTCATACAAAGAAGCATTTGAAGGTATTACAAATTATCATGTCAGTATTTGAGACCTTTTGGAATGTAAATTCTACATAGTTTTGAGATGGAAGAATAGTTGTCAAAATATCTTGACTGCCCACCTGCTGTGTTAATTGAATTCAGCAGGTGGGAATATAGCAGCATTTCCAGAGCATCATTAAACTCCCCTTTAAAATAAGGGTATATCAAGCAAACAGATATTAAAAGGCAGATTGTCAGAGTTGTCATATAGCTTTCTGGATAATATATATGTCTCTGCTATAGTCAGGAATATGCATCATTTCTATCCACAAATGGCGGGGCTTGCAACATGCTGGAACACATGGCAGAAAATGTTAATGAATGTGAGCCTGTTCATAAAAACCTTTGTAAAGCTTCAGGGATTAAATTACACCAAAATTATTTTTAAAATATAAAATAAATACACTCCAAGCTTATTTAGACTTTCAAAGATTATCAGGTCTCAAAAAAGTTTCATTTAGTTTAGAAAAGTTCAATGGAACTCCAGCCTCCAGGTGATAGCACAGGGTGACTTACAGAAGCACCTAAAGGAGTTTGGGACTGCAGTGAACTTCTTGTGCTTCAGACTTGTAACTTTCAAATTCTGGAGAAAATTAATTCCAGTATGTAAGCAATGAATTGCACATGTTTACTAAGTTGCAAAGAAGTCATGATGGGGGAATTCCTCAGCAGACCCTCTTCCCAAACTTCTTTTGTTCTCGTTTCCCACAGTCAAGCCCATCTGACAGTTCTGTGGTACCCATAAAAATTTCAGCTGTTTAATCTTCTTGAATAACTGAATTCTCAGTCACTGTGATCAAAGTTAGCTGTTCATCATCTCAGGACTCCAATACCCTACGCCCGCAGCCTGGCCACCAGCCCAACCAGTGTGCTCCTTGTTCTCGTGTAAAATCTGAAATCTTATGAAAATCTCACAATACTTCTACAGCAGGTGGTATCCATATTCAGTCCTCATGACTTCCCTGTGGTAAACTTTATTGTAAGTTTTATTGCCTAGTATTTTCTCTAGCCATACTTCCATTGTAATTCTTACAATCAAGAAAAAAAATAGAAGAAAACCTTGGCTTCGCTCAAAAATGCTTTGCTTTTTCTTTCCTCCCTCTACTGGTAAAGTCTCTTTGCTGAGAATTTTTGGTTTTGTTTCCTGTAAAACAGCCTTTGTGTATTTATAGTGCTTGTGAGGTAAAGTTCTGATATGTGTTGTCTTTAAAAATGCTGAAACAAAACACTGATTTCTCCAAACTTTTTCCCATACTGAATGGGGCTTGAGTTAAGCATCAACTTTAAAAAAACTGTGAATGGGAATAGTGTCTATTTTGAATTTCTAAAAAACAACATCTTTTAGTAAACGCATTGGAGGGCAAATAATGTACTTTTCCAATCTATGCCATTTTCTTTTAAAAAAAAATTTTTAATTCACTATTCCCTCCGGTGAGACCATGGAGAAGGAGAACTCTGCTTGGGGCAGGGTGCTCCTGGGCACAGGGGAAGGTGGCCCATGGTTGTGCTTGGAGGAAATGCGGGACACCCAAGGCCATGCCACATTGGCGTGTGTCTCCATGTCTGGAGCAAGGGAAGACTCATCCTTGTGCAGGGGCCACAGGCCGCAGTGTTGCTGGACAGATGGAGGATCAGAAGATGAAAATGGGTGTGTTTTACCTTCCATGGAGCTTTAAGCTTCAGAGGAAATAAAAATGGGAAAACAATTGCAAGCATCATTAACTCTGCTGGCATTGCAGTCACTGAAATGTGTTTTCCTCAGTGTTTCCTTTCTGTGGGATGCAAATTTTGCATTGTAGAGGGGCTTATAAAGAGAAAATAAAAATCTCCTTTTTCATATTCTGACACTTTTGCTGTATGTGAATATTATGGGTTTATAAAGAGATGTTATTATTGATGTATGTCCACATAGAGATTGCAACAATTTCTCTCCTGCTCTCTCCTTGCTCTCTCCTCCATGTATCAGACATTTTGAAGTAAGCAAAAGAAAAGAGAGAGAAAGAGCATCTTTAAAATTATTGTAATCTAAGTGCTGAGTTTTTATGTGATAGTATGTTTGGTAGCTTGCACTGGGTAGAAAACCAATGTCTATTAAGACATGTTGGAGAGAGAAAAAGTGTCTACCATTTTTTGTCTACATGAGCATTGTGTGTTTTTCCAGTGTTTATTAAGATGCATCTGGTCTTACTGGAGGAAGTTATATGATGAGTATATCATCTGCAGAATTTTTTTTTTAAAGAAAGAAAATCAGTACTTGCTTTTGCATATAAAATTTATTGTTTTCTAAAATGTTTCATTCTCTGAAAATACCTTTTGTGGTGCTTCTATAAGATACGTCAAGAGTTTATTTTTCTTTCTCACCATCCTCTGTCTTTTGTCTGTGCCCTGGCATGTGCACAACCTGCAGAACCATCTCATTTCCCAGGTTGGGATTTATGAGAGATCCAGTTGCAAGTCATCTGGGCAAAACTGCACCAAGAGATATGAGAGTACAATACAAATTGCAGCTTGACCCAAATTAGCAAGTCACACCTTGCCAGCAAACATTCATTGATTCTTTGACCTTGCAAAGCCACAAGCACACCAAAGGTCTCAGGCTGTTGAGTCTGGCCTCTTGTGAAAGGGAAGCATTCGTAGGAAGCAATCTGCATGATAGAGCAGTGTACCATTACCTGAGAGTAACTGTATCCTTTACCTTCAGAACCAGAAAAGATGAGTCTAAGTTTCAGCAAGTTTATGAAATGCACAGCAAAGCCCTCAAGCACAGAGAAGCAGCCCAAAATTCTCACATTTCGTAAGCCTGTCAATGCACAGGTGGATGCTGACATGATCAAGATAAAGACAGGCGCTGGGGGCTGGTGATAAAAATAAGAACTCCAGTTTCTCCTGCAAAATGCCGATGAGACCAAGTAGAAGCATCAGGTAGGAGCAAGGTGAGTTCAACAAAATGTGAAATTCTACCCCCTTCTTTCAGGAGGAAACTGTAAAAGTTTCAAGTATACTGTTTTGGTATTCTGTAAGAGAAAGTCACCTTCTGGTTCAAAATTATTTCAGTTGGAAACTTGATGTAATCTTATACATAGAGTACAAAAAGTGAAATATATACAAAACTTTTAAAACTAATATGTTTCAGTTTATGGTCTTTTAAAATTCCTTCACCAAGTCACTCATTTTTGGATGGATGGGAGCTTATCTTTAATAAGAAATAAAGTCTGCATCAGGCAGGTGGGCCTGTGCTGCAGGGTACTCCTTGGGAACAGAGCCAGGCAAGTTTAAAACTGAGAGATACTTAAAACAGGAAGTCGGGCTTTGCATCTTACACTCAAAGCCAGGACTGGCATTTTATAGTGGTGGCTGCTAGAGATAGGTTCTGACCTGAAAACCTCACTCCTCTTGGAGAGCAGGGACAGCTCATACACTGAGGCAGATGGAGCTGGCTGTCTGTCTGTCTGTTGTCTCTGTACATGCCTGGCCGTCTGTCTGTCTGGCAGACTGGGATGCTGTATCAATACCGAAACCATTAGCTGTGTGATTGGCATTCACCATATTTTGGATGAAAGAACGGTAGGTTAACCCAAGGTTTTAGCAGTGTGCTGGGCAATCTTCTCTCTAACCTTATCACACTTGCAGAGCCACCATGGGGAGAGGTAAATCCCCATTTCCAGAGCCTGCAGTGCAGACCCAGCCTGCTTGGATCAGATCACCCTGAGTGTAAATCAGCAGGCTTCGACCAATGCCCACTGCCACAGCAGCTTATTCAGATCAAGATATGTTTCTTTTTTAGCCAACGTGCTGGTCTAGACAGCCATGTGCATCAATGGTTCATCACAGGGCTTGGGGTGGCATTGCAAGCCAGCAAGTCAAGGTAATGCAAATGGTCTCCAGAAACAAAGGTGCCATGGGGAGATTTTTATTTATTTTTTATAAGAGGATCTGTTAAAGTTTGAGAGTTTTAGAGAGAGTAACAGAGTACTAAGCTTATTGAGAGCATTTTGTTTATCAATTACATTGCTGCACTTTGGTAACCTGGGTGCTGGGGAGAGCCTCCTCTCCTCTTCCTGTTCCATCAAAGTAGCTCTATGCCAGCACTTGTTCATCTCTGCTGATGGTGTGTGTCCTTCTGCTGTAAGATGCCCGTAAGAAATGACAGGTCCTTGTCCTATCCAGGGTCACTGGAAATGCTCACTGCAGACACAACCCCTAAGTACCCTTTGGTCTTCAAAGATACCTGACACTGATCACACTTGGACTCGTGGGTCTGGTTGGTTGTGCGTAGAACATCCGTGTTGAAAGCATTCTTACACTTGCACCTCTGCTGGGAGCAGCTCACCACAGACTCTCCCCAGCAGCACCTGCTGCAGCTGCTGATGGTGCTAAATCACGTAGCAAAACCCAGCAAGGGCGGCAGCAGCTGACACTTCTTGGAAGTCCTCGCCTCAGTTCAGGGAAAGTGTCGAAGAGGAATCACAGGCCACCCAGGGCCTCTGCACTGGGGTGGGAACGGGACACTCGCCAGCAGCCCAGCACTGAGCACTAGCAGCATATGGACAGCAGCACCTGGCCCTTGCCCACTTCTTCAGAGGCTGCATTGATTTTGGGGGCTGCATGGGGCGCTTGGCACCCCCCCTGTGGCACATTCTGTGCCAGAAATCCTCCCCATGCTCTGCTCCCCAGCCCCTCAGCGTCATCTATTGCTGTTCTGGGGCTGCTGTGGAGGTAGTGGCAAGTTTGCAAAGGCTTTTGGTGTGAGTGGGCACTGAGCCCCATACAGGCTGGTGTAACCTAATTTTCATACATGCATATATCCCCCAGTTTGGCTACATCTGGGGAGGAAGGTTTCCCTTTTGGTTGTAATTGACTTCCTGCTGAAAATCTTCTCAGAGCTGTTCTTGGGACTTGAACTCATAAGGGGGGCAGAGAGGGGGTCTTGGTGTTCTTCACTTTTTCAGAGAAGGAAAAGTGCTGGGGGTTATTTCCTTCCTTTTAAATGTGCATAGACCTTCCTCCTGAGGATGAGCAATGAGCACACTGCCTCTCCAGTGCTGTTCTGTGCCACGGGTGGTGATCACAGGGCTCCAACATGCCACCCACCAAGCATGTTCCAGAGGGAGCAAGTGGTACCACCAGTGATGGTGGGAGAAGTCTGCATCTGAGCAGGTATAGCCATGGCCCTCGCCCATCCCGTGCACGCCTGGAACCCAGGCTCTGCCACAGCCTGTGTCAGCAGGGAGCTGTGCAGCACAGCCTCCAAATTTCCCTGTGAACCAAGCTCTTCAATAAGCAGAGCGTGAAGAACCCCATCACCAAAGGTCCTCTGCCACACAATGTGTGGGCCAGGCAGTGCCCTGTAGACTGCCAGTGCCCCACAGCAAAATGAATCTGCACTGACCTGAATCGGCATTAAAAATAGATCCCGAGATACAGGACTGGGGAGAGCGGAAAGGCAAAGCATGAGCTCATTGCTGCTGCTGACTTTTGCATTTGAATAGATTTTCTTAAACAGTAAAGAAGCAGCTAACATCTGGTTAGACTTTTGTTATGGAGTCCATGTTTTAGCACCATAATTACTGTTGCATTCAGAGTTTTCCTGAATTCCCTTATTTTACATCTCATGTAGCTTAATGAAAGTGGCTAAGAGATTTAGCTGAAAATGCTTGTGCAATATTGATTAGTAGGATAATTTTAGGAATGTTTGGTAACTAGAACACATTTTCTGTTTCATTAGAAGAACTTGTTTTTCTAAAAAGTGTCTTTTGATTTTGTGACCTACCTTCTCAGCTAAAGATGACTTTTTCAAAGTAAAGGTGTGGGAGAGTAAAAGAAACTAACTGTACCATGATAATGAGGGAAGGCTGTGAGAGCAGTGTGAAGGCTGTTGACTCTAGTTGCCTCGAAACAGGTTTACAAACAGCTCCAAGAATAAATTTGAGTACACATGAATAGCAAGTGCATTAGTCACATTAGGGCTTAATGAAGTGTTTATGAAAAGCAGCCTTGTAGCACTGTCCTTCAGAAGTAATTCACTAAGATGGGTCTGATAACATGTTCTGGATTTAATTTGTCCAGTGTTTAGGTCACTTAGGAAGGGAGACAAGGATAGGATACCCAACATTGTTTCAGGATTAACAATCAATTGGAGAAAATTAGAAATTCTCCTGGAGCATCTGTGCTTTATCAGACTCAACTTTGCGTGCCATTAATTCATAGACACCATTAAAATCAAGAGTAGAGCCTACACTGAGCTCTGACTTTCACAGAAATCTTAATAGGAACAGGGCAAGAAATGGGGACTTGAAGAGAGATTCAGTTCATAACAAATGGAGGCTTCCAATCACTTACCATTTAATTGCCTCAATGCATGGCAAAGCACTGCCTTTTCTGCCCCACCTTGGACACTTGCCCATGCTGTTTTACTTTTGTAGATGACCTGTGATTAGGGAGTCTGAGATTCTAATACTGCCATCTCTGCTATAATCTCTACGGTCATTATGGAAACAGGGAACTTGCTGTGCTCCCACCCCTGCTGCACCAAGTTCCACCAGCTCCCAAGGGTCATACGGAGAACTGAGGAGTCAAATGCTTCTACTTTGCTGTTGGAGAAAAGCAGTGTGACAACTCATCAGCAAGCCAGATGTCTGAACTCACAGAGTGGCAGAGCTGCACCAAGCAGGAACAGGAGCTGGTTCGTCTTTGGTTTTGGTTTCGTTGTGACCCCATGTAATCTGCAAGGGTAGAGTGGGCTCTGCATAGATGCTGAGGTGGGACAGAGTCAGTATCTAAATGAATTATCTGCCTGAATACACTGAAGAGAATATTTGGATTTAATAGCTGAAGTGCTTTGCTGCTTCTGAAAATACTGGCAGCTGCTTTAAAGTCTTGTCTGAGCTGTTCTGTATGCCCTTTTCTAAGCTCTAGAGAGTGTAGTTATAGCTCTTCCCTAATACTGCATAACAAATACATGAAAAATGGTATCTTCTGCTGCTGAGGTAATGGGAAGACCCTGCTTTACATCAGATTGATAGTTGGAGTGGGTTTATTGATTACAGCATTTCTGAGGACTATAAACTTAGAGAAGAAAGAAAAGTAGTTGGATGCAGAGGTTAAGTCTAAAGGTACTGTAGATTTATCATTAGTGTCACATACTTGTTTATATTAATGCTGCAAAGAAAAAGCTGCAATGGCCTGGATGCTGAGAGCATAATGGCTCTGCTCTGATTTGATTTTCTATGGAATTCAAGATTAAGGCCACGTTTGAAGAATAGCTTGGATCAAATAGGTACATGCAACAGAAGTAATCAGATGAGACTGTGTTTGCTACACTGAAAAGCTGCTGTCCCAACAAATCATTCTGTGACTTCACTAACTCTCAGGGCATGGAAATATTGACTGATAGATGCATGACTTCTCCTGAATTATCACTTGCCTATGTGTACTAATGTAGAAAATACAGACAGTGCCTATTGTTTGCCAATGACTAGAAAAATGATTGATATTCTAGGTTACCTTTGCAGTTTTCACCAATAAAGGCTGGACCAGCTTTATGCTTTCATTAAGGAATAAATCCAGCACAGACAAAAAAGTCTGTTGGATACGTCAGCCTCTGCACTGTTACATGCCAATTTAGCCAATATCATGTAGTGCAATCTCTCTGCAGCATGAGAAAATGAAAGAATTTAGAGCAGGTTCTTTCCCTCAGTCTTTCACAAAGTACGTTTCCAGATCTTTGCTATTCAACCTATTCCGCAAATAGGAGGAACTAATTCCGTGTGTGTGTGTGGTTTATTATATCAGGGTGTTTATTATTTTTACATAACATTGCTGAACTTTATTTGAATTCACTAGTTCATTTACTTTGTGGGAGAGGAAGTCTCCTGGGAAAAAAAATTAGTTGTAGAAGCCTGTGCAGAACAAGCAGTATGCTTCATGTTTGAATCTGGAAACCAAGACTTCTCCTTTCAGAAAGTCTGGGAAAGAGTACCAATGAACTCTTACACATGGGATGACTTTAAATAATCTTTCTACATCTGGGAAGCTCCAACATTAACAGAGGACCTACTATCTTTGGGGAGCATAAGCAAGCCTTTATAAAAGGATGAAGGAGTTTTGGACAAGGAGGACCTGTCCAAGATCAAAAACCAACATGCTCACAATTGTTTGAAACATTTTGGCAGTTGCTGTATTTTAACTTGTTCCCTTTGTATGTAATAAAAACCTTCATTAAAACAACAAATAACTAGTTTGCAATGCTTATCTGGCCTTAAATAAGGTATTACCATCATGGTATTTGAAAGTTACCATGGTCATAGAAAGGACTGTTCCTTAAGTTTTGCTTTAAAAAGCTAATCCCTCAGTGTGCCTTTGATCCAGTAAGTTTTAGGAAGCAAAGAACTTACTGTGAGATGCTGACATTTCCAAACTGGTCTTTTATAATGATCTTCCTCCATATCTGAATATCTTAGGGAGTGAGATCCCTAATGGACCTCCCAACCTCCATCTTACCTGTCTTCTTACAGTAAAAGAACTCGGCACAGGGCACAAATATGTCCTCTGCTGGGACTGATTCACACTTCTTTTGGGGAGTGGGAGGGATGGGAAGACACATTTTATGGTGGAGAGGAATCTTACTGGCATTGCTAAAGTAGTTCTTAGAGAAGAGAGTTGTGCAAGAGAGCTGTGTCCAAGAGCATCACTAGAAAGCATTCCCTGAGGAACAGGGCTGGAGTCACCTCACCCTTAGATATCTGTTTTGGACCTGCAAACTATAAAAATGGAATGACAATTAACATGCTCATTCCCCCAATTATTTTCTTCTAGTTTTTCATTGTTTTTATTGTTATTATTGTCTCTTACAAAATACCCAATATGATTACTAAGGGCATGAAGCCCTCGCCTTGCAGATCATGTGATAAGTAGCATAGGTCAGGGTACTTTTAGTGGAGAAAAAATCACCTGCTCACAGTGTCCTTCAGGAAGTGGGGAGACGTCGTTCTTGCATGTTATCTCACTGTATTTCCTGTAAGGCTCAGCATGTTGGTTGGAGTAAACAAGGGTACACCCAGATGAGTGCTGTAGGTTGTTGTGAGTCAAAATAGCAGGTAGCTCACATTATTTGTGTACAAAGTTTCAGTTCCTTAATAGCATAGCATATCTTGACACTAGGCTTACAGATTTCTGCGTTATGTGGGAAGAATGCATGTTTCACTAGGAAAGGTTCCTTAAGAAGATACAGATCTTCATGCTTTGATTATAAATTCTGTACATTGAATAATTTATGTTAACCAGGATTCTCAAATAAAACCAGTGAAAATGCAAATAATGCTTCTTCCTTTTTATGAGAAAGCTTCTAAGAGCATATAAATATTTTGTTAGAAGCTCCATTTCAGCTAGCAGACCTTCAGAAATTAGGGCACTGAGCTGTAAACTTCACATCCTGTTTTTTCCTTAATACCATCTGGGGAAAATAATGGAATCTAGGCTTTACTGTCTTTCCACAGATCATAGACAAGCAAAAAAGGCTATCGTTTGCTTTGTTGTGTTGAGACTTTCACCATTCATGTGAAGCCTAAACCTTGGGTTAATCTGTGAACCATGATGACTTTATTTTCAAAGCAGCAAGCTTAACTTAAAAGCTCTGTGTGACTTGAGGTTTTGGCTGCCTAAGGCTGCTCTGGTCTCTAGGTCTCCTTACAGTGGCCATATCTCCTCCAACTCCTCACCAAAAGGTGCTACACTAACTCACTGCCCTGGCAGGAGAAACAGAGATGGGAAACTGACTCTAGACTTTCTTCTTCACAAACATTGCAGCAACATCTATACCACCAGATTCTTTTTTTAGATCTTTTGTAAATCTGATGTGTTTTATTGACAAGTAAGGATATTTCATCTAGACTCTCCTCAAATTACTAACATACAGCAGCCAAGGAGCTACATTTCACAGCCTCTGCGATGCAGTCATTGCAGCACTGCCACAGGAAGAGGAGACCCGTCAAGGCTCTTTTTGCCACAAAGGATTTAGATGTTATGCAGAGGAAACAGCAATCCTGTCCATTTTGTTACCTAATTCTGCACCCTTCAAAAAGAAAAAAAACTTCTGGGTCTTTCAAAAATGCAGCAATGTGGTAGTTCATGATCTCCATCTTGGTCTGTGTTTTCTGGAGCCTCCCAGCTGATTACTGCTAAGGACTTGAGTCTTCTTTCTTACATTTAATGTAACAGGAATAATATTAATGGGGTTTGGGTGTTTGTTTGCTCATTAAGCAGTCAGCAGGAGCTCACTTAATGGAGCACAAACTCACAGTTATTACATTATCACTTAATTATTCAGCCCTGACATCACTGCATCTTCACAGCAGGCACCCTGACAACTTGGAAAGGGGTGTGTTTCACTTCAGCCTTGTGCATCTCGATGAAAATAGGGTACCAGGAGTGGCTGGAGGCATCTCTGTGCCACACTGATCCTGCCTTACTGCATATAGCCTTTTAAGCCAGCCAGGCCTTCACTGCAGAGTACGAGCCCTGGGAAGTTATTCTGAAATAGTGCAGCTACAGGGAAGAGTAATCAGTGGAAAGGAGCTGCCAGTAAAAATGTCACATTGCTGTACAACTGTGCCTGCTGAGATATTTTTAGGTTATTTAATAGAGAGGAAGGGAGGGATGGGTGCTTTTGCAGTGGTAAAAAGTTTCTAAATTTCCTGAAATCTCAATTTTTTAGTTAATCCACAGGTGAAACAAATTTAACACCATGAAGCTGCTGTTTCTCTGGGAGTTAATTTCTGGTGCAGACTTCCCTCTAGTCCTTGGGGAGTTAATTGTTTTTTGTGCCTTTCCCAAACAAAATCTTGTCAAATGGCCATGCAATACAAGCCAGATTATCCCACCTCTCCACAAAGCTGTGCTACTGGGGGATGCTGTAGGGTTTTTGTTCTCATGGTGGAGTTTTAATCACTCTTCTTTCAAACATGCAGCACAGCAAAGTCCAGGCGGTGTAAGGTCACAGCCGAGTCTCTTTGTACAACAGCTACATTGCCAAAGTCAGTCATTGTTCAGGTGGCAAAATTGGGGTGAGTCAATGCTGTTCAGCTTTGCAAGGTCACACACTAGCTCACTACAGAAAATGTGGAAAAGCAGCAAGGATAAGAGGCAGGAATACTCTGCTCAAGGGCCTGTGGGGTTTTTTCATTGTTCTGTGCAGAAGAATATGTTCTCTTAGTGCTTTCTCAGGGGAAAAGAAAAATCTCTTTGGGCAGAATTGTCTCTAGCAGAAATGATTGGCAGACTCACACAGAAGCACATTCCTGCAGATAAGTGATTGCTTCTTATATAAGGGAACAGCTTTTGCAGGAAGTCCTGAATGCACAACTCTCGAACATCTTGTATTCAGTGTTGAGAATACATGACACAGGAATTTGTATTCACCACAGTGAGAGACTTGTGAAGTTTCTGGCAATGACTTTATAGATTATGTTTGTTGCTGTGTGACTCTGAGATTTAGAGGTGATTTTAAAGGGTGATGTGTAAAGGCAGAAATGGTTTTGTTCCACTGATATTATACAGGTGTCTACCTTTGTGTTGAGTTTACAGATCAGAGTCTGAGAATTTGCAGCCATAGAGGGATCTCTTCCACCTATTCCCTTCTTTATTTAACTTCGTTGTTTTCTTTTTGTTGTTAGCAGGACAACACAAAGGTCATTACAGTTGGTAAAATTCTTAAAGCCTTGGTTTGTTTAGCAGAAATTACTCATTTTCTATTGCCAGAAAATTGCCTGAGGAAAGGACGCCAAGAATGTCAGGGGGAAATACAGATGACCTACGGGTAACATGTGAGGCTTGAGGAAATGGCTTCGATGACTTGTGGAATATTGAGTATTACAGAAGAGTGATCCCATATCTGTAGATAAGGTTGGAACTCTGCCTATTGAAGAGGTTACTGCCCGGTATGATTTCACTGAGTTTTTTGGATCTTTGGGGTGTTTTGAGTAGACTTTAGAAATCTTTTGATTGTCTTACTACATGGAAGGCAGACATGGGAGGTACGTCAGATCACTGATAAATTACTGCATAGTCTGCATATTACTTCTGTGGAAAGCTCATGGAATTTTCATGAGGAAAACGTCCTCTGTATGCAACACAGGAAAGGCAGCAGGTCTGGCAGAAGCTGGGCAGCAGGAGCCCTAAAGTCTGGTGCATGCAGATGGTGGGATTATGAACCCCACAGGAGTTTTCCTCAACAAGATGCCTTCATTGCATATTTAACCTAGATAATGGCATTTGGGAATAAGAATCCCCCAAATAGTTAAATGTAAGTAAATTCCAGTGTAAGGAATTGAACTGGCAAACTAGAATCCAGGTTGGCATCACATTCAGTCTTTTGGGGCTTAGGGCGTTCTGCAGCCACAGTATCTTTTTAACATTGAACAAATGACTCAAAGTCATCCTGTGACTTCTTTTCCTGCCCCTACAGTGTTGCAGGGAGAGTTGATAAATTTTTCCAGCCACACAGGGAAAGCATGATCCTAATTCAATTATTTATTCAATAAACAGTTTCTGACTTTCAGTCTATAGCTTTGTTCCAGTGGAAAATAGCTATAAACATCCAAGGATGGTGACAACTTGTACTAGTATCTGGCATCAAGACAAATCTATTTTTGAGAAAAGGAGGAGGTGCCTCATAAACCCAGGACATTCTCAGACAGTCCCTGTGGCCAGACACCCACTACCTTGAGAAGTCTGAGAAGCTGCAGCCCTAGAAGGGCTTTGACAGCTGCATGCTCTGCTCCAAGGAGGCCAGATTTCTCAGACATCAGGTGTTAGCTGTGCCACAGCAGGATATACTTACTTATCTCAGTGTTTCTGATGCTGATGCTGTTCAGAAGTTTGTATGTGTTACCAGTGGAAGGGAAAACAACTACAAGGAGAACAGTGTTTAATAATGGAAGTGCAGAAGTGACACCAGGAGTGGTATTTTTCTAACTTTCAAGGCTCCTACAACAAGCAGAATACCTCTGTTTTATGCTTTATTTTTGCAACTTCACTCTGCCTTCCACCTAGAAAGTGAATTTTTTATTCTCCCTTAGTTTGTTTTGCTCTGCTGTCAGTCAGAATTGTGGCTTGTGACCTTTTAGGGCTGTGACCAGGGTTTCCTGACTGTGCATTAGCCCAAGCTATTTCATGCATTATTTGACAGCATAGAGATGAAACAACTAACAGTAAGTTAATTGCAAACATGACTCTTGCAAGCTCTGCCTTGCAAGCACTCTACCTTGGGAATTCATCTGCTTCTTTAACTTGATACAGAGAAAGTCTTGTCTTCATTGCTTACAAGTGTGCAAAGGGATGGCTAATTGAGCTCTTGTCATCTTTGTTGCAAATGAGACCAGCATTCTGGAGCTGTAGTCTCAAGAGCACTATTAATCATCTTAAAGTGTCCTTTTTACTGCAAGCCCAGAGTAATGTAGGTTGATTAAGAAACTGGGGAGGAGATGTGTGAAAACAATCCATCTGACAGATGTGCCTATGGCCACTGGATCAAAGAGGAAGGAAAACTTGCTTTCTCTGGATTCATATTTAGAGCTATTAAATGTTTAAAGAAAATTAATGTAGCTAATGTAACTACCTAAAATGTTCAAATGCGACCTAAAATGTTCAAATGTCCAACACGACCCCTCACACAGATGGAGCTGCCTCTAAAATACCCCTGTGAATTGAAGCAGGGATCCCCAGGAAGACGGCCCTCCCTCCTGTAGCATGAAGAAGAGCAGCCCACTCTTATGTTCTCACTGCTCCTCCTTACTTTGTCCCTCTAATTTATTCCTGAGAGGCTGAGGCTAACAGGGTGTGATAATTATGTGCTGACTGCTCTTGTTAACCTTCAGTGACCTACTCCTGTTGCTACGCTGGCAGGATCCCCCCTCCCCACATTACAGGGAAGTGACAGAGGTGCTGCTGGTGCCTCAGTGGGTGGCTGCAGTCTCACACGTGAGTGCAGCCATCTGTGCTCCCTGTCGATCTAACACGTGTAAAATACAAAATTAACATGATGAAGGCAGTCGGGGGTAGGTTAATGTGAAGCTGGAGATAGATTTTTCTTCCTCTGTTCTTTTATTCTACTGTTGTTTTACCACGATCCTTTAAAGGGTTTTTATCTGCTGTATATTGATGCTTCTAAACAGTGCTGCTTGCTGAGAAAGCTCTGCAAGATGTGCCTCTTCAGGGTATTTAATTTTGATACAGGAATCTCATGTATGGCAAGGTACAAAGGTATTATTAACAGGAGTTACTGCACTGTGGTTCACATCATCTGCACTTCTAGAGAGTCTGGGATGAATCCCACAGGGAATTTAGGAGCTGCGTTCCAAATAGTTATGGCTAGAACAGAGAAGCAAGGAGCTGCCAGCATGGCTGGTACTTCCCCTTTCAGCAGAGAGAGGACAAGAAAATGTAAACCTCTTCTTTCCCTTGTCTCCACCAAGGGATGCCCTTCTGGGTCCACTGGCAAAGGGCTGGTACTGATCTTTGCCCTAAGAAGGAGAAGCACAGTTCAGCTGACCTGCTAGGCAGAAGAGGTAGGTGCTGCAGTCTGATCCCAGCCCTTTGTGGCATCTGTGGGAGAAGCAAGAACACTGTATCCTTCTCCTTCAATCACCTACAACAATTGCTGTCATGAACAGCTAGATCACTTTTTTATGCCTTTTGTGTTGTGCACAGAAGTCTTTCCACATGAAACTGAGCAGGATTACTCATGATAAGCTCACGGATGCTTTAGCTTTCATTTCCCTTTTGCCCTGACAGAACTGATTGTCCATAAAAGATAGTTTTATTTCTTTAGCTTCCACTCAAGCGGTGAGGTGAGGGTGCATCTGGACAGCACAGCGCAGTGTAGAGGCTTTCCAGGTCTTGTCCATAGCTGGAAGCAGTGGGCTGATGTTAGCATGGTGTTTACCAGGGCTAGCTTCCCCTCTCTCCCAAGAATATCCCTGAGACTGCCAGCTGAGCAAGAGGAAGCTGCACACTCCTAGCAGATGTGCAGTAACAAGGGGCAATTTAAATTTGGCTGTGCTGTCCAGGACCCTCAGTATATTGTGGGTCCTGCACAGGAATGCAGTAATAAGGTGGCAGCTTATCCTAGAGATATCTGAGCTACCTGGAGAGCTGCACTGGAGCTGCCCTCTGGCTCCTGTGAAAGTAACTTGTGGCCTTTTGAAAATATAACATGATGCACCAATAGTTTTTCACGAGCCATATCTTGCCCCTCTACTCTGACAGCTAATATTAACACCAAATTATCCAGACCTCTTGATCACCCTTGCATAATGTAAAAAATTATGCACGTTTGAAAGTTACTGGACATATGAGAATGGTTCATATTGGGTTGTCTTCAGATCACCTGGGAATGTCCTCAATTACATCCTTGTATGACAGTCCTTTATCACAACCCCCTATAGCCTCCAATCCCACTCCCTCAGAAGAATCTGAATCCTATCTGTGCAAAGGGTTGCCCTCAGTTGGAAGTTAAGATCCTATTGAACACTTTTCTGACCAGACCTAGAAAGCTGTCCCCATGCTGAATTTCTCAGGTTCATGAGACTTTAGGGTTTAAAATGAAAATCCATATGAGTCCACAGATCCACTGCTTGCCACGTGTGCAGATGTGAGGACTTTTTCATGATTTGTGTAAGGGTTTATCCAGCCTACTTGTCTGTCTGAATTTGTTTTCAGGTTTTTACGTATTTTTTTAATTCTCAAACTGTCTCTCCAATCTTTTAAAAATGTCATTAGTAAAGTTTAACAAGTGCACCTGTGTTACTAGCTATCCCTGAAGGTGGAGTAACCAAGGTTCTTGTAAATAGATCCCTTGGGGTGGATTAGTTATATGACACTGAATGGCTGGTGTTCATATATATATATATATATATATATATATATATATATATGGCAGGTTTATTTTAGAACAATTTGGTTGCAATGGGAAGGAGGTATGTATGTTTTGGCTATTAACTACAGAAATGCAACAATATAAAAGTATAAAGATACCACTTCAGAAAATACATAAGGAAAAGAAAGGAAGAGAAAGGAAAGATAAGAGTAGCCAGCAGAGAGGAAAGATATCACCACCCATGGATCCAGTGACAAGACTTCATTGTTCAAATTTTGATGTCCCTTGGTCCAGATGATGGTCACAGCCTTGATCCATCAGGGGTGGGGAAAGGCCATGAAACATAGATTTCAATGGGTTCAATATGTTCAGGTGGGAGCATCCAGGTACCTCCCCTGGGGGGAGTTTTACACTGTCTGTTCCAACACTGGGGATCATGCACAGTCCTCTCATGGAAGGCCCCAGAAATGAGTCTGGGGGCATTTCAGAGGTCTTTGATGGGTTATGACACCCTCTAAGCCATGACAGCTGCCTCTCACCGGCGTAGCTGAGCCATTTCTGCCCCACAGGAAGGGATGAGCACCTTCAGGCCCAGGTATGATTGTCCCAGTACTTCCCAAAAGCCAGTTGTACAAGAGTGGACATTGTGCTCACCCGCTCTGCACCTGGGCTGTTCTTATGCAGATCAGAGGTTTCCCCACCAAACATCCAAAAACTCTTCTCCTCCTCTTTGGCTGGGGTGCAAACCTGGCCTCAGCAAAGCACATACAGCTTTTGCAAACGGCCAATTTGTTGAGTCATTAACCATTAACATTTTAGTCTCTCACGGCCTGCAACCTAAGGGAAAGCAAATTTGAAACCAGGGACGAGTGCTTCCCTTGCTGGCTGGAATGGCATTTTATTATATGCATAATGCACTGCCCCTGTTGAACACCTGCATTCTACTCATGAATTATCTTTGGATACGTACAATGGTTTCCATTAAGTCATTTTCTTACATGGTTGGCTGTATTAACCCTAATTCACCAGTCTTTTCCACACCAACACATCTTTGTTTGCTCCACTTGAATAGCAAACTTGAAGTGTCTCAGCAAAGGATGCTCAGCTACATTTACATATTGACACAGAAAAATAGTAGTTTTATCTTCAAGCAGGATCTTAGCTCCAGGAGGATTAGTGAATGAGTGCATGGGAATTAATTTTGACTCTTTGTTTCTTCCTTTTTTTCTGATATCCACATTTTTATTTTCATAAATGCAGGGATGCACCTGATCAACCTGACTGTCCCTTCATGGAATACACTTCTTCTGAAAATGAAAAAAAAAAGGGATCCATAGAAATGTAGTCTGAAGCTGCTTTCATAACATAACCTCTCCTACTGCATCCCTAAACCCCAAATTACTAATTTTGCTCAGCCATGAGGCACAGAGAAAAGAAGAAAGATCAAGGTATTTTTGACAGGGAACTTGAAGCAAACAGGGACAAAAAATGAATGAATAACTGAGTTTACTCTTATTTAAGCAACATTGGGAGAAGTCCTTTGAGTGACCTCCACAAAGCTTTGCTGAGGCATCCTTTTATACTCTTCTAGAAGATTAAAGCTAACTTTCATAGCTTTAAATCTCCTCTTTCATAGATGCCATCTGTTATCATTCTTGATATGCGTAAAAGAGAGCTGATTAGAGAGCCACCTTGAAGACATGACTTTATCAAGTCATCCAATTTTGGAGAGACATAAAATTGCTGCTGGTTTTTGGGCATTTCTCTTGGAAGGGTGAATGAACTGATTAAGCTGGAACTGTCATTGGCTTTTTATTGCCCACAGAACCAGCCACTGCCTCTAGTGAGATGACAGAGAAGAAATGCTGCGGGCAGCTATTTCAACAGCACTTTACCAAACAGATTATGCACGATTTGTCTGGCATTGAATCACTGGCTTGTGTAAACACCAGACGCAAGTGAAATCTTAACTAAAATGCTGTGTTCTGGCCCGTGAAAGCAATAGATTATTAAAGTTAATGCTACTGTTACCTGTATGTGTTATGTGATTGTATTATCCTCCCTGCCTCCCCTGGCTGTGCCAGGGGCTGCTCTCACACTCAGAAGCTGCTGGTCTAGTGCCAGAAAAGGGTGCTGCTGCCCATGCGTGCTTTGCTCTTGGAGTGGGCTCAGAGGGAATGTTCCTTGATGTGTCCAAAAATCAGGTCTTGCTGTTTGATGCCCTGAAGAAGGGCCTGGGCACCAGCAGCCTTCCTGTTCTTTCTCCAGTGCCTGCGCCTCTGTCTTTAGGGATGTGCTGAGTTTAAGATCCCCAGGGAGAGGCAGGCATGGGGCCTTGTTTTGGCCAGAGGAAAGATGTGACCATGGCCTGCTGGGGTGAGTGTGGAGCAAGAGGGACATCTGCAAACATGCACCTCATCAAGCAGCACACGTGCAGACGTAGTGATTCAAGGTGCTTGGCCCTGAAACAGCAAAGCATTCAGGTGCTGGGTGACAAACACAGAGCCAACAGGACTTTGTAAGTGTTTATGGTAAATACAGCCCTGGGGATGAAGAGGATATCCATGAAGATGATATGTATTCATGTGCATACGTATAGGCACCCCACTAAACTTTTCATAGTCTCACAGCAACCACGTGCCTGAACCTACGACTACACTTGCTCTTGCAAGACCTTGCTTTGGATTTTGTTTCTGGAAGGGCAACAAAACATTTGATTTCCTTCCTTTCAGCTCTTGGAAGAGCTGCATTATCAAAACACTCCCTGCAGATCTGGAGAAGAGAATGGGGAAAGCTGTATGCAAAAGGACAACTGGTGACAGTAGTTCACTGCAGATCTGCTGTGATTCAGGGATCCAAGACTGTCAAGAAGAGTGGATGGTTTACCTGAATGGTGGGGCCAACTGGCCAATGGCAGAATTAATTAATATAATTTGCTTTACAAACAAACAATAATATAAATACCTCATGTGTGTTCAGGCATGAAGGCTGGTGTTACAAACACTGCGTGGTGCAGAGACTGAACTGACAGGGAATTAGGGATATATGATAGTCTTAGGGATTTAGTCACAGACACAAAGAGGCTTTGGAAACTGAGCTACTTCTGCATCTTATGTACTGCCTGGCTAGGGTGGAGTATCTTGTCCTGTCCAGCCTGGGTTTTTTTCTGCTCTGCACTTATCGCAGCCAGCAATGCAGTGGAGGGCTGCTTGATTTCTCCTTCCAGCAGCCAGATGTGGCTCCTCAGCTGGCAGGGAAGGAGGAAGAGTAGCTCGTGCTCAGCATGATACCTGCTTCATGCACCAAGTAGTACATCAATTGAGGTCAAGGTCTAAGGCTTTCCAGTGCTGTTCTGCCATGAGAAAAATAATTCAATTATCTGGCAAAAAATATGACATAGAAGTTCTGAAATATGTTTCTTCTTGGTGAAAACACATAATTATGGAAAGTCATTATCCTTGCTGCAGAAGAGCTGTATCTTGATGCTTTAGTAATCCAAAGACAAAATGTGAAGTACCTGTTTCAAGTTCTCAGCTTTACTTAAGCCATCTGGGATCTGCACAAGCCATCTGATAACAGGTTTGCACCACTGGTCTGTTAAATGAACTTCATTAACCCCCCACTCCATAACAGTGCCTAGCTTTGTGCGGCTTTCTTTTTCTATCATGCAGTTCACTGAGTTACCAAATATCCAAAAAACCCAGCATTCTCTGAGGCTGGAAATGGCCAGAAACTATAGTTTTGATCAGAGAGATCTTGAGTCTGAACTTTTTAAATTAATCCCCTGTTCCTTCTGGCCTCTTTAAGAGGGGAAGGCTTGCAACCTTCTTTTTTATTACCGTGGCACCACATAGCGAGGACTGAACCAGCTTTTCCATTACAAAGCACTTTTTCATTTCTTAGCATGCTGAAGCCTGGCACACAATGCTAACCCAAGATGCAGGAAGGTTTTTTAGCAGCTTAAAGCGAATTAAGCTTTCTTTGAGTTTTGGGAGAAAGCAGGGTTGTTTGTTTCTGAGGGGGAAAACTGGGTGGTTTTAGCTGGAGCCTGGCAAAATTGTGCATGTATAGAGCCAGGAAAGCCTGGTTGTTTTTCAGGCTCTAAATATACTCTTTCCCCTCACTCTGACAGAGATTTTATTTTTAAAAACAGACAAGATTCCAGCAATCTTAGTTCTTGCTTTGAATAAGTTCCCTCTTTCTTTCACGTACTGCGTTTGCCTTTTTTTTGTTTTCCTTATTTTGCCTTGCCAGTTCAACACTGGATAGAGCCATCCCCTGTCCTAGATTTATCCGCACAGGAAATCCATCCTGTTCCCACTGCAAGCAGCTTCTTCAGGTCACCCTTAGCACAACATTCTCTAGAGAAGGTGATCACGAACAACATACACGTAATCCCTTCATGATTTCCAGGGAATGCAGAGAAGGCTCATGCTGGTCTTGTAGTAGCTTTACCAAAACACAGTTCTGGCCTGAGAAACAGTGTCAATGTAATGAAGATGCAGGGCAATTATTTACAAGTCCACTTTCCTTCTTAGCTCCCCCCACCCCAAGATGTAGTTCTCATTCCCCAAAGAGGGAGTGGGCTTTTCTTTCCTCCATCACTTTTGTTGAGAAACTGTTAATAACACTACTGGTAATATCATGTGCTTTACGGTCAGTTGCCTCTGTTTTATTTGTAAAGTATTCCAAGATGCTTGAATAAGTCCAAAATACCCTCCAGCCATAAACCATGCTGGAGGAAAATTGATTGCATAAACTGAAGTCATTAGAGGAAGTAAACAGTGCTAAGCAAGATATATGAAAGTATAAATCTACACTGCTGCTTTGTCCATTTGAAGATCACTGTGCAGTATAGATTTATGATCTCTAGATTAATTTTGACTTAAATTGGTTTCTGACTGTGTATCAGATGTTATTTTCTTACTAAAATTATGTTTTACAAAGAACTGGATTTTAAAAACTTACATCCATCTAGTTCCCTTTACACCATCTGCAGAGGCATTTCACTTATTTTCACTTTTATAACACCAATACGACAGAAGAAATGTCCAAAGTGTGCTGCCATTTATGTGCTGCCTCGTCCTAAAGGCAAAATTGTCTGTGTGGCCATGTGCAGTGAGCATGATGAACATTCTGTCAATGTAGATCCACCCTCAAAAACTAGTCTAAGACAAAATCCAAATGGAAAATTATTAAAAATAAACATCCCTTCTCCCTAAAACTACAACATGGAAAAAAGTCACCCTTCTATAAGGTTAACCGTTTTGTGTTCCTTGGAGCATGCAGCTCTCAGAGTTATCTGCCAGGGGGAGTTTTCATCAGTATGTGCTTCATCCACATGTAACAGAGGGAGGAAGCTGATACAACCCATCTGTTTCACTTTTGAGGTGCAGAGCTCAGGAAGCTGATTTGCCCTGCGTAATTTGACACGCTGAATGACAACGCCAGGAAGAGACCTCAGGTCTCGTGTGTGCACCACTCTGTTCTCACTGCCTGAGATCAAAGCAGCCTCTTTCCTTTGGTGCATCTGTCACAGACAAGGAGCTACATAAATAGCCTTGCAGCAGCACTTGTGCTCTGACAAGCACATGATTCAATCCCTCAGAAGAAAGCAATGCTGAGCATAGTTACAGTTGTAGTCAGAGGAAATGTCCCATAGGAGATACTAGTGTCTAGTGCACAACCTGCAGTCCCATTTTTCAGCCCCAAAAACTTGAAGCTTCAGTATCATTCTTTTGGCTAATTGTACCACATTTCCTACATGAGGAACCTCTTGTGGCATCACTTCTGAGTCTTGTCAACAGTCCTCGCGTCACTAAGACCACACCAAACACACAACAGCAACAGAAAAATAAGTGGGTGGGGGTTTTCCCCCTAATTTTTATGAGCAGGCTTTCTTTTTGATGCAAACAGAAAGCTTTTGGTTGGGGCCATAGCATAGAAGTCATATAGAAGTCACATTGTGCAATTGCCTCTCTTGGTGGCGCACAATCAGCTTTGCTGGGACACCACCTCTGTGAGTGATCTGCTGTGTGTGTGCATCTGTAGGAGAAATTTAGCTGAATACTGCAAAGGTGATGAAAGTAAGGACTCGAATAAAACCTTCAAAACCCCTATAAAGCTGGTTTCTCATTTTAATAAAAGCTGTAATTCTCTTTTCTTATTATATAAAGTAACTTTCTAGCTCTAACAGCCAAGGACAGAAACCAAATTAAATAAAAACCACTGTAATTGTATGATGCAGGGACTGGAATACTTTTGGTGTCCTTAACAGTGTTAAACTCCCATTTAACAAATGAAAAAGATTCAATGGTATGGTTTGGTATATTACCTACTGTAGTATTAAGGGTTGCAGACATAGCAAAAAAAAGCCCAATCTTTTGAGTCAAGGCACCTGCTAGAAATTAGTTCAATAGATCCAGGCATGAGGATTCAAATGAAAACAATCTCTGAATTCATAGTGAAAATTCTCCAAATTAATTTTGTCCAAATATTCCCTGGCCAATGGGATCCCTGACCACCAGTTTAGCACTGACCTGGACTTTCATTTAACTTTCCTTTTTCAGTATTGGCAACCCATGCTCAGAGACCTTTATTAGAGAGCATGGTGTACCCCACATCATATTGATGGAGTTTTTGATGAACAGCATTAAGTGGAGATGATACATACCTGCCTCAAACAAGCTAAGGGGGATCTATAACATGGTACAAAAGCTTATCGTGCACCAAAACCCAAAGCTACTGTGATATTTCAGTCCTGCTTCTTGTTGAAACTTAAGTTTTGTTGTTACGTGTTACCTCATGTAAGTTTTGTTTCCCATGTACTTCTCCAAACTGGTGAAAGCCTTGTGCAACAGAGCTGGCACCCATCCACTGAGGAGAACAGACTCTGCAGGAGACACTGCTCCAGTGCCTGCCAGCCTGAGAACTGCCGTGGTTAAAGGATTGGGCTGGGAAGTAAAAGAGAGAAAGTAGCCATCCTTGCTACAAGGAAGGGGATATTTCACACAAAAACAGAAGCTAACAAAGATGAACCTTTTACCAACGATGTCAGGCTGTGCTGGGAGGGAGACAGAGCCATCTCTGTGGCCACATCCTCAGGACACCCTGAGCCAGCAGAGGAAAGGAGTTGAGCCAAGGAAAAGCAGTGAGACCCAGCCACAGCACACTGTTATACCCCCTTCTCCCAGAGAAGATAACCAGGCATCTTAACCAAGATTAAGTGCAAGAAAATCTCCCACTGGCTGCTACAGAAGCCTCCATTTAGAGCCCCCCAGAGCCATCAGAATGACACTTGTGGGTTTGGTCACTCCATGGGCACAGCTCTGTCCTGGCTGCATGACATCCCCACTGAACTTGCCCTGAGCTTGCTTAGACCAAGGACATCAACGTTTGGTCACCACTGAGGACTGAGGGGTTCCTTCCAGTAGGGACATAGGAACACTCAGTCCTCCAGGACTTCTGAGCCCACTGGGTATTCTGCAGGCAAAACAATGCCATTTGGGAATTGTGTTAAAAAACCCAAAAAAGCCTCAACCACATCCTGCTTATTAAAGCCTTAAGGCTGGCAAAAGTCATCATGATGAGCTTTCCCCACCTCTTCCTCCAGTTACATTCATCTTCTTGTAAGGCCTTCTTGTATGCAAACAATAACAAATATGCCAGCAGTTTAAAGCTCATTTCCCCAGCCTGCCTAGGAACCGCTCCAAGTCCTGACATTTACCCGATCCAGAAGCTGTTTGATTTTGCCAAGGTTTCTCCAGACCCCGCACAACACATTCAAAACCTTTACTTCTCAACCTGCACCATACCTAGACAGTAGCTGTTTTTCTTAAAGGCAAACTCGTCAAAGCACAGCAGGTATTAATAAACAGCTGCTGCTTTTCTTCTTGAGCAATGCAATGAGAAGATGCTGAAGATCTGTTTACATGATCCTGAAAAAGCAAAGTTCTTCTTTCTCCCCAGAAGCATTATTGATTTAATTGAAGAACTCCTCTGGGGAAGGGGCTTGCCTGCAGAAAGGTTACAGTCTGTTAAGAAAAAATTATCTCCATCAATTGTCAGCTCTTTAACCTAATGATGACAATCTTGAATAGCTTGCTCTAGTCTGCAAAATTACATACAGCACTTAATTAGATTAATTAGCAAAATAGAGTTATCGTAAAGAGTCTGGCTCTATATTTCAGTGCCAGAAAGGAAGAGGGGAAAAAAAGGGGGAAAAAAGTGTGTACATTAGTCTGAATGAAACCTGTCACTCATTAAATACTACCTGGTAACTGCTGTAGTTTGATTGTTGAATATTTGTTTTCACGTCTATTCCGAAATCTGAAAAACAAGCTTTAAAAACGTCTCTTTTTTTGATGGATACTTTCAGTGAATACAATTTAGGATTGCTTGCTGCTGTCCTTCCAAAGGGTAGTGTTTCAGAACAATGACTAGCAGAGAGGTGCTGTAAAGTGAGGCAGCATGAGTCAATGAGGTGGCTCTCTGACAGGTTTCTCAGGATCATAGTTCTGTGCAAGCACAAGCTTGACGAATTTCTTCAGAAAAGCATACTTTAAAAAAAAGAAAGAAGTACATAAAATTATGGTCTTTGCCAAGCCTGAGACGTGTGAGACTCAAAGAATAATGTTTTGTGGTTTTGCAGTATACACCAAAGTGAGTCAATGATATGTTTCATATTTCCTGCTGGAGAGCATCAAGACTCACATGATGTTCAGCAGCAAAACCCAAGCCCTGGTCTGGGCTTTGTTTATTGAGCATAAATTCCTGTTTCACACTGAAGATGCCATCTGCTCTTACTGTGTCAATCAATGTTTCAGAGTCGTACAACATCATTTCAACCAAATGATTATTGCTAAAGGAGTGGTACCCTTTAAACATGAAGGATGGATTTGGATCCCTGTTTTCATGTAGAAATATTAAAAGAATTGTTCAGAAACTTTCTGAATATTTGACTTTGTTTCTAAGTGTGGTAAGCTGAGAAAGTTCCCAGGACAGAAAAGCCAGAAGATCTGTAATACTCCAAACGTATAAATTGTTATTATCTGTCCCATCATGGAAAAAAACCATAATGTGTTATTTACACTGGTCAGCTGGGTGGGGGGAGGGAGGGGCAATTGAAGAGTGATGACTTACTAAATTTCAATTATTTTACCAAGCGAAATGTCAAGTAAGCTTATATTCTTTGACAAGATTATAACTTGATAATTTTGTACATGTGCTCCGTGCCATGCCGGATATCTTCAATTTTAAAATAATTTAAACTATCTAAAATTAGTTTGATGATATTAATATGTAATTAACTTCAAATGGGAAAACACCACCCAGAAGAAGTGTTTCTAGGTGGGTGCCATGTAGTACCTGATGGTTTCTTTCAGTTTCTTTATACTGATCTGAAAATTAATATAATTAAATACCCAATTTACAAAGAACACATATAACTGTGTAAATAAGTGTAAATGAAAGTGAGGTGAAATCATTTGTACAGATGGATTTGCATCACTTGACGACATGACAGCATTAAACACATTTAGGAAAGAAAAAACACCGTGACTAGCAATGGAAGCTCATGTGGTATATCACTAGCAGGGATCATGTCTCTGTGATTGCTGGAAATGTTTTCATAGTGCCAACACCAGAATTTATGCTGAGAGATCAAAAAGGATTAATAATGGAAGTAAAGGAGTGACTTGAGGCATTGACAATGCACTTCTGGAAGATACTTCAATCTGATACCTAATATATGTTTCATCATGATTAGACTACAGGAAAAATTTTGGATTATAGTGGGAACTGTGATCTTGGTGGGTGAGTGAAAGCTCAAGGCAGACAAATTCAAACTCAAACTGCAAGTTCTACCAAGAGAAAAACTAGCCTTTGAAAAATATAACCTACAAAAAATGTTTAGTTTTTAATTTTCATCATTTCAAAGCTCTGAGGAAGGAAGGGATGTAGACTTTAAAAACTGTTGCAGGTGAAGAATCTAGACAGGAGAACTAGGTGAACTTGACTTTATATGTGGTGTTAGGCAGACTAAATTATCTGAAGTGTTTCAACCTAAATTTCTGAATACCTCTTTTTTTCTCATGTGTTGAAAGGGTATTTGCTAGAAATTTTCAGTAAAGTGGATCTGAGACCAACTTAGGCCTGCACAGTGGCATCCCTCATGTTGAGGAGATGGAGCTGTGATGTTTTCTCTCCTTTTCTGCAGAGGTGCAGAGTAAACAGTGGCTGGTCAGATCATAAATATAGCTGTGTGGCAACTTTCAAGAAAGGAGGCAAGAGTGTTATAAATAGGGGTAGGCAAACCAATTGAGATAAAGTTAGAAACAACCTCAGCCTGGACCACAGACCAATATTTACACAAAATGTGTGGTGAAATTGGAATATAAATAGCTGTCAGTGGCTAAAGTGGGGATGTTTTACATGAGTAAAGCACCCCAGGGAAGACATCTGATGGCTATTTTAATAATGACTGACAATTTCAAAGATGGGGTCCCAGAAGTGTAGCCCCACAAACTTTGATTTTTAGTGGTGCTTCTCCATTTTGCGAATTTTGGTCTACGTATAGCCATTCCCAGCAGCAGTGATGACATCCATCTTTTGCTTACCTGGAGTTCCTTCTAAATAGCACGTGAGATCTCTCAGTGAGCATGGAAGTAATTTAGTTTTGTTAAGTATCCTCAGGGAGACAATCCACAGCTCTGCCAGTGGGTAGCCATAAATATATTGTGGTGTATCCCAAGTAACATGTTCCACATAAACCATACAGAGCCTTCCTGCCACATCCCAGGATGCCAGCACACCTATATTCAGTCCCACAGATACTCAGTCATGTGTTCATCTGGGCTCAACAACACAGTATGGTTTGAGGTCTACAAAAATATATTTCTTTCTCAAAATATTCCAGGCCAGACCAAGCTCAGCTCAGTCTCCAAACACCCCTGAGATCCCATTTCTCCTCTCAATTACAGGCACTAAACAACTCTTCCTCTACATGTGATGGGCTTCCTCAGGGAAGCAATTTGGAGGCTGAGCTCAGCAAGCATGAAATTTATGCTACTTGGAAAAAGATGAAATTCTGTTTCTTAGAAGGGTGTTGGCCACTCTACAAGGCAAAGCCATTTGATATCAAAATTTTCCTGGCTCAGTAACAGAACAAGCAGTAAACCAGTGTGAGCATTTGAAGGTCTCTGGAGATAGACAGCTCTGCGATGAGCTGAGAGACACGGAAACTAGGAAGAGCCCATAGTGGATTTCACCTCAAAATGTCTCTGATGCACATGATATGTGCAAGACCCATGCACAACATCTGCTCATACCCGTCTCATGCTCTTAAGTATTTGCACAGACTTACATTTTAGAAGCTCCTTTACTTAGGGGCAGCCTTCTCTAATGCTCCAGCAATACTCAACATCCTCTTCCTTCATCAGTGCTGCATGCCAGCATCCAGGTTGGCAGAGCAAGCCCAAGGAAAGCAACCAAGTAATAAAAGACAACCGTTGCTGCAACTCTTTTGAATTCATTGCACTTTATATGAACAGCCCCTCATTTGCCGAGTCCTCTCTGGCTGCAAGGTGCAGCACAGGATGGATGAGGAGGTTGGTCACAGTCCTTCCTACCTGAGAGTGTGCAAGGCCTGGTGGAAGACAAGCCACATATGTGTGAGCTGCTGACAACATCAAGCCAAAAACTGTGGCATTGGTGGGGAGTGTGCTCACACCTAATGTGTGGAGCCAGTGAGAGAACAGTGACTTGCAAACTACCCAATCCCCACTTTATTGTGTTACCAAAGGGGAAACGCCTGACCACCCTCCTGTCCTGCCCTCCACTCGCTTCGTGCATGTGTTGGATGCAGAGGCAGCTGCTGTGCCGGGGCTGAGGTCTGGGCTCCTCGCCCACCTGCCCACTGCTGTGACATTAGAGTTTGAAGCACTGTGGGGGAAAGAGTTAATAAAATAAGCCCACTCCTTTACTCAGTCATTTAATCTATTCTCACTTGTGCCAGGTTTCGTTTCACAACCTCTCGTGTTGTGTCTGAAACCAGTTGGCAGTTTGAAGCTTTTGAGAAGAGTTTCACAGTGGATCATACAGTATGTGGTAATATGTCTTTATGATACAGACTCGTGTTTTGTATTTCTGCCCTTTAGGCCTTCCTGCTGAATGTAAATTTAACTTTGTTTTCAGCGTAAGCATCCTTCCAACTCCAGATCACCTCAGCATGCTTCAAACCTCTGGAGAAGCCTAAGATTTCAGCTTATGTTTGCAGTTCAGCTGACTACAACAATTTACTTGAGAAACAGTTGGCAATCCATCCTACTTTGTCATCTTCCCTGCTTCGTCTGCAATGTTACAGCTCTTTCAGTCCTAGAAGAGCTGTGTGCATGAGGAAAAGAACAAAGTCCTACTGATCAGACATTTAAATGCCATAAAATGTCACAACGTCAGATAAACTTCAAGATCTTAAAAAAGGATTAAAAGTGCAGAGAGTTTATTGGATGCTGACATGCAGTTAATAGCACTTTTGCATGCAATGACTTCACACACTGTTTCTGTGCAGTTTTAAATGTCATGTAAGTGTATAAATTCCATTCAAACATAACCTTTATTATGAGAGCATCAATAACAGGAAAATCTAATTAAAGAATAAAAGGCTTGCTGGAAACATAACCTTTTTCATATTGAATTGGTAATGAATTCATAGAACTCTGTGAAGATATTATTTCAGAGGAGGACTGACAAGCACAGAGAAAACCCTGCCTTCTACCACATGGTTTAGAGGAAGTTCCTTCCCTCTCTTCAGCAGCCCATCCTCTCCCTTTGTAATCCTGAAGGAATTATTTTTCAAAGTGGTTGCATCAAAATACATGAAAACAGCAGCTAGACCTTTGAAATCCCTCTGTTTTGTCAGCTTGAATCATCTGCACTGGGACACTTGTCACCTTGCCACAGCCTGTTACACCCAAGCCTGTGGCTGATGAATTACAGCTCTGTGAATCGTCCTGTCTAGCAAATTGCCAGCATATGAGAAGGAACCAAATATCACGATCAGCATTACAGAACACCATGGACAACGTAATAGCAGGCTACATTTCCCTCGGTCAGTGCTTACCCCAGAAAAGTAGGCCATGGTGTCCTTCAAACCATAATGAGAATTACTATGGAGAGGACTGTCAATCTACATAACAGAAGAAATGAGGCTTGACAGTTCAGAAAATTGGGGATAAATACAGTAGCAGAACCAATTACTGCAAAAGGATTCATTTTTTCCTCCATGCTCAGTCTAAAACAGCTAGAAATGACGCAGTGTTACCTGATTTTGACGAAATATGCTTATCTGTTTCTAGCTGTTGATTTTGCCTGGAAAGACAGAATGTGATAAAGTTCTGCTTAGGCTCTGTCTCCCTAAACCACAGTTAAGTCCAAGCTATGAACATGCCACATTACACTGCAGATGGACAACCAGGATAGGTCTCATCCCTTTCTGTTTCTTTTATTACATCCCTATAGAAACATTATAAATATAAATACCACTACATATAAAAATAAAGATATTTTTTATCTTGTTCTCTGCATTTCCAAACATCACTTGCTTTCCTTCTGGACTGGTTATTCATAAATTATTACTCTTCCCTCCAGACTAGTCAAAGATATTACAAACCACTTGATACATACTGTAGACTGACACTGAGAAGAAAGGTTCAGAAGGGTATCTGAAGAGAACCAGATTTCAAGTGCCTTTCTCTGTGACCCTCTGCTCCCTAATATTGCAGGGCTCCCTCACTCCTGTTTCAAAAGTGTTTTCACTGTCAGGCTCCAGCCCCTTTCTTTCTCAGATCTTGCAGAATAGTCCTTCCTGCAGCTGATCACAGAATCACAGAATGGTTGGGGTTGGATGGGACCTCTGGAGGTCATCTAGTCCAACACCTCTGCTAAAGCAGGTTCACCTGGAGCAGGTTGTACAGCATCATGTTCAGATGGCTTTTGAATATCTCCAGAGAAGGAGATTCCACCACCTTTGTTGTGGGCAATCTGTCCCAGTGCACGGTCACCCTTACAGGAAAGAAATTGTTCCTTATGTTGGGGTGGAACCCTCTGTGTTCCAGTTTGTGCCCATTGTGGCTTGTCCTATCACAGGAACCACTGAAAAGAGGTGACCCAGGATGAGCAGTCCCATCACCTTTTCAGGGATTGAGGAGAGGCTGACTGGCCGGTAGCTTCCTGGCTCCTTCTTATCCTTCTTGAAGACTGGACTGACACTACTTTTCCTCCAGCCCTCAGGCATCTCTCCTGCTCTCCGTGACCACTCAAAGGTGATGGACAGAGGTTTAACAATAACATCTAGCACTCATGTGTGCATCCCATCAGAGCCCCGTGGATTTGTGGGATCAAGTTTGCCTAAATGATCTCTAACCCAATCCTCCTCAACCAAGGAAAATTCTGCCTTTCTCCAGATTTTCTCTATTGCCTCCAGGGCATGGGATAAAGCTGCAGTTGCTGGACCCTGCAGTTCAGCAGCAGGTCATGAAAGCTGTAGTAGTTCATCTGTGCAACTCAAAAACTGCTCTACCCTGCCTCAAAACTGCTCTGTGGGGTGCTTTGAGCCCTGCTGAAGCCCACACCAGGTCAGTGGTATTTGTTGGAGGAAAGAACAGTAGCCACAATGGAAACGCCAGGTTTGGAAGCTGTTGGCACTGGGGAGAAAAAAAAAGAATGTGACCAAATCATGTTTCTGAACTCCCCAAGAAGAGTCTGTAAAGCATACAGCAGCCACCAGCAGCCCTGCTGAGCTAAAGACATCTCTTGATGTTAGGTGTTTCATGGATACCTTGCTACACCACTGGGAAACTCATTTAGATACACAACCTGGTCTCTGAGTTCCAGTGTACAGTCAGGGCTCATGGGACTCAGTGCAATCGTGTGCTTCTGAATGGATCTGAAATCTGTGGGCAATCCTTCCTACTGTCACAAATGCTGAACGGGGGAGGAAGCTTGTTTTTAATGTTTGTGATACAATAATGTTAATTGTAAGTCATATGCACTAAACATAACACAGAAATATCTACAGAAAACAGAAGATCTCCTGCAGCAGCTGCCACTGGGCATTGACTTGTACCAGTTGTTTCAGCAGATAACTTAAAGTTCTCTCAAATGTGATGAAATAGAGGTTATTTAAGGCCCTGGTGCATGACATCTAATCATTCTTTATTTCGTGTAACACACTATAACTCTATTAGTCTGTATAAATTGCGTGGTATCCTTGTTGAGCTTGCTAAGCTGGCCTCAATGAAATCCTGTGGCTGTGACTATTAGCTACTATAGGGAAATCCTTTATGGATTTCAGCATTTTGCAGCCTTTTATTTCATTAATGTGTTTCGCCATTTACCTACTTTATCTGTATTTGAAACAGCTCAGTAAAACCTATGAAACAGCAATATTGAATATCAAATATAGCCATTCTTACAGCGTTATAGGTACTATTACTTGCAGCACAGATCCTAAGATAACTTTAATCAGTCTCCCCTAATGAATAGTCTGTGAACAGAATCTTAAATGCAAGGGTCTAATTTTCAGAGATTCAGCACCTGGGGGAATTGCACCAACGTCATTTGCAAGTTCTGTACTTTAGCAATTTACAAAAGCTGCAATTCCAGCTCTCTTATTACTGTGTTATTTATTAACTATCTTTCTAGTTTGTGTCTAAGTTTGTACAAGGAAGTATGTACATGGCAAATATAGCACTGCTGGAAACTGGGTTGAGGTTGTCTTTTTCTATGTGGATTATGAAAGCTGTGGAGGTGATTGATTTTTAGAGCATATAGTGTTCCCACCCATCATGTGCATCTCCACCATTATAGGTGCAAGTTGTCTTTTCAGGGTCCTACTTTTGGATCATTCTACTTTTGGTAATGTAGCTATGATAGGCAAAGTACATCACTGATTAGCTTGAAACACTCTGTTCATATTTAATCATTGTTCTTGTAGTTTTCCTCTGGGCTTTGAGCTGTCGCAGATATTTTATGTAGGTAGAAAATGCCATTTTTCTTTTGCTAGAATTCTTCTGGGGAGATGCTGTCAGAGTGCTCCATCACATGTGACAGATCATCACTTACAGAGAATTATCTCTAATACAAAATTGAGTTTTTATCTTGAACTGTCGTGTCTGAGAAGTCTTGGCTGTGACACAGGGTAGTGAAAGGAGCTGGATTTAGTAGCTGATTCCTCTTCCAGGACTGAACATATCCTATCTCCCATACCCAGTTCTGTCCTTAATCTCGTAACAGCTGCCACCTCCCCTTCATGGGCTAACAGGTCTCCTCAGTTAATACTATCTCCAGTGCAGCCTCCCCCAGCATTAGGCTGTGCTCACATTATAGTGACCAGATTTTCAGTCCAGAATTGTGTTGTCACAGTGCTGACATCACTACTGCTCTTCATGCACTCTGGCTCTTACTATTTGTCAGTTATTAGCTGTTAAAATCATGTTGGAAACAGTGAAAATATTCAGTTGTCAAATCAATCCAACAGTCTCCAAGCAAATAAACTTTGAATACTAGTTATGAATCAAGGCTCAAAAAAAAAAAAAGAGTGAAATGTATGCTTCTGTACAACTGTGTGACAATACATGCAAGCACAGAATATTGCACCCTAGAGAATGATGTTTGGGAAATGCTGTTTTCAGACTGCTTGCTGACTGCTCCCTGGCAGAGGCATGGGGCTCTGAAATGCGGTAACAGCCACCAACCTCCTGGGAAATTCCCTACTCACCTCCACAATTACAGACTCCTGGTCTAAGATGTGATCCTTATTTCTCCATCCAACAAAATTGCTTTTTTTTAGGAATTCTGGCACAAATAGCAGCACCAGTACATTACATAAAAAGATATTTGAAGATTTTGTTAAATATTCATAGTTGGAAAATTTAATCATTATTTGGCTAAGGATATACTAAAATCACAGCAGTTATCATCAGTTCTGGAATTCAGAACAGAGACAGCTGAATCCTAAGGCTTTTTCTAAGATTTCTGTGAGGTTTTGCAGTTTTTTTATGCAGAGAATAACACATCTGAGAATAAAAGAAGTGCTCATGCCGTGAGCCGCAGTATAAAGTCTGTATTTATAAGAGTGTAACAAATTCTTTTCTACTCTCTTACTAGACACGAAAAATACTGGAACTCCCCAGGACCTGGGACCCCACACAGACATGCTTAGTTTGTAATCAGCCGATAGGATTTGTATTTCAAAACCCTCTTCACCAATCAGTAGCACGTTTAAGAATGCCTGCTAAGTACATGCCACTGAATAGCTATGCAGGCATTAGTGCACTTTGTAAAACAGCATCTAGTGAAACCTAATGTACGTGGCATTCAAACACAGACTGCTGCTGCCTTCTCATGAAGCACTTATTTAAGTCAGTTTATTTCGCTTCTAGCCACCTTCTGAGGGGCTTATTTTTTTTCTGCCATTACACAGTATGTTTCTTCTGCTACTTTAAAAAGTGGTAGATGTCATTTCCTCCAATTTATCGATGGAGGAAGCTGAGGGCCAGAGAACAAAGTGCAGGCCTTGGAGTTCCTGCACTGTTTCCTGGCCGTGCTGCTTCCCTCTCCCAGACAGTCACCAATGCACAGGCCAATGCTGCAGCCAGCCAAGAAGAGTCTCTGCTCCCCTGCATTTATCTCCATGGAAAAGAGGTAACTAATGAAACACCCAAGCTTATTCAGAAAGATCTTCTACAGACTGCAGATAGCTTAACAAGGCTGGATTGCTCTGGACAAACAGGAGAGGTTCCATGACAGCTGAATCACTATTTGGTCGTGCTACTCCCACTGCAGTTCAAGTTGCCTCCTTTCATACCACCCTCCCACGCCACCTCTTGAACACTCACCTCCTCATCACAGACACACACACCCTCCTTCCTCTCAACTCTGCTGTGCCAAAGCAGCACTAAGTGGGAAGTTCTATGAGCTCAAGTGGCAAAAGTATGAACCTCAAAGCAGTGCATGCAGCTAGCCCCAAAAAGAGAAATTAAGAGTTTGGTGTTTGTACCTCACCACTCTCCCAGCATCACTGCTCTCTTTGCCACACCAGATGATATCGTAAGTGGAAGAAATACTATCTTTTTTCTCAAAGTACCAGTAGCCAACGGGAAGCATTAGGGATCTGTCAGGATGGCACTGGGACTGTGTCGTCCTCTGGTTACCCATACTTCTGGGCTAATTTTTTTTTAAACACCCAATTCTGCTTGTCTTCCTCTATGCTACTTTTCAGTCCATAAGTGCTTTTCAGCTTGGGGCTGACTACAATGGATGCTCGCCTAAGCCTGTAAGGACTTGTTGTTCTCTTGTATACAAAGTCCTATTTCTAATCTTTCTGCTGTGCTCCTTTTTGCTACCCTGTGTTTCTACAGCCACCCACAGAACAGAGGTGATGAGTCAGAAAGGGAAGTTTAATAGTGTCCAGAAACAGAAATAACTAGAAAACCTCAGGAGTTTTACTTAGGCAGTTTACTGCCTTTTTCTTACTGAGAACAAACAAGTTGTAATGACTAAGGAACATCACACAGGTTACTTTTGAAAATTATCAGACTGATCTGTGCCACAGCTGCTTTCATAATACTGAGAGCAACAGGAATCAGGGAGTGTTGAGAATGGTGGAGGGTTTGATTGAAGTGTTTACAGGAGATCAAAAGACTGAAGGTCTTTACAGGATACATGCAGATTTATTAATCTTTAAACCAAGTTGTTAATACTCCATTTAGAAAGCTTAATTGGTCAGAGTGAGTAGGTGTGACCAGAAAAAAAAAAGTGGTAAAGTCCTACACCCATTATAGTTGAAAGAAGCTAGCTGATGACATCACCAGTTTCAGAATTCTGCTCATGGTATCAAAACCCCATGGGCTCACCACCATTCAGCAGCAGCACTCCAACTCTTAGCTATATAGGGATAAAACAATTTCACAGTGAGGAATGTGCCTTTGCAAGGGCACACTGTGCCATGATTATGGCTGTATGATTACCTTTCTTGCAAATATCATGCTTTGTATTAATTTTTAACCTTCAATTAACACAAGTGCAAACCCAGGTAGGATAAAGCTCATTGGAACATTATTACACCATGCACAGGACACTCAGGAGCTTCCTTGATCTGTGCAGCAAATGAATATAACAAGAAGAAATCAGCATTACTTAAACCATCCATGCCAGAGGAAACTATATCAGGAATTCATATAAATGGAAAGGATACTCAAGCACTGCAAGAGTGAAGGATTGGGTCCTTTCAGATTAGTTTATTTCATTAGTAGACCAGTGTTAAAATTTTTGGAACTCGCTTCCAGTTTTCACGCTGGCAATTCTGAATCATCTCTCTCCGCTGCTTCAAATTCAAAACAGGAAAAAGTGAGTACAGTAACCAGCCATGGAGTCTTACAAAATTATTCTTGTGCTGTACAAAGTAGCTGAAAAAATGGCTGACTCAGCATGTCTGCACGGGCCAGTTTGTGAAACTGTGCAGGGCACCATTCTAAGCATTTTTTGCTGCAGTGACAGAACAACATGAAGGTATAAAAAGAAAAAAGCACCTGAGAAAAAGGGGAAATTTTGCATCACTGCACTTAAATCCCAGTCCTACTGACTTGAGTAGAAGACTACCGCTGACATCAGAAGGGCCACAGCTTCACCAGTAGAGCCTGGGCCCCAGCTCTGCTTTGAAGGCTTTTGCTGTTTTGGTGGCATCACAAGGCTCAGGAGTGCCCCTTGGTAACTGCTGCTGGGGGAATTCCTGGAGAACAGAGTTGGCTCCTACAGCTGCCTGGTGTGTTCAGAGGATGGAAGACAGGATCCTGGCTCTGTGATTAAATAACCAATGGCTGCCAGGTACCACACCAAGAAAAGCCAATGAGGAAGGTGATGTCTTGAAGTGGCTACCTGAAAACAGAGGCTAGACAAGAATAAGAGAATAAAAGTAGGTATTTATTTGAAGGGCCTTCAACAGTGTGGGAGTGTAAATCCTACAAGGAGCTCCACCCAAGACGGACGCTGGGTTCTTCACACTTTTATAAGTTTGGTCCATTCGCAAATCAGGGTTAATTCTCCAATTATAATTTCAGTTAATGATGCAATGACCCCAAGTTTGCCCCTCCTCTTCAAAGGCTTTTAGTTTACACATTTTGGGGCCTGGGACAATCAAGGTGTCCTTGAAGAGCAAACCTAGAGAGGGTTTGTTATGTCTAACCAGCATGAGAGAACAGTGGTTAACAGGCCAACAAAACTTCAGAGTTACAAACTAGGCAGTATAGGATTTGAAAAATACCGAAGTTAAAATCTAAGGCATCAAAGGGAAGAAGAATGCAGATGAGGTTTAGAGAGGTGCTCCTTTTTCAAACAGGCACTGTTTATCCTTTTTCTTGTGTTCAAAAAAAGAACTGTTAGTGTCTATATGGTTAACCTGGATGTGAACTTTTCCTTTTACAATAAACTAGCCTTTTATTTTAAATTGAGCAATATATTGACATATACCCATACTCACTCAATGATTATTGGAGCCAAACAAAAGCAACAAAGGGAGTCAGACAAATAGTCACTCATATTTTGGCTCCATCTTCCACAGTTAAAAACTACATAAACAGTTCAACTGCATTACAGCACATTTAAGAAAATAAAGGCCCCAAAAAGTGCAAAGTCAACCTATGATTAATTTTATTCAAGTACTTTGCTGGGTCTTGGTTGCATCTTTCTATATAACCTAAAATAAACATTGTAAAAAAATGGACTAATAATATGGATTCAAAGAATGCTTTAAGAAAATGCAACTGAAAAAAATATACTCATACATTTGGTTTTGAAATTATCATTACTGGGCTAACAATAGAGCCAGATACGTTGCTTGCAAGTGTTTATCCTGAACTCTTTTAACATGCAATATATAAACTCCCTAAAGCATTTTTAGCTACACATCATCTTTCAGAGTATCTGCTTGACTCAGCTCATTTTAAGAATTTATGGTACATACAGATTTGGACCGAGCATGAATAATGCACAAAAGTGACCTCCATTTTAAGGAATCAGCACTAAAATCAGATCCTAACAAATTTAAAGGGTCAGTTAACTAAATACATGTATATTAACTTTTTAAAAAGGTATATTACCTATCTATATTACTCAAAAAAATATTATCTTCCTTTTTAACAAGGTAGAACAGGATCAGCTATTACATATATTGTAAGAATTGAACATGCAAAATCTCTCAGCCCTTGTCTATGTGATAACCATTTTTCACTTACTATTTTTTGCCTTAAACAAAGGAAAAACCATCAAACTGTGTTGAACCCTTTCAACGTTCCCTCACCTCTGTTCAGGTTTCAATGTGCTAAACAGAAATACATAAATGCTAAGAATACCCAAGACATCAGTTCTGATTACCTAGTTGGAGGAAGAGACTCTACAGAAATGCTTCATTTGTGATATAAATTATGTCATTCTGGAAATGCCATGCAAACAGTGGTGGGGCAGGACTGCAAAAGGAGCCTCACTGGTTTTTAGGCCTCTCTGAAGCATAATGCGAATGGTGATGACATTTTTCCACAGCCTACATCTTTCAATTAGGACTAAAGTCAGAAACAAAATTCCAACAGCCTAGGTTTTGGGATTTCTGATAAACTGACCTTGCATATTTATGGTGCAGATGGATCTTGATCTAATGCAGTTATTTTGCAGTAGATAAATCCAAATCTAAATCACATTTACATGTGATAGATTTGGCCCTGGAAGACTAATTTCACAGTGGCTCAGAATACAGTTAGCAATGTGAATTTCAAGTTGCTTCCCATCAGCTTCAGGTTCCATCAGAAGACTTTCAGCTGCCAACACAGAAAAGGGCTGCCTAAAAAGCAACATTTGCAGGTGTGTACCACAGGTTAAATGCTTCATTTTGTACTACACTGAACAGAACTCACTCCTGGGAAGATCATAACATTAAGGCATAGGCAGTCTGTAACTAGACATTGAAAGGGCTTAGCATCTTCTAAAACTGCTCCTAACCCATACAGTTTGACATTTAAAAGTGCAGGCTCAAGATGTGACATTTTCTATGCAAACAAACTGTTTTCACCCCACCCCATCCCCCTTTTAATTTTACAATGACTAGAAAATAAATGAAGCCCCTAATAATTCAATGAAGTGCAAGTGTAACAATGTTCTTGTTCAGAGCTCTATAGACTATTACAGGATGTTATACATATGTAGATATTCATTACACTATCAGTGCAGAAAGAGCATCTTGAACTGGTTAAAAAAAAAATCCATGTAGAATATATGTCTTGAAGACCTCTAATTAAAACAATGCTTTTTAACAACCATCACCATCTTCCCCTTTTCCCCCACAACTGAAGAAAAAGTGCATTTTGATCTCTGTAGGATTTCACTTGTTTTTCTTCAAATTTATTAGCTTCTGTAATTATATAGTCCATTTTATTGTTAAATCAGAAACAGGAAGAGAACACTCTAGGTTGGTATAGTCATTTTACAATGAGCATATCAGCTACAATACCTTTACCTAACGTAGTCAGAAAACCAAAACAGAATCAGAACAGCAATTGATTTATTTTTTGACAAACTTGCTTATTGAGATATCACCTATTCTGTAAGGAAGAAAATACTGAAAAAATAAAAAAGTTAAAATTTAGTTAAAAGATTTACTTGTTTGGGAGCAATTTCATAAAATTCTTTTTAATATGAGCACTTCACTTCACAAAATGAAAAACTATTTACATCATTTTGCTTGCGGTTTGGTCACATTATCTATACACATTTGCACAAGATCTTAGGCAAAATAGGTATGTATCTTCTTCTGACATAGGCTATCAGATTGATTGCACATTATCCTTTTACATAATGGCTCTCCTATAGTGCACTGAAGTCAGTGATCACTGTCTAATTACATTCTCATTTTAATTTATGGCTCAACAATAAAATCAATACCACTTCAAACCCAAATATCCAAGCGGCTGAATTACATATAGTGTGAAACATGTGGATTCCACTTTTTTAGACCTGATTTTTAAAAGAATAATTTATCTCACTAGCACAATTAACAAACTGTGCAAAGAAAGAAACAACTTTTGCATCAAACTGGTTTGAAAATCAAGGCATCTTGCCAAATTCTGTCAACTGATTTCCTGCTAGTTACATCTCATTTAAAAAATGTTCATTTCCTGATGGCACTACAATGAACTTTTCAGCACGCGATTACTGAATTACAGTATCCTTTACATATATATGCTATGTTTAGGCCAATAATGTAATTTCCATGTTACACAATATCATTGCCTTCACAAGCAGAGTTGCTACATACATTCACAGTTTCAATAGATTGTAATTAGCTTCTCCAGTTGTGCTTTAAAAGTTCCAAATATTTTCCAACAGTAAGTGCAAAGCAAATGTCCTATGCAGCTACAATTGGTCACAGAGTTATAAACTCCAAAATTAGGAGAGGAGCCTTCTCTCATTCTCCGTTTTCATCACCTGCTTTTTCAGGTATGACCTCCAGACTTCGACGAGGCTTTGAGATTTCTGCATTTTCAGTGCCTGGCTTATTAAGTCCACATGAAAGAGTGGCATAATGGATTTGCTTCAGATTCTCCAGTGCTTCATTTTTAGCATATTTGAGAAGATCAGCTTGTCCCTGTAAGGAAAAAAACGCAGTTAGAATACATATTTGATAACAGCATTCTCCTCTTCTTTTACCCTTCTGCTTATTTCAGATTAAAAGTATAGTTGTCCTGCTCAAAAAAACCCCATCTAAAAAAAACAAAAGAAAGACAAAAGCCAAAACCAAACCAACCAATCAAACAAACAAACAAAATCCCTCCAAAAACCAAAACAAAACTCAAATATGGATTTTTCTGATATTAGAAAGAATCAAGCTCTTTGCTGTCTCTGAAGCCGATTGGCAGCATCAGCAATGGGATATGGGTAATTTCTGCCTAACAGTTTTCAAGAAAGTAATGTGTGCTGTATTTTTAATCCATGGGGACTATAAATGTTTCTGCATAATGAAAATTGTAACAATTGATTTTAATACTTCAGGGAACTATTTAAAGCTTTCCTGGTTTTTTGGTTCTTAGGGATATTTTTTTTCTTAGCAATGTGATTCATTCAATAGTAGGATGGTAAAGGATCAGTGCTTGTCAATGCATGGAATATGAAAATACAGGCTGACGAGCAACATATAAAAAGGACAGTGATGACAAAGACTTCACAGGGCTGTCTGCAGTTCAGCACTATTGCTATCCCTCTTTAGAATTATAGAATAATTTAGGTTGAAAAAGCCCTTTAAGATCAAGTCCAGCCATTAACCTAACAGTGCCAAGTCCACCACTAAACCACGTCCTTAAGAGCCACATCACTCTTCCTCTTCATAGCAATTAAGTTATAAGCAAAGCTGTAAGAGAAATTGTCCCAGGCTTAGGTGATTTGGCTCTTGTTCTACAGTCCTCCATCTCTTTGTATTGATTAAAGCCTTCTAACAGCATCAGCTCTCACTGGCAGACTGTGGACAGCCTTCCCTGCAGCTGGTATCTGCCTACCCTGCCCACTTGCAGGGAATGAGCAAAGCCATAGCACATGGGGAACATGTCTGTCTTACTGGTGGGCACAGAAAAGTTCAAAAACAAGAGGAGAAAGTCTGCAAGGGCCAAAGTGATTGTGCTGTGCCCACACTCCTGAGGGAGAGCTGCTCCACAGCTCACAGGAAAATACCCCTGAAGGGGAGAAATACACACACACAAGAAGTCCAGGTACTGTAGCTCCTTGAGACAGCCAGTAGCAGTGTCCAATAAGGTATGAACACTGACTGCACCTTCTCCTGTCATGTCTGATCCATCCTGGGTACATTCTTTCTCCTAACAGACATGTCTCTTGAAGACATGCTAGTGTATCTTTCAAAGATATGCTGATTCTCCTCTGACAAATAAGGTTCAAGTGCATCTTTACGTCTTGATTTTTAAAATACAGGAGGAGAGATAGAATAGCAGTCAGACAGAAATGTGTGCACTTCATGGTGTGATACTTCTGATGCTTCTTTAGCAACTCAAAACATAAATACTATCCAATGAAGTAAGCACACTTATGTATTTGAGACACACAGATTGAAAACAAATATTACTTTCTTCAAAGAAATAATGTCCCCCCTCTGCTTACCCAAGACCATAATAGCCAAAGTCTTTTTTTCTGATAACTAGAGAGGAAAAAAATCTAGAATGCCATCAATCACAGCACAAGCTTCAGTAATATTTTCTTCTAAAGAAAACCAAAGAAAAAAATATTTTTTTTTTAAATTGCATACTTCTTTCCAAACTAACAAACAACTAAAAGCTAATTTAAAACACTCCAGCACACTAAATGAGTCATATCTGGAGTGCATCTGTTTCAAGCCCAAGTTCTATTTTACATGGATTAGTAGAATATAGTTCTGGAATTTTAATCAAGTTGTTTATTATAGGCAGAGCTGCTAGCAAACAGTCTATTAATAAGGTTGCCCAAAACCTCTCAGTTAAAAAAACACCCCTGCTCTCAGTTACTTATATGCTCGCCAAACTTTAACTACTTAAGCTGATACTTTCTATGCAGGATTCTTGCCATTGGCAGGATTCTTGCCATTGGCAGGTTTGGCAGACTTCATTATTATTTCTGTTTAATATTATTCTTTAACCTTATCCATATGGTTCATTCAGTTCTGAGAACAAAGATGGGGAAATGCCATCCGAAGTTCGTTAACAATCTTCTATAGTTCCTTCCCTACTCTCACTTGGGGTAGGGACTTGTAATTCAAATGACTACAGGGTAGTAAATCCAAGTTATGAGCTTTTAATAAACAAAAATCAGATTTTGAATGTGGTTACTACAATCACTCAGGATTCCACTCCTGATCATCCTTCATCTCTTGACAGCTCCAGCAATGTGGCAAGACAATGTGTATTTCATTCCCACAGAATAATGAATGTGTGTTAGGAAAAAAGTTGTTTTTTTCCTGGATGGCTTCTCCAAGCCACCAACATTGGGTTGCCAATGCAGGCAGACAAAAAGCCAGACTAGAGGAGAGGAAGGAAGAGCCTGAGACAGAGACTCTGGAGAAGAGTTGGATGGGGAAAAGGAGGGTGCAAGAGTGATCTCTGGGACTGACCTGGCAAGAAGCGTAGGACTGCAGAAAGGGAAGCTGGACTGCACTATACAAAGCAGATACTAGATCTTACTGCAAGAGGAGATTGTGAAACACAAACACAGTGCAACAACACTGAATTTGGATCTGACAGGTGAGCAGAGAAAGGGGAAGATTAAGGCAACATTTGGGGTTGGAATACAGAAAGAAAAGAGATTGATAAAATTCACCATATTGAAAGAAGCCTGAAAATTACAGACAAGTAGAAGGACTAACAACTAAAAAGCACAGTGAATTGATTGGTAATGAGAATAAAAGCTGGTGAGAGAAAAACAAACAAAAACACTGAGCAGGGAGAAGGCTGCTGAATGCAATGAATTGGGTAAGGTAATGAGAAAATGAAAATTAACACTCATTGGGAAGGATCTCTAGAGGTGGCAAGGAGGAAGAAGAGACTATTAGGCACCAAGTGGGAACAGAACAGTGGATGTAGGAAAGTGGAGAACAAGGAATCAGGGGTTAGCAGGAATGGCTGGTTTTCAGCAGGGAACTGTGAGTGCCTGGACAATTCCGATCAGGGAAGATGAACTTCGAAGACAAAAGAGGATCAGGGCTGGATTATTGCAGACAAGGTGTTCAGACCAGGGTGAAATAGAAAAATGTATCAGTGCACGTTACTCTCTTCTCCAATGCTCAGAATTTATTTCTGAATGCCATTGAACTCAGAAAAATGTTTGTGAAACCTTGTTGTCATTATCTGCTGGTACGTCCTGATCTCAAGATAAAACAAGAGCCAACCACTGCTACCAAATATGTCATGAGCTCAAGTGAGAGAGCTCTGCACAATTGATATGGAGTGCTTAGTTCTGTTGATATACCACCATGAACACATATGCTGGGGAAATAAAACAGCATGCACCTCAAAAATTCAAGTTGAAGTCACAATGAACACTGTTGGAAAGTAATAAAATGGATCTGAAAGGCAGAAAATTTAAAAAGTCATCCAGATCTGGAAAAAGACTGCCATCACACACACTCAATTAAACAAAGTCTTTCCTTCTAGTTAGGTATCAAATGTCTCTTCTCCAAGGGCTCTCAAGATTCAGTTTCAATTCTTTATACTTTATGCCTCCTGATTCTCACAGTAGGTGTCATTGACTTAAAAGGTAAGTTAATAGCAAAGTCAGTTGACTGCAAGCTGGAACATGGGAATCTCTCGGATCTATGGACTACTCAGGAGTCTTTCACCTTCTCAGCAGACCCAAATGACTGTAGCAACTTGCTCTGATAAAATGCACATTGTAAAGTCAATACAAGAAACCTACAAAGAGCTCAAACTTTAGGGCAAGCAGATTTATCTTAAGGGAGTGCTGAAAAACCCATGTTCCAAGAAACAAAGCAGAGAGCTCAATGCTGGGATCTGAAGCAGTTGCAGAAGCAAACCAGTGTGTTTCTTTCTGTGTGGAAGGGCTGTCTTCACCAGGCTCTCATCTCAGATTAAGTTGAAACGTAAATTAATTTAGTCCTTAGTGTTGTCTGGCAAGCACACCAAAAACTTGAATTTACTTCCAGCGTTGCAGTTAACAGGCAGCTTGTGGTAATTCCCAACTCGGAGCAGGACGGATCTAGGCCTTGCAGAGTATTGGGAGAGTGCTCTCCTCACAGCAGCACACAGCAACTGCTGCTCCCTTTCCTTCACCATGGTTAAAATTCACTTACAGAACTGAGCCCTACGTAACTTGAATATTTCATATTTACAGGCTTCAGAAAAAGTTGTTTTCTAGGCAGGCATGAAAAAAGACCTTAAAGAAGATCAAAGAACAAAACTGATATTCATTCAGAAGCTTTTAGTAAACAGCAACAATAAAGAATACGGATTAATTTGAAAGCCCAATTCAGTACCCTTTATACCTCTCTGGCCCAATACGCCCATGTCATCTAGTCTGATTTATTTTTTCTTAAATCATTCTTCAAAACATTCTGTTTGTTCTGAAACTTTTGGCTAAGAGGTAGTGTTTTTATATCATAGCTTCTTAACAGTAACTAAAACCAAACCCAAAATGGTTCCTATCAGTTCTTGTACATGCAAAATGAGGTACCATTTCAGAGTCAGTTGGATATAGGATCAACTAGAATGTCTCAGCACAGCTACCTTCATGAGCTGTTATGTATTCACTCATGATTTTTCATTAACTGGTTCTTCACTAGGTGTGTTAACCTGAAAGTAAAACTGTACAGATGACATTTGAAATAACAGCATGAGCACCCTTCCCCCCCAAAAAAATCCCAAGAAACTCTATCATTAATGACTGATCTTTAGCTCAGGATCTGGAACCCAAAGCTCCTATCAGGAAATATAAGAAGCCAGTATCCCTTTCTCAAAGTGCTCCTCAGAGTACAATAGAACATTGCTTCGAGCAACTTGGTCGAGTGGGAGGTGTCCCTGCCAATGGCAGAAGGGTTGAAACTGGATGATCTTTAAGGTTCTTTCCAACCTCAGCCGTTCTATTATTCCATGACACACTACAATGTTCTGTGCCAGCTGACGTGTTCTGAGTGCAGTTTTGGAATCGGGACATAAAGGCCTTAACTTCCTAACTTCTAAATAAGGGTTTAATTAGGAGCCAGAATCCCATCAGTCCAGCAACATCAAGAGAGTAGTAGCTTCAGATATTTAAATTGAACTGGGATGTCAGAGGACCTTCCAAGGACCTACAGGACTAGGCAGCAACTATCAGAGGCTTTATGAATGTTCCATGGCTGCTAGAATTCACTTGGAGATTTGGTTGGAAAAGTTCAGATTGTATTTTAAAAAGTAAGAAGCTGCAGTCCTGTAAGTACTTTGAATGTTCCATTTATAAATACATTTTTGAAAATACTGTAGGTGCAGAACCAATGCTATTACAGAGATAACAGATGCCTTGCATGGACTGCATGCCTTGCAAGAGAAAGTAATTTACATCGTCTAAAGTGACATGTCTAAAAGTACATAGCCAACAAGGAACATATAACAAACACTGAAGTAAGGAGTCCCATCTTCATTCCAAGTACTTCCATTGAAGTCTCCCTTTGTGTTTAGAACAGCTCTTCATTGCCAAGACTAATTTACAGATGCTGTTATGTTCCTCCTACGGGCATCTCAAATTCTGAGCCTTATAGATGGCTTTTCTCAAAGTTTTTCTATGCCAGACAAGTCCATAAATTTTTACAATAGGTTGTAGGAGTCTGCAACAGCCGTGAGTGATTTTCTTTCTTCAGCAGCGTACTTTTGGCAGAAAATGTGATTATTTATGTTTAGAGAATATGAATTCTATCAGCCCGAGTAGTAACAATAAATAAATTACTAGCAAATAACTGTCTATTTGAAAGAGATGAATATTCAATCTCTAAATCAGGCAACAGACCAAATTTACTTTAAGTGATGTTCTGAAGTTAAATATCTCTGTGTATATATATGGGGTGAGTAAGAATGGGCATTTGTGCACATACACATACACAAACTGGATGGAAGCATTTCAGCTGAATTCAAACTTACTGTACTGATAATAAATTTGGCCACATGGCTTCAAATTAAGAAAAATTAAATCCTTTAAAACAGTAACTGTAATGCATGTGCATGCAAAACACATATAGATATTTAATAACTACGTCAGATGTTCTAAAAAAGTTTCCCTAGAATTAAGTTGTCAATTTTGTTATTTTATGAAACTTTCCATTGCATCAACTGTAGTGAAAATGTCCCAATTGAAAGAGAATGATCAATATGTATCTCGAGGGTAAAATGCAGCTTAATTGGTTTGGAAAATACATTAGCCACACCATGTGAGCATTGCATGAGTCCTCTGGGTGGGAGCTGAGGGTGGCACTCATGCAGGATTATTTAGTAATGCTGTTCAGAGCCACACAATAATTCCTATATCATAGCCAAGAGTCCACATATTTACTGTGTATTTCCACGTGGATTTTTGTACTATTTCAGAAGGAAGTTAATTTGAAGAAGGCAGGGAATTCATCAGATAAAAGAAATTCACAAGGTGGTTCAGATTGTTGCTCTTCTGCTCAACTTCTACTCAAAAAAATGCGGACGTTCACTTTTCATCCCTGTTCTCTCCTAGTTTTTTGAGAACTGGAAACATGGAAATGGAAAAACAGATTGAAATTATGATTGTAGAACTTTTTCTACAGACAGGAAGAGTAGTGTCTTAGAAATTGTTTAACTTCTGCTTAATTATATGACACAAGAGTATGGTTGCAGCCCACAGTTAAAGAGTGAAAAACCTCAGTGTGTCAGTTCAAACAAATCTCAGCCTTTAACTTGCTGTACCTCTAAACATGAGCAACAGCACTTAGCAGATGCCTATCTGAATTGCAGTACCTGTAAACAGCTATTAAGATGTAACAACATACCAGAACTTTCTGTAACACTCCTGTTAAGGTTTCAACACCAGGCTGATTAAAATCTCACCAATTTTTTTAACTAAAGTATTAATTATGGGACAAATTCTATCTTCCTAAAGAAAGAATCTTAATCTCTGAGTAGAAGAAAACCACCAAGTCAATGTTGAAGAGATTTTCTCAATCATTTCTTCAAAAGGAAGGCCTTTAACTTCATAATTATGTTAATCCTAAGGACATGCACACAAGCCCTTCAGTGCTCTTTGGAGCCAGACCTACCATGTGGCTTCTCCGATTCCTGGCTAACGCAGAAATCACGACTTCACATTTCAGTCACTCACCAACTGCAAACCTCCCCCCCACCAACCCTTATGTTCAGAATGTAAAGCAGAGATGAAGCAAAGGTACTGCTGTTTCAGGCAGCATTAAAATAGATTTGCCTATTCAAGCCGGTATCTGACACCTTTGACAGAAAAGAAGGAATAAGAATTTATTTCTTTGACATTTGCCCAAACCCACTGAACTGACTCTTCTCTATCCCCTCAGAAGCACAGGACTGATACATGACACATCCCATACACTGTGTTCAGGAAACTCTGTTCTGATACAGGAAATGTGATATTCTGGTCCTCTACCTATAAACAGAACCTGCATGCATATTTTTAGAATGCATTAACTGTACATGCTGTAGCAAATTTCACCACTTTTTGATTCTCCTCGGCATTGGATTTATGCAGTATAACACAAGAGGGATTGGTGCACCAAGTGACACCATGAAAAGCTTAACAGTTCAAGCCAACAGGGAAAGCTGGAGAAATACATATGCATTACTGCTTTTCCACCATAGTTCTGTGTAAGAAGAGGCGGTACGGAATGGTATTTTCAAGAAGAACTAAAAATAAAAACCACAAGGAAGAAAATAATTTTCTTTATAATTAAATCAGACTTTATAGTTTAATGTAGTGAAGAAGTATTTGATTGAGTGGGAGAGAAGAACTCTTTAGTGGATGTAAACACAAAATTTGAATAATTTGGGCTAGAAGTATAGTGTCAAGAGAATAAATTAAGGGAAGCAGTTTTGCTGTCTCTATAAATTTTGATATACTCTGCTGAGATAAAAGACCACCAATAGGAAACCTGAACTGTTCTAGTTTCCTGAGGGTCTCTGGCTGAAAGCTTTTCTTATACTTCACCATTTACTCTTTTGTCAAAATGTAAGCAAACGTGCTCAACAAAATGTAAAGAGTCTCCAGCTCATACACTCAATTTATTCCAGCTTGGATTATGAACATAATTGCTTCCACCATTAATCACCATTCATCACTGACTGCAGTAGTAACAGCTTCGCTTTTGTTTTTCAGTAACTGCATTAACCTTAACACTTACTCCCTTTCAAATCACAAAACAGGGTTTAAACAACACCATAGCTTCCTTCCAGCCCGACCCACTTGCAGAAGTCAAGACTCATTGTTTCAGTCAGGTATTAAAGATTACCAAGGATCCCTAATGTTAGAAGATTACAAGAAGAAAATGTTAGACAAACTAAATGAAGTAAGCTTCCATAACACCACAAGAGAATAACAAGTCACGTGGAGAGTCTGCTGTGTTTCAGGTTATATAAGCTAAAATGACTATGATTATAGAACTGAATATATCCAGTTGAACTGTGACACAGAGTAATGACCAGTAACAATATTAGAATGACAGTTTTGAACAGAAATATACAGTAACCAAAGGAAGACACATTACCTTTAAAATTGTAATGTTCCACGTAAAACTTTCTACTGATTTTTGCAGTTTTCTTTCTTTTAGGCCTTCTCTTGCTCCTATATTGTGCAGGTTTTCATGAAACTCCATTGCTGTGGAGAATAAAAGAGGGAGGAATATAGTATCTATTTTAGTGCATTTTTGTGATCACAGAGATAGCAACTTGAAACTAACATGGCAAAAAGACAATGAAAAAGCTTCAAAAATTTTATTCTTCAAGCACAAATCCATCTGATGTAGTAAGATGGAATGTTATACAACATGCCAATATATACAAATCTCTCTAAGCCAAAATCCACTGAAGCACCTGTTGGGTCATTGCTATACAAAGATGGAGCCCAGCAAGTATTTCCTACAGAAATATAATCTGTAAGCACAACTGAATTTGTTGTACCACACGTAAAAACCTCTTTGTAATTGCTATAGGATGGAAGCAGTAATTTCATTAACTACTCTAGCCAAATAAATTTACTTTGTGCCTTGCTCTTTTATGCATTTACATCACAGTTGTCCAGCTTACAGCTTATATGGTGGCGTCTGCCCAGAAAATAAACACTTTACCTTATCCCTGAGAAGTAAAGGAACACCTGTGAAGGAGGAATGCCAAGTGAACTTGCCAAGGACATTTTACCACACCATGTAAACTACTGTGTCCACAAAACCCATATCCAACAAACTCCAAATCAAAACATTTTGGTAGAATTCAGATTACCTTAATCTAAGCACTGAGCGGACCAACCAAAGTTTTGGTTTTTACCCAGCACACTGCACGGATAGCAGAACCATAATTTGCTTTCCATGCTGCTGTTACAAGCCATATAAAAATAAACTTTAAACAGTTTCCTTCACACAGCAGAAGTAAAATGTCCTTCTATGGGTACACACAATAACCTAGCATGGATTACAGCTACTCTCCTATGAAAGTCATACTTCAGTTTTGCTCTCAGGATCTCCATCTCTAATAACATACAGGGTATTTTGAAGTCAAAAGTTGGCAAGTGGTTGTGACTTACACCTATGAACATAAAACCAAGTTATAGTTAAAGTACAAATTATAATTTTAACTATGTTGGTTGAGGTCTTCTATTTGCCCAGTGAGTGTGCATGCTTCAAAATTTACATGTACTTAATTACCATGAATAAGCATACAAACCTGGGTTGGCTGTCAATCTGAGACAAGACTGACTTTTAAGGACATTATAAGTATCTCTTCTTCATAATCTCTCTATCCCACACTCATGTCTCATTAAAAGAAAGAGAGATGACTGAATGTTTTCACTGTACATTCCCTTAGCTTACTCCCACATATGCACACACACATTTTTAAAAGTATTCACAGATTCATTTGAAAGGCAAAATTGTTCTTTCTACCTTTTCTTACTATTTTAAATTTTGCTACAAGAAAAATAAATGGCAAATATTTTCCCTGAATTAACATACTGTATCATTTTTATTTCAATCAATTCTCTATAGCTCTGACTCTGCAGTCTCAAATAAAATGTTCATACTATATTTCCCCAAAACAGATTTCTAAACAGGTGAGACATTAAAGTTCATTAACCCATCATTGTTTCCAAGTATCCACTTTTTGTTCACATCAACTAAAATAATAAACTCCCAATATGATTATGGAAAGATTATACACAGATCCATACTTAAAATATTACATTTGTAGAGCCATCATGACAGTACAGATTTTCTGATCTGTACAATGAATTCTGAGACATACTGGTAAACTTTTGGAGTTCTGTACCTCATTTCCATCTTTACAATTACTGCTTTTTAAGTCAGTGGACACTAGCAATCAATCATAACTTGAACTAAAGCCACTCAGAGAGATATAACAATCATGCTGAGGGTCTGCATATTAAACGTGAAATCAGTACTTTGTAGATTTCAGATTATTCTGATGTACATGAAGTCCCTGATATCACAGAGACTATGGTGACCATGTATTTTGCCAGCCAGAAAACCTCCTTTTTTGTTCACTAACAACCTTCGGTGGTGATGCTCTTCCTTGTCTACACTCATGCTACAATACATTTGTGTTCTGCCAAAGCCATTCCACCCCAGCTAAGTACACTTGGCAGTTGGCAGGATCATCTCATCACCCTTCTTCAGAAAATGAAACAGTCAAATCATCCTACCAGGGCACACACCTGTAAACCCTCAGCTAACAGGGGCATCCTGCTTAAACAGCACTAATCACCCCCCTATCCTCAACATCTCTCACACACTGGCCAACTCCTCATCATCATGCTACACTAAATCTATGCTACTGTAAGCCTAAACATACAAGCAGGGACAAGTAGATTTGAATTCTATTTCTGCTTCCATTACTAGCTCTTGCCTGATTAACTGAAATTAATTATTTCATCTCTTTGTCTCAGTGTTTCCTTCTGCTGAAAGGAATTAATTCTATTCACTACACAATATATGGAAAACTAAATTTTAGAGCATGAATGCAGCACAGCATTTAACTGTTGATTATGTCTCTCTTGGTATTCCTCTTATATGTTCCCACTTGGTTTTCTTGCACTTTGCCTTGGAACTATTTAATGCATCAACTATGACAAAGGAATAACACAAGTGTTAAATTCCAAAATTAAAATTCTTCCAAGATAACAGAAAAAAAAAAAAAGAGGAAAGACATTCTCATTTACAGCTAAATTAATAAAATAAACTACATGTCCATATAAACTCATGTAAGCGTGCCTTTAGGATATGCTTGCAAAGAAAACTCAATGTTAAATGACTTTTTTATATACACAATTTTCTGTCTCCTTGCAAGTAAAAATTCAGCTCTCACTCTCATTAAGATATAGTAAACAAGTCACTTTTATGAGGCTTAATTACTTCTCGATTTATTAGTCAATTAGTAATTTTGAACTGCCTGAGAGCTCTTGAATGATAACAGGCATACTATTACCCTGACATATCACTCAATATGTTTTTGCATATACCATCTCAATCAAAGAAAGCACAAGTTAGTCATATTTTCCATTTATTGTGGCAGATATTAAGAAAGATATAATTCACAACTTTCTGAGTGACCACAATGAATATATAGGATGTGTGCTCTTCTCTTTGGATGGTATGCCCTGTGTTTTAATTTTTGCCCATTGCACAAATGTATTTATCTACAATGAAATTATTATTGATTCTTGCCTTGAGCCAGAAAGCTCAGATCTAAAAAGGTCTTTTGACTGGAGATGTCAACTTTACTAAAATCCTTATTTGCATAGAATCATTGAGGTTGGAAGGCACCGCTGGACCAATCCCATTGCTCAAAACCAGCATCAGAGAGAACACGTGGCCCTTGATGGTGTTGAGGTGGCTGTTCAATATCACCGAGAGTGGATATCCCACCTCTCCTGAGACTGAAGTGAGGCTGACTGGCTTGGTCCTACTTTCTAGGTTTCTTTAACCTGTTTGACTGTGGTAACTCTACTGCTTATGACAGTCTGATGAGGTTTCAAACATCATTAGCCCTTAGTCCCTTTCTGACTTTCTGCTTGGGGGCACTAAGGGCACTTAGTTTGCATAACCTGCATTAAGAAGTCTGGTCATCACTGCACAAGTAAGGGTGAGCTGACAGAAGCCATACAATTTCCTGAGCACTTGCAAAATAGAAACTGATTCAAGTCTTCCACGTTAGTAAGACCAGCTTTCCAGTGAAACGTTCACCCCAGCTATTGCAAGGCATGTAAATACACTGTAATATATGGAACAAAACAGCAATAGCATGATTCAACAGCAGGTTTTGACACTTAACAAAATTCTGCTGACAAATTTTCCTAATCATAACCAGGTATTTCACAGCATATTCTTCTCCTCTGCAGTACACTTGTTTATTCTAAAGCATTCTCATAAGCAATCCTTCAGTATTTCCAAATAATATTTTCCCCATCAGTGCTGAATCTCTTTCTGGTTCCCCACTGAATGCTGGTTATTTGAATTTCATGACTGTCTCAGGTCTTTCCTCTCTCAGACTCTTTCCCACAGCCCTGCAATGCATGAGATGGCTTTAACACTTCTTCATTTCCCCGGGAACACCTTACCATTCAAGATGCTATTCTGAAATTTTATGTACAATTCTCTCCTCCCATTTTCAATAACTTCAAACAGCATGAGGAAAAGAGAAGTACTATAAGGCTACTGAATGCAGTACGAACCATGTATCATTGAGGAGACTAACAAAAATTTGCTTGGTTAGCCTTGCAAAAAGAAAACCAGAAGAGGAGCAATTGCTCTCTTGATACTCTAGACCAGTCAGGTAAGACCTTGGACCTCAAAGGATCACTTTGGCTAAAGGACAATATTAGGATGGATGTCCACCAGCAAAATAAGAATTTATGCAAAATTTATTACCACTGTAGATGTGGTTCTGTAATCAGCCTTGAAAATGAGAAAATTACTCAGATCAAAAACTCATATCCATTTTAAAATACAGCTTGACATGATCAATTTTCAAGAGTTGTACTGGGAAGCAGACTTAAGGACCTTACAGTCCCGTGTTTCCTCAACCAGCTGCAGGCTGACCTACAGTGTTACATGCATAGGATCTCAAACCTGTATTAATTTATGCTTAATATACTCTGATGGAACAATTATGTCAATAAACTCAACAAGGACTAAACGACAGTATAGAAAGCAAGGTGTCTCATATTGAAGTATGACATATTTCAATAACAAAAATTTTTCCTAAATAAAACATACAAGGCAATATAATTGTCTTGGCAGGATGATAACTTTGAGCCATCACTTGTCAGAAACGCTTCCAGAGTGGAACTTCAGCTTTATGTCCTGGATTCTCAGTATTTAATTTTTCACCAAGGTGTTCAGTAGATAAAAAACCTTTCAGAACTTACAACATTCATATGAGCTTAAAATGAGTGTTATGGTTCTGCTGATGCTTGAAATGCTGGAACAAAGATGCCCTGCATATTGATGTAGTGCCAACACTGTATCTTCACAAAAAAAATATTACTTGGTGATATATCTCAAAAGCAACATTTTTTATACTATTAAAAGACACTCATCTTCAACTGTGTTTAGCTTGAAAAAATAGTTTATTCCTTTCTTTAAAATGAAGCTGCTCCATATGCAATTCATTATCCTCAATTACTAACTAGAAATGACACCTGTTGGAAGTTGGTTAGCAATGCCTCCCATTAGTGGGCTTTCACTATAGTTCCAAAGTACCATACTTAAGATATTTATTAAAATGTGACATATAAAGCAGCATAAGTGACACTTCTATTTTTAACCTAGTTTAGAAGCATATATTAAAAAGGAAAGTGTCCTTAGGTCACTGAGGTGCATGCAATTATAATTTTATATAAAATATATGTATCTTTGTTTGAACACCCTGATGATAATTACATGTTTATTAAAATCAAGATGTGAAAAGAAACTGTAACACAGAAAACTGGAGTACGTGCCTGTACGATATGAGTTCAGGAACTGTTGGGAGCTCTGAGGTTTGTTTGCTTTTGTAACAGTTCCTATCACAAAGCCCTGGCATACAACCTCAGTTTATAGCAAAAACATTCACACCTTTTCTTTAACTGAGAACCAAGAAACTAATTTTTCAAGGAATCCTTAGCAAAACACCAAGCACAACACTTGCTTTACTGTATTTCTAAAGCCAAATCTCTCCTTGACACGCTCATTTGTTTTCTTTGATGAAAGCTTTCTTGCCAAGAGATGATTTACAACCTAGCTGAGACATGACTACACAGCAGGTGGGCTCCTCCTGGTATAGGTTTTCTCTCTTAAAAAAGAGCTTTATCAGTGAAATAGCACAGTGATGAAACTCTGGCAATAAATGCATATACTGAGTAGGCCTAATGTGAAATGAGTAGCAAACAAAATTTGACTGTGTCTATATTTAATACACACTGGTAATACTCCAGGTATGAAGCACTTAAATTCAAGTCAAGTCAAATACAGTTTATTTCATTTCTGGTAGAGCGCTTTGATTTAAAAGCAAACAAAATACTTTTCAAATGAGTTATAAATACAAAATAAAACTAAATAAACATCAAATATTTTTAAATGGAAGGAAAATACCTCACAGCTTTTGATTAGATTACCAGACCTTGCCGGTCTACTACTATGTAGACTCATCTCAAACACTCACAAAGATTCTGTGAATAATTTGCATACACAGATTTGTTCTTTACAAGAAAAAAAAAATGCAAGAAATCAGTTTATATATTCAAATATTTCTTCCTACACTGTGTAGGTTAAATGGCAATAAAGGAAACGGAAGAATCCTAGGAAAGGATTTAAGCTGTAAGTATTTATTTCCACACATAAATATTTAATTTGCTTTACATTACTCTTGGCCACATCTTTGAAAGCTACAGCTCTAATTTTTCACAGCATTAAATAGGTTTCTTAATATTCTTATTTTAGATTATATTCCTTAAACAGTCAGCTATTTCAGCCTCACAAAAAATTTCCTCTTAAAATTAATTTTATCAGAAAAAGCGATTAGGAAAAGAGTCTGGCTACCAAATCATATCAACAATAAATCAAATCCATCACATTAGAGAAGCAACAGAAGTCACTATACTTGTAAATTCTCATATATTTTCCTTACAGTACACTCTTCACACAAAGATTTAAAATGAACCTTAATAAACTAATGCTTAAAGTACCTCTGTATTTTCTAAAAATCACTAATAACTGCAAAAATGGATTCTTAGCAGGAACAAAGATTGGATGCTGAAGTAGTTCCAAACAGTTTCCACTGAAGACACTGAAAAAATTTGACTCCATAACTAGAGAATCAGAACTTCTTGCCAGATTCAGAGAGTATTTTGCTGCAGATTCAAGATGCTCAAGGTACGAATTATTTGCATTCAATATATTTAGATTATTATTATTTGACAAAAGAATATATTACCTTAATTGGTTGCTCAGTATTTTTTAATTACTTCAACCTCTTTGACACTGTGCAGTAAGTGGAAATGTTCCTCAGACACAGACAGACATGGATGTACTGCCTCTACTTAGGTGGCTGAAAACCAAATTGGTGCCTGCTGCCCTATTATTCTTGAAAAGTCGTAAAGACAAATTCCATGCTTCAGAGAACCTTCTTATTCCAACATTCCAAACAAGAATGGCATCACAGCCTGCTGAGCACCATCCTTTTTGCATCCTTCCTTTTAAATTAGTGTTTAGTCTTCCAATCCAGACTCGCACAGTGCCATATGCAATCACAGTAATTCAGTTTTCAATATAAAAAACTTTCTTTAATGCTAGGGAGCCACTTAGGACTTAAGATGGTCACTAAATTCTTTAAGAAACACCATGAGAAGAGATTCAAAGTAGTTGTAGTACCAAGCTTACACTGCTATGAAGCTAAAAAGAGGACACGCGTAACATCTATGCTACAACTTGGTTACTTCCAAAGGTTAAGTAACCAGCTGCAGCCTTCCAAACACTTTCCAGAACAATCCTATGTAACCTTAACCTTCTAGATACCAAAGTGAACAAAAAGAATAACAACTGACAGAACTCAAAAAACCCACACCAACACTTTTTCTGTTCCTCCAAAATAACGCTCCTACAGAATTCACAGAGAACCAGACCTTCACATATTAAAACAGTTGTTCTGGAAAACTGACTCATGGTATTTCACCCTCACTGTACAGAAAACTACTCCACAAAGACATTCCTCTGTGAAGACAGACTATATTTCTGAATGGGGGTGAAGTTCAGCCAGCCACTTCATGTATGAGAATGAATTAAGATTGTCAATAAAGGGCATAAACACAAAGGTACAAAGCAGAGGATTTCTTTCCACAGACTGCTGTTTCCATGTTTTATTTATTAGTCCTGATACTCAAGAGAGACCAACGAGATTTTATTGAAAAGTTTCTGATTTTATTGAATGTTAGAATGCAGACTTAATAAAGATATTGATTTATGGCACACTGTAATTTCTCCCAGTGTTCAGATCTGGCTGAGCCCACATTGTTTCACTGGCAATAGTAATGAATCTCTTACAACTCCACAGGAATCTAACTTCTTTCTTTTCTAGCATTACAATAACAGGAGGGGAAAAAAAAGACTTCATGTGAAGGGGGAAACTCAAGAGAGTAATGCAAAAGCCTGTGCTGGTCAAGTATTCGCCCCAATACCAGTGAGTGAGATCGTTAAGAAGTATGTGAGATGTCTCCTAGGAATCATCTACCCATTTGCAAAATGTATCAGATCCACAAAAAAACCAATACCATCCAAGATATTACAGGGGGCTATGTATGAGAAGCAATACAGGAAAAATGTGATGTATGACTGGTGTGAAGAACCACGGTGAAAAAGATTTGAGCATAAAGAAAAATGACTCATCGCCTATTCACTACTACCTAAATTGATCTAAGTGCAATTCTTCACTTCTCCTCCTCCCCAGTAGAATGTGGTTTCAAGAATATTCAAGGCACAGGAGAGGAACAGGTTTACAGAGCCAGGGAGTACATGCCATGACAGTATCATCTGAGCTGCTGTGGAGCTATACCTGGAGGAAGGACAAATAGGAAGAAAAAATACCGAAAAAAAGGAGCAGACAGGACAAAGAGCAAACAAGAAATAACAGGTAAAAAAGATGGATCAAATACAGAAAGCTTAGAAACATAAATAAAGGGATTAACTTGAATACACCCTTTATTTCCTTAACTATCAGTGAAAGCCTATTGTGCTAATAAACATTGAAAATGATGTTGTGACAAGTGTGGAGAAATGAGTTAAAACAATTTGATAGCTGACTTATTAAGAAATGGGAACATGGAGAAAACAAGGAAAACAAGGTATTTCAGAAGCATGCAGACTGGCTGAGAGGGGTCTCCAAGTGCTGTTTTAGTCATAGCAGGTGATGTTGGAATTTAGTGAAGGTGATAAATATTATAGATTGCTTTCTTTTGACAGCGAATCTCATGAAAAATATAGTAATGAATCCAATTCTAGGATGTAACTTTAAGATCAGCATGTCCTACTGATGGGAGTCAAAAAAATTAAATATTCTCAGGTACAAAGTCCAACGAGAACAGATAAAGCAACATTCCTTCACTCCCTATTTACCAAACAATAGTTTAAATGCAATGGCTTCTAATCAAAAGTCAAGACTTGCTAATGAGAGGCAGTATTTCAGAAGACATGGATTAACAAGTTCTGCTGAACTCCACAGTACCCAAACCATAAAAACCATAAATTCTCTTTCAAGTCAGGGAAAACTGCAGAAATATTGGGAACCTAGTCATTGCCTTTCACAGTTTAAATAAAAACTCAATTGCCTGCCTAAATACCAAGTCAAAAGTGCTCCTCAATAGTTGAGTATATAAATTTCTTTTGCTCTGTTAGTGGATTATCTAGTCTGTCAGAATATAACTTTTTCTTACATGCTTTATTTTGGTGAACCTGAGTCAAAAACCAACTTAGAATCCAAATAACCTGAAGAAATTAAAAAAAAAAACCCACACAAAAAAACAAAAACAAAAACAAAAAAAACCAAAAACCAAAACCAATAAAACCCCACCTCCAAACAGCTCAGTAGACATCATTTTGCTGGAAAGCTTAAGTAGTAACAGTGGGGAAGCAAGTAAGAGCTACAACTATTTGAACAAAATTGATTTTATTCCTTTAATTTTCAACTACCAGAAGTATTTGAAGGGTTTGTATGGCCACCATCCTAGTATTTTTCTGCATGCAACTCAGATTAACTTTTTTCCAATACATATGGTGTACTGTGTTTAATGGCAACCAGAATGGCTGGATATTTCCTTTCTTGAAACTGTATCCTGTTTCTGACGCTGCTGAAGGGCTGCTTTGAAGTACATGTTAGAAAATATACTCATTTTATGTCATTCATTACTTGCATTATTAAATAAAGTCAGCCACTGTACAGATGGGATAAACAAGACAGACTCTGCTCCAACAACTCCGAATCAAAGCATGAGGAAGAGAACAGATGGATAAAGGAAGAGTGAGGCGTACAAGGAAGCAATGAAAAGCTATTTTGGTTAAGGTGGTAGGAGGACGTGTCAATCTAGCTATATTTGTGGGATACTTTTAAAAACAAATTCAAAGGAAGTAGCCTGGTGTATGTTTACAGAGAGCCTGTGGGACAACATGATAGAAAGCATGACGAGGGCTAGCAATCCATTAGGCACTGGAAACTCTTGCTACCAAATGAGCAAACACAAGAAAAGTGAAAGCAGCTCGGTCCTGACGCACAGTGAGGAAAAAAGTATAAAAATCCATCCAGGGACCGACATCATCAAAATGACAGCCAGGAAAATGACGTGTGTAAGGCAAAACTATGATGGCCAAATGCAAAGAAAGGATAGCGTAGCTGAGATTCCAGAAAATAAGAATCTGAACAAGAATTCTAGCTGCACAGATAACTAGGGAAGGTTATGCCTATAAAACCATATGGAAAGCAATATGTATGTTTTTTATGAATCTGAACTCTCTTGGTTTGAGCAAACAGTGCTGAAATACACATTTATGCATCATATTACCAGGAAATTGACACTGCCAGAACTCTTTACGATAACTTCATTTTCTGGATTAAAACAGAAACCTCAGAGATCATTCCTTGCATGTATTACCAAGGCTACCTTTTCCCTACACTCATTAATTAACCCTTACTGATGTTATATTTCACAAGGTTATCAAATCTTAGAATGGTTTGGGGTTCCAAGCAACCTTAAAGATCATCTAGATCCAAGCCCTCTGCCACGGGCAGGAATACCTTCCACTAGACCAAGTTGCCCAAAAACCCTCCAGTCATACCTACATTTGATTAAGTTCAGTAATTCTTTGTCACCGGCAAGCTGTGTTTGGTAGTTATTGCTCCCCATAATTTAATGAATATTTGGAACATTCTTCTGAGTTTCCACTGCTGAATGCCAAAATGAATTCCTAAGTTGTGATTCTCCCTTCTAACCAGGGATGAGCTCAAGCAGTATTTGAATTATAAAGCAAAAAATGTAATGGAAGATTCAAAAGAGGAGTACAGGAATGATGTGATTTGGGTACAAAGGAGGCTATAAGTGGGGTAAGGTGATCTGGACATTCAAATTCTTTTCTCTAGCGAAGATAACGGAACATTTGAGGTCTCTAAGAGATTAAGGGAATTGACCAGATTATCTTCAAATTCCCTTTAGCACCTAGATTCTATTTTCTTGCAGCATCTGTAACTGGCTTAATAGCAATAAAATAAATGGCACTGCAGTCATCTTGAAGTTATATGGATTTTTTTCTTAATTCTGAAAAGAAGAAAAGTACAGTGGGAAGCAAAGCAATATCACGTTCCCATATCTTTTCAATATTCAAGTATCTAAAATGCTTTCAGTAACTACTTAGCTAAGAACTGAATGTGTTGACCTGAATTAATATGCTGATATGAAGAAAACAGAGAGGTTTTTAATATGGTTTAATTCTAAAGAAGCAAAATGAGGAGAGATGTTCACAGTTAAATGCTCTCAGAGAATATTAATAGCAAAGAACCTGAATTCTGAAAATAGCCATCTCAGTAATTGTATCTTTGCTTACCCAATAGGCCATCAACCTAAGAAATAATACCGCATTTATTTTCAAATTAGGTCTGAATTTTATAGGAGGCCAAAAGTCTTATTATTAAACTTAAGAGAGAAAACAGTTTAACAGAGTGAATCCACTTTGCCTATTTAAAAAAATTCTCTTATAAGCCTGGTTATGAGAACAAAAATTTACTGCTTATTGGCAGCTTGTGTACTTGTTATTTTAGCAGCTTTTTCACTCTTTGAGCCACAGAACAAAAAAGCTCAGACAAAGGCACGCTTTTGCTTTCTCCTTATCAAGAAACTGCATAGGACAACGTATAATCTTTTACTCGTAATTAAAGAAAGTAGCATCTACTGAGATCATGAGATCAATCAGTCCTCAGATAATCTTCAAACTCCATTGATATTAAAAGGTAATTCAGTTCAGCTCATTCATCTTAAAAAATGCCTTGACCCTGCAGGGCTACAGCTGCCCTAAATAGCAGGATCTATTACATAATCCATACTTAGGCTTATATCACCACGCTGGAGGGTTCTCATTTGAAGGAGATCAAAATCTCCGCTCTTTAGCATGGGCTTTAAGTCTTCAGCATTCTTAAACAAAGGATTCCTGGACCCAACTGTTCCCCACGTAAAATAAGGTGGTGAGACTCAAGAAAGTCAGACATATGGAAGCTTACAGGAATCCATATAAGCTAGTACAAAGCAATTTTTTCTGAAGAGCAACTATTCTAAAAAATACAAGAATTTGGGCAACTAGCTTTTGCCTTACCTCTAACCAAGGATCTAAGCTGCTTAAGACACTGGTGATACTAAAAAAAAAAAAAAGGCACACTATCACCACATAAATGGGAAATTATTTAAGAAACAAGAACACACATCTACCAGACAACATCCTTACAACAGCACAATATATTTTGTGTTTGCTCTTGTTGTGGTTTAACCCCAGCCAGCAACCAAGTACTGCACATTTGCTTACTCCTCCTGGGTGGGATGGGGGAGAGAACCGGAAGAACAAAAGTGAGAAAACTCGTGGGTTGAGAAAAAGACAGCTTAATGGGTAAAGCAAAAGCCGTGCCCACAAGCACAGCAAAACAAGGACTTCATTCTGTGTGAGCACTGCTCAGCAGTAACAAAAACATCTCTGCATTATCAGCCCTGTTTTTAAGCACAACTCTATAACACAGTCCCATACCAGCTACTAGGAAGAAAAATAACTATCCCAGCCAAAACCATCACAGTATTTTGGATAAATCTCTACATCTATCAATAAGATATGTGAAATAATATTCTGTCACTCATGGTATTTACGATTATTTATGTTTGACAGCTTGAAGTAAATAGGACAACTTAAAATTTTCAGGCATTTTGACAGTTCTGCGGCTTAACTAAAGTTCACAGAATCTGAAGTGTGTGCTGTAAATCAAGGGGAGATCTAGAAATTCAGAGTGGGTAAGCCTTCCCTGCTGCTGATCTGAGCTGGAAGCTACTGTTAATAGGGGAGAATTTGTAAATGAAGGCTGAGGGTGTAAGAGCTTTTTTTTGGGGGGATGGGGGAGAATGGTGGGAGGGAGAGACCAAAACTAAGACACTGGAATTTGAAGGAGAGCAGAGAAGTGAATCAAAGAATGGAAGAAAATCATGGAAGATGACAGGAGCTGCAGGATGCTGAATATCAGGTAGATAAAAATTTATTTGTATATAAAAAGCTTTTATCCCAATTGAGTCATGCAAAACATGGTTGTAAATGCTTTGGCTGACTCTTTGGCAGCATTCCTGTTTCTGATGCAAAATGCGATGCACCACTTTGAGCAAATTTGTAACATTATTTATAAAACAGTTAAAAGATCAAAAGAAAACAAGCATGATTAAACATCAAGGTCAGACATGCTATCAAAACATGAAGGAAACCTTCAAAACTCAGTTGCGTCCAAATGAGAAAACTGTTACAAAATAACACATAAAAAAGGGTCAGTTTGTGAAGAGATTAAGAAGTAGTTATACCATCTATTTAAAATGTGTATCAGACCCAGGAAAACTTTCAGAGAACCTGTGGGACCAACACAGAACCACCCAACAGGTCTAGAGAAACATGGGAATGAAATATCTGAACTACTGTCACGTAATTATCAGAAGGCAATGTTCTTCTGACAATTCAAGCTTCACCAAGGCTCTTGAAGACATTGGGCTACCACAACAAAAGAAAAAAAGTTCTCTCATAGAGAAAGAGGAGCTACGAGTAAATGGTTAAAACATTTCAGCATGAAGGAGGATCATTCTCTTTGCCTCCTGTAATCTTATGTTTTCATTTGTGACTATACTGACAAGCTACTCTCCATAAATAAAATACTTGCAATTTCCAAATTCAAGATGTAATTCTATGAATCTTTGATTTCTATGATTTGAAATGTCTTTCCACTCTTACTGGATGTGCCTAAATTACAGTCATCTCTTTTTTTTGTGTGAGGTTTTTTGTTGTTGTTTGGGTTTTGGGTTATTTTTTGCTACAGTTGAATATTGATTAAAAGTTTTGGAAAATAAAAAAAATGCAATAAGTTCTGTATAATATTTTTCAAAAGCAACTTACACTTACCTGCTTTCTGACACTGTACTATCTTCTCATATAAGCTATCTGTATTTTCAACTAGAGTCTTGATGGTGTGAATCATCTGTAGAGAAAATAAATTAAAATATACAGAAATATCAGTAGAATTAAATTTTTACTTAAAATTTTTAATCTGTAAAAGATGCTTAAAATTGAACCTAAATCAATAAACTAATATTTATTATTAACATAATGAATACACTCATTTTCCTGGTCATAACAAGGCAGAGAAGTGCCCTAATGTAGCATAAAGACATAAAAAATACAATGATTTTGGGCTGGGATCTGTGAATACTGAAGCAAAATGTCTACTCCATAGTTCACTGCCTAGCAAAGCAACTGGAAGTGATACAACCAGGTAATTCACTTTTGGTGGCTTGGGTGAGATAACACGGATGCAATTTTTCCTCTTCCTCATTCATTCCAACATTCAGGATGATGACCACTCATTACCCAGTGCTTCCTTTTTCCTAGGCATCATTCCATTGCTTTTCCAGATTTTTTCCTCTACATCTTCCCTTTTATGGCTTGACCTGCACATACATATGAGACAATGCTCTATGGAGGAAAGCAATAGGCTGGTAGTGGAGGATAAGAAAAATAAATTATTCCTTTAGCTGATCTTTCTAAACAAAAAGCCTTTCAGGGAATGCCAGCTGAATGCACAGTAAGATGGAACCGTGCAGGTTTTTCAGCCTAGGGTATGTTTTAAGAAGTAACAACTTTGTTTCACACTTTACCCACTGATGTCTCTGGTATCCACTCAAGCAGACAATTTTCTCTCCACTAAAACAATGACTAGATTTTGACGTGTTACTTATGTGGGTGTTCATGTGGAGCTTGCTTTTTATTAGGAGACCACAATTTTCTTTTATGAGGAAGAACATTCCATGTTACAGGGAAAAAAACCCAAACCCCTCTAACACTCTTCCTCAAAGAAAAATTACTGTAAGAGGCATGGCTTCCTCACATGTATTAGAAAGAACCTTCTCCAGCTGAATGACATTGAGGCTGTTTTTCTGAACATTGCTCTAAGGAAGGCATAAATCAATTTTGAGAAGCAGGCAAGCAAGTCTCAGATTTTTGATTGTGACAAGTGTGCAAGCAAGTGAGGAGGAAAAATACCTGCATAGACAAACTACTCTACAGGCTTCTATAACTGCCAGCTGCACAAAAATCTGGTTTAAACAAATGACAAAGCATTTAAAAAATTCTAGTTCTATTTTTATTATTTCGATTTGAACCAATAAAGACAATGATGCAAACCCTGAAATTTTTAGTTCATGCTACACATAAACAGCATGTGAATAAGCAACTTTAGAGTATGTGGAGGTCATCATACTAGATAATTTAATTTAATCCTCACATCCTGATTAATCTCTGTTTAAAGTATCTCCTTAGCCTGATTTATATTATGTCAGTTGTTGGGGTTGTTTCAAATAAAAGTAAATTATAATATATGAAGTAAAAATAACTTGATCAGGTTGCTAAGCTGCAACTTTAGCTTACCCATTTTTAACTGGATTGTTCTTTGAACATAAATATCAATGTTCACTCAAGCAAAAACTACCTATAAATAGAACTATGCTGATTACTATTTAAGTGTAACAAATTGAAGACAATTTAAGTAAGAGAATACTTTATTTCACCCACAAAGGGAGCACTGCAAACTGACTATTCCTAGTCAATCAAGAAGAAAGCCCCATTTCACAGTGTTTCATTACTATTCAGTCTCTAAAACAGAATTCAGAAATTGAAATAAGATCACTGTAAATTTGCTTGACAGGCAAGGATTTACCTGTTTCAGTATGTATGTCATGTAACACATTTGTTTCTGCAATGACCTTAAATGGAGAGAACCAAAACACAGCTGATGTCTCTCACAAGTATATTTCCAATAGCTGATGCTCTTTTGCTAACTAGCTGAAAGGAAATGGTAAAGCAGGTTTTTCTACATTGAAAATCACCTTGAAAAATGAAATGCTGAGCACATACAACTCTTGAGCTTTTTTGGGATGCTAATACACAATAATAAGGACTAGAGAGGGATTCTCTATCAGTGTGAGTCCTTACACCTGAGCACCCTTTTGACTGGAGCTCATAAAAAAAAGAGAACAGCTGTGCTGCCTGTTCAAGGTATTTGTTTTGAAGGAATTTTAAGAAATATTATAACTGCCCTACTCTGTTTTCCTGACCCCATGTGTATAATAATTTCTAAATCATCTCAGTTAGGTCCTATTATAGACACAGAACTTATCTATCTGTTCTGCTTCCTTCATATGCCCTGCATGAACATCAAATAATTTAGAAGCAGTGGAGAACAAGTCTCAGCTGATTAGAAAACTCACTCTGAGACACTGCACTGATTTTCAGAAACAAGAGAATTCTGAGATGAATAAAAATGCTTACATTACTGCTTTTTTGTTTACTTTCTGTATTGACAAAGCAAGAAAGTTTTACTAGATCTGCAGATGAAAGGAAAAGAAACTAATCACTGTATTAGTGTTCTTTCATCATGGCCAGGCTAACACTAAAGAATTTATAATAACATGCCAATTTCATATTTCACAGTTCCAGTATGGAAAGCTGCTAAATACCCCCAGATCAAAAGGAATGCCCTCTTTGAGACTTCTGAAGAAAAATGGCAATGCATTTCATGTGGCAGAATTTATTCTAATATCCAGTTTTATATTATCAAGACCAGTAACAGTTACTTTCATTACCTTTGGTCTCTAAAATACATACAAAGCTGTATTTAAGATTAACAGCATTGCAGAGCAAAACTGGCTGGAGCTAGCAATAATTCAGGGGTTGACTGCCACTACCATTCAATCAGAACTATGGAACACCCCAATTTTCAAATGTCCTTCCCCGAGAAAATAATGGAGCAGTATGCTGTGTGCATGAGTAGGTGTCACCTTCTAGCTGTGCTTGATTAATAAAGTAATAGTATTAGTTCATTATAATTTTATTCTTACATTGCTCTTCATCACACAGTCACCTTTTAGTACGTATTCAGCTACTTGTTGAATTACTCTTATGGAGTGTTTGAACATATGAATTCTTTCTAGTGTTCAAGCCAAAATTATAACCTCATGACAACACTCATGCAGACATTCACAGAAACTGAAAGACTTTTGGTAGACGCAGCATATGGAACAACTATGTATAAATGGTTATATTTAAACAGAAAATTAGCCTAATCCAAATGATACTGGTATGTATATATATGATTGATATAAAAGTGAAATAGAAAATGATGACTAAGCATGAGCTTCAGTGTGAAACACTATGTCTGCAGCAGAATAAGACATGGAAATCTCAAGGCAAATTCGTGGTGGAAATTGAGGAGAAAGACCAGGTAGAATCTGCTTAAACTAGTCTATATTGAACAAGTCAATCAATAAGCAGGTATTTTCTAACCACATCCAACTTCTAGAATATTATCAGTGACAAATCTGGAAAGAGAAATGGAAACAAATGTAATGGGGAACAAAGAACCAGTTACCAGCTGATCATTAAAAATCTATTGCAAATTAGCCATGCATATTCTAAGAAAAGAACACGTTACATATAGTTTAGTAAGCTATATTCTCTAGCAAGCCTTTTACAATACTGATTCACATTTCTAACCTATATTGCTTTTTCTCTGGAGGCAAAGACTCAAAATATCCAAAAATGTATTTTAAATACAGAACTTATACAATGCTGGAATTGCTTCAACTCTCCTTCAATTCCCACCCCACCACCAGACCCCAATCTTAGCATGACCAGAGAACTTCTCAGGTACTCATTACATACTGGACTGTCCTACTTTTTTGCTGGTCAGTGGAAAATGGGAAATGCAGAACAGTATGCTCTATGTGCCTTGCAGTCATCACATTTTTGAAGAGGCCATGCTGACATTTTGATCTATTTGTCATAATCTTCAAATTCTGTTGGTTAAATCATGCAAGCATTTTACCTAGTTATTCTAACAAATGGACAAATGTCAAGAAAGATATTTTAAAAATTAAATTATTATTAAGGGGGTTCAGAAATAAACACTAAATGATTAGTCCAGAATTCTCAATGAGGACTGGAGATCTGTATTATTATATATTGTTCCTACCTTAAAAAGCCAATGATGATTGTTAGAAATCCCAATTACTGCTTCAAACTGATGGAACAGCATTGTTAACAGTTCATCACTTACATGACACTGTCCTCACAAATCAAATGAAAAACTCATATACTGAAAAAAATAAATATTCTCACTCTCAGCAAAACAGAACTCTATCATTAAGACAGTTATGGAAAATTAAATATATACATCTAGACTACCCTTCAGGATAACTTTCTTATGTTTCAAAGTGTGTTGTCTGATCTGTTGTTTTATTAAACAGTTAAGTGCTATGAACTAACACCATGTAGATCAATGCAAGTGCTCACATGTATTTACACATGCATGTATTTGAGACCATTAATTTAATTTCAGCTGATTTTGAACAAGTGAAGATCTATTTCTACTAGGCTCAGACAGGTCTTCTGGCAGAAGATAAAACATTCTGTTTATGCCCCCATGTTGGGGAAAATACGTAACTGAACTCAGCTCTAAGTATTTTAAACATCACATTTAACACAGATCTTGGGAAAGAATTCTTTCCAAAACCCCAGGATTTATTCAATCCTCTGCATGTGGAACTGTTTGGTAGCACACAAGGAGACATCAGCTGCATTTTCAAATGGAAAAACCAGCTTATGATAAACTGTGTCTGGCTGATGAAACTCAGTGAGAGAAAACACCTTCACTGACAGAATTGCAACACCAAGGATGAACATTATTTTTAGCAAGAAAAGCACACCACACATTTAGATTTTGAAATCTGTGAATGTGTTGCCAATACTGTTAGACCTACATTCCAACAGCAAAACTGGAACCATACTTACAGTAGGTATAAATCAAATCTTCATTAAAATGGTGCTCACATTCTACTTTCATCCAAACCTCTGCATATGACGTATATTTCTGAAACCAAAAACTACACCATTTCTTATAAATGTTTGTATCTTTAGTATTCAGAAGTCAAACTGAAGCTCTTAACAGCAGTAATAATAATGTAATTTGCATTTTTCCAGACATTTTATTAAGCCCAGGATGGTACAAGCAGCACCAATAGCAAACAGCACTTCACAAAAATAGGAAACCAAACACGTGGCACCCTAAACTGCTAATAGCATCTGCACCACTTCAAAAGATATGTTACACAGCAAGGATCAGAAGTTGCTACCATTGCCCCAAGCAGTAACAGTAAGGAAAGGAACTCTGGTAGGCACACCTTATCCCTTTGCCCTCAAGAACCATTAAAGGTACCGGTAACTCAAACAAAACATGGTCAGCTGTAATTGAGTATATGTATAAATTGTATCCAAGCAGTCCAGTATTCAGCGTCAATGCACCAGAAGGCATCTTTGTTGTGACACTGGAACAAGCAGAAGAACTGCTCTTAGTCCTTTCAGTGACAACTGCCATGGTCAGCTTGCTCTGTAGCTGCATAAGGAGTTGTTTTAAGCTATATGTGCTGCCTTTTATTTTCCACTGGAGAAGAATGGTGTTATAGCAAATAAGAAAGGAAATTACTGTAAAATCAGATTGCAAACTCATATTAAACCTCACAACTCAAATGAATTGTTCTAACAGTATGGACACCACACTGAAAGAATTCTGAAACATCCAGCTTCTAACAGGACCACCATAAACAACAGAAATTGACTTTTACCAAGAAAAAACCATTCACTGCTTTCCTCTGCTCTGCCAAGACTGTCACCTCATTGTAGAAGGCTACAGGTCAGCTAAGCCTGATTTCCCTTTTGTAAAGCCATGCTGAGTTTTTCCAATCTCCTTCTTGTGAGACCGCAGCTGAAGCATTCATCCCAGTTTGGGGTTTTACAGTACAATATATGGACTACTGTCCAGCAAAAAATCACAGAGATTTAAGGAACTGGAGCATCTTTTACATGAGGAGAGGCTGAGAGGGCTGGGACTGGTCAGCCTGGAGAAGAGAAGGCTCAGGGGGAATCTTGGGTAGTCAAACACTGGAAGAGGTTTCCCAGAGAGATTGTGGAGTCTCCACCCTTGGTGATGTTCAACAGCCAACTGGACACAGTCCTGGGCAACCTGCTCTGTCTGATGCTGCTTTGAGCAGCATAATTTGGGATTAGATGATCTCCAGAGGTGCCTTCCAACCTAAATATCTCTATGTAAGAAAAGATTTTAGTAAAGTTGATCTTACCAGTCAAAAGAACTGAGTTTTCTGGCTCAAGACAACAATCAATAATAACTTCATTATAGATAAAAATCAAGCACGGTTGCACAGAAAGTTCAAAGCTCTATAAACAAAAGCTGATCTTCCTCATACCCAAATACAGTCCACAGCACCAAGGTAAGAAAATAAAGCTGCTAATTGCTCCTTCTCTACACACAAAGGACTCTTCACATCAAACCAAATTTCCTTCAAAGCAGTGAGGTTTTTAGCAAATGTATTGTCTAAATTAGAAAATATTTCTTCAACTATACAAGAAGATAAGTTTAGCACAGAAACAGAGTCACTGAGGTTAGAAGGGACTTCAGGAGGTCATGTGGTCCAAACCCCCTTGCTCATGCAGGGCCCCTTACCACAGCTGGCTGCCCAGGGCCATGTCCAGATGGCTTTTGAGTATCTCCAAGGCTGGAGACTGCACAACCTCTCTGGGCAACCTGTTCCCATGTCCAGTCACCCGCACAGTCAAAAAGTGTCACCTGATGTTCTGACAGAGCCTCCTGTTTTTCATTTCATGCCTTTTCTCCTATCACTGGGCACCCATGAAAATAGCCCATCTCTGGCCTCTCTGCACCCTCTCCTCAGGCATTTGGATACACTGATGAGGTCCCCCTCAGCCTTCTTTTCTCCAGACTCAACTGTCCCAGCTCCCTCAGCCTTTCTGTGTAGGAGAGATGCTCCCTCACCTTTGTGGCCCTTTGTCTGACTTTTCAGCATGTCCATGCCTCCCTTGAGCTGGGGAACCCAGGACCAGACACAGCACTGCAAGTGTGGCCTCACCGGAGCTGCATAGAAGGAAAGGATCACCTCCTTCGAGTGTAACATATGTTATGATATAATCAAGTATTATGTTTCTTTTCAGACTTTAAACCACTGTCCTATTCAAAAAAAAATGCAGATGAAATTTCCATTATGTTTACTGAATTCACTGACATATTATGATAAAAATGTAATGCTGTACCTGACACTGGCAGTTTATCCATTTAAATGGAAAAAACATAGGAACAGACTCCTGCTTTAGCTTTTTCAGCCAACCTTTCCTCTCTCATCTCTTTTTGAAATGTTTTATATTCTAGAAAACACGTACATGGAAAAGGGTTTTTTGTCTTCAGAAAGAAGAAAGCCAAGATTATGCCATAATACATTGCAGGATCAAAAGATATGAAATCCACTTACCAAAACTAATTCTTGTAGGCCTGAGAAAAAATAGGACATAATCTGTTCTTAATTCTGCAGTGTCCCAAAATGAATTAATTTTCCCCTAGTTTAAGAAAATCTACCAAAGGAACAAATGGTCCACAAGTCCTCCATTAAAAAGTCTTCTATTCGTTCTTAATTCCTCATGAGCCAAGTATATGAGAAAGACTAGGTTGAAGACAGAGTAAATATAATAATCAGCAGCTCTCTTCCAAACTATGCACCCAAAGACAATAAACATTTTTAAATCAAACAGTCACTTCTCTTCACTTTCTTGATAATCTAGTTGTTGTAGCAAAATGATTTTCATAATTTTAAAACTAAAGCTGATAGAATGAAAAGCTATGTGATAAGTGGACAATAAGTAAGGACACATATATCAAATGAAAATATCCTCTACCTGTATAGGAAGCAAAAATCTATCATCTGTGTGAAAAAATTAATAGGTAGCATTATTTCTGAAACAAGAACTGTCAGTAGCAGTTCTAATAATCACAATTTTTTTCACACAGATGGAATCAAAAAGACAAACAGAAAATTTAAAATTTATTGGGAAAGAGAACTACTATTGGAAATATGGAATACATATGAGAAGCTGCTATGCATCTAACCTATTTTTATGCTCTTCCATAAACATTTCATTGGACTACATTAAAACAGGACAGAAAGCTACATGAACTCCTTGTCCTAAGTAGCCATATTATTTTATGCTCTTATGAATACTGTGAGTCAGCCATTAGACATAATGGGACAAGTGAGAGGATACAAAAAGCTTCACCGTTCATGATCTCATCAAGAAATGCAGAAATCTTGACTTCACAGAAGCATTAAATTGTCATTATCAGAGCTTTTCAATCAATGAAACATGAACAGCTCATACTTTACAACACTTGGCATCAGAGTCTTGAGTATCCAAAATTAGACGCTTGCTTTGTGGACTGAAAAAGCCTAGCATAAGCTAAGGTTATCATCTGCAGCTCTGTTTTTGGAAGCATAATTACAACCTTCATGCTGTTATAAAACAGGAAAATAAAAACCAATAATAAGCAGCACAACTCTTTCTGAAGAAAATGTCCAAGCTATTCACTATATTTTCCATGAATGCTTTGTTTTCAGTTTTTGTGACAGACTAACAGCTACACAATCAGTAACTATTTCAATTCATCTCAAAAACCTGGATCTACAATTGTTATAATTTATTAAACATGGCAAAAACCATTACCTGGGCTATTTGCAATATTAACTTGCAATGAATGATAGATGTTTTCCCTTAGATCTCTTCACCACTGAACTATATCCATTTATTACTTAAATAAAACAGTTCTATTCTGCAGAGAGTGACAATGAAACTAAGCAATACTGTAGAAAGCCAGAGGCAATAATGGAAACAGAGAGACACTGTGTGTTATCGCAATTTAAATACTGCATTTGTATTGCCAACTCTGAAATTTACTGTTTTAACACACGTTATAACAATCTACCGCTAAGACTGAGAAAGCTGTTGAAAGTCTAAGCAGCTACATACCTCACATCTCAATGATCTTTGCAAATCTGGGGGCAGCATTAATTCACACAGCTTCCAGAGTACTTAGCTACTTTAGCTAGATCAAAGTTGCAGGAGCTATACCTACTATCTCTAATCTGCTTACTGGAAAAACACACCCTTAATGCAAAAATCAACACAAGCAATGGTCTTTAACAGTTCTTTTCCTGCTGGAGCACCAGGTTAAGTTCAACATTCACTTTAGCTACCATAAAAGATCTAAGAATTTTAAAAGTCTAAAAATTTAATGGTAACTTCATTTCAATATGAGCATTTGAAAGGAAACTTTGTCAAATGCTTTGGAAAATCTAACCAGACTGATCTGCTGTGTCTACATGTTTTTTGACATCAAACAACTCCAAGGGATTAATGAGCCCTTCATTTTATAAAAGTTGTATTGACTCTTCCCCAACATGACACATTTCTCGATGTTTCCTTTATTTTCTTCTTCAAAACAGTTTCTACCCATTTTCACAGTACAGATGTCAGCCTGTCTGATCTGTAATTTCATCATCTTCCATGGAAATCTCTTAAAACACTGGCACCACACTAACAACTTTGATAGTCAGTTTTAAGTGAGAGAATACACACAACAAGTAGCAGTTTTGATACATCAACTCTTGAGATCTTTCAGAACTTTTAAATGAGTATCTCCTCTTTCTGGTATATTATTTTCCCAGTCTTTTGCCTTTTCTTTGTAATATCTTCTGTCAGCATTTCAGTTAGAGATTAATTCTCCAATTAGTCTTTCATAAAGAAGCGTTTCATGTGAAACCTTAATCTCTACAGGTATATGGATGCAAAAAACTAATTAAGTTTTGTGGCTTTACCTCTTTAGATGGGGTTTTCTTTTATACATTGATCAACTAGTGATCTTACACAATCTTTGACAGACTTCCTGTTTCTGGTATTTTCAGAGAAGAGGTTACTGGTATTTTTAAGTCTGTGCAGATCATTCTTGAAATTCTTCACTGTCAGTTTTCTTTTATTTCTTATTTAACCATGGCAGGGTTAAATATCGATCCTGTCTTCCCCATTTGCACATGACTTCAGCTTTTTGGACGACGCTTCTTTTCATGAGGATCTCCTCCATTTTGTTCTCCTCAACTGTTTTTTGATAAGTGGTACATATTAACTTCAAATTCCCCAGTAGTATCTGTAGAGCGTCTGTGATGTCTGTTCTTTTGACTACCTCTTTTATCTTTTTGTTTTGTTTTATACAGTCATGCTCTCAAGTATAAAAGCAAGGAATAATAGCTTTTCAATCTTCTGTGCAAAGTCCTACGTTCTCTTTTTCATAAGCCAGATAACGCTAAGAGCTAAATTGTAACATGGAACACCCAAGGAGCTCGACTTCAAAGTCATGGGCTCAAGAACAACATTCTGAACCAGCTGGGTTCAGAACACTGCTATCATGGTCTATGCCAGTCACATATTCCTTAGGAAAGGGACCATATGGAAAAAATCTGAATTTTCTTCTACTGCACAATGCAAGTGGTGGGCAGATGTTATAATGTGATTTAAAATCATGTGATATCCAAAGATTGAGTTCTACTACAGGAAATTGGTGACATTGAACTCAGCCTCCTCTGACACAATCAGGAACTGAATATTTAGGCCTATGCAAGAACTGAAGCAACATACTCAGTTTTAGGAGAGAATTACCAGCACTGGATCCAGTATTTTTTGGTTGCCCAGAAGTTTGCAACCTCAAAGAGTAATTTCAGTGAACGAAGACTTCTCAGCTGAATAACTCTGACACATTAGTAGGCTGAGTAGAAATAGAAATGTCTTGCTCTACTTGTTCCCTCAAGATACAAATCTATAACCACAGCATGATGACTGTAATCCTTCTTACTGTATTTGTACAGTAACCATAACCAAGGACCTACATGAACAACAGGTAGCTAATACAGATTTTATCAGCTAAGTGTAACTCAAAACAGATCTGCTTTCCAATGGGATGGAGTCCATCCCTAGGGTGTATATACAAAATCTATTCATTTTGTTTGATTTCATTAAATCAAATACAGACCTATACTGCATTCTGTAGACATTCTGAATTACAAAATAAGCTCAAAATTTTAAAAAAATTTAAAACTACCCACCCCCAGAAACTGAAAAGAAAAAAAAAAAAAAGAGCTAGCAGCATCACCTAATTAGGATTTAATAACATCTAACTCTAATTACTGTAGCAGACTTACTTCTTTTTCACACAGGTATAGTTATCTGCCTGTTCTGTGTTAGTTTTTCTCTTAGAAGCAAATGCCTGCTTGCATTCATTGCTTGCTTATCTTCAGCAGATGGGACACTTCATCCTCTACTAAGGGCAAACAGAGAGAGTCTCAACAGTGTCTGGCTTTATTTGTATGATCTCTAGCATATCTTTGCAGTGCTACTATACTCATCACTGAATAATGCTGCAGACTTAGGGGGAGATAATTTTTTTTTTCTCCTGCCATAGTATAACTTTTTTAGGTTTACTTACTGTTTATCTTAAAGGTTATAAGACATTAAAAAAAACATGCAATGGTGTGGAAGAGGCACTTGCCTTAACTCCAAGCTTCAGTCTGCAGCACTGATCAGTGATGGGTGTGATGACACCAACAGAGTGCATGCTGAAGTATCACATAAAGGAGGCTGAAGTCCATGAACAAGAGGGAAAAATAAAACATTGTTAAACAGTGAAAAGATGGTAGGGTGAAAAATACTCAGGAGCATGGAGAAGCTAAAGAAAAATACACACCTTAAAATTTTGCCTTTCTCAAAAATTCCTAGCTGTATTTGGTTTTCATTGTCCTGTCCAGTTCCTATTACATGGATAGGAGAGCTTTTTAACACAAGAATAGTACTAGCCTTGGTCACCTAACAGCTCCTCCATTAACAGCACTGAATGCAGACAAGTTAAGAAAGCATTATGTGCTATTTTTAAAAGGCAAAAATCCCAAGTATCTACTGATATATTTTTTATTATTATTTACCTCACTGTTTCTTTAAAAAATGTATGTACCTATGCTACACTGAAGATACTCTTTTTTTTCCATGTACCCCTGCAGTATTGCACTTATTTGTAATTATTTCAATGTGGACTGACTGCCTTGCTGCTAAGGTCTTGCATCCTTTCTCACTTTACAGAGCAACAATGAGTCCTTCAAGCACTCCCAATGTAAACAAAATCGGAATAATTAAAATCTTGAATACTACTTTCTATGTTTATTATAATTTTATAGAAAAGAGAGTATTTCTGACAAATAAGAATCCCTTCATTAGATAAAAATATCATGAACCTGAAACAATCACACTTTGAGAATGCCATTACATATGCCACATTGAGAGGACACACAAGGTAACAACAGCCTACCTGTGCGTTTATGATACCAACCAAAGTTTGTTTCATAAACATTTAACTCTATCTTTGTTATCCACACGATTTCATACAGTACTTGACACACTGGAAGTACACAGTTACATAATTCTGACCTATATGGAGGCCTAAACCAGCAGAAAGTAAGACAAGTAGGTAATCATTACTTTGACAGTGCATCTACCCTTTCTCAATTCACAATAAAGAGCTCTCATTATTAAGCAGAATTTTACACCCATGTATTAATTAATCATGACAAAAATATCCCCATGTCAAAACTAACAAGGTAAGATTTGTGCTTTTGAGGGCTCATTATATTAATACACACCAAAATCATACAACCCCTCCCACCATCTATAAAACTGTCAGACTCCAAACATCGGCCACTATAGCAAATACCAAGATAGGAACTAAACACTGTCACATCTCTTCTCCTCTCCCTGAGGAAAGGATGACACAGATGTCTCCCACATTGTTTCACAATGTGCTTTCAGAAATAAGAGTATGGGAATATGTCTCCCATGGCTGACTTCATTTTCCAGCACACCCTACAGATTTTAGTTGTCTAAAATCTTTTGTGAAACTGAACAGAGTATTGACAAAACCCAAATGTCATAAATTGAAATGCATCTCGTTATTCTAACTTATAGCTTTTATTTGATTAAAATAACCTTAAATTTACTTATCTTCAATATCATTTGGAGCTAGAAGCACTATCATACTCTTTGTTTGAAATTCAGTAGTTGTATTTTAGGGATGAGAAGATGGAAAAATGCTTTTTGCCACTAAAAAAAAGTTGTATTACTTTTACACGTGAAAGTAAAGTACAGATTTCTCAAGTACAGAAATATTCAAATCATGTATAGAGTATAAGATGTGTGTGGGGAAAAAAACATACGTGAGAGACAAAGAGCAAACCAAATTTAGATTGTAAAGATTTCTGGAGTCATGAGTCACCTTTGAATATCTAAGTGATATTCAAACAAAAAATTTATTCCAGACTTAAAACTAAGATTTTAAGTACCTAGAATAGCTTAATAACTAATACGCAGCATCACCACATCAGAACAAACTGCAGGTAGAGGCATTTTCATCAAGGAAACAAAACTTCTTTATGAATTACAGCTGTAACCCCAACAATCAAGCTTGTTTGCATCCAAATTATAGTGATATCCTATAAGCCACCACTAAAAGGATACACACTATCTTCTTGTAGCTGTGCTATCATTCCAACCAGATTCTGTCGTATTTACGGCACCACTGAACTGCACACACTCTGCCTAAATTGCCAATTATCAATGAGTGCTTTTTTCACTTTGGTATAGCATAATTCCAAAGCTACTTTTTCTTTAGAAAGCAGTTTACAAGATACATATGAAACTGGGCTACTGGTTTATTTTTCTCCATTTTTTTTCTTTAAATGGCAAGTGACTTGATGCTGCCATGCAAGGTTTCTCATTTTAGCACACAAAATTAATGCAAAATTATCATCACATGAAAGAAAAACACCAAATAAATGAATAAATAATCAATTACACTCTGACATTACTTCAGTGGAAGTAAGGAAGACATTTCAAATCACACTTATCTGGATCTTTTTTCCACATTTCAAATTAATGCAAAGCGGATGTAAATCAGTTTTATTGGTGTATTAGTTCTTCCTTCCTTCTTTCTTGCAACATTTTATTTCCAGTCTCTAAAGACACAATTTATGTATTTACTGAAACATAATGTCTGAAGTTAACATTGCAGTTGCTTACATGTGTAAAAATGCCTAATCAAATGACATCTGTAAGAAAGATAGAAAAAAGGAAAATAAAAGAGCTCGTGTAGAATTTTACATGCCAAGGTGCTTATAAAACTATAATACCTAAAAGCAGTGCCTGGCATTTTTGTATTCTGAGTCAAAGCCTAAATAAACTAAGGTCCACAAAATGTAAAGTAGCAAGAGGTTTATAGATATACAGTAAGTTTCAAACTACTGAAAAACAAGTAAATTAATACATCCTCTTCTTCCTGTTAAATCCTCTTGATTATAACCACTTTACCTTCTGAAGTGTACAAACACGCGTTTGCATGCAGTATATTAATAACCTCTACATTTTACTCTGTATGAAAACACTACTAATTGCTGTACATTCATGGGAATAACTTTCAAGCACAAGTAATGAAGCACGAACCAGGAAGTCACAGGTTAAAATGACTTTCAAAACAGGCATGGTATTGTATATTACATATATAATTTTAAAGTGTTTAAAAAGACAATACAAGACAACTACAAAGAACTACTCACCATTTCATATGCTGTTACAATCTTTTTCAAGACCTCTGGAACAATCCCTTGGAGCTCCATAGTTGGATACTGATCACTGAGATTCATTACTACCAAGGGTGTATTATCAGGTCCAACCAAGTGCATAGACACTGCCAAAATGCACTGCATAAGATTTGCTACAGGGGAGAGGCCACATAATTCTTTGAATGAAACTACTGCATTCTGCAAAAAGGAAAGAAAGAGTTTCCTTTACAGTTAAATATGAAATTTAAAGTCTTCTTCTTTCCGGATAAAAGACTTTACTGTTATACTTGAGCTACAATGCTGAGCTACAATGCTGAGCTACAATTACCACAGCTTTTCCCTGAAGAACTGGCAGTTTTCAAAAGCAACCAGTATTACACATACTTTTACAAAAATCTTGAAAATTCAAGTAATTCAGTATATGCCACAGAAAAAAACATCTATGTAGAACAAGTACATCTCTCTATCATGGCTAAAACTAACTATGGAAATAAACAGGTTCTAAAACATGCTGGTTAAATATTTTTATATATTTTGAAAAATTCTAAGACACTTTTTAAATGCCACCAAGAAAAACAAAATATTAGATGCTGAATGTCCCAATTAAGCAAAGTGAAGTCGAAGGAGGAATTCAGCACATTTGTAACTTTAAACATACCTGAACTACAGTCCAGATGTACTGTGGATTTGCTGGCTCCCATTTGGTGTGATTCACAAACCCAGCACTCCACTATTGATGTGTTCCTATCATAGAGTCACTTCAGTAAATTTTTTAAGGTACTTTAACTTAAATACTGATTCTGTACCTTTCCCTAAGATTTCTTACTGTTTTATTTTATATCCATTATGGTAGAACAGAAAGCCACATAGCCAAGCTTAAACTTGAAGAAAATTTACAGCATTGGAACTACGTGACTCCAAGCAGCCACTGACATTCCATGATGGGAGTATTGTCAGCACTGTACTGAATTTAGGATTTTGGTACCGATTGGGAACTGGTGATCTGTGGCACTCTGGAGTTTGTGTTCCTGCAGGAAATAAAAACAAAAATATGGTATATTTAAGTTACAAATGTGCTCAGTGCTCCTTTCTCTCATGTCGCACCCATGCAGGGCATCTGGTACAGATTTTCATTTTACTCCAAACCACTTTCCATCTTGCTGGCACGGTAAGACTCATTTGTGAACATGTCTCCTAGAAAGGCATAAAGCCAACCTTAACACAAACAGGAATCAAATGTGAAATATTTTGCTGTCCCTTTATGAGACAAATACCAAAGCAGAGCATATTCATGCAAAATTATGTGAACACTAAATTGCACCTACCCAGTCACTTAAGAGTGTACTTTAAGTAAAAGTCCAGGAAACAGAAACTTCTTGTATCAGCTGATGTACAATGACACAATAATTACACAGCTCAAGAGACAGACATTGGGAAGTCCATTCAAACAGACTTTGCTTGAGATAAGTACCATGGTTAAGCCATTATGAACAACCATTTTACAGAGAGGTTAACGAGGACCCAGGGATTGTATATATTCATTAATGACAGGCAGGACAGGACTAATATGCGCTACTACTATAACTCTTGCATTTGGACTTCCAACTCTATATCCAGAGACTATTCCTCATACTGTTAAGTAACTTAGACATGCAACATCACATCCAGTTCAATCACCCATATTATACTTTTATCAGTGATTAATATGCAACAAGGAATGAGCTATGACATCAGCTTTTGTCATGGTAATATAGGAACAAAAGAAACAAAAAAGGCTATTCCTATACAGATTTAGAGAAAATATTAAAATCACTGTTGCACTTTTTCTTTTTTCCTCTTCTTCCATCTTATATTAGAAAAACCAAACTAACCAACTTTGCCCTCTATAATCTGGCTTCTGAGGATATTATGAGGATATAATGGTCATAAAGCCATTACCATTTATAACATAACATTTCAGTAAAATGGAAATTAAACAAATCTCACATTCCCTGACATAAATTGATACTTAGTATAATTGAGTGGTTTATTTGCTTTTATTAGCTGTAAAAACTTAGTTACACAGAGTTTAAATGGTGCACATGATATAATCTGTTAGCAAAGTTAAGAAAAACTAATCTTCCCTCATGTGCCTAAAATATCTTTTCGATAGCATTTTGAGAGATAATGACAAATTTAGTTGATAGCACATCTTTCAAACTGACAGAATTAAACACATAAAATACTTTTTAATATCTCATGTTCAAAGGAACCCCACTGTAGAGCCTGTTTTCAATTATATCGTTATATGTGCATACTGCAGCATGCACATTTAAGAGTTTAACGTAGCTACACAAAATTCTGTTTTCATCACTTCCTCAACTCAGTTCTTCCTTGAAAAGTATCTTAAAATAAGGTATTCTTCATATGACAGAATTCTAGCCTTCAGTAGGTTAACTACAGGTAAAGTTCATTTTACATGCAGCCTGTAATTTGAAACGTTTATGAGTCCTTATCATTCCTTTTTTTATTATCTTTTAAAAGAGCAAATTTATGTACCAAGTGGAATAGGAGAGATGCATGATGATTTACTAATTTCTTCTTTCATATAAAGCTAGTTTTAAAATTGTATTACTATTAGAATATCTTTAATATAAGATTATTCACAAAGGAAATTTATATACACTGATGTGCCTTTAAAATCCAGAATCAGGTCTCAGACATTTCCTTTAATCGCTTTTCCCTTAACACTATATAACAGCAAGAGGATTTGATAGATCAATCCACTTGAAATTACAATTCTTAATTCTGTTGATCACTGCTAGTATTCCATCAGAAGTTCCTGAACAGTTAAAAGTTTTATTAAATAGAACATAACTTAATCCATTTCTAAAAGGGGTTTACATGGAATCTCCAAATAACACATTTTTTGAAGCGAGATCTCTTGGCTTTCACAAAACCAAGCACCTCAGCCTGCACTTTTTCCCTAAATTCCATGTGTTTAGTAACATGATGTTTAAAGTATGACAACTTCTTCTAGAAGACACCTTCTAATACCTTAGTGCTAATGCCATGTATTTCTAACATAACTATGAAGAATCATGGAAAGCAGATCTTTCTGAAAATACTCCCTTCTATTTGGGAATTAAGAAAAACCATAACTTTGGTGAAACTATGCTAAACATTCTTAGATGTACAAGTAAGGTCTCTGATAAGCATTAAAGTCTCCCTTTTCTATCTGTTGTATATTCCTCCCACATTTCTACTTAATTTTTAAAAACTAAAATATCGCCATACTTTCTTTTAGTGTATTTCTAATATTCCTTCAAAGACATAGGATGAGTCAACAGGGTTGAGTTCCAGCACCGAAGTCCTATTTCCAGTTCACATTCAACAAAATACACATGTGCGTTCAAGGTTACATCAACAGACAGTTCACTTAAAAGGCTGCTCTGACATGATCCATTCTTAAAGCTGTTCAGCATTAGACTCAAATAATTCAACATACAAGACACTTAAAATAGCATATATTCCATATGTATCACAATACAAAGGTACACATATGAACCAATAAACTGATTATAAAACTGTACCTGCATATTTTCTCTCAAATCCGTAGCATCCCGAATAGGTTGGAGGGCATTCTTGAACACTTCATCTATTGTTTTAATCCATAATGTTCTCATAGAAGCATATTCCCTTGATTTCTTGCCCTTCCTCACAGAGAGGCCCCGCTTATGAGGTTTCCCACCACCCCTTCGATTAGTAATGGCCACATGCACAAACAAGGAAGCATGAGCTAAACTTTCACCAGTCAATGACTGCAGAGGAACGTGCCGATAACCAGTCTGGAGACACTCAAAGGGAATAGTGTACTGCCCAATAAACTCGTCCCCAATGTAATCATCATCCAGCACTACAAAACGCACCATAGCTAGCTCTGGTAAATTTATTTGAAATTCAAAGCTTTCATCAAAAATTGGATTATCCCCGTTCTGATGCATAGTTTTCGTCCTTTGCTCAGCACAGTCAGCAGGGATTCCATGTATTTCAACATAGACGTAAGGATCCACAACATCACCTTTGGCACCTGATCCTTTCGGTTTAGGGAAGTTTTGCCCACTAATGATCTTAATATGAAGCAGCTGAGGTGAAACTCCAGGCACGGTGTCTTTTGTATTTGCGCTAAAGAAGGAAACTTCTTCTCTCATGATAGCAGGACGAAGGACGTAGCCACAGTTTCCGTTTTGTCGAAACCAACCAATGTTAAGGTCCATCATTAAGCCAGGCGTTTGGAAGTTCATTGCTACTATCTGACAACCACATTTCCAGAAGTCCTGGGGATTCATATTACTAGAGTCAATCCTCATAGGACTGGGGAAAACCCTTGCAAGAAAACGTTTGTTATAATTTACAAAGTCTCCTGGGTTTTCGTTGGCATATTTGCTAGCAAGCACTTCGTTAAAGGAGCACACTTCCCAGTACTTCTGGAGCTGAAATGAAACTTGAAACTCTTTGAACTGAACTGATTTACATATGCTTACCAACTCAGAGAGATCTTTGCAGAGCTGGAATCGTTTCCCTGTCATTGAGTTTTGCTGTTCTACCCCCTCTTTCGCCACTCTCTGTGACATTTCTGCTCCTTCATCTTCATCTGTAACATCTCCCTCTACTCCAGAACAATTAGCAGAAAGCTTCTTTGCTTTAATTAGTATTTTCCCTTTAAGTGATTCCGGTGATGGAAGATAAGACTCTTCAATGTTTGGAGACTGCGTATGTAATTTGTCCCCCAAAATTTTCTTCATGTGTTGTACCATTACTTTCTGCTGCTTAATAGAACAATGATTTTCTAAACACAAAATAAGAGGGTATTCTGAAGCAAAAAAGGCATACTTGTTAATAATGTCAATCACACTACGGAAGACAATTTGTGATGTCATTGTATGCCCTGTGTAAATCACGGGCTCATTATCCGGACCATCCCAGACATCCAGTTCAACACTTCGACAACCCATTTTTAGAGCACGAATGTAACCTGTGATGTCAGAAGGCCCTCGAAACTGATCCTCTATCAAGTATGTATTATGAGATGAATTTATAAAATAATGAGATAAAGGTTGTTTCATATCTTGACAAACTTTTTTATGTTCTGGATCAAATATGTGGCAGTCGGGTGAAGTAAGGTAATTTGTAAACCCATCTATAGAAAGACAACCCTTTTCCTGGCCCTCTTTGGCTGGCTCATATTTCTGAATAATTTCAAGGCTTATTTCTTCTGTGACCTGTGCCATACCCTGCTCTGCTTCCAAAAACATCATGAGGTCCTTGGTATCTAGAAATTCTTTATTGCTTGAAAACTGAACTAACAGGAAATAGATTTCAGGTCTGGTACAAAGTTCATGAAAAACTTCAATAAATTCTTCTTTTGTTACTTCAGTACCAGTTTTTTCCCTGGATCTATGTAACTCCTTGAATTTCAATTCAATTTTATTAGTTTTTAAACCAGGGTTTAAGTCTTTTATAAATTGTACAGCATCACATAGGGGTATATGTCCCAAATTATCTACATCTGATTCACTGAACATTTGTGAAAGCCACGAAGTCCGCATATTATCTTGAGTAGTTCCTAGCATATCTAGAGTATGTTTTCCATAAGAAATCAGGTATCTTAAGCCAGTAACCCAAATATTTGCAACATCTGCTGAGTTAGCAACCAGATCTAGTGACTCATAATTTTCTCCATATATAATTGAAAATGCACAATCTTCTGATATCTGGTCATATATTCCATTGCTGCGAAAAATATCTGTATTTTTTCCTGTTCTTACTTCTTTGATTGACTTGATATCAATCTTTGCTTTTTCAGAATCCTTTTTCGAAGGTTCCCAGCGTAGAGACTGCATATCAGCATCCAAAAGAAAGTATCGGTGATACACCCTGGAGTTGGATCGGACTTTTTTGAGTTCAGAGCCTTCCACCATGGCGTTGATACAGTCGCTTGCACTGCTGATCTTCTTCTCTGTGGGCATGCTGCTGAATGACACAGTCTTCTTCCTTTCTCGTTTCTGTTTCGTACCATCCTAGTAAACAAAGGGGGGGGGGGGAATAGTGTATCAGTATGATTTTGCTCAACATTGAAACAGGTTTCAATTTAAAGCTGAAAGTTCATCAAGTAGTTCAATAATGTCTATGTGATGACCAGTAAGATGGAAATTCTTACTGGAATCATCACAGTGAAAATACTAATAATGGCTTTCTATTTACTCTTGCTTTTATAACTAATCTTCCAGATTTTTTTTTAAGTATTTTTGATGAACACAAAATTAAAAAAACAAGTTTTCGATGCTAACAAAACAATAATGCTGTATTATTGCATATATGTATATACATTTTATTTTATGAGTTGTATCTTAGAGAGAGAACAGGTTCTGAAGTCAAGGCAGTAGGAAGCAAGCTTTTCTCTGAGTCCTTATACAGTCCTACAGATACTTGCCAAAGTTGTCAGTACAGAATATAATGCTTTAATACCATGCTGACAGGGTCCTTGTGAACACCAGAGAAACATTAATACACAATTAACTATATAAAATCAATGGGACATGGTCCTAACCACATAAAATCCATAGGACATGGCCCTAATCTAAGCATACAAGACATTAACAGCACTTCTTTATGCATAGCTCCCTTCACCAGAGCACCCATCCATGTTCTTCCCACAGACTGCCCACAGCACTCACACATCCCTCCCCTACAGCAGGAAAATACCCATGACAGTCTAAAGAAGCTGGACAGAAACACAAGGAACTGGACTGGAGCAGATGTAATTCCCTGCAAGTTCTGAGTTTCAGAAAATACAGCAGTGACTCAGAAAGAAACTTCTGAGTTTAACTGTTTCCAAAGAACCTTCATGTCTTTAGAAAGGACTGGAATGGAAAACCTGGTCATGAAGGGAAGCAAAAGTGATTCACCATTGCTCTTAAAGCAATGAGATAACCCAGAGGTCTTACTTTACTAGAGAAAGCTTGGGTATATCAGGATATATAAACATTAAAAAAGGAAAAAAATTCATTTAGCTACCTCTATTGTACCTGTTTGTGGTAATTAAAACAAGTGCAAGTATATCAGCAACACAGGTCTTAAGTACAATCAATTTCATAAGAACTGAATTTAAGAAACTTGTGTGCTTTCATTATCTGCATTTTCTGAGACTGAAAAACGCTGGGGTTTTTTTCTGAAAGCAACGTGTCTTGATGACCTAACTTTTAGTCTGAAATAACACTTGCATTAAAAAATATTTTTATATTAGATATTCTAATTAGAAGTGTTCTCCTTATAAACCAGCACAGCTCAAAAAATTACTTTGCCAGCTTTGTAAAAAAAAAAAAAAAAAGAATGTTGATATTCCCTCTGCTCCAGTGCAAATCAGCATTGCTTAAATGGCAGAAAGGAAAGTGAAAGAAAACTTCTAATGATTGCTGCGCTGAACAGATGTTCAGAGAAAAACCATCCATTACAAAATGCATTTCCAGTTCAGGGCACATGTGCTGTATGTTTAATTTCATTAAATTAAAAATGCAGAGTCCTTGTTTTGTAATTTAATTTATAAGCACCTGAAAAGTCTTTCATTGAAAACAATGATTAGTAAAGTGAGCAGACTTAATATTAGCTGTTCCGTGTTTGAGAAAATTAATCAACCATACTATTCTTGCACCTTTAATGACAGCAGAATTTGCTTTATTCAAGTTCTCAAGAGACCAGTAAAAGCGAATAACCCTGCAGAGGACTGTTTTATTTCTAACTGCAGATCAAACACCTGAAATGGATACTGCACATGGTTGACTCTCGGAATCTCACTACATGTAGTTTAGGCATAAGGATTGTTTTCAAACAACAGCAAATTTCCTTAACTTAAAAAAAAAAAAAAATCAAATGTGATTTTTGTTTACAGAGGTTTTTGTTCTATTTTAAGCCTAGCTTGTTTGTCTACCTGTTTATATCTCCTAACCTGAAAAAGTGGTGAAGGACAGTTCCACATAAATGAGCAATGACATTCCTGCCTGGTACTTCAGGGCTTGGAATTAAGCATTTTGAAACTCCTTAATGCTCTAGATTTCTCAGTCACAGACCTGAGAGAGGAATACACTTCTCAAACTGTTGAGTGACAGGCAACTGACAGATAACCTCCTGACACCAGAACCATCAATGCCTGGCAAGTATTACCTTGCCTGACCATGACCAGAAGAAAGATCTCTATGATCAGGACTGTATCTGATCCAAGACACTGAACAGCAAAAGAAAGGAAATATCTTCCATTTCTTGATACCATCTGATGTAAACAAGCCCATCTCAAGGCAGCCCCATTGCCAGCTCTAGTTACTGAAAGCTTAAACTGGAGTTCATGCATGTGGATCAGAGGAGTAATTCAATGTATCACCTGCAAGATAATTTTGCTTGCCTGCCAGATGAATTCGCAGCCAGTTCACCAGTACCCTTCATTTTTGCAGGGTAAAGCAGTCTAGCCACTCCGATTATTTATATAAAGCCAGCACCACAGTGTGAATGACTGTGAAAACATTCTGAGCTCCAGAACACCCTTCATAAGTTTTTGCTTCTCGAGAAATCAATAATCCTGAGCTACCAGACGGCCTGTGCAAGTCCCCATCCCAGCAGAGACACAGCAGTCATGATCAATGTGCATGAACAGAGTAACTTCAAGGATATTTTACCAAAGACACTGGCGAGAAGTATTCACCTGTCTGAAAAACCTGCTTTTCTGAAAAGACACAGAAAAAAACTCTCACTCCACAAGCTGAGAATGCAATTGCATAGACCATGCACAAACTGTGTGAAATTCATTTGTGAGTCTTGGCAATATAGTCTGGCATGGAGGAGACAAATTTATTCTAAGATGTGGAGGATTTTACCCTGAAAGTGAGGTGGCATTCATGAACTGGGTTAAGTCTCTCTTGGCCTTAGGTCTGCCTTGAATCAAAAAGAATGGCATATCAGAAAACTATATCTGAACAAACACAGGAGTGACTTCTTGGCATTCATGAGACTTAACAGGGTTCTTGCTGTTCAACATGCTCAAAGTGACACTGACTCTACAGTGCAGATGCATAATTCAGTCCAGAGCAGCAGCTACAATTTTCGTGCTGAAACAACTTTCAATCATTCTAGGATCTCTTGCACAATGAAGACCGTGTCAATCCTCAGTTTATAATGTCCTACCATCAATTACAGGATTTCCCCTAAAGACTGCCTGGGCTTCATCAGGCTTAAACACTGAAACCAGAACAACCACCTCATCAATACATTTCTTAATACTATTTATGCCCTAGCCAAGGTCACCTGCAAGATGTTTTGAGGAACAGACAAGACCACAGATAAAACTGTTTTGAAACATTGCTCATAACCACTACAAGCGACTACACGGAGTTTAGTTTATCCAGGAGTTTCTAACAAGCATCTAGCAGTTTAAAAAACAGAAATAATCCCAGCTGTCACCTGTGGCACTTAAGAGGCAGACACAGCTGGAGAAAATGGATTAAAAGCACAAGGAGGGAAGAGTATATCCATGATAACTTTTTTAATGCCTCTCAAGGTACCAACAAAGGAACAGCTATGTGACAAGACAGCACTATCTACAAAATAGAATTCTGGAGACAACAGAGAATCTTGAATCAGACACTGAGAGAGGTACACATAATCCCTGAAAGCCAACGCTTTTAATTTATGCAACTTTATGATAAAATTACTTAAAAGGCAGTTCAAATAACCACTGGTACTGATAGGGACAGCAGTAGAGTTCAAACAGAGATTTATTTGATAATGTAATAGATCACAGAGGAAATGATGAATAGTGTAAGGTTTGTAAACATCTCCTAAAGAAAAGGAAGCAGAGAGTGAACTTTATGACCTGTAAATGCCCAAATGAATCATGCCCCAGAAGCAGTACTTAAAAAATATTTAAACACCAAGTTGCCAAGATGTTTAGGTACCATTTGGTCCAGTGGAATTAAGAACACTTACAGCCCAAAGCAGGGGCTTGCCAACCCCGTCAAAGTGGTACATGTGGGGCTTCAGCAAGAGTACAGTGCAGAACACGCTATCCACCTGCCAATACAGAATGGTCCTCACACTGGCCCATGTAAACTCTGGAGATGGGTGCATGACATCCTGCCTCTCTCCATGACTAAAGCCACCTGCAGATTTGAGGTGGTAGTTTCTAGACTGGAAAATCCAGGCCTCTATCTGCATTTAGCCCACGAAGGTACTCTTTTTAGAACAGAGGACTTCAAAAAGAAAAGACAATGGTAACAAGAGGAAGTGGCACAGTGGCAGATTTCTAGAGCACTCGTCTGGGAAGTGAAAGTCCCTGATGTCATAAAACATAAACATTTCACTTGGTGACCCTGAATGCAAAATGTAGTCCACATAGCAAGGACCTGAACACTGAATTTTGTCCTCTCAATACACACCTCCCCAGGTGGACAGGTCTCCTGCTGCTACTTGTTTATGCTCTAACCATACAGAATTTCCATTCATTTTTATATGCCAGAGGTTCACCAAAGTGTGGAAGGCAGCTCCATGCTAGTGTTGAGAGCATGAGCACTCCAAGATGCCCAGGCAGAGGGATCAGAGCCCAACCACTCCATGAGTAGGCAAGTGCTCTGCCGGCCAAGTGATTACGTAAGAAACAAGAACACAAAAGACCCCCTGAAGTGCAGCACCTCACTGCAGGCTTTTTGATTGCCAAGGGCTGAGCTTCAACAACCTCTGAGAAAACTCACACACCTTGAGGCAACGATGGTACACAGTCTGTAGAAGCTACAATCCCAAGAATGCCTACTTAGTTCGTTCCAAACAGAAACAAGACAAATGTCAGCCATTCAGCCTAGCAAGGTCTGTACATAGGCATAGTAATAAGACTGCAATCAGGTACAGTGTCTCAAGAGCTTTCAATTTTTTCTTTATCTTTTTTTGCAAATAAGTTCTGAATTAAGTGGCATGCTTGTGAACCTGAAAGACAGTGGTGTGCCAATACTCTGAGCAATTACAGGTGAGTAGGTGAGAAGAAAGGCCTGACTTAAGTGTGGTAATTTAAATTTTTATCCAATTACACCATTATTTCATGTCATAAGGTGTGAAAGCTGTTTTAGATATAATTTAGTGTACATCTGTAGCCAACAGTGTCAGTAAAATTCATTACTTTTTGATGAGAACAGGCAGACTGATGATCTTCATAATGAAAACACAGTGAACTACTCTTCTGACACTATACAGCTCATTGATGACTTGTTTTTTATAGTAGATGTGATACGTACGTAGCCAATTTGAGTACAAGACCTGCCTGTTTTTACCAAATGCAATTCAGCAGTAATTGCAAAATCGCCTAGCTTGAAGACATGATGTATAACAAGCCTATTTCAGGAAGTAGTAAGTTAAACAAAAATTGATGCTCTGTTTATTTAATTAAAATTCTTAAGCATTTTTCTTCAAGACAAAAAACTTGAATTTCATAGATTTTCTTCATACTTAAGAAAGCATGTCTATATATAGTTAAGTCTAGTCAAAGGAAAAAAACCACATTTATTTAAGTCAGCACTTTAAAATATTCATTTTCTAAATGCATTTTGTTAAAAACATTATAATATCAGTAATTTGTTCTTTTCCAAGGTTCCACCTGTGGTTTTAGAGATATAAATGCTAGTGTGGATGAGCAAATGTGCTACAAGTGCAACGTCAATCACATTATCTTTATCTCTACAAATATTTTTAGCACAAAAATATTTAGGGTTTTCTTTGAAAAAACACCTGTAACTGAAACAGCAATAATGAACAGGACCACTTGTTTTTGCAAGCACATATGAAAAAATAAATTATATTATGTATAGTTTTCCTGTGCATAGCTGCCAACTCATTCTACAACATAGAATGCAGCATTATAAAAGAGGCTAAGCAAGTTTTTGTGTGAAAGAGGCAGTAGAAAAAAAGGAAGGAAAATAAAAGGTAACTCAAATCAGCAACGGTTTCTGTATTTTTGATACACAAAATTAAGCATTGATTTCAAGAGTTTTATGCAGTTAAAGGCAGAGTGAGAGTCTTCTTTGGAAGAAGGTGGGGGAAAAGGGAGAAAAGAACTGTGCAGGAGAAAGGAGAGAGGTGGTGGTGCAGAAAAGGCACTTCACCATCAGGAGCCATGTCCCTGAAGGCAGGAGCTCGGAGCTCTACATCCTTGCCTTCGATGCACCCTCTCTCAGCCTTATTCTCCTGGAATCAACAACTCAGCAGAAGAATCTGCTGACAACCACCACTCAGCCCCTCTCTTCCAGCCAAGCATCTTCTTTTCCTAGTCAGCACCTTTTAATTTGCCATTACCAGGAGATCCTTACTAACACAGTGACCCGGATTCACTAAAAGGCACGTACTTTTTAATGCTGTAACACAGCTGTCCAAAGCTTCCAGAGCATGTGGAAACCAAAACAAGAAAAAACTCTTCAAGTAATCAGCAGTTCAGCTGACAGGATCCCAGATGCTTCAGAAATGGCACGTGTTAAATCAGACTGTGTCCAGCAGTTTTTGTAGCCACTGTTTAACTGCACACAGCTCCAAGCAGTAAAACAAAAGTAGAGTCCTCAACTGAAATAACAACCATTTGAGGAGAGACAAAACATCAGCTATTTGGAAAACACAAGTCCTCCCACTTGTTGTGAATCACTGTATTTGTGCCCAGCATTTAAATATTTCCCCAAACTGGTACTCATGACATATCTGTTGTTTGTAGAAATCTTTTAAGAAAAACATATTTTTCTAATGTGCGGAGGGTTGACCCCAGCCAGATCCAGTTAAACAATGTCATAAATAACAACGAGGAGGAAAGAAAATACGATTAGTTGAACAAGTAACAACTCTTTTTTTTTTTTTTTAACCTCTTTTTTTTACTAAAGGAATTCTGTACTTAAAGGATTATGGACACAGGTGCAAGTCTTAGCTCAATATTCAAACAAAAATTACCTATATTATTTCACATGAGCAAACTGCATGTTTCATGATACAGGTAAACCAATTCCCTCTTCAAACCCTCTTCAAAACACTCATTTTCTGTCCTGTGTCTTCCTCCTCCTGCCCCAGTTGCGTCTCTGTTCTCTCCAGTTCAGCTTCTCAGGCCCTCATTAGCACCTGTCTGACGCACAGTAAGTTAACTTACCTCACTACCTCAGGAAACAAAAAAATCTATTTTCTTCCAAATTAGTTTTCTGCAATTTTAGTGAGCTGAAACAATTTTCCATGTGACCAGCTAAGTATCAGAGCTGGTTCAAAATAACCACCAGAAACAAAGAACCAATTAAAAATGGGAGGAAAGAACAGTCACTCACTTTTATCAAGAAATTAATTCTATTAAAATCAATGTAGGTGAAACGCTTCTGTTGAAATCCAATCTTGCATGAACTGACAGTAGAGTTTTATGTCATTAGGTTTTGTTGTGGACTTGGTCATCTTAAAGGACTTTTCCAACACAAACAATTCTATTAGGGAAAACAAAATCTCTCATCTTGGTCTACCTGACAGAGTACAGCAACAATTTCGTAAACATATAAAACATAAAGGCAAGCTATAAGAACTGCCAACACCACAAAATAACAGAATTGAGGTTCTCAGGCTCTTGGGCTCATTTTGTTCTGCCTCATTTCAAGAAAACAGGACACCAGAAAATTTATGAATCTATGATATGAGAAAGATCACTTTCACACCACCTATTAGACAGAGCAGAGAAAAACGGTAGCCTGTGCTGGCCTTGTTGCTGTTACAGCAGGAAATTTAACTGGAAAGACTGTGACTGCAATGAGCCAGGAAATAACAGGATATGGTTTTGCAAATAAAGTCTAGACTAAAGGGTTTCTTTACAAAACTTCCTACAGAAGAGCTTATTTAGTCATTTGATCAGTTTAGCAAGAGTAAAGAAACCATCTTTTAATACGTTTTTGATGATGCTGTCTTACGTATCCTTCAGTATTTCATTATTCAAGTTGTCTCACAGGATGTCACAAGGGAGTTGTCCCTGACTCTCTGCCATGTGGTGTAGGTACAGATTCACAGAATATTCTGAGTTGGAAGGGACCCACAAGGGATCATCAAGTCCAAGGCAGTTGCTTCTTCCACGAAGATGCCGAAGACATCCACGGGCATGATGCTGCTTGCTGCCTTCTCACTCAGCTCTTACTTAAACCCACTCCATATTCTTTTGAAGAGAAAGTAAACAATCTGAAATTGCTTATTCTGCTGAAAATAAAGGAGTTGATGCTACTTTTACTATGTTTGAGTTTGACCTAAATCTGTGGCAACTAAGACTTCCCCATTCTGCAGTTGCATGCTGCCATGTATGTTTGCCTTCTACCAGGAATTACTATAATACACCATTCTAGGATTCTGTCATTTTATAACATAATTTTATAATTTAATTATATTATACTATGTATGACATTATAATTCTATAATACATTATTATATATATAATATTATATCTGAACATTAAAACATGCCAGCAAAGCCAAAATTCAAACACCATTGAAGCATTCTGTCATGTATGAGTTCATCTGCACATTTACGAAATTAAAATAAAGGGGCATTTGGTTTCAGGGGTTAATTTACAATACAGATGAGCAGGGGAAAGGGGAAAAACAGTCTGGTCTCAAAAGAAAATAAATAAGAAGCATTTAAGGAAACTACCCAGACTCCTGTGAGCACAGAGAGAGCCAAAGCCTGAGTTATGCTTGGCATGAACATCTCAGTTCTTAGTGTTACTGAGTCAGTTACAGTTCAGGCTTCTTGGAAGCATTTCCAACTGAGCAAAAGAGGTATCCCATTTTCACAAACTTGATAAAAGCAAAACATGCATATTTCAGACCCAAACAACCAACATTTTAACCAAATTCATATAAACTGCAATAATTATTTATGTAATACAGCAGTTACTATGTACTGAGTCTTAAACTGAGGAAACTGCACTGACAGAAAGCTGTTAAAAATTGCTTGATGGCATGAAGAGTTTTAACCCTAGATAAGCAAGCTGAGAGTTTTTTAGACTCCTAATTTCTCATGTATTAAGAAATTATATCTAAACTATGACAAACAGATCATTTTAATTACCACAGAGAAACTTATGTTTATTATAACCATTTTATTTTTTCTGCCATCAACAATCAGAAAAAGTAATAGTAGCTACAGATGCTTTTAGCTTGAATAATGACTGAAGATAACAAAGCAGATGCTGCATACAAAAGTACTAAAGGATTTGAAATTGGCTCAACAAAATGGCTCAACAGGTTTCAGCATGGCTCAGGAGAGAAGTCTCTGAGTCTTCACTGTTATCCGCAAAAACAGCAAGATGCTCTTTCTGCATACACACGCACGCCTATTTATACTCTGAGCATTTTCATTTTCAGGTCTTCCATAATGTTTTAAATACCCAAACATTACAGCTAAGATACACTTTCAGGAGCATTCTAATCAAGACTTATCGACAAGATTTAATACGCAGCAGTCTGGGGTAGAATATCAGATTTTTTTCTAGTATTCATAGCTGCATGTTAGTTCCACTGGTAGAAGGCATGGCATTTTTCCATTTCTTGTTTCAGTCATAAACAGCAATTTGACCGAATTGGCAAAATAAGTAACACAGCTGTCGGCCTTTAAAGCAAAAGTACAGCACGTGGGTGACTTTGAAATATAACAGAGTAATGTATGTTTAAGATTTCTGTAATTTCAGATGCAGGCTCTGCAGAAAGCTGCTTCACCTCTCCTTTGCTGCTCGCCTTCAGCATCATAGAGGAAGAGAAGCCAACAGCATCACCAGCAAGACGTGAGATGGAGCACTGGCTCAAGCCTCCCAACCATTTTGCACTCTTGGGAAAGCCTTCCCAGCAGCTTTTCCAGATTTTCCCACACATGAGTGTTTGTTTTGATTTATTTGCTTGGTTTTTTACCAACTTTCCTACCTAGCAGGCCCAGACACCATCCCATCTGATTCAAAAACAAAAGTATGTGGAGTACAAAAACAAGTATGTAGAGTATGCATTTTAGGATGCCATTACAGGTACATACTCCACAAAATAACATATATTTAAATACTAAAAAAATAATATGGAAAAAGACACCTTACTCCATGCAGACAAGATTCTTATTTTCAATGCTGCATATGCAGCCAGCAAAAGAAAATAACTCTGTTTGTTATGATGGACTAATTTAGTCAGAAAGCAGAAAAGTACCTTGTCTCTCTCCTCTACTGTAAGAGGAAGTCTACATGATATTCCCTTAACTGTCAACATCTCTTGCTCACAAAAAATAAACAGCAGATTGACCACAAATGTGTTCTATGATTTATAGGAAAAGCTTTTTCACGCATCCTTACAGGTCATCCCACCCAACCTCTCAGCACAATGTTATGACTAAGTCATGCATTTTTACTTTCCCTGATGTGGCAAAATGTTCACTTCCACCTGTGCTGTCAATTTGTGTATTTTGTCCAAATTACAATCCAAATGTCATCTGCTCTCTCGGAAAGTTCCTGGTGTTTCTGTGTCTTTTCCTGTCACTGAGTGTTTTCCAGGGAACAACACAGAAGTAAAACTATCACCCATAGGTTATTTTTTCCAAGTCAGGCATGCAGGCTTCAGAGTAATAAAATGTAAAAACTTTTTTTCATTCTAAAAACTATCATTACCACTGCCCTGCAGCTTTCAATTCATCAACTGATTTTCTTCACTCTAGTGATTGATGAATGGTGTCTTCAGATTTGCTTCTGGACTAATTGTAATTGGACTAGCAAATTTTGCAAGATAACTTTAAAGAAAGAAATGGAACTTCACAGACTGATTTGTTCTCCTTGTGTGGTTTGAGATGAGTTCCTTTTTGTCAATTAGGAGAGTGACTAATACCGATATTTACTCTTCAATGCCACAAAGAGTTCACGCACATAATTCAGTATTAAATTAAATACAAAAGTTGAAATTTTTAAAAATTTACGACTTGCTAAACAAATGTTATCTTGCAAATTCTTGAGTTGCTACTTCAGCCTTACTGGTAAGATGGTAATGATAATTAAACAGTGATAACTAGCTGTTGATTTTTAAGGACAATTCTTATGAATTAGATAAAAAATACTTACTAGGTTAACACACAGGCAGACAAGACATGAGTACCCAAGTACCTTTGCTAACCACATAAGGCTGTTTCTGGCTTGTTTTCCATGTTGATTTTCAGGTGTTCGTAATTTACAGTTGTCAAAAAATTACAGGAAATTCTCATGCTGAATGCTACATCAATGCCCTTCTCCCCCCCTTAACTCAGTTCTTTAATTATTCATAACAGTTACAGGCACTTAGGAAAGAACAGTGAACTATGAATATTTAATACAAGATGCCTGTAACAGAAAGACATGAGAAAGACTACAAAAATCAAACAGTATAAAGTATTTGTTTATCCTAAGCAAAATAAAAAGCAAAGCAAGGCAGGCGATCTTTATATAAATGTTCATAGCTTTGACAAACCAAACCTAATAAGTTATCTGTATGCTTTCCCAAATAATTACAACTAAACAAATAAAAATTGGCAGGTATACCAGTTTTCTTCAGACTTTTAGTATTTTAAGGGGATCTATTTTGATCGCTTGCTACAAGCTTGCCTTGTGAGGAATGCTGAATAAGTATCACTACAGGACATTACAGTTTCGGTATGTTAAAGGATACAAGAGTCAAGAGCAAATACACTGAAGACAATTTTTAGATTCTCATCTACAACAGCAGCATCTTGGCAAGTAGTTGCTAAGAAATTCTCAATATAGCTTAGAATTATAGCACTTGGGGCAGTAAGAAAGTACGCAAGAACTTAAAAATATTGTAAAATATGGTTCATAACACTTCTAGTTGTGGACGAAGGCTACGGATATAGTGTGCACTCGAACTTCAGTATAATATGGCAGGCAAAAATAATCCTACTTTTAATTTTCAGAACTCAGTGTATTTAATACTTGGTGCAGGCAATAATGAAAATATGGTAATACCATAATTGTGTTCTGTGGAGGAAAAAAATAATTACTAGGAAAAAAGACTCCTTTTTTAAACCACTAAGTCATACAAGGGAAATATCATTAATCTTTCATCAGTATATTCATGTACCATCTCTCAATACCCTGTATGCAGCTTTCTAAATTTCTTACACATCACAAATACTCCAAAATTCACAGTGTAAAGCACAAAAAATTAACTCACTTGATATCCAAAACTAAAACCAATCACAGAAGCAAAACAATTTTCTCATCCCTTTTCTTCAAATTGAATTACTTTCTGCTCACTCTGACACCAAAGGCCTCCACTGATTCTGCTCACAGCACAGAGTGCTATCCCTGTCCTTAGAAATCACCTTCCCACCATGAAAGCCCACCTGCCTAAACCAAAAGGAAAAAAGGTGCATGCCTGGGGTGGGCAAGAAAAGGCTGAAGAAGGGAAGTTCAGGTAATACTTAGAAACTACATTAATTTTCCTTATCTCAACCTTATAGCCACCCACCTTGAAAACTCAGCGATTTAATGATTTCATGGGGAGAAGTTTTATTCTTGTTCAATGTAACAGAGAGACTGAAACTAGAACTGTTCCCTCACAGTCAACGCCCCCGCTCTCCCAGCTTCCTACTTCCAACTTTCTCTTTAATAATAATTACTGGTTTAACAAAACTATCCAAACATATTATTTTAATAGTTCATATTTTATTGTTTTAAAATGATTCAAGCATTCACCTTCAACATGGAAACCTTTGTGAAAAGAATGTTTTCTTTTCCTAATACTGTTAGTCAGAACTGAAAATGTATCACAGGAGCCACTTTCGTACCTAAAGCATTCAGATAGTTTAATCAAGATGTGGTGGAGAGTATATTTAGATTCTACTTGAAAGTTTTCCTGTACAGTGGACAGTAATGTAAAGAAAATCCCTGCTCTAAATGACACCAGTGTACCAGGAAAAGTACTAGAATGGGCAGAGTTATATTTGCAAAATGTGTCTTTTGGTTACCCAGCTTACTCCTCCCAGTAGTTGAATTACGCCAGGAAAAAAAGCCTGCTGTTAGAATTTGTGTGGTCCCTAAAAATAGAGCTGGCCCTCGGATCACCTATACCAATAAATCTGGTCAAAAGCAGACTAGCCTTCAGTATTAATACTTACACTTGAACCCTGAAAATAAAGGCAAGTATTCAAATGCCATAATGAAATTTGAAGGAACAACATTTTGTATATTTAAAAACTTAGAATAGTTTAACTGCTACAAAGACTAAAATAGTAAATCTTTAACTTCTTACAAAACCAAAGAGATTATTAGATTTTTTAAAAAGCCATAAAAAGCACTGTCATTAAAATTCAAGACTTTTGGGGTTTAATTTTTTCTTTAGAAATAGATTGTATGTAAAACATTTTAAAAGCACATCTTTAACCAGCTTTACCCATATTTCCACACATTTCTGTAAACTCATACTGCAACATGACTGGCCCAGTTGGACTCAATAGACCTTAAGTTTGAAGTGACAGAGGGGCCAAAGGGAAGCATAAGAACTGAGACGAAGCAGATGTGCCATTAAAGGAATGCTGCTTTAGAAGATTTTGATTTCTTTACTAAGACAGAACAGAAAGAATACAGCTAAAGGAAAATAATTTGCTGAACTAACTTGATGCAATAACTAACTGAAAAGTTAACAAAAATATTAAATTATTTGGATACTGCATTTTGTATATATATATATACATGTGAATATAGAATTCAGTATTTGTTACCCACTTTGAATCCTGAACTAAAAATAGTCACATTATAATTGAAAATTGCTATAAATCAACCAATTCTCTGAGACATTAAGTTAACAGAACACAGCGAAAGCATTCTGGTGATATTAATAGAACAGTCTATTCATATCTGCAGCAACTCGTTGCTGGCCAATTTTTCCCTATCACTGGATTTTAACTGTCAGTATAGTTCAGTAGAAAAGAACAAACAAGTGGTATAACTATTTCACTGACATTCAGTAACTTCTTATTTGATATATGTTGAATCCCTATTTCAGCAACTTGCTTTATGCTGCAACTCTATTTCAATCCTTCAATCAAGTGTAAATTAGCTATTTAAACTGGTAGAAATAGATCACAAACTTTACAAATTTGGAAAATCAACAACAATTTGGTCCCAGCCTGTTGCACTGGATTATTTACTTTTTTTAAGAACAGTTCTAGTTGCACACATTACATAAAAAAGAATACATTTTGGCCTTAGTAATGTATTATAAATACCCTTCACTTAAACACCCATCATCTTCTGCCAATCCAATCCAGCACAATATTATTCCCAGAACGTTAAGGAACTGAACCTTCAGATATCTCTGTTAAATGATCTGCTCTCAAATACAGCAGAAATGTCCCAGTTTAAATAAAATCTTTTCCCTACCACGGTATTTGTACACTTCTCACAATGGCATTTAGTTAAAATAAAAACTATTTCTTAAAAGATTTATGAGAAGGAAGGAAATCATGGCAGAGTAAGCTTCGTGATGATAAAAGTGATTGAGGTAGACGCAGGCTGTTTCCAGGGCTACCAATGAACCATATATTATGTTTTAGACGGTTTCCTAGGAAAATAATCCAAGGGATCACATCATCTTAGAATGCATAAGAGACACACATTCTCCTAACTTTAAAACTTACTTCCTGATTTCAAATAAATCTGAAAAGAGATCTAAAGATGACAAGGTTCCACAGGCTTTCCAAAAACAGGCACTTGGGAAGAAAAAACGAATCAATAAAATTCAGATTACAAAAAAAAGCATAGATCAAGAGCTCACACCTCTTTCAATCCCCAAGTCAACCAACAAGACACAGTCCCACCGGAGCTGACATGTCATTAAACTTGTGGCAGACACAGCTGCATCCAAAGCAAATGAAAGATCCTGATACTTCCAGCAATGTCAAATCTTAGCCCAAAGAACAATTTTTTCCCTTCACTTTTTTAATTCTGGCTTCACCTAAATGAAATGGATATACAATGGTGAGATCTAAACATCTGAACTCATTACTGCCTCTCACTGAGATTTCCTCTGCAGACATTACAGCACTGCCGAGAACTCCCGAGGGCTCGATAAGGAAAACAAAAGCTTGTTGTTTAACATTATCAATTAAACCCCACTCCAAGAAGGGCAGGTGTAGAGCACCTGCCTCTTCAAAGATTCTCTGCAACTACACAGACTAAGATTCCTTATTTCTTCTAGGCAAGACACCAGAGAGGCTTATCTCTTCAGAGCATGACCTGCTGTCTTTCCATAGAAGTTCCCAGCAATTTTGAAAAAGAACAGGAAAGGTTTCAGAACAGATCTTAACCTGTGTCAAAATCCCTACTGTGGTAAACAGTATTATTTTCAAGGTAGGAAATTCATGTACTGCCTGAAGTGCTTAAAGCCAGCACTATACTATTCACCTTCTTTTTCTACCAAGATAGCTGCAAACTGCATCTGAACAAAACCAGTCATCCCACTGCCCTTAGCAGATACTGACAGGTGGCAGATACACACAAGAAAATCACAGAACCTCCTTGTATGAACACGCTTTAGTCTGTGTTGAAACACCTGAATTAAACCGTAAGATTTCAGAAATGACTTCTCCTCAGATTACCCTAATCTCAAATGATTTATTTTCTTCAAGGAGATCAGAGCTTCATATGAGGGTAATTGGAGCAGTCTTCTGCAGACATTGCTACTGAGGGGCAATGGGCTTTGAGCTTCCCACACGCAGGTCAGTAACCTCAGGATACTTAGAATCACATTTACTGATAACTGATCGTTAGGACAATTTAATCTGTTAAAAAGATAACAGTAACTGGAGAACTCTTCACATATTAATAGATAATCCTTCATCATTTTTGCCTCAAATATACCAAGAACACTTAGTAATCAATAAATTAAGCTGATACCTCCCTTGACCTGCTGACAATACAATACCCAACACATACCAGGATACTGTTGGCCCTCTTTGCTGCAAGGATGAATTGCTGACCACGTGCCAGATTCTCATTCATCAGGACCCTAAGGTCCTCCTCAGCAAAGTATGAACAATTTTCATTAATAGGTCTCACAGGACAAAAACAGCTAAAGGACTGTCAATAGGAAAAAGAAAAGTTAACAGATTAGTGATACATGTACTATTGATAATTTTTATCACAACTTAGAACCATTTCTGTGTAATTTGGTTGTTTTAAACACAGTCCATTTTAGGAGGTTTACTCCTAAAGATAATGTGCTTAGTGAAATAAACTGAATGAAAATTCACTATGCAGAGGGTTTATATTGGCTGCAACTTATTATAATTTCAGTATAATTTAGCAGTTGCTTGTGCCAGTGCTGGCCATGGTTTCTTTATCCACTGTTAGGAACTCCTTTGCTTATTATTTAATACCTTGTTCCACTAATCATTATCAGCCTCACCAGTGCCCAGCACAGGGGGACAATCACTGTCCTCATCCTGCTGGCCGCACTACTCCTGATACAGGCCAGGATGCCAATGGCCTTTTTGGCCACCTGGGCTCACTCCTGGCTCATGTTCAGCTGCTGTCAACCAGCATCCCCAGGTCCTTTTCTGCTGGGGAGCTTTCCAGGCACTCTGCCCCAGCCTGTAGCACTGCCTGGGGTTGATGTGATCTCAGTGCAGGACCCAACACTTTGCCTTGTTGAACCTCTCATAATTGGCCTCAGCCCATTGATCCAGCCTGTCCAGGTCCCTCTGCAGAGCCTTCCTACCTCCCAGAAGATCAACACTCCTGCCCAACTTGGTGTGACCTGCAAACTTACTGAGGGTGTACTCCATCCCCTCATCCAGATCATGGATAAAGATATTAAACAGGGCTGGCCCAATACTCAGCCCTGGGCAACATCACTTGAGACCGGCCGCCAGACAGATATAATTCCATTCATCACCACCCTTCAGACCTGTCCAATGATCAGGTAACTCACACACTCATCTATATTCTGTAAATTAGAGAGAAAAGATACCATTTGAATACACAGCCTACCCGCTGGTTAATGAGGAAACACCAACAGATAAATGGCTGAAAAATCCTTAAAAGCAGTATTACACATACCACAGTTTACTGATTAGCTTGTTAACGCTGATTATAAACATTCTGAAAGCCTCAAGAGAATATCTGCTACACTCTTCAAGATTATGACTTACATTCTATGCTTTTCCCGGGGTTTCTGGCTAATTTCTAAGCAATACAGGAAACACAACTCAAAGCAAGTGTGATGGTAGACACTTTCACTAGTATAACACTACTAGGTAACTCTGGATGTCTGTAAACTAGACAAGACTAAAATAAACTAAAAAAACATGCAAAAGTTCCAAGATGTTATTAAGTGTCATTATATAGACCCAAACTTTCTGGAACAGCTATTGATATTTGGAGTTCAACTTTCAGCTCTTCCAGCAAACCTTTTTAAGTGATCCATTTTCCTGACTCCTAGCAGTAATCAGTCACTCTTTTAAGGAGGTGCTAGAAGCCAGGAACCCCAAAGCGGACAGTCCAATGCCATCATCACTTCCGAGTTAATGCATGTTCAACTTCAAGCAAATCTTACAGGGCTGTAATCCTTTTTTAGTTCCTAACTTAGTAATAGTTGGTGAAGTAACATCATACCAACCATCTTATATTTCAAGATGCATGAAAACATATCCAAAAATTTTCTCCTCCATTTAGCTGTTCACTGCACTTTGTGTGAATGTATCACAGCTACAGAATTATAATTCTAGTTTTGTTCCCATATGCCAGATTGACCAAAGTTATGCAAAGAAAATAGATACGTTTTATGGATGTATTCAAGTATATTATTCACTGATTTATAAGACACTGGGGGCTAAAAAGAAATGTTTACACAGGCAACCTTCCCAAAATTCTATGTTGTATGGTAACAGAACTGCAATTCTGCCTGAGATTAGAAGTAAATTACTGTATCCAAAACCATACTCCAGGTATAAACATAGCTTTATGAATAGCAAGTCTGCCATACATATCATTTTGTCATGGACATAACTGAGCAACATACACATTAGCAATGCAAGAATCCTCAAGAAAAACTGGCAGACTTGTCACAGCTCTGGATACGGCAGTGTGTGGAAAACTCACAAAAATGTGTGACTGGAAGGCAACGAGTGCTGATGGTGAGACTGCACACACATCCGTTGGCTGGTTCCAGAAACAAACTGCACAGTTGAACCCAAAGGCTAAACAACAGCAAATCTTTTGGATGCTTCTCATCCTAAGACTTTAACCAATTTCAGGAAAACATTCCAAATTCAGACTGCAACTCTGCCTCAGTGTGTAAGATTCACTTGTTTTAACTAACTTTAAATGTTACAAATGTAGTCTTAAGTCTGAGGAAAATGGACAGGCTCACTTGTTGTCATCAGATGAGGAATGACAAAGAATATGAAAAATATAGAGATAAGACTAAGATTCAGGAACATGAAAGACAAGGGGTTTGATCACATATTCTTTACCTCACAGTCATTTCCCTAATATATAGCACTAGAGATGAATAGTACTTTTGTATATGTTTTTTTTTGGTTTATTTCCATGTTGCCCCAGCAGGTCAATATTTATAGAATCAGTGACATTCTGAAGCTTGTTTGATATAGTCATAACATTCACCTAGTAATCTTTTTTATTTATTTAAAGACACTACGTAGACAAATTACTTCTGCAACCACAAACTAGTGTAAAGAATATCGCTTTGATTCCTTTGAAAAATAGATCAGCGTTTCCTTCAGGAATGGACCACTCTCACTTTACTACAAAACGCAAAAGCATATCTGTTGCATACACTGCTACACCTTTTGATATTTCAACAGATTGTTGTTCAATTCTTTTATTCACCATCCAATAATTGTCAGTGGTGTATACATTTCTTATTTTCTTATTTTATTGAGATTACAGTAGAACTAGTCTAAATCCTTGTTTTACAAAGGAAATTCCATTGAGGTATGTTTTGAAACCAAGCTGTGCAGCGGCTAAATTTAAATATTCACCACATGTCAAGATTTAAGTAAGGATTCGTAAGTTCCACTTTTTCTTACATGGAATAAACTAGACTTCTTTCTGCAGTTTTTATTTAAAGCTGGTCATGAAAATCCACAAAAAAAAGAAAAAGCATTTCAGAATCCAAGGTAAGTATGAGAGAACAGGCATTCTATGACTTAGGCAATACTGTGGACATTCCAACTAAAAGCTGGTACTAATGCAGCTCACTCTTCCTTTGAACTGCATAAAGAAATGCAAGGTGCCAACACTGCAAAGTCATTTTATGCTCTGGGTCCACTGATGCCTTTTCCTGGTCTTAAAATCAAGAGTCATACATGGCTAGAAGGGGAAAAGGGATTTTACCTTGGTATTTATTTTAAGGATCCTTAGGTGCACTACGTCCAGGTCAAATGCACCCAAAAGCATCCCACAAAAAAATGCACACACCCCCAAAAGATCAGGTATAGCATTATAGGTTTTACTAATTAGCATATCTATCAAAGATTCCCCAATGAGAGGCTCAAGTGAGCCCCCCTCCCCGAGGAACCTTCCCCTGGATGGTTCTATCTTAGTTTACAGAATGTTTTCTGGAGAGGACCTTGGGGTCTGGGACACAGTGATCCCTAGCTACGAAGCTTCTAAAATGTTTAGTCTCTTAGTTTGACAAACAAGTCCAAGAATGTAGGGAAAAAGCACTAGGAATACAGAAGTTGTAAAAAAGGTATAACAGGGGTATAAAAGAAAAGGCAAAAAAATCTTCATGGCATCACCACAACTAAGAGAGTGGGAGTAAAGAAAGGGAACAAATGCTTAAAATTATGAGAATTATTCCTTAAAATGAAGAGAGGTTGAACATTCCGCCATTGCATAACTGTTTTCTATGGAAGCTTTATAAAAGAAGCACTTAATGCAGCATTATTTTTGTCTCCTAGTTAAAATACTGTATCCTCTTGGCTTCCTTCTTTTAGAGACCAACAGTATTAAAGTACCTTAATCCACACCTCTCCCTTTTGTGTCATATGAAGGCAGAAATCATTCTTCTAATGACTTAAAATACTACTAATTTAATTCGTTAGTTATGTTATCAAAGTAAAAGTAAAATCATCAAATATTGGCTCATAATTTGGGAGAGTGCTCATGATGCCTTTTCAGGAAGTTTTAAACCACATGATTTCAAAGTGCATGCAATCTTTCTTATTTTGTATTTGGGGAAGTCTGCTGCCAAAGACACCTTGATAACCAGTTTTAAATATAAACATAATTACTCAATATTTTTAGACATTATACTGGCATGTAGACTTTGAGACACTTTTCAAGTGTATTTACAGAGGCTCCTGGGACACCAATTACCAGGGCAACCTCTGAGGTCACATGAACTACTGTAAATTACAGAAATTTCTAGAGACTCCAATTTATGTTCAAATTGCATGTACCCTGCATGACTGCAACCTGCTGCACCGCATCGAACCCATGCAGCTGCTACAGTCCTACAAGACAGCCCAAGTCTAAAAGGGTGCTTCAGGGAGAATTCCTGTCAACAAAAGTGACAGAGGGGAACATGGGGAGGAAAACAGTAGTTCTCAGCCTCAACACACCTGAACACTGAAGCCATGTCTTCTCACATTGCCAGATTCCACAAATGTCTCATGTCACAGTAAGCCTCATGTTTGATCACATTCCTGATTTTCCCAATTATGCTCACTCTTCTCCACTACCTCTTGCCATCATTTACGGTCCCGTCCCCATCCCAGCAATGCTTCTAACCTAGCTCATGCAAATCCTGATCCTTTCCTTTGCTTGCATGCCTTGCAGGACAGCCAAGAGATAGCGTGTGTTGCAGCTCGTTTGGAACGACACCTGAGCTGGAAGGCCTGGCAGTGCAGACCTGGCACCTGCTCAGTAAGTCACTGCTAAAAGAACCGACAGAGACTGCACTTTTCCCAAGTTATTGCCATGAAAAATAAAGCCTCTTGGCTTTTCTTTTGCCCCAGCTAAGTAAGGAGATCTGTCTAGATCTCTGGATCATTAAAGGGAAAACACATTATACAGCAAACATATTGTCTGAGCACTTCAGACAGGAAGCACATACAAAAGATCTGTCTCCTGCTGGCTTTATAAAAACCAGACAGCTTTTACAGAAAAGACTACAAACTTGGAGAAAACACACTAAAACCTGGGGTGTTTTCTCATTTATCAAAAATGTCTCCATTCACATACAGTAAGTCATGCTGCCACACAGAACTTTCTAACTTGTTTCCTTTACTACAGCCATTTTACATTTGAAACTAATTTGCACTATTCCTTGAAAGAATCACAGCTTTATATTCAGTTTAGTTTATAAACATTTTGCTACCATTTTTTAACAGCAATATACAATCTGTTGTATCTGCTCTTTATTATGACCCACTTTTGGAAGGAAACTAGACAAGCCAGCCTGTAGTACAAAAAAAAAGTTCATTTGTAGAAGATACCATCAGCCAGTAAAAAAGCCAGTGGACTTTTATTATCTATAGATTCTTTCAACAAAACACACTCAGATGATCAATAAGAGTTTTGGCATCATCCTCCAAGCTCAGGACTCAAGACAGAATAAAGAACAGCTGTGAAACCACTTTCAAAATAGCTGACCCTATTCCACTTCAGCACAGTGGTAACAGAGGAAAAACTGATCATCACACTCTCCAAACCTGATATTAAAAAAAAAAAAAAAGAAAAGAAAAAACCAACAACCAAACTCCACAGCATATTAAGAATTTAAAACTGATATAAAAATTTTGAAGATTCACAGAATTTTTTCATTCATTCAAAAAAAAACCCAGTAATACACTTTTTAAAAGTCAGAAAAAAGAGGACTAACTATTTTCTTAAACATTTGGCTTTCTTATACATGTTCAATATTAAAATAATGTCTTACATACATCTTATTTACCAGAGTCAAAAACACTTCACAGTACGGGTTCAAATTTCTGAAAGAGAAAAGGACCTGTTTTTACAGTGCAACCAAGCCATGACTCCCAAGTATTGCATATCATGCTCTCTAAAAAATGAATGTACAAGTGTAATGAAACAGCAATGATTCTGCTTGGGAGGGGACAAACATTTTGGGGATACTGGGTGTGTACATACAAATACATGTAAACACAAAAAGGAAGAGGATGGGGAAATAGCCATCTTCCAGTCTCATATAGTTACTACTTTGAAAAGAAGCACAAGGCCCTGTATTCCACCAAATTTTGCTACCTGTGTTACACATCCTATGTACTTTGATTGAATCAGAATGTTTCTATACCATTTGTCATATGTAGAACTGCCCCAATTTCCAAGCAACAGGCTTTCAAAACAATTTGAAATTGTTAATCAAACAACACACTTCAACCTGATTTTTCAGTTACAATTTACAGTTAGCAATAATTACCCAGATCCATAAATTATGGGGGAGCGCATTCAATAAATTATATGCACAAGTACTGGAAAAAACAGTCTACTAGAGTTTCTAGAAACAATGTGTTTTCCTTCCAATGAAAAATGTTATTTTGAATTACAAGGGTTCACCCACAACACCTGAGGCCCAAATGATGCATAAAATATTGCATGCACTATATAACTGGGAAAGAGAAAACAATAGCTGGTATTAATTCTAAAAGCTCAGTGAAATACAACAAAAAGGAATAAAAATGAAAACAGAATTATAAATGTTTATTTAGATTGGTCTCCAACTATTACCCAAACATATTCTCTACATTTTCCACATTTTATAACAATGAAAATATGTTATATTGTTCTCAGGAATAAGAGAAAACTTTTCCAGGCATTTACTCACTTCTAAATACACAGTCAAGTGATCATACCTACAGATTGGAAGAAGAAGCTCCTTTGTTGTTGCATAAAGTGACATTCTCAACATTCTCTAAGTCTTGAAATTCTCCCCCCAAGAGTGCTAGCCCTTCACATTTCAATGTCAATATTTGTAGATATATTCAATTGCTACCATGTGAGTAGCAAATTACTCCCAAAGGAATGTCCTGTACTTTTGGAACAAACGCTTTGAAGGGTATTAGCTACATATTCTGACAGGAAAGAGGGAAGAATATTTTGATCCATGTATTTATGAATCACAGTTGTTTTCTAATCTCCTCTAGAAACATCCAGATTTAGAAAGCCATAGCATATACACAAACACATACATAGGGACTGATCTGGAACTTCTGTGATACAGGAATTTTTAAACTATGTCTGCTCAGGTAACACATGACTCTGCAGGTTTAACCTGAAAAAATTTTGTGTGTAAAAATAGGCAAAACTGAAAAATTAGGGATGATTAAAAATAAGTTTATCCAGTTCACACAAAGCAGACAATGCCAGTGAACGAAGATCATGTCTGCTCTGCAACCCATCCTTGCAACTGATTCTAAACCTGTAAAGTCAACATCCACAAATAAGCAGAAACTACAGTGGAGTAAGAAAAAGTTCCTTGTACAAGAACGACTATATGTGAAAAAAATTACTTCTTAAAAGGCAAAAAATAAAGGTCGCACTTCTAATCAAATAGACTACCACATATTTTATATGAATCAAACAATGGTCTATTCCCTTCTTCCTGTTACATGTATTATCTGCCTTCAACTAAATTTCTTAACTAAGCGCTAGCAATTTGCAAAACGAAACCCTGCCTGAGGTCTCCTAGGAGTTACTGAAAAGCACAGGAAACAATGTTATTAAAAAATTCCAGCCAAAAACTGAAAAAAAAAATTAAATAGAAATTAGAAAATAAGCAAAAAAAAACTGTAATGATATTATAATAAGAATTTTCTGTTCCAAAATTGATGACATTTATACTCAACCCTGTCTCTAATTTCCCCAACAGAAACTTTCTCAGTTGAAGCACTCTCTACTACTGGCAGAATAGCAGCCAGATCTCCCTTTATTGACCTGCTTTTAAACCAAATGTTAAAATCAAGTATTCTGGATTTGCAGTGCAGTGCAACTAAGCAGAATTTGACTCAACAGCCTTAAAATTACACTAGAACTACCTTGTTCTGGACATTTTCAGAATTTAACTGGTGATCCTATTGTTCAGTCTCCATGGACGTTCTTACGTAACTTTGTAGGAAATTTGTTCTAGTACATACGAGTTTTAGTTCATGTGCGGGGCTTTTTCCCTTCCAGACACTACAAAAATCTTCACAGCATGCATCCCAACAACAATAATCATGATGGAGAAAGTAAAAATTACTCATTATTTCCTGAACATAGTACTGTGTGTTTTGTGAAATTCTACAATTCTGTACTTTCCAGTATTGTAAACCAATTGCTCCTAGGCAACTAAAAAGACAAGAAAGGGTGAAACCAATTTTGTATTAATCCAGTGATGAAGTTAGAAAGCAAATTCTTTACTTAACAGCACAAGTGTGTTTCTTCATCTGATAATGCTACTTTAGATTGCCAGAAAGATTACCACCCATTTTGCAAAAACTAGCAAGTGTTTTTCATTTAGAAGTATTTGCCAAGTCCTCAACCACAAGATGGTCTAACTACCACTCGTAAGGCCACTGACTGTACCACAAACATTAATTAATCAACCACTGCAATAAAAAAATAAAATAAAAAAATCAACCCACACACGCACACACACACACAAAAAAAATTGGAACTCTTGGAACATGTATTTTCATTTTACAGGCTTTACAAAACATGTTTACTAAAATTACCCTAGTAAAGCACTGGCCAAAAAGAGTTTAAGTACAGTTTATTCTCTTTCCTGTTGGAGCTGTTTTAAGAATAATTAAAAAGCTTCCCTGTCCCTCTTTCAGGCTGTGGGGTTGAAATGACAGAGTAATCTGGCATCAGGAGTTAAGAGAGGATGCAGCAGATTTAAGGAATGCAGAATATATTCAACTAGGAAGCTTCTTCAGTCAGGCTACAGTTACAAACTACAGTACCTGAAAAAATTATACAGCATGAGTAGTACCAGAGTTATATTACGATCACATATCAGTAGCAAAAAGCTCCCCTAAAAAGAAAGCAAATTCCTACAGAAGAATGTCAGGCAGGAAATTTATGACAGACTGACAACAGAAGCTACATAAGGTCTTGGCATTCTTCCAAAGAAACAGGTTTAATCCTTATTGATGCAATTAAGTTTCTTCCTTCAGACACAGGTAAGTCTGTATTTTAACCTAACTTTCCCTAAGAACACATAGATCACATAAATACTTTAAATGTTCACCTAGCTCTCTGTCTTCTCTTGGTAGTGCCCTACTTAGAGCTTTTAAATGTATTAGCCTATCTTAAAAAAATCTGAAAAAGGAAACAGATATCTTGACATTATTTTATTGCAGTGGTTTTCCTAAAAGTTGGTGTGAGAAAGAGGGAGACACCAATTAGTATTTCTCCCTAGAAAAAGTGGGCAAAATTAAGACACTCATGAAAAGCCATCACCCAAAAGGCCAATCTATAGCTACCTATAGAACTGCCTCTTCAAGAATGAGGCTTACCATGAGAACTTTGCCATCGTTTTCATAAAGGTCTTCGTTTCCTGAAGATATCTATCAAACTTTATAATTATTTTTGTAAAGCCTCATTTCTTCAACTAACCATAAAATACCTTGTGTTCCTAAACAGAAAGACACGCAGAAGTAAAGTGGTCAAGAATCTCAAGATCTGCACTAAATCAGATGTCTTAGAATTTCAAACAAAAGTATATCCTGCACTCTTCTTCAGCTTCGTTAGACAGCAAAACTGTAGCTGCTGATTTGGCAAACCCTCTGACAAAGTCATTTTGGCCAGTGTCTCACCTTTAGACCCAAGTGATTACATTTCCAGGTTCATCTTCTCCAAAATGGAAGAGGGGCATTTAAGAAAAAAAAAGATAATCTGGTTTTTGACTGAAAAATTGTTTCATTAACTCTGTGACTTCCGAGTGCCAGGCTTCTTTTGCTGTAGACAAGGGCTCAGACACTCTACTCAAGGAGATTTTACATTGTCTACCACTACTGATAAACAGCCTACAGCTGGATTTAAGATCTTAAGGTCTTGGTATACACAGTTAATCCACTCTGAAACTTGAGTAGTTGCAGCAGATGGTAATCAGAAATCTCTCATCAGTCCCAGAATACCCTCATGGTATATCGTGCTATAAATAAAGCATAACCCTTTCCCCCCAGGCTGTAGAACTGGTTATGGAACATCAGAAGTTTCTCTGTATTATAGAATGCTCAGAAAGATAGTATGATGCAAGGGCGTACATCTCGTATTTTTGGAGTGAAGTATTTTTATGACAAAGTTAATGCAGTTTGGAAAAATGTCTGATTCATTTATAGCTGAGGCAGTTGCAATTTTACACTAGAATTTCTCAATTTACAAATGCAGTTTTAAAGCATCTTTTGTCTTACTCCTGCTATTATGGACATATTGTGAGTTTTACAAAATTGCAGTCAGCTAAGAATAAAAATAATGAAAACTGATGACCTGATTTGGTCTGCAGACTAAATTAGCTCTATGCTTTTTAGAGCTAGTGCTACTTATTCAAGGAAGAATATGGTACATCTGAGGTTTGATCACTGTTGATAGGTAATAAGATACTTTAAAACCAAGGCATCTTCAAGAACAATTCAGCATGAGTCCCTTAAAGGATCCTGACTTTAATCTCAGTCAGGGGACTAGGGAGTAGGGGGTGGGTATAAGATGACTCCAAACATAACAACAGTCATTACACTGACTACAGCTTTTACATGTTTTCTATCAATTTCTATCTCTTCCCATGCACATATAAATGTATAGAAATCTTATACATGTCCAGTGCTTCGAAAAAATTGAACCTGAACTAAAACTTACATCACACCACTTTGAAATGCTCTTTCAACTTTACTTTCCAAAAATCAAAGAATAATATTTATTTCTTCCCTTTAAAAATTATTTTCCAATGAGAACATCATGTTCTGAAAATGTAGCAAAAACATTATTTTCACTTAATTCCTGAACGTGGCAAAGTCAACCGTTTTTGTTACCTCTTCTGGCAACAAGATGCAAGTTCTGGGATTTCCTTGGCTTGTATGGTCAAAAATAAACTTTATTTTCATCTACTCTTATACGAGGTTATAAAAGTTTACCAATTAAGAACCACAGCAACATCAAGATTTCTTGTTGGCCGGGAACCTTACCACTTGAAATGTAAAGAAATGCAGACTCATCTTCTGGTATATGTTTATATTTGCAAAAAAGTTTCCCCAGACAACCTATTCCAACAGGATTTGTATGTTACAGCAGAATGCATTCCCCACCAGTTCTTTACAATCACGTGAAATACTTCAGAATATGTCTGAAAGACTTCAGAACCAAGTGAACCCTAATGTGACACCTTTAACTTCCACGCATTTTTATAGCAATTTTTATAACATCTGCATTAGCAATTAATTTATATCATGTTTCGCAGAGATCTCTTCTCCCAACACGTATTTGTCTACACAGAATGTCAACAGGTTTAGCTATTCTGACTGCATCAGCAGCACAGTCAAGTACCCAGATAAATGTAAGTAATTGAAGTAATAATGTTTATTAAGCAATCAGTACTTCACACACTTCACATTCTCCTATTTATACTGACACAAGGGTAGCAGACACAATCAATGAGTGAAAACAATTACATTGGTTTTTTTAATGATAGAGATCATAATGATCTGATAAAAAATTATTCTATATCAAAGGTTATACAAGTCTTTCAGATATTGGGGTTAATTCAGACAACTTTCAGTACCAAATGTGGAATTGCTTTGGCTAGGAGGGGGAAAAAGTTATTGCCTATGACCACTGACAACCAAACACACCCCAAAAAAATCCTCCTGCTTCTTAGTAAAGCAGTGAGGAATGTGCCCAAACTCCACATTTATTAAAAATATGTCACAACACGGTATAAATGGTTAGATGTATCCCAGTATATCTTAAAATGTCAATACCAGTTACAAAATAATTTTCAAGTTCTGATTTCTAATGAAGCTATTTAAATATCTGCATTGATTTGAAAGTTTAATATCACGGGCCTTAATAACAATGGGCAACATTGATTTACATTTGTTCATTATACCGGGGAACTCAAAAGTCAGTATCTTACCCATTTTTCTGTCATCACAGTGTATACAACCTTGCCAAATTCACACCCTTCTTACTATTACCTTGTGGTCTGTAACACTAGAATTCTCTACCTACAGACCTCAGCAAAGGAGGACATTCTATATGAATAGCAGGAGTAGCTTTCAAAACATTGCCTTATCCATTATCTCACTTGAACTTCTGTTTTGAACCACATATAGACTGAAATAAATACCAGGAAACTGCGATGTCAGTAGGGCCAATATAAATATTTTCAAGCTTTACTAAATTATAAAATCTAGATAGCATACTTATGTGAACATGTCACAAAAACAGGGTGCTAATGTCAGTGCTGCACTCTACGCCTATCATTATTTACCACTGGCAGAAGCTGCTGCTTTGTAATCAATTTCTGTTAGTTACATACTCACATTTCTAGCTGCCATGCCATAAAATCTAAGCAAATACTAGCAGCTACTGCAAGCATACCAACTACAGAATTATCCCAGGAAATTACTCTGCTCTTGGGTGAGAGATTACAAATGTTTGCACACGTTTGGCTAATTCCTGAAGGCCAGTGGTAGGAAGAGACATAACCTCTACACTGACCTCCAAAGTTTGAACAGAAGTGGATGCAAAACTGTGTCAGTTAAACAATTACTACAGTATGTTGTGATAGTGCCTAGAGGCACAGTTAGGAAAGGCACCTGAATATAGTTATTAGACGCTGCCAGAGTTCACAGAAATAAAACAAGAGTCCACAGGTTTTGCTCTGCACTCTATAAACTGCTAAACAACAAGGCTGAATGTGTCATTAAAAGATCAGGATTTTTTTCATACACTGAGCTACCAGATCCTTCAGTATTAAATCATGTACAGGTATACTGCCTTTCACTGCTGACAGGGCACACAGAATGAACAGCACAGAGAGAATAAGACAGCATTTGCAATTAGCAAGATAAGAGTTCTTGAGGGTATCCCACTGGGATAAAACCTTGGAAACTAGGATAAAACAGGGTAGAGCCTAGGGAAGGCACAAATAAAAGGAAAATGATGCATTGAGAAGCGAGGGAAGCAACAAAGTATTGTATCACTATGTAGCACAATGAGGGCAATCAGCACTGGTGAAAAAGGCAAAAGCCACATTACTTTTGTATGGTTTTTGTTTGTTTGATTTTAAGAAATTAAGACTGGATTTTGTGCCAGTTAATGAAGATTGGGAAGTTCTGCTTGACCCGCAGGATCACGGAACTCAAGGAAAAGGCAAAGGCAGCCTGAAGAAGCCTCACAAGGAAAAGAAGGTAAGGAAGAATGGAAGTGGTGACTTGTGAGCAATGTTTCACATGGTAACTAACCTATCACCTTTGGGCCGCTTTTCACTGAAAAACATTGCAGCAGTGGAATGAAACTCAATCCCAAGAAACTACGTTCGCAGGACAGAGAACATACTCCTTCCCGAGCACATAAGTCCCTTGCAAGGTAAATGCACCAGCCTTAGAATGGTGTTGTGCAGGCACATTTAGAAATGGTTATACAGAACTATTTTCATTCTTACTCCTTGGAATAAGGATATTCATTATCATTAATAGCATTAAAAAACATTATCCTTAATAATCAGTAGTTTTAAACATCCGCATCTTAACTGAATAAGTCTGCAACTAAAGAAGATCAAAATTTCTTTTTTACTCCTTTCAAAGGGTATATTTATACTGTGACCAAGAACAGAGACAGACAAAATTACGCTGCCATGGTCTGCTACTGTCTCTACAGGAGTACAAATCTCTATACAAAATGATTCTGAAAGTGGTCATTCCATTTGTGTATTTCTGGAATCTTGTTTTTACGAATCATATCCAAGCAACCTAAGAATCACCTATCTATTTTCAAGCTTGCATGATTTTTCTATTATTTTATTGTGTTTTAACATACTGCACCTTGTCTAAATACTACAAGCAGTCCAATAAAAGTTGAAAAGAAATGGAAAAGTTATATTTTTAATTTCAGGTATCTTCAAACAATATACTCCTGCAGTTTAGTGAAATGGTTTTGCTCATGCCATTTTATTTTAAAACAAAGTACTGAAACTCATCTGAAATTTTCTTATTGTTCCTGACTACAAGTCACAAAAGCAGCGCTGTTCAGCTCACCTCAGAACCTAGAGAAAAGTTTCCTTCCACGGGTAAGCTTAATGAAGTGGGGGGGAGCCAGCTACTCACAGTCACACCTTTGGAGGCAATGCAGAAAAGTGTGATGGTTATCTCATCGTCCACAATTAGCAAACACTACCTTTCAGGTCAGATCTTGAGAACAGCACGTGCAAAAATTCTCGTACACAACACCGGAAGTTAACTTTATGCTTTTACTGGTATGACCCTTGTACTAATATGTTTAACATTGAGCCATATAACAGCTGCTTACTTTTGCTTTAGTGAGTGCAAAGTGCAATATAAGTAAGGTTTGGCTTCATTTCAGCACTCCACCAAAAAAAACATCTAGTTGGCTGTTCCACATGTGACAACATCTCACATATCCCTTTCTACCTTCATCTATTAAATGTTATCGTTTTATATCTTTAAGCTTCAAAGCATTTAAAAAAACAATACTATTTTATATTGCAAAGACTAAGAACTTTGTAAAGAAGAAATATCAGATTCTGCAAAGTGAATTTTTCCCCACCACTGTTCCCTAACTTCTAAATAGATGCTTTAAGAAGCATGATCTTCCCACATTCTCTTTAGCTTTGGCAAGTTTTGTATGTTAAATTACAACAACTAAGGAGTGCAAAAATGCCAAGGAAATAAATGATAAAAACACCAATTTCAAACTGTTGTTTTTAACAGTATAACGTCCTTGGTTCCAGCATTAACAATACTGTTCTGTTCCCAAATCTCAAAGCAAGAACAGTTTCTCACTCCAGTTTGAAGATATCAAGTCCAATAGAACCAGTGTGTCTTAGTAGGACTAATGAACTTTTCCTAACAATGCACAAACAAAAACCCCAACAATTTGGCATTTTAGCAACAGTTGATCAAAATTTGTTTGATAGCACAGCACTCCTCTCTCTGCAGCTTCTGTATGGTGTGAATGAAACACAGTCTGCATCTCACACTGTCCTTCTACCACCACAGCAGCAAGAAAGAAAACTGGCCAGGGGATAAATCCGACACTGTCTTGGCACTGCTTCTCCTGCTTGTAGTATTAATACTGTGCTTCTTTTTAACTTTTTCTCCCTAATGTTTCAGACAGACCATTCACAGATATTTTTGGTTGTGACAGTCTCAGACGCCAAGCTTGGGAATGTACTTTTCCATCGGTAACAGTTCAGTCTAGGGCTGCCTTCCCAGCCGGCTGTTTCTCAAGCCTCCTGATGACCTTTTTGCTTGCCCATTCAGCAAAGATAGAGCACTGCACAGCAAACCAAAGTGCAAGTTCAGGCAAAAGGGCTTTCCCATTCCTCCATTTGTGTTGCATAAAACCACAAGAAGAGGCTGAGATGCTAAGGGCACTCACATACTGAGCTCTGTAACAATACAGAGGTAAAATTAGCACTGCCTTGTTTTGTAAAATATTCAAAGAAACATTAGTCAGAGAGTGTACAATCTGCATTCACATGTCAACCAAAGAGCACTTTAGCTGGAAATATTCTGATGGCTACAGAAAGTAGTAATAGATGTATGCCAATTCAATTAATGCTAATTTAGCACTTGGTGTATCTCTCATTTAATTCAAAACCATTCATGTATAAAATTACGCCTATTTGTGCCAATGTAGTTAAGTTACAGGAAAACACTTCAAGTCAAGCTTTGCATTTTCTGTAAGCATATAATACTTTTATAAAAACCCATATATGCTGAAGAATAACTAAGAGAATCAGAAATCATTAGTTTTGTTTACACAAAGACAATAACTTTCAGTTTTACCTATAGGTTATATTAAGTCACCCATCTAAACCAAACTTTTATGCAAACTAAAATACATAAAGGCATTCAGTAGCAGCCAGCTTAAGGTTCTGTTGTAAATATTTGCATACAGAAAAAGAGGAATAGGAGAATATAAAATCCAGGACCTATTTCTCTAACTCCTGCTAAGCTGTATAATAATAATAGAGGATATAAATCAGCCTGAACAACGGAACAGTAACTATGATCATTTCTCTACAGTTTCTGTGTAACAGTTTTTATGTAAAAGATAAGCTTACTTTTTCCAAATATAAGTACTTTAGATTACAAGCCATAGCACTTCCTTTTTGAATTCAAGACAGGTTTTTATAGTTCAGAAGCAATAATTGTTTTACAATGCTATTAAAATATTATATTATCAGACTTTTTGACCTACATTCCTAAAAACTTGTAGGTTCTGGGTGTGGGCTCGGCAATCACGGTGGGCGCCAGACTGTAGGTTCTGGGTGGGACGGATGGAGACGGAGAGATCTCTATAGGCAGGTCTTGGGACACAGTCGGTTTATTGTAAAAAGCTTGGGTATTGGGGCACTGCTCAGAGCTGCCAGACTCAGCTCTGAGCAGGCCCAAGAGAGTAAGCAGGTGAGAGAGAGAGAGAGGGTGTAAGAGCAAGAGTGGAAGAAGTAGTAAGGAAGGGATGGAATAGAAGTGTCTGAAGTCCTGGTTACAATACAATAAATCATCTTCTGTACTGAATATTCTAATTGTCACTAACCAATCTAATACAAGATACAAATCCTATAGCATTTACATACAGCCTATAAGAGTTCTTATATTACCATAGAGTGTTACATCTTAACTTCCAAAAACTACTCTTTGGACCCCTTCTGCTGAGCTAGTAGGGTCTGCTCTGACCCTTGGACCTGTTTGCAAGCAGAGGGTATTGTTCAATCAAGAGGGGATTATCTTCAGTGGCCATACCATTGTTTTCCAGTTGTTCAGTAACTAAGACTTGGTATTTCAAAAGTGGCTTTCATTTCGATGTTGCCTGTAGTTTTCATATTCCCAAAATCTTTTGTCAGGCAATCATATTTACAAGGCTTTCTTGTTTCATCTTCCCCAACAAAAACTGACATATGATTTCTGAAGTTATAAGGAAGTTTGATGGACTGGACAGACTGCGCAATGAAAAGTAGAATTGATCAAAGTCTTCCCTTGATACTATTATTAAAATTAGTACTTTGAAAATCTATGAAGATTTTAGCTCTCTGGCACTGAATGGAGTGAAATTGCACCCCATTCCAAAGGACCAACATCTGTCTTTTTTTCCTTGTTAAGTCTGAAAACACACGATAGCCTCAAGATTTTTTTAGGAGCGCCTCTCCTCAACTGGCAAAATGACAGGAAGATGCATCTATGACTGCAGAAGAGACAGAAAATGGTATTAGCAGCAGCCAGGGAAGTTTGAAGACAGAGCAGCTATAAAGGCAGGCTTGATGGCCTGCACACGGTGCCAGCTTTGCAGTGATTCAATCTCTATGACAGATTGAGTCAAAAACTTTAATTAATGTATGTAATACTTAAAAGATTAAGTACTCTGAGGAGCTGTTGAGCATTTAACTGCAATCACTTTTCAAAGCCATAGTAGCTGCACAAAGGTTTCTGATCACAAATCTATCATACTCCTTACATTCACCAACATCAAAACATCAGAAGAGGTTTATTTAAAAAACATCAATGTACCAAATCGAAATACACAGAGAAACTCCAGACCACACAATCATGTATTTATTTGGGAGACTTGTTTTACTCTGATGATTCCACCCTGGGACATGGGAAACCCATGGTCTGGCTGACAGAGTTAATTTTCTTCATAGCAGCCTGTATGGAGCTGTGTTTTGAACTTACGTTTAAAAGGGAGTGGATAAGACCAATGTTTTGGCTGCTGATGGATAATGCTTACACAGTGTTAGGGCTCCTTTTTCACCCCCTCACTCTGGCCCCATTCCAGCAAGTAGGCTAGGGGTGGACAAGGAGTTGGGAGGGAAAAGAGCCAGAACAAATGGGCTGAGCTGGTCAAAGGGATATTACATAGTGTAATATGTAAGGTAATATGTAACCTCATGCCCAGCCATAAAACTCAGGTAGCAGAAAGGAAGGGGCTGACTGTTGAGAGCCACCAAAATGCTTGTGGTGGGAGGTAGAAAGTAATTTCCTTTGCAGCAATTGTTTTTCTTCACTTATTACACTGTCTTGATCTTCAACCAGCAGGTTTTTTTGCTTTTGTTGCTCCTACTCTCTCCTGTGGCTGTGGGATGGGCAGGCAAGTGAGCAACTGTGTGTGTGCTTGGCTGCCCTCCAAGGTCAACCAACCCACTACACATGGTAAGTTTAAGATCCTTTCCAACCCTGTTTCCTGCTAAAAGGATCATCACTAGCATCTTCTTGGGATTAATAACACTGTCCTCTTGTATTTAAAATACCAATATATAGAGAAAAACAACATGGAGAAAAAACAGCCAAGAAAAATGCTGCAGAGAAATAATAAAATGGGTAAGTATCTGATGAAGAAAACTTACCAACTCAATTTCTTCAATTTCTTCTCATTACTTTGATACTAAACCTTTATACATTTCCATAAGTCAGGGAAATCATTTTAGGTTCTTAAGTTAGAAAAAGTAATTTTACCATGTCGTTCAACAGCTGTGTTGCGAAAGCATTTCCATTTTTTTTCTCAGTACCCCAGAAACTACCATTTGTTTAGCCTAACCAGTCACAGTCCAGATTGTTTTTTCTAGATCCTACTTCCAAATTATGTCTGGTTTCTAGTACTCTAGGCAGAAATGTGTCCAACAATCTTCTGAGGAACTATCCATTCTCCGTACTTCCCTTGGGAGAAAAGGAGCATTCTCCCAAAGTTCTTGACAGACTGGAGTTCAAAGCATCCAAAGTAATAAAAGCATCAAAAGTAATAAAAAAATTCTCACTTGAAGACAAAACTATAACTCCTAGGAATTCTCCAGGCAGAAACTGTCATTATAAGCAACCAGATTTACAAGGTCATCTTCCTTAAAATTCTGGGGTTTGTGTTTAATTCTATTGATGCCATGAAGGTTTTTTGCCTTTTCTTTTATACCCCTGTTATACCTTTTTACAACTTCTGTATTCCTAGTGCTTTTTCCCTACATTCTTGGACTTGTTTGTTCAGCTAGGAGACTAAACATTTTAGAAGCTTTGTAGGTAGGGGTTAGTGTGCCCCAGACCCCAAGGCCCTCTCCAGAACACATTCTGTAAACCAAGATAGAACCATCCAGGGGAAGGTTCCTCGGGGAGGGGGGGCTCACTCGAGCCTCTCATTGGGGAATCTTTGATAGATATGCTAATTAGTAAGACCTATAATATTATACCAGATCTATTGTGGGTGTGCATTGTGGTGTGCATTGGGGTGCATTCCACCTGGACATGGTGCACCTAAGGATCCTTAAAATAAATACCAAGGTAAAATCCCTTTTTCCCTTCTAACCGTGTTTGACTCTTGATTTTAAGACCAGGAAAAGGCATCACTATGTTTTAACTTGGATTTACAATTAAAAATAAAAAATACTGATTTGAAAAAGCATGAAAATACTACAAAATAGTTTTTCTCTCTTCTTTTGTTCTATCAATAAGAAATACATGGCAGAAATAAAGCTTGAATCCTTATCAGGAGCTGTGGAAGAGCACTTCTCTTGCAGCCTCAGTTTTTACGGATGAACACTGAGAACTGTCATTTTCACCTCTGCAGAATATTCTTCAGTTCCAAATAATTCAGACGGACCTGCTAAGGACCCTTCAGATCAACTGGGTTTTATCAATTCCCATCAGTATATTACTAAACACTATGGACAACAACTAAAGAATTTTCTGTTTATTTTCCTCTCTTGTACACACCACATTTCCTGCTTCTGCTGAGCATGAAGGAATAATTTCAGTACCCACCATGAGATTGCCACAGGTATCTTAAGTTCAGTACAAGAACTTTGTTAATGGATTCAAGCAGCAAGCAATTTCTGTTAACAAAAGGCCAGCTTGAGCTCCTCAAAAAGAGAAAAAGACATCAAGAATGAAGAAAATAACTTTCCTCTCTCCCACAAGCAGAAGTCATCAAATTATTCCAGTCCTTTTCAGAACTAAGAAGGGCTTTTTTCTTACATGGGTGAAAGAGGTGAATGGAAGGGGAGGAGAATAAGTAATATACTATCTCCCAAGAGAGACTAATTCTGGGAAGAATAATTCCAAGTAGATTTACCAAAACTGGAAAAAACAGAGTGAGCACATGCTAGAAGAAGGCTTCCTCTAAACCAAAAAAGAACAGTGTCAGTGATCTAATTCAATACTTTCCTGTGACCTTTTAAATTTTAATACCTGAGAAAAGCTGTGAAGAATTCAATAGTTCACAGTTTATTAATCCTTTGTGGAATAATCACAGTAACACTGTCTAGTCAAGAGAGAGGATAGAAAGTGACTACACTTCAACAGAGACAGAGGATAAAACAGAACAGAGACATTTAAATAATGCAGACAAACAGGGTGGGGAAACAGGAATGCCAAACCTTGAATGAGGATGTTGATGTAACAGATGTTTCAGAAACTCTGGGTAATGAAGACTATCACTGGGAAATTATTGCCAGCACAAAAGTTCATTGAGTCAAAATAAGTTGTTAGTGTGGAAGGATTCTGCTATCCATGAAAGTTACATAAGTTATCCTTACAGTTAAATCAGATAAACTAACTGTCAAAACATAACACAAGATCCCTATGCATTGAGATTTCAAGTGTGACCAATCTACTTTCACATATCGAGGAAAAAGAGGCTGAGAGACACTGCACATTATTAATAAAAGACTTTGATTTTTTCCAAGTAGACAGGACAGCTGTTATGTTTAATAAGATGCCAAGGTCTTAAGAAATCTTTTAATCTATACTTCATACCTGACTACTTTATAGGAGAGCAAACATGACATCAGAATACAAAGTAAAACAAAGAACAATAAGGAATGATTTTGCACCATCTCATCCTGTAGAGAGAATTAAGAGACATCACATGACATTAGCAGGTGGAAGATTCAATATAAAGAAGAGTAGGTACCTTTTCCTCACCAGCACATTCAAGATACAGAACTCTGAGCCACCAGTTGTGCTACAGATGCCAAAGTATACAGGGCTCAAAAGAAACTGGGAAAAAATAATGGAAGCAAAACTCATCCTTTAAATGTAGATACTGAATATGAGAATACCACCACTGACTCCAAGAACCCTTGAGCAATAAGTCACTGAAAACTACCAGGTCAATATTGAGGGATAATGATACAGGTTAGTTCATCATTGCACTTCTCCCTGTGAAAAGCAGGGCAGGGGGAAGCAGTGAACTTTAGTAATGAAAAGTCAAAGCACTTCACTGCCTGTCTCCTCCTTTTTGCACACTGAGGCTTCTGAGACAACAGGGGTTGCTGTCCTTGCTTCCATGCACGGCGGAGCTTGACAGGCTGTTACAACACCTGGGCACCTCCCTGAGGCCTCTCAGCCTCCGAGGAGGTGATGAGGCTGCACAGCTGGATGCTTGGCTTCACAAAGCTGCTTGGGCAGCTCTCACCCAGCCTCCCTATGCTGGCAGCCTTGGCTGCAGTCAACAGCTCCAGGACAAAGCAGCCCAGGAGGCAAAGGCAGCAGTGATGGCTGCACCAGCCCCAGCATGACCATATCCCCCAGGTGACCCCAGTGGGAAGCACCTGGGTTGTCAGAGGGGCTCCAATGTGGTATTTTGTTACCTTGTCCTTCGCTGTGCTAGAATCCAGCCAGTGTTTGTGAATCAGGGACAGTGAAGCCTGGACATTCAGCACTGAGTTATCTTTTTCAGTTATTAAGTGTTCGGCCTTTACCAAACCATGCAACTGCATTCCCTGTATTCCTCTGAGCAGAGTTTCCCCATCTTGTATCTATTTAGTGGGCACACACATCAGTTTATTCTGTCTTCTTGCTTATCATTTGCCTAGACAACCTTCAGCCTGCATTCAAGCACTCTTCTGCAGGCCCACTGGAGATAGGATGATGGGTTAGATGTAAAAAGGCCTTTTTTTAACAGAAAACTTCACAAAAATTATGAAGATGTGTATTTAAGAATTTGTTTATTTGTGTGTTTTACTTTAATTTATATTCCAGTTTTTAAGTCTCTGATCCACTTCAGACTAGGGAGATTGTTGCACCACCATGCCTGCTTTACAGCACACCAGTGAACAGAGCAGCTCATGACTACCAGTTTAAGAGATTCCAAAACCCATCTTTTATTTTCCAACTGGAACACAAGCCAGAAAGCCTTTTAGTGAGGAACTTGCACAGAGAGCCTTTGCAGGGACTCATGGACACAATCCTACTACCACCTTTGTAGATGGCCCCAAGAGGAATATGTAATCACAGAATGACTTACGATGGAAGGGACCTTAAAGATCATCTAGTTCCAACCCTCCCTTCCCCTTTTATGGGCAGGGATGCCACCCACTAGACCAGGTTGCTCAAAGACCCAACCGGACTGGCCTTGAACACTTCTGGGGATGGTGCATCCACAACGTCTCTGGGCAACCTGTTCCAGTGCTTCACCACCCACAGAATAAAGAATTTCTTCCCAGCATCTAATCTACATCTCTTCTCTTTTAGTTTAAAACCATTCCCCCTTGTAGCTCGAGGGTAGTTTTGAGATATTTTCCATTTCCTTTATCTTTGGCTGCTTGAAAGTGTAAAGGAAAATGAAATGTTAAAGAACCTGAGCACAAAAGATGTGAAATCCCAGTACTCTGTAACTTTCCCCTCTTTCCTTCAAATAAGCACTCTCCCTTAAGGCTGTGACCTGCTTTGTTGCATGGTTATTTAACAACACAAACTTACTGGAACAGCAAACTGGTATCACTATGGACCAGATGCCGCTTGGTCCATTAGGAACACCACAGCAACACAATATTCTCTTCCCATGTACTTAATAACCTCCAAGCCACGAAATAAACACCAAAAGTAACTATTTTTAATTAGTCTCAAATGAAATAAGGAATAGTTTAAATATCTCTGCTTTTAAGCTTATCTTGACTATTTTAAATGCAAGTGGAATTTTGTTTTATTCCCACATCTGTCCCTTCCAATGAATCCTATGAATCTGGAACATTCCTATGAATCAGGAACAAATATAATGAAAACTACAATTCTGATTCACTGATACCCATATTAAATTGAGTATTTTGTCTTCCTGGTAAACTCATCTTCCCCTTAATACACACACACACACACACACACATATACATATGTATGCATATATATATCTCCACCAAACTAAAAGCAGTCTATTCAATTAATCCTGCACATCGAACCAAATAGAATAAGCTTACAAGTTTGACCCAAGAAAATACCACCACGTTATGCTACTACCTTTAAAGAAAAAAGAAAATGTTTCAAAAACATGGAGTGATACACAGTGAATATACACAGTGTTACAGAGTGAATACATCCCACAAAATCAAGAACATATAACAAAATAATGCCATAGTAGAGAAAAATATAATTACTCTGTTCTTTTTGTTGTTCTTAGCTACCAACACAGGTCAACTACCATGAACTCATGTAACACTCAGGCCAGACAGGAGACCTCCCAGTCTCACACACACATACACGAAAAAAAACCTGAAAAACATAAAACCCCAAAATCCCAAACAAACAAAAGGACAACATGGACAGAATTAAAAGTGAAGGACTTACATTATGCTACCTTAAAAGTCAGCTTTCTGCATCATTTGCTTATTTCCTCTATTTGGAAAACTGCCACATTTCTTTCCGAAGCATTTGTTAGGAAAGATTTTCTTAATGACACTTCTGTCCCTTACATTGTTTTCTGAGACCTTGTTTGTCTACAATATAGAAGTGAAAAACAAATGTCTCAGACCTGATAAGCTTTGCAATAACTGAAGGAAAACAGGTTATGACAGCTAAGTGTAACAAGTATCTTCAGTGAAGAATCCCAAAATAACTTGGGCAAGGAACTTAAGAAAAGGTGCCCATAAACTCTGAAATTTTTCAAGTTACAGCCTAAAATATGGGGTTTGGTTTTTTGTGGGGGGAGGGGATGGTTCTAAAGTTTTACATGGAGGCAAAACAGGGCTACAAAATTCTAACAGGTGTCACCTTCTCCCAATCATTTATTGTGAATACTGAAAGAAAATGTATAATGTGAAATAAGTATATTTTTCAGTAACAGTCTGGTTCAAAGTCTCCTAGAGTTTTAGTACATTTCTTACTGTGCTTTATAGTAACAAATTACATTAAAACAAAGATTTCCTGAAGGCAAGAAGAAATGGCTTTTCATTGCTTATTTACAACAAGTAATGAGTTTGACAAGCTACAAAAACAAGAGAGATGGAAATGAAGTTTCAAGCAGCGCAATTTCTGCCTCACAGAACTGCAGCGAATGTAAGACACAGAAAGACCACAGACATAGTGAAGAGAGTTCTCCTGTATCATCTAAACACAGCTGGATAAGAGTGTTTCTTAGCAGTAGTATAATGCAAGACAGAAGTTCAATTTTTTATTTTCTCTAAAGTGTTGCCTCTCTCCCTTTCCTCAACATGGCAGGTGCAAGAATGTTTTGTTTTCCCACTGGAAGAAGCCTACTCCCTGACACAACCATGAGTTGTATTTAAAACAGGGTAGTAACAATACAAAAATATTAGGCACAAATTTTATTCTGTCTATATTAAAAAAGAAATCTTATAAACTAAGAACCATCATTAAAAGAACCATATTTCCAGAAAGAGGGTTAAGAAATGTCACATTCATTTCATACACTGTAGGATTGCGAGATGATTTGACAAGTCACAGAGGGATTTTGCTGCTGCTCAACAACTATCTTTCATAATAAGATCTCCCAAGACACTTTCCAGCAAGAAATTAACTGGTACTCCACAAAGGAAAAAAAAAAATAAAAACCCAAACCAAACCAACAAAAAAACCCACTGCAAAATACTAGTAAATGTAGCTTTCCACAATGCTGTATGGTGCTGAAATCTGTGAAAACTATGAGATACCAAAGTTGTAGGAAAAGGACTGCAAAATACTTTCCCTCATTCAATCACATTATTCTTTGCATAAAGCTCATCCTATGACCAAAAATCCTTTTTTTTTCACCAGTTTTCAAAAACTGTGCTACTACTTAGCAACAAGGAATATATTCCACACCTAACATACCTCTTTCTGGTTTTTATCAAATGGAATACTACATTTTCCAAGTAACTCCTTTAAACATTGTGACTGTGATTTATATCTCAGCTGTCTGTGAAATCATTGTATTTCCCTTCATTACCAGCCCTGCAACCTGCTTGCATTCTCAAGCCTCTGGTTTCAGGAGCCTTGGACTCAGATTTAAATTTCTGCCAAGTTGTTGGCCTGAAATAATACAGAACATTTTGTCATCCTTTCTAGTATAACAAATTGAGAGCTTTGAATTGAGGCCTTACTCTTTTTTCTGAAGTTTTGTCTGTCAACAACAGCATTTTAAGAATCTTTAACTGCATAATCCCCTGATCAGTGCAAGACCGATACAGTTCACATTGTCCAGCAAGGATTCCCAGGAGTTTGTTACCAAAGCCTCCTAAGCAAGTAAAAAGAGGAAGGTTCACACAACTAACTACATTGTTAACAATTACATAAGATTTTTAAATCAATGGACCAAGAGCTCAGTCTGTATTATATTTTTGAAAAATCCTGGAAAAAAGAAGTAAAGACAAAAAACCACCTGGCTTATGCTCAAAGCAGCCAACAGAAGTTTGCAGCAGAAGCCCATGACTTATTCCCATCAACCATTGTAAGCAGTGCAGATGAGACATTTAAAATAAGAAAAGGTTACAAGGTGTGCATTTCTAGACTACAGAAGTGTCTTGTAAATATTTTAAATAGTAAGGAAAAAAAAGTAGGGAGTAGCTTTCACCACAATGCCTTTTGACTCTTGCAAAATTCAGTGACATGGCAGTTGGAGTAAGGTTCTGAACCAAACAGAAAAAAACATAATACTGCTCTGCATTTGCCTTATATACTAAAAATTCTTATTTATATTTATTTTATACCAAAAAAATTTTAGACATTTAACAGCTATGCTGTATTTTAACAGAACACATCAGAAAAATCTTATTTCTCCATCACTTCAGCCAAAGATATCATTTGATAAAGCACACTGAGCAGAATTACATAAAGTCTATGCGATGGTGGATAATCAAGCAGTAGGTTAGAGCTCCAGGTGACAGGTTTTTCTCAGCAAAAGATGCATTTAGTTGCATGATGGTATCCCATCATGTAATTTTACTAAATTCACCAGAAAAAGTGAAAAAGAGCTGAAATGAATTCAGTAATTCAATAAATTCACTTCATAATACTTCCAATACACGAAGAAATGGTTTGCCAACTGTATTGTAAATCTAAACATTAGAATCTCATTTTTTTTAAATAAGATTAGTTTAAGATTCTTAGATATTTGGCAAGTGGTTAATCTTGTAAATCATTATTAGTGCCAAAACTTTAATCGCAAGGCACTCAAATTATTATAGTAAATTTTATATATCCACTAAGGACTGAGTTGAATTTGGGATTAGATGTAGAAGAAAGAAAAATATTTTCTGCAGCTGACCCCACTGAAAGTATACATTTGACCTGTTATTTCCAACTAATATAAAACATCATCTGCAATTATCAGGACAAAGAAATGGTGAATTTTCTCCCAGCATAGCAAGAACTCCTAAACTACTATTTTGGAGGTCAAGTTCAATACTTATGGACAAAAATATTAATTTCTACATGTAAAACAATTAAAATCCATGCCATGTTCTATTCTTGCTACTCCAACTGAGCGTATGCCACTTACACAAGAAAAATAACACATAATCAGACATTTTAGAACAAGCAGTAGAATTACCTGAAGCTTTGAGACTTAAGTGCATAAAGATAATTTTGCTGACAGTGATGCTCAGAAATTATGAGTCAGACACTGGATTCTTGTCACAAAATGGGCTCACAAAAGTATGAGGATTCAAAAATCCTCAGGAATTCAGGAGTAACCAAGGTATGTCTCAACACAGCAGTCCAACTGAGCAGGAATAGGCTAATAGGGATGACTTTTCTTCTCAGAAGTGAGAAAGTACTGAAGAAGGGAAAGAAAACAAACCAGTTTCCCTCCTCAAAGGAGAAAAGACAGACAAGCAATAAAGTGTTGGGATTTCCGTCCAAGATAATGCTGTTGTATCAATCTCGTGGGACACAGAAACTTCTGGTTATGTTTGTCCTTCATTACTTACTGTATTTAATAATCATTTTAATCCTCAGTTGAATAATTCTCTGCAGTGAAACTTCAGATGTTCTATTTTCAGGAAGCTATCTGATCTCATTGTTATACTTTGTGTGAGTTTTCTGAAGAATAAAAATGCCTTCTTGACTCTTCTGGACTCTGACACAGGCATTCTGAAGAGCCTCAAACATTATAAAAGCAAAAGAAATAAAAGATTGAATAAAATAATCCATTAACACAAGTGTTGGACAAGAACCTTAAAAGCCAACCACAGCTAGAAGCTCGATGTGCTAATCAGCAATGCTTTGTGTCACCAGCACCACGAAAACACTTCCTAAAAGACTTCTAACAGAACAATTGTCTCCTGCAAAGATGTTAATGGCAGCCACTTCCAACACAACTATCACCACTAGAATAAACATTCTTACATAGTCCTTTAAAGAGGTTTTAAATATTTAGCAAAAGGTTTTAACAGCACTCTCCCACTGCCAATTAGCAGCAGTGATACCATTTAAATATTTGATGATGACAACACTAAAAATAAATAAATTACAGTCCAATTTAGTATCACAATATTGCTAAACCTTCATTACGTTATAGTAGATTTACACATTTGACTGGCACACATTTGGAATACCATTTTAGTCCTGCACTGCAAAAAATTAATAAAATGGTAAGAAAAAAACATATTAAAGGGTGCCAGGATAAAAAAAAGAATGCACAGAAAAGCTTCAATAGGTGGAATGACAACAAATTGAGATGCTTTGGCCCAGGAAAAAAAATTACATAAAGCAAACGTGAGGAACAAAGCTCATTTGTGGAAAAGAGAAAGTGTTCTAACATAAGAACCAGGGGACACCAGGTAAACAAGTAAATAGCTGCCTGGTAAAACCATGCAAAGAAACAAAAAAAAAAAGAGAAAAAACCTGACTTCTTCACACAACACATAGTTAAGAAACTGCCATAGGATGTTACAGTGGTGAAAAGCTTCCAAAAGTCAAACTGGCTTTTGACAATTAATGGGGAGGAAAAACCACCCATAAGGATTAAATGCATCTTAGTTCCAGATCACTTAAGGCTGGAAGCAGATGTCAGGAAAGGAGGTTTCTTCTATTCTTCCTGTTGGAGGCAACATCATGAGCCAAATGGACTTTCAGCCATCCTTAAAATTCACAAGGGCTGGGAACTTTTGAAGGCTGGGGGAAACAGATGCATCTACCCCAAGCTGTGCAGTCAGCCTTCATCACAGACAGGTTCAAACCCCAAAGCCTGTAGGACTTAAACCCCCTGGGAAGGCTGAGAGCCTTGCACTGGAATGTGCACTCCCTTTTCATCACTCCTTTTCTGGGGATTCACAAGCAGACACAAAGAACTGCACAGAGCACACAGAGTTCTGCTCTGCTCCAGCACTTTGCTGGGAATAGAAGGTTCTCCACGAGCTGTTCCAGACAAAAAGCAGAGTGTGGCCAGTCTGTTACTGCTGAAGCAGGAAGGCCAAGCTGTATGAGGGATGCGGAGAGACCCAAGAAAGGGAGGGATGAGCAGGCTGGGTGACACAACAGGTGAGGTGACAGACACAAACTGGATCCAGGCCAAGCAGGCTAGTGAAAGACCAATGCTATCCATTCTTCCAAAGCATCCTTCTAAATCTACAAAACACCACAAGGTGATTCTCACAACTGGAGGCATTCAGTGGCTCCACACTACACCACCACTCTCAGAGCAGATTCCAGACCAGGCTGGCTGCTCACTGAAGAAGGACCAAGCATGAGGCAACATGGAACGCATTATTTAGGCTGAAAAGTGTTAACCTCAAATAACGTTTGTGAAACACATCACTGCAACTACTACAACCAGGAAGAACGAGAAATTAGAGGACATTTGGGTTTAACAAATGAAGTACATCCAATAGGCCATATAAAGTTCTTGGAAGGTTCTTCAAAAGCAAGAAAAACCTAATACTACACAGACTCAAACGGCTTACGTCTGATCTAGCTTTTTCCACTATGTGGTAGTAATGTGCCATGATGAAATACATTCTCATTTAACATAAATATTAGTCTTGAACTCTAGAATTTACATTGGCTTTTTGTAACAAACTGCTATCAACAGATCTCAAAAAAAAAAAATTATTTAGGGAGCATTCTCTGTAATCAACAAAATACATTTCAGTTGATTCAAGACTGATTTCCTGAAGTGATTTATTTCCAACTGTTACTGAGTTTTTCCTGCCTTACGTAGCAAAAATGGATGTATTTACATTGTAAACATGTCAATATTGCAACTGAATGTAAGTATTATTTCTGCAACTCAGAAACTAACATTTCCTACAGTACGTACATGAAAGAGATTCATTCTGCTTTAAATTTACTAAACAAAAAAGCATGGTAGAGTATACAAAGTCACTGTCTTGCCTTTTTTTGTGTTCCTGTGCTGTTCACAGGAGTTACTTAAAATCAATAAATAACTGCCTATCCTAAAACCCCCAACAACAGGAAGAAAATATTCTTAACAAAAGCTTCAACACAAGCTGAATTCCTGTCCTTTTAGTCCAAACTACACCTTGGTAATACAAAGCAATGAAATTATATCTTTTTAAATAAGCAGTCATTTACACTTTATTTTAAGGAATGCAGCTAGAACAAACAGTTGACAATGTCAAACACTTTCATCACAGGGAACTAGGTAATGAAATATATAAAGCATCCTGGATTTTCCATCATAAGAGGTACTTCACAAAACAAAACCCGTGCAGACCATTCTGCTGCTGCAGAATTTCACCATTCTTCCTCTCCTATCCTACACTAAAAAGGACAGTAAAGGATGGGGATATGTTCACAGATGCTAAAACATCAAAGCACACACAGAAATGTATAATGCTCTGCCTTTTTTTAGTGTAAGAAAAATAATAATGCTGGTAAGAAGAAAGGAAAAAAATATAAGGGGGGGGGAAGTTATAATCACAGAAACTCAACCATTAAAAAATCTTGAAAATTCTGTGGAAGTGCTTTTTATGAAAAAACCTGCAGGTCTTTTTCTTCTGAAGTATGGATTATCTCATAATTTAAAGGCAATACCAAATCATTTTAATCAATTTCAGCAAAGGCATTAGGACAGCCATTACACTAATATGCATAATATCAATTATCTGCTATATACTTGTATGGTACCCATTTCTTATACCAAAATAAAACGTCTGAATAAGTTTCTTTTGTTAAAGACTTTTATAGTTAACTTTGAAATCCAGCTTAATATCTTGCTATTTTTTATTGCTCATTTTATAAAACTGTCAGCTGCTATTCTGAAAAGGAGTTGGTTTGTTTGTTTAAAGATACTTCCTGTCCGCCTGCACTTATTTCCAGAACGTGAAAATTTGGTATCTGAAAAGATTCCTGAGCATGGTATACAATCTGAAGTACTCAGGGATATTTTATTACTTACTCCAAAAGGCCAAATGACATTAAAAGGAATCCCAAGAGAGGCAGAAACGAATCACTGCTATTTTACTCTCCCAAGGCTGTACCAGTTAACACTGTGAGCCTCAGTACTGCTGAATTCCAGTCTCTCCCTACAGTGCACTCTTCACTGCTTTGAATATTCATGTTTTGTGAGGTCAAGGTGTAGAAGGGAACAGGCGAGTGAACTCAGGGATGTTCCTCTTCAGGAACAATGGACAGATGAGTCTATACAGACAGCTCTGGAAAATAAGCGAGTTAAGTAGATTATTAAGAGATGTATTGCAGTCAAGAGGATGGGCAACAATCCTTTCAAAGGACTGCTTCATGCACAGCCTTCTACAACAGGGAGAAGTACAGTGATGGCACTGCCACATGTTTGAAAGGCATGCCAGATGTGAAGATCCACTGTAAACCAGTAACAATAGTCTCATAAACACAGCTGCAAAACAGGGAAAGAGGCCACTTGCTACTTACTCTCCATAAAGACAAACAAACCAGCCCCCTCCAAAGGGCCCATTTTATGCCAATGCTACAATCCAGTTATAATAATAATATCAATTTGTACTTACCAACTATTATTTTAACATATTTAGAAGGAACAACATTTTCTCAAAAATTGTATTTTTGAACTAGATTCTGCAACATCGTATCACTCAATTTACAGGTGGTGAAGAATACAAATAACCAATTTCTATTTTAACCATGGAATATATAATTTGATCTTGTACCAAAATCTATAACAATCTACTTAACAATCCCCCCCCCCCCAAAAAAATCATGTACCATGTATGATAAAATGAGAGCATAGTTAAAACAGGATGTTTACCTGAAGGTGGAAGAGCTGCATGTATGTTAGAAGGTACGTTAAAATCAGAAAGAACCTGACAAACCGAAGATATAATCTGAAATAATTAGAATGCAGTTAGTAGGACAAGTACAAGCTCTTTGCAGATGATTGCTTTTGCACATTACAAAGAGGAACAATCAGGCAGCAGCTTGCATAGAAGGATCACAAACAAAAGGTCATTAAAAGACAAAAAGCATCATACTGAAATTTATTAACAGTCGATCCTGTAGCAGAGCAGTGGAACAGAGTAGACTGACCTCTTGAGGTCTCTTCCAGCCCTATTTTTAAACATTCTTATATATATATATATACATTGCTGATTTTTATCACGATTTCATGATTTCCTCTTCTCCATGTATATTACACATAAATTACTATACACCTTTCCTCCCCCAAAATCGACCTGCTAGTCTGTTTCTCTTTAGACTTCTAAATTTTGAACACAATCCCACATTTGTGTGAAAAGATAAATAATTTAGAATCCATGCACTAATATCATAATATGTGCTCTAACTTAATTTGCCCTTAGAGATTGACAATTGGCAAATTTTATATAAGGGTCTTTCCCTAATAGAGTCAGTGCAAATAATACAAGGATGGATGGCAATATCATCCATGGACCAGCAAAGGCTGGGAAACTACACAATTAACTTGTCCTGTCAGTCTCTGTTTAAATTCTTTTAATCTTCCACAAATGCAATCAAATCATGGAAGTAGTGTACTATTTGTGAGCCATGGGCAGGACACCACTGCTCTAATTCCTAGTTTAAAAATAGGCTAAACTAGTCATGTCACTGATCAAGCCTGATAGTAGGCATAAGCAAAAATCTCATCAGGTATTCATAATGATTTTTAATTCCATTAATTAATTTTTCACCACTGAACAGACTGAACGTGTTTTGTGGATAGTCTAAGGTTTTGTGGGCACAGGCGGTGAAGGAGTTCCTATTATTCACACTAGCCAAGCTCTTTACTCAGTCAAGAGAAATAGACAGATAAGCTCTTCCAGAAGAGAAGTCAGAGAAGCTAAATTCATCCAAATTAAGCTCCCACTCCAAGTCAGCTTTTGAAAAAAATGCTTCTCTTTGTACACAAGCTAACTAAACCATGTAAAGGCAGTATCCTCATGTATACATTTCTACAAACAACTTTTTTTTTGTGTGTTACATATCTTCAAATAAAATTTCGATTACTGCAGTCTACAGAAACTACTAATGCAAATAAAAACACAGACCAAATGCAATGTACAACCTACCCACTCAGTGGCTGTGACATACAGTGTCACTGTTAACAAGTAGTAAACTGCCTGATACATAGGTCTAGCGTATATATATGATACTCTATGCAAATACCTAAAGTATACAGCTTTTGTATCACAGAAGATAGGATTTTTATGGTGCTAAAGTCTTCTTTTCAAAATATTGTATTTTTTAAAAATTAGGAAGCCAGTACACAATCAGTAGTAGAGGATGGGAAGGAATACAAATATGGATAGGTGCTGGTAACCTTCTATAATCTAGCTGAGAGTCCAAAAAATCACAGAGACAGCATCCTCTAAAAGAAAGCTCCAGGATTCATGGAGCTGCAGTTAGCTGTTCAGGTCTCTCATAATGACAAACCAAAGAGGTAAGACAGATCTGCATTAAAACAACAAGAGAAAACTAAGAAATAAACAAAAACAAATCCAGAAACAGCCTCTCAGAAAAACTTACACTTTGGCTGTCTAGTTGAATGGCTGTCCAAGGTTAGACGGGGAGCTCAACTATCACTGCCTTCTTCCCTAAATATATGCCTTTTTGTGCTGCCAGTTTTGGTGTCAATTAGGACATGGGCTCTGGGCAAAATATCTTTTACTGCTGGGACATCCACATCCTTCCTCCACAGATCTTCTGTATCCAGGAGAAATTCAGCTGATACTGTAGCATTTTGTTTCCAAGGGGAAGGGCATGAGTAAACCAAACATGTTAGTTTTCTCCTTCTTTCCTCTCCATGGCTGTTTTCTTTGAACTTAAAGAACCTTAGCATCTTCGAGCCAAAGACTGCTTAATCAAGTTTACTTGCACCATTACACAGGTTTCTTTGTAATATGAAAAATGACTGAAAATCAGGTAATTTCATATACTTTAAACTGAGTCCAGGAACCTAATTCCTTGATATTCTTTCAAATGGAAGCCAAATATGTATGACCTGTTCCTAGGCCTCCATGAAGACTTGCAAATATTGTGGCTAAGATAATTTAGAACTGCAGAGAACCTAAGTCCACTGAAAATGCTACTTTAGAGTTTACCATGAAAGCAAAAGAGTTTATATTAAAGCATTTAAAACAGAGCTGTAGAAAACACTGTTCAACATTCTCCATATTTCATATTTTGTACACCTGATACAAATGGGTATTACAGTATGAACTAGAGATCACAAAAGATTGAACAAGATAGCAACATATACTGGCATTCCAACAAGAAAAAATAAGATCTTGATGCATATGCTGTCTAAATCCCCCATCATAGAAAGACACAGATATGTTTAGTTTCAAAAGCAAAGCTCTGCTGAAAATTATACCCTAGAGGATCTACCTGCTAAATTTGGTCCCTCTCTTCGCACAGACTTTGAAACTTAGGAGTTGACAATGCTCAGCAAGTGCATGACTTTACAGAGCTTCTGTTTAGACCAGAAGAAAAAAGGAAGATACAAATTTGTTTAAGTTGTCAGCCAAGAAATTTATTGACACTGAGATCAGTATTGGTATATGCCAAAAAAACACCCTGGACTTTGCTTCCACACACATCTTGACAAAAAACACTCCTGCTCACAGAATGCTAAAGCCACCGTTCTCCATGTGTTTCTCACTGCTGCCTTCCTAAATAACTGCAGTTTCTCCTAAGTGTATCTCTTCTCATTTTATTACCACAACCTGTCTCCTAATAGAGACATATTTGTCCCCCTGGACCTCTTTCTGTCTAGGTCTATAGCTTTGGGAAACCATGAGGTTCTGTAACCATTTATTGGACGTCCCTGGAAGCAAGCAGCTCTGAGGAAACATACCCATACACCACAAGTCACTTGCTGCCTTAAAGATTCTCAAACGCCTACCCACCTCAAAGTCTCTTTCAGAAAGGCGTGGAGGAACCTCACACAAAAATAAAGTAAGCTCACTGCCAACTGTCAGAGCAGCTAAGAAAAGTTCACAGGATGCTTAAATCCACTTTGAACTGCAAGATGTAAATTCATTTCACAGAATATTATAGGAAATGTTGTAGGAAATTACATAATAGGAAACCACAGCTAGCTGCACCAAGGAAAATATTATGGAAAAACAAAACAATCACCCCAAAACCCACTACGTACAAACAAGTGGCACATAAATTAGTTCACAAATCAGGTATCCAAGAGCCTAAATCTCATGGATGCACAATGCATCATCACTATTACCTCTTGAAAAATCAGAATCTTATAAATACAGAGAATAAAAAATAGAAACTGAAAAAGTCTCTATAAACACATGTACGTAGTCTTTAGTCCTCAAATTTGGTACAACAAAGGCAAGCAATAAAAAAGGCTATTCCATAAAAATTGCTACAAATGAAGAGTACAATCTTTAATCCTTTCAGTCTAAACACAGCTGACATATGAGAGTGAAAGGCCAAGTAAACTACTATGTATAAAGCCTGTGTTACTTTTTCCAGTAATAGCAGCTGTACCACCTGCCATCATCCTAGGTGACACTTCAGACTCAAAGAGTACATCATGTTATACCAAACAAGAAAGAAAAAGTCAAAATTAGCAGGTGCACAAAGTAAATAAGACAGAAAAAAATATATGGAGCTACTGGAAAAAGGGAACAGAGACTGCAAGTAAGAAAGGAAAGGGAAAAAAGGCAGCAACTGCTCTTCTCAGAGTTATGAAAATAGACAGCCAATGGAAGCACAGACTGAAACCAAAATAAAATACAGATCTGTGCTCCTGATTCTCATGCACAAACCTGTGGTTCTAAAGGATTTCGTCTGAACTAGAACTATTAACTCAAATGTCAATTTTCTGTTTGTGACCCAAACACCTACACGGTAATTGGCAGGGACAACATTTAAGTATTAGATATTCCATAAAGGTGCATTTTACAGATCAACTAACAATGTCATGTTTTGCACAAACGTATGAAATCTACATCTGCATGGAACAGACCTGTTCCTTGAGGTTACTTTGTATCCTCTTTAAGAGTAGCTTTACCTACATAAGCTATTGAAACTCCAGGAACACTCTCCAAAAACATATTACATCTTACTTTTTCCACTCTTTACAGACATTTGCACTGCAAGAGCAGGCAAGAAGCATCTTAAGGTTTACTACCCCTGCCAGATGTTCCAAAAGGTTTTATAGTGAAAACCAGGCACCAACACACCCGGATTCAAACCACCTGAACTGCTGAACTAAGCAGGCAGAATAATATTCAGAATATATTTAGACAGGTGATTTTTCCCAAAAGTATTAAAACAGCCATATCTAAAATAAATATGGACCACATAACCTTAAATGCAGTGTTGTCACATTTTTCCACTCAAGATAATTATTCATAGGATAACACAAAGTTTTTGTAATCAGTTCTTGGCTGCTGCACAGATTACTGTTCACATCTGCAAAACAGTATTCAGCAGCAATAATAGCAGAAAGTTGAATAATTTTGTATTCCAAAGTGCTAACATTTCTGTAGAAACTAAGAACCTTGACTCGGCTATCCATGAAATGTAATTCAAAACCTATTTCCTTATCTCATGCTTCTTGATCTTAATATATCACAAATCCCTAGGTACTGTGACCTTGTCTGGTCCCCAGAGAGGCAGAAGGTTGCTGTATAATTAAATCATACACTACAAAGTAGTGGAACAGCATGGTACACACTGCAAACAACACTACTGTCTTTCCTGGGCTACCATAGAAGAAACAAAAAAGCTTTAAGAAATATCAGACCTGTAAAAAAAAAAACCACTGGCAAATCCAGCAAATATGAAGTTATTCCAATACCAAGCTCAGCTGCCCCTCGTCCATTGTTATAATTTCTTTAGCACACACACACACACACGTACACGCCCAGCACCACTGCTCAAACAGGAAGGGTGGGTACAGCCTGTCAAATGTGTTCCACTGCTCACTGCCCTTGCTCTCCCCTTGGTTTTTACAGCAAGGTCCAGGAGACAGTAACACAACTTTCAATACACTACTAGTCTTGATATTCTACACATTTTTCCATCATCCAACCAACAGAACAACAGAGATAATGGGCAAATCATGGGCTGATTGTGTGGAATTTATGTTCTAACTGTGGTGAATTGTGTGTGTTTTGTTTGGTGTTGTGATGGTGATGTATTTGATTTTGGCGTGGGGAATTCTTTTTCGTTGATGTGACTGAAATTTGTGAAGATTGTATGATGGATGTGGATTTTAATGATAAGGGGTGGAATGTCTCTTGGGTTAGCATGACAAGATTTTGGCAGCAAGAAGGCTACAGGGGTGGCTTCTGTGAGAAGGTGCCAGTAGCTTCACCGATGACCAACACAGCCAATGCCAGCCAGCTCCAACATGGCCAAGCCGACCCCACCAGTGACTGTGGCAGTACTCCTGGGATAACAGACTTAACAGGGTAGGAGAAAACTGACAGGAAGCAATTGCAGCCAGAGAGAGGGGAGCACAGTAGACAAGTGAAACAACACTGCAGACACCAAGGTCAGTGAAGGAGGGGAGAAGGTGCTCCAGGTGCCAGAGCTGAGATTTCCCTGCAGCCCACAGAGAAGACCATGGTGAGACAAGCTGTCCCCCAGCAGCCCATGGAGGACTCCACGGCAGAGGAGGTGGATGCCTGAAGAAGGCTGTGACACTGTGGGAAGCCCATGCTGAAGAAGGCTCCTGGCAGGACCCATGGACAAAGGGAAGCCTAGGCTGGAGCAGGTTTACAGGCAGGACTTGTGACCCCCATGTGGGAACCACACTAGAGCAGTTCAGGAAGAACTGCACCCTGTGGATAAGACTCAGGTTGGAGAAGTTCATGGAAGTTCATGGTCCCTCCCATAGGACAGGACCCCATGCTGGAACAGGGTAAAAGCATGAGCAGTCCTACCCGCAAGAGGAGGAAGGAACAGCAGAAACATGTGATGAACTGACCACAACCCCCATTCCACATCCCCCTGCACCACTGGAGAGGGGCGGAATGGAGGGAAGGTGTTTTTAAGATTTGGTTTTATTTCTTATTATCCTATATTTTTGATTCATTTCCACAAGTCAAGTATGTTTTGTCCATGACAGTAATTTCTGAGTGATCTGTCCCTGTCCTTATCTCGACCCATGAGCCTTTCAGCCTTTCGTTCTATCTTCTTTTCCCTGTCCAGCTGAGGAGGGGAGCAACAGAGTGTCTTTGGTTGGTGTCTGACATCCAGCCAAGGTCAGCCCACCACAGCTGATTTTGGAAGCATATAAATATCTAAGAAAACAACACATCAGTTTAATTTAGATCTAGCTAACCTTGATTAAACTCAGATCTTAAGTACTTGAAGTTGTGCTTCATTTCACAGCTAACACAGCTGTTATACCATTGGAATAATTTCTCTATGTTCTCTCAACCTTTTCCGTGGAGTTGGGAAAGCTAACCCAACACATATCTCAGAAACCACGGATTTAATAAGCTGTATTTGAAGAAATAAACAACTGTATTTGTAGAAATAACTGTATTTAAAAAAAAAAAAAAAATCCTATTCCTTTTTGCCCAAGCTACATTCTACCACTGATGCTCCCCTTACTTTTCAAGCTGAAATAGAGGCGTTCAGAATATGCAGCACCATGTATAAAGATGTTTCTATAGGTGAAGTACAACTCAGCCTACTGCTAAACAAGCTGTCATTTTTAACAAGAAGAATGTTCCCTATTATGCCTTCTCCCACCCCCAGCCCAATGACATCCCGAATCTCTCATCACCTGCTGTGTGCCTGTCACACACACAAGCCAATGGAGCCACAAAATTGCTCTGCACAGGTGCATCCCAAATAACAAGCATACTGTACAATTCATGTCTTTCCCTGCCAGGCTGGTGCCCATGTTGTCTTGTCACCAGCCAGCTAGTTTCTCTCGCCTTCCCTAACAGGAGTTAGAGCCTTCTGCTTTAATAAACCTCAAAACATGACGCCCAGCTACCCCCAAGTGTGGATGTATACAAAGCCATCCTCTCACTGTTGTCGACTTCTGACAAAGGAAAAATCAAGTCCCCTCACCACAGGGGGGAGGAAAAAAAGAGAAAGAAAAAAGCTGCCTGTCCTTTCATCTAGAGCCAAGGCTCTGTGAGCCCAATGTATCGCCCGCATCTCCCTCCCTCTGTCACAGAGAAAAAGACCCCGATGGGGAGGAGCAAGAGCTCTTACCTTAATTATGCTGCTCCTCCGGGGGATGCCGGGTTTGCCTTCTCGTTGTTGACTGGTGGAAAATCCTTTTTCTTTGCTGCTGCTCTCCGGGCTTGCAGGAGGAGCTGATCCCGGCTCCTCACCAGCTCCCGGCTGGGCACAGTCCCCGTTGGAGACCCGGCTGCCCGCACTGTCAAAGCGGGATCTCCCGCCGCCGCCTCCTCCTCCTCCTTCCCCATCTCCTGCCTTGAAGGCCACCTTCCCTTGGACCGGCCCCGGGGAGGAGGGCAGCCCCCCGCCGCCGGTGCCGCCACCGCTGCCAAACTCCGCCATCAGCCTCCCTGGCTACGGCAGAAGCACCACCGCTGCCCCCCTCCCCTCCTCCCGCGGCCGCTCGGCGGTGGCTCTCCTTCCGCTTTCTCTCTATTTACGATCGGGGGATTTTGAGCCAAAGTCTCTCCCCCCCGCGCATTTGGCAGCCGAGGCCGCGTAGCTCCAAGAGGGGAAGGGGGACAAACGAAACGTGTCGGTGGCGGCTCGGCGAGCACCAGTCCCGCAGCACCTGGAGAGGGAAAAGGAGACGAAACGTAACAACCCGTCCTCACTCGGGGCGGGGGAGCGTCGCACCGCGGCGCGCTGCCCTGCGCGCACACACGGACACGCGTGGGAGGAGAGGGGCTGCCCGGGGTCCCCGCCGGGCACACGCGCGACCCGCCGAGGGCACCGAGCGGGCAGAGCGCAGCCCCGCCGCGGGGACAGGGACCGGCCCGCCCCGGCCGCCAAGGGGCGAGGGAGGCGGCAGGGGACCGGAGGAACTGCGCTTTTGGGGCTGCTCAGCCGGGAAAACGAGAGGCGTTGATGGCGGTATTTTCTCACCCTGACACAGCGACACCCACAATCGCTGAAGCAACGAAGCGGGAGCGAAAAGAGAACTTGCAGAACAACACGCCCCAAAGCCTTCGGCCCCGGCCCGGGGGAAAGCCCGTCCCACGCGCGGCGGGGACGATCCGCCGCAGCCCCTCTCCGGCCACGAGCGGCGGCGAGAAGCGGCGGAACACGAGCAGGGTCACCGCCGCCGCCCCGCGGGGCAGCCCCCGGGCACCCTCGGCAACTTTTCTCCCTTCCCGCTGCCTGCTGACATGCAGCCGCCCCAGAGCGGAGACAGCCCGGCCAGGGCAGCGCACCCCCGGCCCCCCGCGGCCCCTCCGCCCGCAGCCGACCCCTCCCGCACGCTGCGGCCCCGCTGCCCACCTCGGCGGCGAGGGAAGCCCCCGGCTGCCGCTGCTGCAGTAGCCGCTTTTCCCCCTCTCCCCTCCTCCCCGCTATGGTCGCCGCCTCTGCCCGGAGCCGGATACAGAGAGAAACTGATTCATGTGGCTGCTCCCTCGCTCTCTGGTGCTGCTGCTGCTGCTGCCGCCGCCGCCTTCCCCGGCCCAATGCTCGGCAGCAGCCCCGTGGGGGGAAACGCCGGCAGCGCCGAGGGGAGAGGCAGCCCCGGCCGCCCCCGCGAGGAAACTCTCCGGGGAAGGCTGAGCGAGCGCTCCGGGCTCGCCCCCCCTGCCGCCGCCGCCAGTCACAGGGCCGGCCCCGCGCGGATTGGCGGCCCCGCCGCCAGCACCCCCCTCCGGCAGCTCGGGGGCGCTCCGCCGGAGGGCAGGACCCGCGCCCGCCCCTTCCCGCGCCCCGCGCTCACCGGAGGATTCCTCCGCACGCTCCCGCCCCGTGCCTGCCGGCCGGGCTCCGCGCTGACACAAAAGAGCCCGCTCCCCGGCCCCCCGCGCCCGGCCGCATCCTCCGCTCCCCGCTCCCCTCCGCCCCGGACGGCGGCTCCTCCCGCCCCTCCCGTCGGGGGCCCGGGCTCTTCACCCGCCCTGCTCACCCGAGGGGCTGCAGCCGCCCCGGCGCGCAGGAAGGGCGGGGGGCGGCGGCGCAGCGACCATTCCTGCGTCCTACCGGGCGCTGACAGCCCAGTGAGAGCCCAATTGGTCCAGTCAGAGCCATTAATTAATAAACGAACGAATGTGATGGAGTGCTGGAATATTAAAAGCTTAACGGAAACTGCAACTTGATGGGTACCTGCAGGCGTGTCCACGACACAGCATGCTCGGTCGGAGTGCCCTCACGTACTCCATACACACTCGTTTAGGTTTGCTATGAGACAAACAGGAGGGACTTGGTGTAAGAGCAGTAATTCAGAGAGCCACATATTTATTTTTACCTCTTAACTCGGCCACATATTGAAAGAGCTTGATATTTCACGATTAAGTTGAATAAAGGGAAATGAAATGCCACAGTCGAGACGCTTGGCCCTTTGCTTGAAATTCAGAAATTGAGTCAGTTGGGGAGACAATATACTGAGAGCATGAGCAAAACTGGAAATCGCAGAAATAGGAGTGCAAAGAGTCACACTGAGCGAAGAGACACCTAACACGGCCCACACCCTCTGACCTTCATCATTTGGCTGAAGTGCTTAGTGCAGGAGCTTGGCTCAGATTATAGTTGAATGAAAGCACTACACTTTTAATTTAGGTTCCCCCCAGTTGCCCTCAGGAGATCACTGACTGTGCCTGGAACCTTGGCACAGAGATCAGACACCTATCCTAGTTGGCTTGAATAAGGCAGCATAAATACCCCCTTCAGTGCACTGGTGGTGAAAACACTGGACAGAAGGGTACATTTTCAATCCTGTCCCCCAGCTCCAGGGCTTTACCATGGACTACAGAGCAGTGCAACCATACCTTTGTGGCCCACTGCCCTGAGCTGTCTCCAAAAGGAAGGTACCTCCATCCTGTCCTTCAGAATACCAAGGGACAGCACACTCCTCCAAAACGCAGAGCCTCGGAGATGATGTCTTCTGTCTGTGTTCACTGTTTGGATCACTTGGAGCATGAGAGCCCTTACTTCAATCTCCTCTTCCTGAAAAGATTCACATCCATGAATGGTTCACCTTACAGACTGGAGCTGGTGAGAGTGTTTTGTTCAATATTCAGTCTGCAATCTGGACAGTGGTGCTTGTCACTGCAGCAAAAAAGGAACCATAAAGTGTGATGCAGACTGGAGGAAAGTACAAAGCTCTTTGGAGAATATTACTTATTCAGTATCATTTCTAGTGGGTCAAGGAAGTTCAGAACCTGACACGGCTACATCACTCATATATGGTCCCAATTTAATCAAACTATTAACAAAACTTAAGGTTAAATGAAAACCTGCACATTTGCAGGATTTAGGCTGTAAACATTAGAGACATTAATATTAAACTTAAAATCTGAAATAGCCAAAGTGTGTGTTTTTCATTAGCTGGTAGTACAGCAATTTTACCATTTGCCCTTATGTGAACATCTCTTGCCTGAACACCTTGCCTTGCCATTTAACTAGGAAAAGTCAGCCTTGAATATTAAATATTATCCAGTATTGTATCTACAGATGTGTACATCACAAACCATCCCTACAGGAGACACTTTGTCTTTAGGAGTGTCACTGCTTCTTCTGAAGGATGAGATTTACACACAACAGGTACAAAATGTTATTAGAATCATTTGTCACAGAGCGTTGCCAATAAACTGGTGAGGAAGATGTGTGCTCTCTGTCATTTTGCTGCTTAAATTGCACATACTAGAATACCAGTTTTAAGGCCTGTAGCAAAATTTGATCAGTCCTGTCTCAGAGAAAAAAGGTATTAAAACAAACCCTTTTCAACTCTGCTTATCAGTCCAACCTGTATAGAAACAAGATAACAACACTGAAAAAGAAATCATTTAACTTTAGCCCTGGCAGTTCTGTAATGAATGATAGACAGACATTACCAGACTTTTGACTGTAAAGCTGATGATTCAATACAAAGGAAATAGTAAAACTTCTGAATCTAATCTTAAGGATACATGTCCACAACTCAGTGTAATAGTATCTGTATTATGCTTATTCTAAATACTGAAATTTAATTACTGATAAGAGCATTGTATCAGACCCTAAACTAGTAAGGTTGTGCTAGCAAGATGGAGGTAGCAAATAATTAATTCTCCATATCTAAGATTTCTTCTGATGACCATTCTCTGATTTCTCTTATTGTCCCATTCTGTTCTACAGGACTTCTTTAAATTAGCAAGGTGTTTATTTAGATGTATTTTTAAAGTTCCTAAAGTTGAAAAATATTTCCATATACAAAAGGAGGCATTTCTGATAAACCAAATCCCAGAAATGGTCACCAAGACTGAGCTATTCCATAGAGACCTTATTTATCCCAGTAAGCTCAGGGATAATACTGATGTAACTAAAGTAATACTAATGTGAACTGTATACTTTCTTTGCCACAACTTCTTGAAGATCAAGGGGTGAAGAAACTTTATCATTATTCAATAGTGGCCTCAGCAGGCTCTATTTGTTTAATTGTTAAATGAAATAAGGATTATAATGGAATCAAAACACCCGTCTGTGACAATATTTAACTGTGAGAACTTGCTGTCATGTGCACATATTAGCTATTTTCATAAAATCCTATTAAATATCAGAGTTCCACAGCTAAGCTAACATTACCCATTGAACTTTTCTAACTCAAATAGTGTGGCAGCAAAAACATGCCAAGAAACAGGATATGCTTAAACCCCTAACCAGTGACTAAATGACCAGTGTTTAAAGAAGCCAAATACCAGATTATTGCTCATACACTAAATACTGTTTGTTCCAAACATGAAAAACTTTAATTAGCAATTATCTTGTTTAAATGTTGCTTTTCTGACACCTCTGCTTGAAATATGGTTTTTCATTATTGTAAGTATCTCTACAATTCTGGTAATAATTTAAATTGCTTGACTTGATTGTTCAGGTCACAGTCTAGCACATACTAATTTGTTATACTTTTTTATAATTAAGTATACATGTTTAAGCAGCCCTGTTACAGTCAGAATCTGATTCATAATTAATCCAAAGCAAAGTTTATCTGTAAATAATGCATTATTGTATACAACATCTGTAAAGTACAGGTGTTTCATATGCACATAAAATGTGCAGACGGTACAATGTGCACTAAAGATGGCAAAAAAAGGGAGGCAAACATAGACTATATTGACAGATTTGTCTACTGCAGAGCATTTATTAACATTGTGTACATGAAAATAATTTTTTTGCAGTTTTGGAATGTTCGTTATATTAGCAGTGACTATAGGAGCCAGGAGTTAGACTTTGATGATCCTTGTTGGCCTCTTCCAACTTATGATATGCTATGATTCTATGACTCTAAGTATGAGGTGTTTTGATTTTTTTTTTTAATCAAGCAGCTCAACCATTTTCTCCTATTAAATACAGCTTAAGGAATGCTTGCTCTCTATCCTACCTATAAAGCCTTTTATTTTGGCTACCAGCCTACTCAATGTGATGGTTGAGAATTAACAAGAGCTTAACAGTAAATCTACTCTTCCCCTACATACTCTTGAATCCAGAAGGAGTGTTTTTCTACAAGCTCATTCAACAGTTCTTCTCTAAACTGTCTGTTAATAAGACTATCATGCTGCGGTGGTTAGTTGGTTGCAACATAGCTTTAAATCACATTGCTTTGAAAATGAGACTCCTTGTATATATGTTTTTAAAAAGGTCAAGGTTTTTAAAAACTGAAGGACAGCATTTCCTCCCTGCCCATTAAAAGAGGAGACTTTAGGGAAAGTTAAAGAGGAGACAGGAAGGACTTTCTGGATATCAGAGGCCTCCCTCAAGGCCTTGGTTTGCAAACTAGAAATTAAGACTTTTTAAAAAATCTTGACCTGGGCACTAACTCTGAGTAACTCTTTTGGGGATCCTGGAGTTGTTTTAACAGGAAATTACAACTTATCATATTCTAATAGCATGTTGTTAGTTTGCCGTTCTTGAAAAGGCTGAAAATCAAATATTCTTCGTTTGACTTTAATATCACCATTTGGAAAACTTGTTTTGTAGCAATACTACTTGAGATAAACTTTCTACGGAGCAAAATTTTCATTTTCTTCTACTAGGAAAGGCAGACACCATGAAAAGGACTTGCATCGTGCCCATTTCAGCAGAGGCACATATGTTATCTGAAAGAGACAGGGACAACAAACCTGTTGAAAGGTTTCTGATGCATCATTAGAAAGAGCATACAATGTTTGCCATCTCCTGGTGCTGTACTCTGCCCTCTAAAGAGAAGTTACAAAAGTTACAAAAACAGGCCGAGAGCCAGGATTCTGAAAAGGATTAGATTTCATTTTGTCCCTCCTTACGTTTGTTAGTAAGTGCTGGGTATATACAGAAGCATTTGACTTGTGGGACATAAGACATTTCATAACCCATCTATTTTTGTCATTTGAAGCATTTGACTCTATTATTACAGGAGCATGCCAATAAAATAGCCCACAATGAGCTTTTATAACTTCTTCAAACCTAAACTTTTTTAAACTAATGAAAGTGTTAATAGTGATCATTTTAAAAGATTTCATTAAATTTCAACAAAGAAAAAAAACATAAAGCTTTTAATTTGTAATTTCAGCATTCTGTGCTTTGTGAATTCTCATCATAGCAGAATATTGAACATTTTCACTACTTTGAGGAAAACTGCATCTTTTCCATTTTAGGTGAGCAAGTAAATAAAATCAGTTGAATTTTTTTGACAGCCAGAGTTCTTTCTATAATTGTCTTCATTTTATCATCCATGAGGGTAAACACTGGGTCTGCATGTGCTTGGTAGGAGTTGCAGTGTGTTATGTCTTCATCTTTGAGGATGTAATAGGAGAGTTAACACATACACACTTCTGCTGATAAACAATTAACTGTGTGCTGGTGTCAGCTTGTCTTGTTAGAAAGCTTGCGACACAATACCACAGGAAGAGGAATATGTATGTATAAAAGAGGAATGAAGTTCCTATATTGAATGGCAGTCAAAATCCACATAATTTACTTAAGCCTAGCAACTTTTCTGAATTACAAGAAATCACATTTTATTCTTAGTATATGCCCACAACAGGGGTGTAGAGAGGAGTTGATGAAACTTGTTATACTCCAAGACATAAATGTATTTCTTTTCATTCATTTGAGAACAATCACACAGCACAAATTATTTGAAGCAGGTTTTAAAAGGTTTGGTAACACATGGGGAACATTGTTTTTCATGCTGTTTGACATGGATACTGCTAGCCTGCAAGACAACAGCCAGTGAGATTGTATCCTGTCCTAAAGCTTGTAATGAAGTTCCTTAATCCCATTAATTTTTGTATTGCTCACATGAGCAATTAACATCAGCTTCTGTGCCTTAGGGATGGTAGATTTTAGTATATTGCACTAACCAGCACAGTTCTTAACAGAAGTCAATTCCACCATTTAATTTTTTATTCAGTCTTCCAGCTTCTGAAGCATAAGTCAACAGTCATATTTGTTTTCTTTATTTTTAGCTCTAAAAATGCTAAAAATTTACTGTATTTACAGAAGATTTCACATGCATATTCAAAATGTCTTTACTAGAAATAGGCTTATGGTTGAAACTTCAGATCAGAAGACCTTAACAAAACATCTGTTGTACAACTATCACAAACTGACAGGAGTCAGTAGACACGTAAGAGTCTTCATAATTTCTCTGATATATTTATATTTTGAATAAACCAGACATGAGACTCAGGGTCCTGACCACTAATGTAACTTTTCCTATATTCTCTGGATTTTCAGAAAAATATATATATGTACAAAATCTCTCTGTTAATATACAGCCAGTTCATTTTCTGAGTAAACAGCAGCTGAAGTAAGGGGAAAGTACCACTTTTCTTCTGCCAAAAACCAGAAGGAAATTCCCAGCTTCTGTTCTGTTCTGTTCTTTGCTATGGCAACCTACTCCTGGAAGAAGAGTCACCAGGAGGGAGAATCTCTGTTGGGATAACAGTAAAACTAAGCAATATTTGAAGATTTTCTAGTTCTCTCACGTTTTTGCCTTCATGTATCAGGAGGCTGTGAAAACAAAGTTGTTGCAGCTGGCACTCCTCTAACTCCTTCTTGTACAGAAAAAGCGCTTCCATCCTTCCTTTTCTCATCTGACTTTCCCTTTCTGTAGGGATCTGTCCATTTGAATTCATTGTACAAATTGCTTTTTCCTCCTCCATCTAAGATAAGAAGCTGCAATGAAGTTCAACCCTCTGAGCATTCCTAAGTCACTGCTCAAGGACAGAACAGACTCCAGAAAAAGTTAGGAAAATAGTAGGGGAAGAGCATGAATGAAAAAAATTAATGAAAAGGCACAGCAGAGAAGGACAATAGAACATAGTGGTAAAAACATTAACATTAACATTTATTTATAATAAGTTTCAGAATTACTGTTATCATATTCCATAGCACTAATACAGAGACAGGAAAAAAGAAAAGAGTGAACACTGAGGGAAAGAGCAAGTCAAAATTAGAGAGGGAGATAAAGCCAAGGAATTGGCAAATGAAAAACCATGGTAGCAGAAAGAGAATAAGAACAGTTAGTCATTAGAATTGAAAAACAAATTTGAACACAGAAGAGGACAGAAGGAAATTAAACAAGATTGGTCAGATGGAAGAAAAATATATTATTGCAAAGAAAGTCTTAAAATGTAATATTAAAATAAAATTCAAATAACTTAACTTAGCTGTCAAGGGTTATGACTGTACAGGGGAAGAAGGAAACGAGACCAATCACATGGAATGAATATGTATGCAAGAGCTTCTCACATTCAGATGCAATGAGGAAGTAACAGACACGAGCCAAAGAAGGGATTTTCTCTTGCAGATTACATTGCCAACACTGATATGTTCCATATGTGTTTTGTCCAGCAGAAGCAGCTGAGGCCTAAATGCATGCTTCTTGACTATTTGACATTGGTCATTTCAGTACTTAATAAAGTCACTTTCTGTGGAAAGAGATGCTGTGGTTTTGCTCCATTTAAAATTCTTTCCTTTTTCCCCTTAAGTTCCTAAGTTCTTCTTAAACAAGAAACAAGACATGAATTTGCCTATCGGTGAAGACTAAGATCAAATTACTGATTTTAATCTTTTTTAAATTAATTATATTGGTATCTGTGTTACAGAGAAGTCTAAAAGCCCCAGTCAACATCAAGGCTCACTGGTGTTGACACTGTATAAAGGTATGGATCCATTTCAGAGATGGCACCTAGCCATCCAATTTGGAGCACAAACAGTGTGATCTTGCATCTGCTCCCAAAAGAGCACACAGACATTCTCTGGATAATTTAGAAATCAGGACCTTCAAAATTTCTGATTGTCTTCCTGAGCACTTGGTCATCTTTCTCTAGAAAAATATTTTCTTGGTCATATGTATGTAGCTAGAAGGAATTCAGGATAAAGAGCAGTGAAGAACTGAAGCACTGTGTGTGCCAAAAGGATTCACCACTGTATATCCAATGGGTCCACTGATTTCTACCAGTCTGCATCTTTATTGTTTCATTTGTTTTAATTATTTTAAGGCACCTTGTACACTTAAATCTTATTTGAAGTCTCAAGTAAGAGGCACTATAATAAAACCAACCATTTTGCATAAATGATTCTGTACAGGTGCAAATGGTGATGGTGTCAACGGAAGAAGAATTATCTTGATTAATCTTCATTAAGTACAGCATTTTAACATAAGATAGGCAATGAAATTCAGGGACTGATTTACTTAACTTCCTATCTTTTAAAGCCTCACAAAGGTTCCCTGGGCATTTGGAAGTGCAGGTGTGTTTAAACCAACTCCTCAAACTAAGTTTAGCTCTTTTTCTGATCTCAGAACTCTCAATTCTGCTGACTTCAGTAATTTCTTCTGACTGAAGAGGCACCACTTAAATTGCTTAAATATTGTTCATCTGGGAGAAAAAAACAATTTCTTTGACTTTTTTTCCCACTGCCTAGCTTCTTGAATTATTAATAAAGCTTTTTTTTCACATTGTTTATCAGCATGATTTCTGGATTATGACTATGTGCATACAGACACACACAGACATTCGCAACTATTTTCTTTGTTTCATTCTGAGTATCCTTGGTTTTCCCAATAAAATACAAAGCTGTGCTCTGGAAAAAAAAATGGGTGAAGTTACATGAAGCAGATGAAATAGATGTTTCCAGCAAGACAAACTATGAGAAAGGAGCAAATGAAGCTAAAGAACAATGTACTGCACTGTTCCACAGTACCAAGTATGGAAAAGACCTCACAAATACTGGTTGTAAATGTAAAAATGAGTTGTCCAAGGAAAAGAGAAAAATTGGCCAGAAAAACAGTGGGTGCTTTAAATAGGTACTTTATTTGAATTTCTGGGTTTTGGAATCAACTTAAGATTTTGATATGTGAACATATCTTACATTGACTTACAAATCCAGTGGGAATCCAAAATTAATTCAGTGGAAGAAGAATCTTTACCCTAAGGCATTAAAATTGTTTCATTATATGTGAACTAGTTTTCCTGAAATTGTCTAGTATATTTTTTCAATTTAGATAGGGGTAATGTAAGATATACAGATATCCTCCACAGTAATTCTTCCTTTTCCTTGTAGCTAAAGACTGACCTTTCAGTTCACTAGCACAAATTTCTCTGAAATATCTGGCAGTCAAAGCAAAGCTTCCATCCTGGTTATACACTTCAACACAACAGTTTGACCATAACAAATCCACCAAGTATTAAAACATACCATTCTATATACAGAGCTGCTTTCCTTTCAAATGCAGACTATAATTAGCTAAAGCCTCCTCTCTGCTTTACCCAAGCATAAAGAGTAGTGCTAGCTGTGTGTGGAAGTATGTGTAGTTAGGTATAGCTGATATCCTTGGTTCTCACACTGGCAAAATGCTGGTATAATACAAACAGGACAGTTATGCCCAGAGAGGCAAAAAGTACTGGGCAGCAGCTTGACATTACATATTTGACATACCAAGAGTATCTGAATATCTGTATTTTGCTTTGAAACTAAGAAGAATTACATACAGGACATTTTTTCTTGTACAAAGGCAGCAGTTGAAAATTTGCCACACTATCAATTATTAATGTGAGCATGAAGTTAGGTTGGCCACACCAACTGAGAGTATGACCTGCAAAACCACAGCTACATTAGCTACCCTGAAGGGGATTCTATTTGATTCATAGTCACATGCCTGGGCTCACCTTATATTCACTTTCATCAAGGTAAAGACAATCACTTGTGTTTAGGTTTTTTTATTTTTTAATGGGGCTAAGAGCAATCCTCTAAAATGGACCTTTGTGGACAGCAGTTCATGGACCTCAGACTCTCCAGAGAGATAAGGATCCGGAGGGAGTGTACTCCATCCTCAGACAAGCCAGTTTTGAAGCTCCATTTCTGGGACTCCAGGAACAGAAATGCACGAAATAGTCCCCTACTGCAAAATGATTTCCAAAGAACCCCATAACTCTGAGTCCCTGATAAGATAATTACTATCTCTGTCAAAGTCCCTTTGCTTTTCAGGCCTATTACGTGTTTCAAGTACCTGATCATATTTCCTAATATTACTGCCTTCAAGTAGCAATAGTCCTGTCTGTAATAATGCCTATCATTAATGATAAACTACATTCCTTAAATAAATGAACAGCTAAGTTATAATGTGATACTGTCCTTTTTTATTTTGCTTCACCTTTCTGGGACTCTGCAGACTATAGCCATTTGCAACAGGTCTTCTTAGGACCTTGTCTTCCAAAAGACAAAACATTCTGGCCCTAATCCAGGAAAGCACTTAGATAGATGTTGACATTTAAGTAGATGAGTGGCCTTAGTGAGGTCAATTGGACTACTTACTTGTGTAAAGCTAAACCTGCCCTGAAATACTGTGTTTGATGGACACAGTCTATTCAACACTTTGAATGAGTGAGCCCTTTGTGAGTTGATATGCAATTGCTATTATCACACAAATATTTTATGTAATCATAATTGCCTTCCAGATTATTTGAAATATTCAAGTTTATATTCTGTGAACAATTAATGTATCAAATTTCAATCCAACCCCACGTAAAAGGTACACAATTACTTCCAGTAAATATAAGGTGTTTCTAATTGATGTTATGTTTTTCTGCAGTGTTTTGGTGTGTTAAGATTGCAAGGATAGGACATACTAGGGTCTGAGTGTGACCCCAAGCCTGCCCCACAGAGCATGGCTAAGTCTCTGCCAACCCTCATTTGCTCTCTGGCAAGCACTTGCAGCAAGGGTAGTTCCTGCATCTCTGTGAGGGAGTGGGTTTTGTAAAACAGGGCAAACGTCCAAACCCCAAATTTGTCAGCCAGCATTTTTGAAGAAAAAATAACATCAGGATACCTTGATATCATGTTGCCTCTCTAGTCATAAACTAGATTTGCAGCATGGAAGCTGAATGTTGCTTCTTTGCCCTATAATCCAGCAAATCCATTTTTTAATGGCATGAGACACAGCTTAGACTTCGTTTTTATTCTTCCTCTACAGAGACTGAATGGCTGTCTGCCCTCATTACTGATGTATATTTCCTATGTAGCATCATTAACAGAAATTCACAAAGAATGAGATTCTGTGGTCACTTACAGGTTCTATATTGGAGGTAGCAAGCACAGAAGGGAAAGAGAGTACACCTTTTATGATGTTTCAGAGGAAAGTTCAGCTGTGGCACTTACAGACCTCTCCAAAATAAGGAGGGGTCTGTAAGTGGTTTCTGCTGGGATATATTGAGAGCAAGGCTTTGAGATCTCAGTGAACCACTCTACTAGGAGGAAATAATTTGTTTAAAAGGGACACGATCACGGAGTCAGAACAACAAGGTTTATCTTCCAGCTTCCTCCAGATTTCTCTCAAATAACTTAGATTAAGGAATTTAGCAAAAATTCCAAGGCTTTCTGTTAGAGCTAAATTTCTTCTTGGTCCTGATATGTGTGCATTACCTACATAAGTAAACAGGAAATATTAATCGGTGAGATCCTAATTAAGAATTTTCTAGTGCTTGTCTACTTATATTTTTTATGATCTTCAAGTTGTTCTAGAAGAGGAAATGTGAAAAACTAACACACCAATATGAAGGGTACCATCTTCTTTATGCTTTCCTCATACTCTCCATGAACTCTCTGCCACCAGCTGAATGCCACAGAAGGTTATTATGGAGGAGATAATCTCTGACCTTAATTTTTCCAGCACCCATAATCAGTGAAGTGATCAACATACAAAGGTGTGCAACTCCTACTTCCTAGAATTCTGAGGTTCACATGGAGTAAACCACTACTCCATAGCTAAAGCCAACAAGGTTTACAAAGCTTCTGAGTTTAACACAACCCTTTTCACTTCTCAAAACTCTTCTGTAACTCTTGCAGCAATAAACGGCCCCGCAGGCGCCCAGCACTTCCTGCTCGCTCAGCGGCGAGGAAGGGCCAAGCAAAGACCGTCTGCCCCTGGCACCGGTGAGACGCGGGAAGCCAGGGAGGCATCAGGGAACAACACAAAAACCCATACCCTTGAAACCTCACCAGCACTTTGGCTGAGGTTGGCCAAAGGTTACACTGAATCCTGTGAGCTCATCTCTTCTGCCTTGGTTTTATGCTGGCTTTCTGTTGCTTGTAAAACAGGAAGCGATGGCCAGACTGAAATATTTTCTGGGTTTGTTTCGTGATTGTTTGTTTGACTCAGCAAATCTATTGTTTGTATTACCATACCTAGGACTTCGCTAATTCAGAAACTGTCAGAGCATTTTGGCTTTGAAAATATGTCCATGATCGTTCACAGTTCGTAAGAATATCAGTTCAAAACACTTCTACATATTTGTTTTGTTACAACACTATCCGTGTGCTATTCTAAGGAGAACACACCTTCAAAAAGTATTCAAGAATGCATAATAAGAAAAAAGGAACGTTTCTCTTTCTGAAGCATGCAAACTGTAAACATGGCTTGGAAAAATAAGCCTGGTCATTAAATTCCAACACAAGAAAATATCCTGCTGGGCTTTTTAATGTGAAAAAAAACTTACAAAACCCTACGAGAACCTTGACCCAAACTCTTCTTCAAATCTACCTGGAACAAATACCAGTTTTATAAGTCTTCTACTCGAGTGTGTGCAGTTGAGCACACACTCTTTCCCTTTTCCTATCAGTGTTTCCAAAGTGCCTCCCTCTCACTGGTTACCAGGCAACAGAACAATATTGCTCTGCATGCACATCCAGCAATAAATGACATTATACTGTATTTTTGCAGAGTTTCTCAAAGAAAATAAAGATGTCCTGAAACACTGTCTTGTGAGATAAATAGCTACTGCCCAGAAGACATTTAAATGCTTAAAATGCTGGGTTTTTTCTTCATAAAAAGACCGAGATTGAAAAAAAAAAAAAAACCAAACACTTCTCTAATAGAGGAGCTCCCATCCAAAATGAATTTATAATGCTAAAATAGACCACGCTAGGAAAGAAAGCTGCTTCAGTTGGTATTTCAGACAATTAACAGCCTTTTAGGTTCTACAGCCACTTGCATAAGCCTTTATCTTACAATCAAGGCAAGACTAATGAAGCATCAAGTTAAAGTACTTTCAGTGTCCTGAAGACTAAAACGCTGTCTGTATGAAAAAGCTCTTTTTTCCTGTTTTGTTTGTTGGTTTGATGTCAATAAAACTCAAGAAAGTTTAGCAATTTGCCAAAAAATCTTTGGGTTTGATAGCAGTTATTAAAGATGAGCTCAGATCTAATCAAACCACACACTTTCTCTTAACCCAAATCATCACTGGGAGGGAGGGATGGTTTGCAGCCCTTCACCTGGAATCAAAATGCGTTTAAGAAAGGTCTGACTCTAGATCCTGATCAAAGTAACTCTAGATTATTTTATGTAGCTTTGATTCAGTTTCAGATTTCACATTGTAGGTCAAATTCACCCTTATGTAACACTAAGATAAGAAACTGAAGACTTTTGCAGTTTTTTCACTCCCAAAACAAGGGGGAAATCTTTAACTATAAACAAATATCCCATATAATCCTACCAGAACATGAAATGTACTGAATTTTTAATCCCTAATTCTTAAATACAAAGGTATGCAGTGGTACCCAAGAATAGCCCCCACAGGTGTATTACACAAATTTATTTTAAAACAATGTCAAGGGTGAAATTTCAGAATACTCACCAGCCTATTTTTTGATTCTGCAGTGGTCAAATTACATCATTTTCTAAGACAGTTTTTATTTAAATTTATGCGGAAAACTTTCATTTTTGTTACACTTCTGTTAGACTGGTTTTTGTTTGCTTGGCTTAGGTGTGAAATTGTAAGGGATTAATGTTTTCAGACTAGATAAAAATCTGTTCCCAGAATGATTTGACACATAACCTTCAGGACAGACAGTGCATTGGGATATATTTATGACACCTGAAAAAATAGTTCCATTCCCTGCTGTTGTTGATTTAGTGGTGGTATAGAGTTACTTGCTAGATAACAGCAGAAAGATTTGTGGTTTGCTTTCTTGGATCTGGGAAAACGCAGTACAACAAAATGATGCATTCTCATCTTGTCTAGATAACATAAATAACATTGCTCAATGCACACATTTGACTCTTTATTTACTCCGAAAGTCAGCACAGATGAGCACTGAGTCTGTACAATAAACACCTCAGTTCTGTTTCTAGCTTCTGCAGGAGGAACCAAATGCAAACATAGGATTAATTTATTTACAGAATGGCTGGAGCATTAGCTGGTGATTGCCTGTAGTGGGAATATTATGCCTTGGTCAAAAGAAAGAACTCCAGTCTGCACTGAAATATAACTAGCAATCACAAGAACCAACACCTCAAGGCATGATCTGGCTTGTAGTTTACTGACATTTCTTGTATCCCAGTCCTTCCCCATGCATGTAGAGCTTCTTTTAACTGAACAGAAAATATTATCAGCTTGTTTTGCAATTCATAAAATCCAGTACACTCAAGAGTACTTGCTGGGACTTCTACAAAGTCCCCAAGCAGTAGGCAACAGAGTGTTTTCTCTGCAGAAGAAAGCAAACAATTATATCAGTTGGGATGAGAGTGAGTGATAAGATGACGTCTAGAGAAATCAGTTTGATCCTTTATGTGTTCATTCTAACAGTTGACTTTAGTCATAGAATATTTTTGATAAAAATGTTCTAGTCACACAGCAAAGGGGAAACGGTGGCATCTGGACTCTTCTGATGCCAACTTCATTTTTTATCTTATCAAAATTATATTTGAGTAGTCCTACTACATAACAGGGCAGAAAAAACACTTAAAAGTGAGGGGGATTTTTTATATGTTGTAAATTATGAGAAACAATATTTGCATATTGAGTCCCTTTCCACACATAGAGGCACACAACTTGCAATCCAATTATTTTAAGCTTAGCTAAATGAAAAAATAGACTGTGCTATCTCCTAAAAACCAATCAATAGCCACTGTAAGGATCAATAATCTAAAAAACTATTGACTGCTCATGTAACAGCCTGCACTTTCCATTACATGCTGAATACTACTGTAGATCAATATTTGCCAGATGTCCATTTGGAAATGAAACATTCTGGCTATGGTCTCTGTCCTTAACCTTGCAAAAAAGTACTGGTCCTTACATTTCGTTTAAACATCCTGTGGTGTGCTGCAGTATTCCACCGACAGCCTCTCCCAGAAGCCTCGTTATTTTCCTTTGCTAAACTTAGTGAGGGAGTTACTTTCCATGGCTTTCATTACTCTGTCCCACATTGTACAAATGAGACTTCATCATTTTGACAGTAGAGTTGTGTATATTTGGAAAAGGGTGATCTAGTGATCTAGTGAAAAGTGTCTGATCTAGTAATGAGGGGGAATTCCTTATCTTTGAAGATAGCTGACTATCAAGACTAACACTTTGGATGAGCAAGAAAGATTCTCATTTACACTTATTTTATTGATGAAACACCTAAAAACAATCACCCCTTTTTTTTTTTAATGAAAGGCTGAACAATAGAAAAAAGCAGCTGTTAAAATCCCACTGCTACTCCCCCAAACAGATTTGAGGCACTGAATTTGTTGAGCACAGAAATGTTCCCACCTCTTAGTTGTAGGTGGCATGGGCACGGGGCACTCAGAGCTGCAGCGCCTACTAAAGCTCCAGTGGTGGGGCAGAGGGGCAGCGGTGGCACTGCCAACAGGATTTCTCTTCTCTGAGTCCTTCAATGAGAACTCAGAAAACACTGGGGCACTTTGCATCTGAAGGACGAGCTGGATTTTGTGTTGTCAGAGCGGGAGAGAAGGTTTAAATAGGTAATTTTTAGAGACTGTCAAAACTGAAAAATGTAAACATTGTTAACATCTCTTTAAAATTCTGGCAGGGAATGAAGGCCACCTGGATATGTGCCATCCTCCAGTTGCAAAACCGTTTAGCAAACCATATGCTGCCCTAGAAGACAGGTCCTAGACAGACCTTCCCTGCTCACTTCGGGAGCAGCAGCCAGTAGCCATTGCCCAATCCACGCAGCACCACTGTGTTTCCTCTTTCTGCAACAGCCTTTGCTAGATGGGTCCTGGAGACAGCGGGCACTGCTAGGGAAAGTATGGATGCATCTCTTTTCAGCCTTGTACAGTACCTCTTTCCATTTACATTCATGTAGAAGGGATCCAAACATCCTTCTGATTTACCTGGGGTTATTAAACAGAGCCTAAATCTCCTTTGCATTTGATTTTGCACAATATGGTTCTAGAGAAAATAGTTCCCCTGTATCAATATAATTCTGCAGTAATTTTATGGGCGTCTGTAGTTCTTTGTCAGTGAGAAATGGATGTAAGGGATTTCAGTCAGACATTAGGATTTTTCACAAGTTTTCTGTAGCTTAGAAAAAACTCTGATTTAATAACTGCAATGTAGATGTTTTTAACATGCTGTCAAGGATTACTATGCAATAAGACTCTGAAAATTAAAAAGTCAATTGCTTACATTTTACTGTCTTGTCTGAGTGAATTTGGTGAATTTGTCAGTACATCAGTGTATCTGAAGCAGAACTTGGCCCAGTGATGCAAGATGTCATTAGCATTTCAAAATAGGCAATGTTTTGCAACATGACAAATATCCTATAACTCACATAAATTACATGCACTTGCATAGACCTGTTTGGTCACACAAAAGACTCATTTTTCCCCTCAATTCCAAGTGGCTAAATCTGGATGCCTTATCCTCAATCCTGCATGCCTACCATCTCACCATTAATTAATTGTATGCTTCTCACCCTGTATCTTCTCAGTCTCATAAATTATTCCGGCCCTTTCAGCCTGACATTAATTACAGTGCCTCACAATTCTCACTGACACACTTTATCTTGGACTCAAACTGTCTCTTATGGTGATAGCTCCAACCATACATGCCAGTCCTGCAGCTCATACTAGTCTCTCCCAGCTTTAGTACCTGTAGCCTATAAATGTATCTATCAGCTTCATCATCCTATCTTGTCCACTGCCCATCACTGCTCCTTCTGCACTTACTTAGGTTCTCCACTGCTTTTTCAGGCTCCAGGAGAAAACTTCAGATATCATTCACCGCTGTCCACAGCCCTGAACACCAGGCAGAAGGAGAAACAGGGTATTTTAGCAGAGACTCAGGCATAGAGAAAGCTTGAAAACATTGGGAGCTCTTATTATAGATTAATGTCTTTTCCTAGTGGATTAATACAGAAGTTGGTTTGAGCACTGTACTCACAGAAAGACTGGTAAATTTTCAGCTGCTGGTTATAATCTAGAAATCTACTATATTGGGGAAAGTGCAAAGTTCCCAAAAGGGACTAATTTAGACATCCTGGGCAGGCTTGCCTAGTTGGGTAAAAGAGCAACAGTGTGGTCAACTCCTGTGGGAATTTTCCAGCCCGATGGCTCTGCAGCATCTGTATTTTGGCAGTTTCACCAAACGCTCCCGGGAGCACACAGCTGCCAGCTGGAGGCTGGCAGAGCCTGCGGGGATGATCTCTGCCAGCAAACGCCCTGGAGGCCTCGCTGCCTTCCCCAAAGGCTTTTTCCCAGCTACTGGATGCTGGTGCCGAGCAGGAAAGCCACAGCTCCGGCGGCAAAACAGCAGGGAGACAGAGAGAGGTCTCAGGAAGGCTGCAGCAGCAGGAGGGCTGCCGAGGATTGCACTGCAAGAGAGAAAAAGATGAGGTAAAGGGAAGGAAAAAATCCAACCTCTTTCTAGCTAAGCACAGTGTTCTTCCTCTGTTCCTCCCATCCCTTTTTTAGGAATTTTAGGAAGAAGCAGACCCCTCCCACCCTCTCAAAGCCTCCATCTTCATGGTGAGCACACTCCTAGGAGACCCCAGCACTCCTGGAGCTCTGGCTGTGCATTTCAGGCATGGCAACGGTAAGGCTGTCCCAGCCACAGCCAGACCATCCCAAGGGTAGCAAAGCTTATCCTGCTATCTCAGGAGATGTTTCTAGTCCCTGCAGCTGCAGCAAGAGGTTCAAGCCGGATGTTTTACATCAGTTAAGGAGCTTGGCACCATGCTGTAGTGAGAAGCAGGATTGGAGGTAGAGAAATGGAGCAATATACTCTATACAAGGGCTGTTTTCCCCTAAATGTCACAACTGCTGGCCTCCTTGTGACAAGAAAAGAAGCAGAGAGTGGAACAGCAGAGCAGACAGAGAAAGAATCCAGGCTTGGGTATAAAAACAACAAGGGAAGGACTATTTCCAGTCAGAGAGCAAAATCACAGCTTAGCAGAAGGCTCTAGCAAGGGACAGTGTCCTTTTGGGAAGGAAACCTGCTCAGAATGTGCATTTTAGTAGGAAAATCTAATATGATTTTTACAAACATATATGCCAAATCTTTCTCTTACACCAGCAGGTTATTATTCTCCCTCTCAGCTTTACAATCAGAAGCCTAAACTCCTGTAGCAAGTCCCAAACCTTTTTTAAAATAGCCTGCTTAAACTCTTCTTTATTTTATTATATGACCATGAAACTTTCCAGGTGCATTTTCTGAAATTATGCTGCCAAGAACCTGAGAATCTTTGCTGTCACAGTCAGCTAGTGCAGTCACTCAGGACATCTGTATTTCAAGGAAAACTACCAGCATCCCAATTCAAACAAAAATGACTTGGAGAAACCTGAGCAAATAAGGAAGAACAGGATGCAGAATGCTGTAGAAATCATCAACGTGTTTTACTAATTAGATTAGAATTAGCTGGAGCTTTAGTAAAAACACTTGAACATTTACTGTGTTATATACTCTGCTGATGTTAACATGATGTTAAATTACAGCTACATACGAATAAAAGCTTTTTCAATGAGTAATGAAACCAATATTTTCCTAGTGAACTTTTGAACCTCTATTATTTCAAAATGTATTAACATTGCTGGTAAAGGAAGAGAGAGAGATTTATGACTGATGGTTTGGAAATTCTTGCTTTGTGAGGCATTCTGAGGACAAAACAGTCATGAGAAATCTACCCCCTATCTGCCCAAGCAGTTTGCACTCCAAAGCCAACCAGGAAACCATCCCAGCCAGTATTCAAACAGATGCCAAGAACACATATAATCTATTCAAGAAAGTATATTACTAATTCTTTAATCCTCAATGGATGTATCCATACATAAACAGGCCAACAAACATATGGCTGGGGATGTCACCATTAAAGACCGGAAAGCATTGAGCTATCAAAATCTACCCTGATGGTAACCAAGTGACATCTTGTGCTTCTGTAACTTGCTGAAGAATGTCCCTGATATAGTTGGATATGGTATTACCCAGTAATTTATAACATATTGAAGTATTCAGCATAGTTTTCCCATTTGTAAAGGGAATAATGCAAGTTTTCACTAGTTTACTGGAAAAGTTACTTCACATGTCTTAATGAAAATCACTTTTTTAACAGATAAGTACTAAAATCAGTTTTCATCTTTGTTACTCTCTTTCTTGTATCCCTGTTCTCATTGATAACTTATCTTCCATGCTATCTTCTACTGAATATGTTGGTAGAGACTGTCTGGTCTGACCACACACATGACAGGCCAGAGAACACAACACAACCATCTATGCATCAAGCCCAGAGAGTCTGCTTGGGTTATGGCCAACAAAGATGCCTGTTTTCCACTCTTTAGTTTTAGTGCTCTCTCCCTTCCCTTTTCTCCTTCTCCAGCAGGCTGAAATAATTCATACCACTGGAGATATAGGAGCCGTGTGACTCATTTCCTCGCCTGTGGGGTCCATCAGCTGAGAGATTGTGTTTGATTTCTTTTTCTTTATTACATAATTTAAAAACATAGTAATAAATTGTAGCATAACTTTGACATTTACCACAGGCTACAAAGAGATGTAGTTCATTTTATCAGAGTGGAGTCTATCTGCACAGATATTGCAACAAAATACTGTACCTCACAAAATCCATAAACTGGGATTTAATTTAATAGATTGGGAATATTGTTTAAATAGTTAATTTATTGACTGCCTCTCTAAGACAAATTATGCAGAGAATTCAAATCCTTTTTATTCTAGCTTTGCAAAGATCTTAAGGACTATCCAATAAAAGATGTAATGAACTGTGTATAGTATTGTATATTGATACTGTATTCAATTTTTTTTTTAGAGAAATCACTTTTTTCAGTGGATTCATACTTACAGATTATCATAAAATTTCTCCTTCCTCCTCTTCTTACTGTCCTTATTTGCCTTTCCCACTCCTTCACTTATTTTTAAATACCTCCCACATTTCCTGGCCCTCATTCTCCCCCTCCCTCCCACCTCCATCTTTTCCACCTTTTTGAAGTATTTTTGTTTTCTTCATTCTTGCTTTGGACATCCCACCCAGGATCTAAGAAATAATTCCTTCTGTACAGTTCATTCTTCTCCGCCTCCATACAGTATCCAAAATACCATGAATGTCTGCCTGCATCTCTCGCTCCCTTCTCAGAGCCTCTCCTTGTCCCCTGTGCCTCAGAACGCTTTCTGCACATGCTGCATACCCTGCAATCTTCTCCTATTATCCCTCCCGCTATTCATTCAAGCTCTTGAAGCCCATCCAGTTTCTGCTCTGTACTCTGGCTCTTTTTGCTGCCAGAAAATGGTTTAGTTCTCATATTTCTGGCCAAGGAAACAATCTCCATTTCCTATCTCACTTCCTAGACACTGTTTCACCATCAAATGTCTCTGTCCTTTATATTCAATCCCCCTTTTTCCTCAGTCCTCAGTCCTCAGATCTTAAATTTCTGTCTTGCTTTCTGCCATTTAGAAGTTCAAGTATCACAGAATCATTTATCCTCAATGTGTCTCTGCCTTGTTTATTTGTAACTAATCCAATATCAAATATAGATAACCAACCTATCCCAAACTCCTCCAGGAGTACACAGTCATTGAGATACAGTTCTTCTTTCCAGATAAAATATATTCAGGTCCACTTTCTTTGTAAAATAAGGGGCGACATCGCCCCCTGCATAGAAATCACTACCTCTCAAAGGTACACCTGGAAATCCTGTTCAATACTGCTTTATGCTCTGCAGTGCATTGAATTTAAATCACAATAGGGATTTTCATTAGTGTGTTGGCCAGGTTAAAATCCCCAGAGAACTAGTAGTTATTTTCTCTGAATACCTTTGTTTTCCCCCATTTCCTCATTCAGCTGTCAATGCTTGTTTCTTGTAAATATCAAAGATCTTTTAAGTGATAACTGCTCTTTTGGTCAATTCTACTTAAAACTTTGTACATAATTTTGATCATAATTTACTTCCAGTGTCCCAGGTCTCTAAAAGCACGGTCAAGCTTCTCTTTTTTCCTCCTAAAAATGCCCACTTTACAGCTGACATATTTAACCTTTGACTCAGAGACTTAATTCTCTGCTAGATTTCTCTGAGATGACAGAAGTCGTATGTGGCCTAGCTGTCTGCTGCTTCTTTGGAAGAATTAATTACAGCAGTGCTTGTGTCAATTCTCCAATAAAGTAGCAGTATTCCTAGATACAGTATAAAGTTTCATATTCAAGGGAAAAAAAGTGAGCATTTCACTTGGGCTTACAGTTAACTCCTCTAGTCTAAACTTCAAAGTGAGACTGTATTTATGAGATTCAGTAAGTCCTGAGGGCTCTTAGTCTGAACGTCGCTGAAAAAGTCTCTGAAAAGCAAAAAGTGTGGGATCTTCCCTTCCTCTTAGAATAAAGTTATGATTCATGATGAGCAAGAAGGCTAAAACCAAATTTAAAACAGAAAAATCAAAAAGAAAAACAGTGATTACAGAGTCCAGTCATATCATATTAAGGTTCAAGTTGTTAATTCTCAGAATGTAAATTCTGCATTTTCTCCTAAAAATTGCTGAAGAGATCTTATCCAAACTGCCTTCATTATGGAGAGATAGTAAACTCAGCTTCTTAGGAATATGTTTGTAAGAGTCACCAGGGATGAACCCTCTGCTATTTTTCAGTGCTGCTAATTCTACAGTTAGGATAGAAACCTGAAGGTGAAACCTGCCCATCACCTGTACTCGTGAATGCCACAGCTGCTGCTTGCCCAGGATTGCCCCCTTTACCTTAGAAGAAGCTTCTTGTAGGTCACAAAAACCGGAAGGATCTTTAAATACACCTGGTCAGAGAATTCCTGTCTTTCAGCCCTTTTCCTTTGCTTTGGTATATCAACCACAAGGAGAGGGAAGTAAGAATGTTGCTAGATGGTCTCTACAGCACACAAAATGAAGCAATCCTCCCCATTTATTCGCCACTTACTCAGTCAGGGGGGCAGCTACTGCCGCTATTTTATACACAAAGTGGCTGTACAGCATTAAAGAGCGTGACCAATTATTTTCAGTACTGCCTATATGGCTCATAGCAGGCCACTGCCAGCTTCTAAATTCTAGATGTTAAACAGTAGTTTAGATATTATACTATAATATTATCGTATTATATTTTATTATTGGAAGAACAGTCCAATCTTCTTGGAAACATTTCCTCCTTCCCTCTCCTCCAAGCCACCCATAAATGATTTCAGTTCTTTTCAGCACAGGGATTTCAAAGTGTCCTTTCAATTAAAAACCGTTTTTACTAGCTTGCATGGTTCTCTGGTTACAATTTGGTTTTTATGGTTCTAATTTTAGGAAAATGGTAATCTGAAACTACAAGGGGGGTAATACCACTGGTTCTTCCAGCAGCTGAAGAGGAAGCACAGCCCAGGGTTAAATGGCTCTTGGTTAGTACTTGAACTTTAATCTATAATTGTTCTCAATGCCTGAGAAATGTTGGCATAAGTGGGAAGATTATGGTTTTGTGGTTGTTTGGAGTTTCTGAAATCCCTCTTGTTCTATTGTGTTGCATCTGTGCATCTTCTAAAAAAGATAAAATGTAACTGAAATTTGACATTTCAAAATATATGGCTGGTGCAAACTTTGAGGAGTAAAATTTTCGTGGTGCAATTCAAGAGAAAAAAGGTAGCTGGAATTCTTCCAGACGTGCCATCCTTGAACACATTGCCAAAGAAATGCAAGATCAAACACTTCTCAGTTAGCAACAGCTTTAGGGTGGATGTACACATATCCTGCCTCCTCCCACACTGAGCACAGGTATACAGCATTATGCCTGCTACTTACACAACCCCAAGTGATTAAAGAGACCCTGGAAGAGGAAGGAAGGAGACTAAATGAAGAAAGTGCATATGGACGATGTATCTTGAAGGTTGCTGTTTACAGAGCTGATCTATGCACAGACTGCCATGCTCACTATAAGCCACAGGCACAGACAAAAGAAGAAAGGCTTAATCCTTTTTTAAATAGAAGGACATGGCTTGTTTGATATGCCAGGTGTGACATGACCCTTTGTCCCTACAAATGAAAATTCTTAGAAAAAATATAAGTAGGTTAATGTTCTGGTTCTGGTGAAAATCTGATTTAGCATAGGTAGAAACTGTCTGGGAGGGAAAAAAATCTACATCAGTTTCACTTATTTTGTGAAAAAGCTTATACCCAGCTTTCTGTTTGCTTTAAAAAAGAACAAAATAACCCAAACAACAGCAACAAAGCTGTAAGGAGGAATAATGCTGCAAAAAAGAATTAAGCTCAACTCAGGCTGAGGAAGGCAGAAGAGAATAATAATTTTTGAAAAGTTTTGAAACTACGTGGGATAAATCAGAACCCGAAACACCAAGTAAAACTGAGCAGTGATAGTGTCCTATCAAATCCCAACTTGATCTACTGCAGAATTTCCTTCAACTCAGTTCAGTCAGTATCAATAGGCAAGAGAACTGAGTCTATGATTTACATTTCTCCACATTCCAACTGTTCGTTTTTTATTAGGTACTTAGGTAATTTGGGCAACCTTTTACATTAAACACTCCAAGAGAAGAGTGGAAACAATAGGTGAGGAATGTTTTCTGGGTGTATATATATATATATATATGCTGAGCAGAGATAGAGGGTGGATGACTCTGAAACAGTGCCAAAAGGGATGAGATGAGATAGGTGTGACAGGTAAAACTGGAGCCCCCCTGGCTGCCTATGTACAAGGTCTGCTGATCCAGTTTTAAAGATGCATATATATCTTTACCAAGGTCAGGGAGAGGGGAGATCAAAACAAGAGTCCCCAAAACCTTGTTCAGAAATTAAATGAAAATTTTCCCTCTCTAGGGCAGCCAATTATATTCACAATCAGTTGTAATTTTTTTTACTGTATTTTTATTGGTTTTACATCATATTATGTAGTTCTATAGGCATAAACAGAGATCCTAAAACAGCCTAGATTTATGCTAGAGATTATACAAATACATATAAGGGAATGCTTTTTGCTTCAAAGAACTAGAATCAAGTGTTGATTATAGCTAATAATTTAAAAAGAAAAAGGTGAGGAAGAGAAAGTCATGAACAGAAGTATAACAGTCACACAGCAAATGAGCAGCGAGCTCTGACTTTGATGTTACTTATACTGGAATAAATCTGGAAAGGGTTGGTTTCAGCCAGAAGTCCTAAACCAGTTTAAAAGCTGCATCAAATCAGGAGAAAAGGAAAGGAAAAGACACAGATGTATTTTTCATCATAAAGAGTGAAAAAGAAGTTAAAAAATAACACAGGGTTGAGAAATCAGATGTTGCCACTTGTTCAGGAAGCATTTGAGAGCATTTATAGCACATGAATGCCCTTTCTCTGAAGTAGACCTGGATGAACCCAGAAGAGACTTCATATAAGCAAAACCATTGGAAAACAATTTATTTGGTGGAAAAGTAGCATGTTGACAGTCCTTCGGGCTAGAAAGAAAAGGGGAAAACAAATATATTAGTACAACAACATACAACAGAAATTATGATAGTGGGCCGCTAAAGACACAGCTCAGCAGGGTTAGAGTCTTCCCATTTTCCTCCCCACACTTCCCACATGGTGTTCCCCAGCAAGCCTCCCCAAAGGTCTGATTGATGCTGGAGAGGCATGAAAGATGCTGGAAGGACACACAGGAAGGTAAGCCAAGCAAGGGCCTCACATCTCCTCCTCCCTGGCAACCAGACGGCAGCTCTTGTCCACAAGGACCTTCCCAGGAGAGGACAGGAAAAATGCAATTTCCTGTAGGTGTCCCCTACAGCCAGGAGCTGGGATTGTCAGTGTGAGTGACTGACTGCAGGAAAAACCCTTCTCTGGACTAGTTTGCTATTTCTTAGGGTGGTACAAAGAACCACACAAGCCATAAAAATATCTTTCAGCTGCTACAGGAAAAGAAGTTGCTTGGTGGACTAAGTAAATACCTCGAAGAGATGCAAGGCACCTCTTTTTGTCTGAGTTTCACTTTTGGGTTTTGCGTTTTTTCACTTTTAATGTGATGACAATATAAAGGGAGAAACATAGAGAGTCTCTACACAACAACCAAGTCCAGACATGATCAGCAAGATAAAGCTGAATTAATGGGACTGTATGAAAAAAAGTTTTTAAGTGGATTGGTTTTTTTCCCCCCATATTGCCCAGAGATAAAATGAATACACAGCTAAATGAAAGTGAAAGGCTTCAGGACAGGTAAAAGAGGTAATTCTAAAATTTAAACATTCTTCTTGAACCAGAGGAAAAATTAATTTCTGGCTTTGTATGCTGCTTAAGTGAGAATCACCAAATTAGGCATATTGTTTCTGTCATTTTATTTTATTGTGCTGTAGCTAGAAGAAGAAATCAATAGACACTAAAAAGGTACATCTCCCAGAGAAAGCTAATCAACCTATTATTGACTTACCTACAGTTATTTTTTTGAATAGAAAATATCAATTTTCAAGACTCAGATGTCTTGATTGAACTCAAAGTCTTGGCAGCACGTAGAAGAGCCATCACAGTGGCAGAAAGACAACAGGAAACAGATTTCACTGGGCAGAGGTCACTGCTAGAATACAATACTTCACTGCTAAGGACTCACTAGGCATTTGAAAGGAATATAGAATTTGCATTATATTTGCATTACATTTCCCCTTTAAATATAACCAAAACAGTATGCAAATGTATTTTGGAATACATATGTACATATTTACATATTTGATTTCAGTAATATAAATGCTTGTACAAAGTTAGATGCTCAATCACCTCAATTTTTTTGCACGTAAGTCTTTCTGGCAGGAAACTATTCATCAATAGCCACATCCAGAGTGGAGAAACCCTGAGAAGTTATGAGTAATGCAAGAGCCCCCTCACACTGTACGAGTCCCAAGACAATGTGTTATGTATCACATAACAGTCCTTAGTTTTTCTGCAGGGCAGTGATTTCATCTGCAGTGCATCTGCTCTCTGTCTGCTGAAATAACTCACCTCATTCATTCAGAGGATATTTTCTAACAATAGAGCTGCTCTCACGTCTCAGTTTAAGGATATATAGCCCTTTTAAAAACAAACATCTGGCCAAATTCTTATAATAATTGCAAATGTCATCCCATCATTTAAAGGAGAAATCTTTACTGAAAAAGGTTGTTCCTATTCTTATGCCAGGAAGACTTTTGGTTAATTTTCCTGCTACTCAAATAAATTCACATTTTGTACTCACTTATATTTCAATTAAAGAGTTATTGAAACATGTAGAATTTGCTTCCTAAATTAAATAGGGGTTTTTTGCCATCAGTATAACCTAACAGATCAAAGGCTTTAAAAACCTCAGGTCAAACTTGATTTTCTGAGGTACTCAAGTTTATTGCTCAGAGGGGAACATATCTTACTGTAGCATTTGAGTTTCCTTTTTGTCTGCAGATCAGAACAGTAAGATGGCTTATAGAATTAATCCTCAGAATCAGATTAATCAAGCCACTGCTTATTGATTTAATAGATGAGGGTTTTATTTTATTTTGAAAATGTTATTTGTAATTGCTAATCATGTTTTTATCTGCACCCATTAGTAGTTTTATGGTGCAAAATACCTGATGTGGAAGTCACCTTTAATACACATAAAGAACTGCATCATCTACCACCTATACCTCTAGTTTCTCATCATGCACAGCACTGAAATTCCAAGTAATCCACTATTTCCAGCTGCATTCACAAACTGTACTGGTGAAAATGTGTTCATGGCACAGTAAGTGTAGTAGCCTACTTATCTGGAGGAAAGCCTGTTTTAAAAACAAATGAAAGAAGTTGGAAATAGGTACCTATTCTCAGCCTGTGGACAGATGACAATCTTCTACAAAGATTCATGTATATCCACAGTGGAAGAGAGCGGACACAAGAATGTGACCTTGCACTGCTGGGAGGCTGTCACCTCAGCAATGTTGCTCTCTGACTCAACAGACACCTCCTACTCTGCAAAACAGAAGTTACTGAGATATTCCCCAAAGCTGTTATTTTAAGGTCTGTACATTTTATCAAGCTTTCTGATACCCATTAACAAATAAATTTTAAAATAAGCAGGATTTTCAAAAGCATTTAAATTACACAGGGAGTAACAGACTCCAAGTCGCATTTTGCTTAGACTTTCCTTTGTATGGGATCTGCTATGATGCTTTAAAGAAAGAGCAAATGAAAGAGACCTGTTCTTTCATAGTTTACATTCTAGTTCTCCATGTGAAATTCAGAATAAAATGTGCTCTCAAGGGGTTTACAGCAAAGGGGTTTATAGCAAACCCCAGGGGTTTATAGGAAAATCCCTTTGGGAGGCAATTACTTATAACTTCCTTTCCCAAACACAGCCATGCTAGCCGACAACATTAACATAATTCAGAATTTCACATATTGGTGGATGCATTAGCTGATGGTATTTGAGTTGCTTTGAAATGCTGCCTGAGCCTACAGATGCTGCCTTGAAGCATCAACAACAGCTTTGTCAGGTGGCAATAATTCCATGCTGCTGCATTCAAGAATAGTTCTCTCTTGCTGTTAAGGCTTCTTCATTCTGTGCTCACTGCCTGAGACTTTCTCATACAAAATACTTGAATCAAAGCCCTTATATCCCTCCTTCCTGGTATTTAAATAAGGCACTATTCCTCCACAATCTTCATCCTTCTGATGCAAAAAAGAAAAAATAATCATGGCTAATTGACTAATTCTTGTGGTAGTACAGCTTTTTCAAACATAATTTTCTACGGTAGTTATGAACAGTATCATTTTCACAAGGAAATGGGATACTGCAAGAGCCAAATCACACTGGTGGTTTGCTCCCTCTACCTGTCTCTTCATCTTTCTGTGATTCACCTGCATTTCTGATACCAGTTTCAAATTGTATGATAGTATTTGGCTTATGAACCCAGAGGCTGAATGAATTTTAAGTATGGAAAATCCTGGTTTCACTTGTTCTTTTCTCTAACTTGGCAACCCTATATATGATTCAGAGTTTAAGTTTACAAATCTTTAATTGTTTGTTTCTTATTTTGACAATCCCAGCAATCTGTAAGATTGACAGTCAGGGTAACCAGTATTTGTACAGCTCAGCTGTACTCCTCTACAACTACTTAAATTCATGGCCAGTAAAGTGTAGCCTGTGGCAAACCAGAATGTGCTTAATTTGTAGCCAGAATTTCCTCAAAGAGTTATCAGCAATCTAAGCTGTAAATACACATTATAATTTCAGCAGAAAGCACTGTTATTTATGTTGTGTTGGAAACTCAAAGGACCACCTGCCTACATAAGTTGGCAAGCAGAGGGCTAGGGAAAAGCTGACCTTATAGCCAAAAAAGTGTTTATTGCCATGATCTGTGCCTGGCCATGGACCAATTATCTGGGTCCTGATCCTGTGAATTGGTTGTCCCTGTGTCCCAGCAAAGATATGCCTGGTGATGGGGACTCCAGGCTGACTGTAGCTGCCCCCTGCCTGTACTGCTGGCTCCACCAGGAGACCAGGGCCCCACTCCTGGAGCCTCAATCCCCAAGGAACAGCCTTCCCTGACAGGTGTGAAGAGTGACTGACGGGTGTGAAATGGAGACGAGAAAATGGAAAAGAAAGTCCTGGCCCTAATATAATCCGGACGGTGCCCCAGGATGCAAAGAACAGAAGAATCCAGATGCATAAAAAGAATAGGGTCTGATCAAATCTCACCCACGGTTTTTCTAATCTGGAGTAGGCAGAGGTTAATTTGATGTAGCCTTGAGCTGCTGACAATCAGTTGGCAACTCAGGTGACGCAGTAGGTCACTCCATCCCTGTTTTTGCTTTGAAGTGGTGCAGCAAGATGGAACTGCTATTCATCCTTACAGAGGAGTATCTGTATCAAGCTTCATAAGATATTCCCTTGCCCTCGTCCTTTTAAAAACCAGCTGGTGAGTGGACTGAAAGTCTTCCTTTAATTGTCTGGACATAGTGCTGAACAGCAGCAGTCTATGACTGGTATGCAACAAATGGAATTGGATTATTTTTGCAGCCTGTCTCAACAAATCCATATCTGTTTTGCTTTAGGAGTCCAGCAATTTCCCTGCTACCAGCTTGGACTCATTTGTTTGTCTCTGCCTTATGTACTTACTTTCCTGTATTTTAGTGTACCACCTTATGAATCCCTGTCCTTTTTCTTTCAAAATGCAGATAAAATTGCAACTGGACTGTTTAATTGTCAAGTTGGAGCTGGCTAACAGTCTTCTGGTCATTCTATGATAATATCTTTAGGACTTCACAAATAATCTAATCAAACTCCACATTTCATCTATATCCAGCCAGGTTTACTTGGTTTTTCTTTGTAGGTCAATACATCTATAAAGCAGCTTATTACACTGATCTGTTATCCAATGCTGAAGATAGCATGTTTGCCACTGCTGGAGGTGCAGTCTGCTTGTAAATGTTTACTTGTGGATGAAAATGTCCTCTGCATCCTTAGGGAGGTTTTTGGCAATACCTTTTTGACAGAAGCAGCTTATGACCAGCTCTGCCTAATGCTAATGTCTCATACAGAAAAAACAAAAGGCTTGTTCTGCCTACAGATGTCTGCCAAAGCCTGCGACCCTGCTGTGCCTACAGGCTTTCACTTTTTAGTAACAAGTACAACTCGCAAGTGCTGCACTCCAAATTTCACACTTCTGCAGCAAGACAGCTCCTTCCACGGCAGCTGTGAGATAAGGTAAACACGTTGCCTCTTCACCTTCGCCTAGTCTCACCTTCAAGAATCGGACTCAAGTTTCTCCCATTTACCGTTTGCCGATAGTGACTTTTCTTTCCAAGGTAAGGCAGCTGTTGCAGCTGCAGCAGCAACTGGTGCACTCGACTCCTACTTAAAATTAACAAAGCACTTTCTATTTTCTTAGAGAATGACAGTCTGCTTGGGTTATGCTGCCCTGCTCTCCAGGAGCTGTGGGAAGGGTTATTCTCTGCTGTATCATCCAGACTGTGCATAGTTTGGAACTGCCTACAAGATTCATTTCCTTGTCTGATGGAAATGTCTCTCCCTGTGGTGTCCCAGTCACAATCCAGGCTTTTTAAATAGGATCTCTATCCCCTATCCCTAGTTGCAAAGTGGGTCTTCTGCCTTAGATCAGTCACCAGAATGCTCTCTCATACTGATTCATATTCATTCATTAGTGTCATTTCTTAATATGTGTTTTTCTTCTGCCCCAGAGTTCAATTAAAACCATTGAACAAATAGATATATATTTCACTCAGTGTGTGGTTTTTTTCATTGATTTTTGCCTTTTTATTTCTGAAACAAATTATGAAAGCAACTCTTTCAAGGAGCATGATCTACAGAAATACCATAGCTTTCAGTAAAAGACAAGCACCAGGATGCAAGGCGTGACAGCCTGATAATTGACTGTGTAACCTAGGCATAGCCAAATACTTTCTTGCTCAGAGCAGAAGACGTTCCATAGAGCAATAAGGGCTGATTTTGGACAGGCAACCTTAGACTGATCTTTTGGGTGTAGCATACTTGACTGAAAACAAGATAACCTCTGTGTATATATTGGCTTATATTATTTTGTACAAAAAAAACCTCAACAAACCCCCCAGAAATTCTGTAGTGAAAATCTAGTTAGTCACACATCACATTCAAAATTTTAGTGTGAGAATTACACAAGCATCATGTCTTTACTCTAGGTTACTTATCCTTCTTTTTAAATGCCTTTTCTGCTGTAGTCCCATTTTCCTTTGTCTCTAACCATATTTTACTGCAGGATCGTGAACATTTAGTCTGTGTAAGTGCATAATGAGGACGCTGAGACTAAGTGTAATTAAAATCCTCAGCAAAATAATTACTTAATTAATAGAAATATACTTTAAATTGTTCCTTGATTCTAATCTAAATTCTTCTTTGATTTTAATCTGTTGACAGTGCACCTGCTGCTTCCAGTGGTCTTTCTCTATCTATTGACTCTTCTAGTCAGCAGTATTACATCAATAAATGCATATGCCTGTCATGCCCTGATTAAATAACAAAAGTAAGCATCTGAATATTTTCCAAAACATTCTATCTCACTTAATTTAGATTTTATTTTTCAATTGTTTGAACTTCAGATAGCTGCAGTTAAAGCAAGAGACTTTTGAAATTATAGGAAATATTAAATATTGAATACTTAAGAAAAATAATATATTTTATTTGTATGTTGCAGCAATTCCCCCAAAGTCAAACTACAATTTATTCAGGAAGTTGTAAATGCTTTTAAAGGGAGCATATGAAAAAGTTAAAAGTAGACAGTACACTGCAAGATACAACCACTTGATTTTACTTTGTCTAATAATTAGCATATCAAAGAGAGAAACTCATTTACTGCCATCAGAGAGATCATCATATAAATAGCTGTAACAATGTTACTTTAAAAAACAAGTACATAAAGCAATACTTGAAAATACTGAAAAATAACTTGCAATATGAAGAAATGCATTGCTATACTATAGTGAAATACAAGAAAGGACAGGCATTTTGTTCAATTAAAAGAATGGGAAGTATATAATTTCCAGAATTTATCATGTCAGGTTAATTTGCTTTGTTTCCAGTTAACTCTTCTCACAGAGATTTTCCATTTAAAAAAAAGTCTTCATAAATAGCACAACAAATTGTATATAAAATGAAAAGAGAAACTATATTATATATGTTGGGGGGGGGAAAAAAAGCAGTAGTTCACAGAATGCTCTTCAGGACTTCAAACAGCACTGGTATGTGGTCAGTGTGGTGCCTGCTTTTCAGGGTTGATCATTTATTCACTTTGAAAACAAGGATTACTTTTTTCAAACTTTTAAACACATGGAAACACCACCTGGAGTAAAACAGAATTTATGAGCTAACCTTATGAAACCTTTGAAGTCTTTGAGCTCCCTCTTGCATTTGAAAATATTGGTGCTATGCATGTACCACAAGTGTGTCACCAGCTGTCAGCGACACCCGATACGCGGCATGCTGTGATCTACGTACTTTGTACATGTGGCCTGAAACAGGGGTGAAGGAAAGATGTGGACAAACACAATGACACAGGATCAGGTTTTAAGCCTTTGGCTTAGGAGAACATGTTTACACACCAAAACGACACAATTTTACTCTACAACAGTCAGGAGAGCATGAGTAGCTTGAGCCATCCCTGGTGCTCACCTTCTAAGAGAAGAACAGAACAGCCCTATCGGTCAGTCTGTCTATAAAGGGTGCATGTGAGGAGCTGCACAATGCAGCTCCACTGGAAAAGAACTTGCAACCCAACTACCTCAGGTTCTCTCACCTCATGTTGGTATAACTACATGTTGATCAAGCCTTAACAGGGGCAGCAATTTGCCAGGGCTGAGAGTGTCCCTGTGGATATCAGAGAAAGGCAAAACAGTCATGGGAGAAAAGACTGAAAATATATCAAAAAGCATCAAAACTGACTAAAGTCTCAATAGCTAATGCATGAAATAAGCCAATACTTAATAAGAAGGCAGATAACAGTTGAGAAATGAAAGACGAAGTATTTTTCTAATTCAGGAAGCGCTCAAAACTGATTGGGGAATTGGAGTGTGTATTTTTATGGTTTAGTGACTGAAAATTATGATACAAACAAAACCACTGAGCAAGAAAGTTCATTTCAGGCTAATGCACAGAGCTAGAAAAACTCAGGGCTCTATTATCTTATAACAGTAATAATGGCCTTCATCTCCCCCTGATGTAGCATGCTTCTCTGGTTAAACAGCCTTACAGATGATGAGCATAACCATAATTTTTCAATAGTGGAGACATTATTCACAAATTTAAACATAATTGTAAAAAATCAGTTCACTAAAGACTTACTTTTAAAACTTGTAAGAAGAATGTCATTAATTAGAAACAGAAAACTGCCCATCCTGCCTCCAGAGATCAATGTTTGTCACTCAAGGCATGTCCCTGTCACACTTCTGTTCACTCAACAGGGAGAAGGAATGATGGACAGGAAAATGCAATTACCTTTTATTAAAAACTCTTTGTTCACTGCTAACCACAACTAAATGAAATATAGAATGTAAAACTTCAGTTTTGCTGATCCAAACAGCATCATAAAAAGGCAGCCAGAGAGAAGGTAAGGGAAGATCTATCTTCACCTCCACAGCCCTCATTGCCCTCTGCATGTCCCAGCTCACTGTGACAGCATAACTGCAAAAATCCCTTTCCTCCTCTGACTACATTGTGGCCACATCAATCTCCAAATGCATTTAAAGCAGCCCGTTTACATCAGCAGAAATGTTTGGTTGTCACAGGGGGGAATTTGACTCAAAAGCAACATGCACTCCTCTAAGCATGTGGTGCCCCGGCAGCCTCCCAGCCTCTCACATACAGGCTCCAAACAGCAGAGGTAGCTGTGCCCATGCGCACAGATCCCATTTCAGGCCTCCCCTGTTGTCCTTGCCATCCTAATACATTTTTTTTAACCCCTGTCTTTTTCCATTCCAAGTGCCAAAAAAAAAAAAAAAAGCGAGGACAGTGTTATTGTAACATGATGCTGAGGGCATGTGCTGCACACCGTGAGGGCATGTAGGGGTTGAGATGGGACAGCAACGGAGGGCGGAGGAGAGAACAAGGAGCCAAATTTAGGGCAGTCTTTACTGCCATCTAGAACAGTAACTGAGGTGGAGCCTGCAGGCACACCCAAGTTTTCTCCTACAGGGAAACAACCGCTTTGATCCAAAAAAGAAGCTGGGTATGAAGCAACGTGTGTGCAGTGTGCATAGCACAGACACAGGACTGAAGCAGAAAACGAAGGCAGATGCACCCCACTGTAGCCCCCCACAAGTCCACAGTGCGGGGACAAGCTTGGTATCATCCTATCCTGTCTGTCATCGTGCAGAAGACAGTAAACTAATGGAAAATGTAGCTGGAAAAATTCAAACCAAAGCAAGATAAACATGGTAAAGGCAGAATTAATTACTCATGCAAAATGATATATTCATTGTAACTGTATCTGCTTTGACATTATTGAGCTCCTGCTAAGAGTAATGTGGAGTGATGGGCACAGGATAACAGTTTGTGACCGAACAAAGATAAACACCCGCCACTGAAGCGGTCCTGAAAACCAATTACTTAACTATGTAGGTTTGCATCTGTCTTCTATAAAATATTATTAGCTATGTATGACACTAAATAAGCTAAGAATGTCTGTACAGTCTGAGGAAACATCTCATCTATCACTATTCAAAAAAAGGACATGCCTGAAAATTCCATCTGTCAATATGCTAATCATATTATTGCTGATACACCAGAGGTGAGAGGGTGGAGTAACCTAATACAGTGAGAGAAACACGAACCAGGGAGTACAACACAACGCCCAGACACACATTCTCATAAACCTCACTTCACATTCAATATAACTGCTCCATTTTACTGACAGTTTAAATCATGACAATGAAACTGAAGATTCCTATTGACTTTAATGTAACTATCCAGCACTTTCTTAATTTCTTCCAGCAGCTTGAATACTATTCAGAGTAATAAATAAAAATATGTGTTACAGTTTATGCTTGCTGAGCTGATGTAAAGTTGCAGATGAGGGTTTTTTTGTAAAAATAACGGGTTTTTCCAACCTTCCAACCTTCAAAGTTTTCAATTAGGTTGGGTTAGTAGAGGTCAGAAAAGACAAAAATTTTGTAATATCTTTCAAATATCAAATCCTTTTCCAGAACAATTCAAATAGTGTGTCACCACCTTGGGTGTCTTCTAATCCTCACTTGAGCAGTAATAGACTCTTATCAAGGATGGAATGCAACAAGCTGTCCCCTATTGCCAAGATATTCCTTCCCTACAGCACTGCAGGATCAAAGCATAAAGCTCAGGGAAAAAATATTTAGGTAGCAAACTAGTTCTCTTCCTAATTAAAATGCTTGAAGCCTTCATGTGTTAAAACCCAATTTTCTGCATAATGACCTTTCTCTCCAGGAACATTCAACGATGAACGCTTCTATGAATATATAACTCGCAGCTTGTCTGCACAAGGGCACTCATACACCCCTGCTTCTGTCCAAGCATGTGCACCAAGTACCACATTTGCTTCAAAAGGCTCCTTCAGGGTGCTCCACAATAGCTTGCTTTTGGTGAACAAGGCAACCCATTCTGTTTTTTCTGGTGTGGCTTCAGCTAGATTATCTGATAACCAGATGGTCTTTGTCTTGCAAGCATCGAGTCAAAAACTGAAAAGCTGCAGACACAAAGCTAGGTATGACGTGTGATTGTTAAACATCCTGAAGAGTCAACTTTATCTGCACGTGAGATCACTCATTGCTTGAATAAGAGAATTCAGCCTTTTGTAAATTTTCCTCCAGAAACATCAGATATAGGAGTGCAAGTCCAATGTTAAAGAAAAAACCAAACCAACAACCCTGTGCCTTTAACGCTACTCCACTGTGTATTGTCAGGCCCAAGTGCACAAACACGCTACAATCTCTCCCCTTCATCCCCCACCCAGGCGTTTGGCTACCAAGCTTCGATACAGTGGAGTTGTGTAACTTTGAATCAGACTTCTAAAAGTATAGTGTGAGAAAGAGCTGAAAGACCTGTTACATGGGGCCTCTGCCCTTGGCTCGGGGGCTGCACTGAGCTCAGGCCTCTGCTATCAGTCCTTGCCTGAGTCGCATTATAGATATGGCTGTGCCTGGCTATTCCCTTTGCTGATCCTGTGATTGCTTTCTGAGTTGAATTTGCGGCTTGGCCTCAGACCTGTCTTGCCATTATGACTGCTCCTGCGTAATTTGGTACTTGGTCATTCAACAAGCAGTGGAATCAGTGAATCCTGGTCTATTATGGATTCTCATATGCTACAATTACTCTCCTCCACCCAGTTCATCCTTCACTCAGAAAGCAGCAGAGCTGCCCTCACTATGCCTACAAGAGCTCACTTATATTAAAAGCCTGAGCTCCCAACACACATTACCTCCCCATCTCCACCATGCCTCCAAATCTCTGATGGTGTGTAGTTTTCTGAGCTTCTTTCTTTGCTGAAATGAGTAAATGGAAAGTCATGACCAAAGCAGATGGACCTGCGATAGAGGCTACCTCTGGCCATTTACTGAAGAAATCCATTAATAGAACACCATAACTTTTGTCAATGTTAAATGAGCAACAAAGTCTAAAGTGTAGACTGTCAGCTTCTCAAATAAGGATCTAGGCTGGCATCAGCCGGTACCAACTCATGCTTGTTTTGTCAAGCAAGAAAAACTATTGGAGCAGCTTGAGCATCCAGCCCTCACTACTGATGGAGAATCTATAATCAGTGTTGTGATAACTCACTGATGTGCATCATGAACAAAGTGTAATGATTTTGTCTCTAATTCCTCCAGAATGATATGAGTTATTTTCTTGCAGAGAAACTTCAGTCCAGCTCAAAGCATAGCAGAGATAAATTAAATTTGTTATGATTATTAGTCTATTTTGCTGTCAGGATGCCCTGTAATTTCTGCTCAACAACACAGACTAAACAAGCACCTTTGTATTACTCTTCTGAAGCAGCAACAAAGACTTACCCGACTTCTTCAAATGCCTCCATAGTAGAAGACAGTATTTCTGAGTGTTCAGAGTATTCAGGGAGGATAAAAGTTAGCAAAGCAAGCAGTCAAACATCACATTTTTAACCTCCTGATTTGTCTTCTATGACACATCTAAAGAAAATAATACTACTTCACACTTCCCTGAGTCTTTCCAGTGTTGGCTGTACAATAATGGGCAAAGGAACATAATCCTAAGGGTTAGGGTTAGGATTAGGGTTCAGGCTTAGTGGTGGGGCTTGCATAATTACAGCAGTCTGTGCTGAACCTGGTCCAGTTCTAGTGGAGAAAGTATGTTCCACTGAAAAGACAATTCTATCTGAAGTGGTATTTGAAAAAGTGAAATTTCCATTCTGCTAAGCTGATATATTGCAATATGTCCTGTAAATGTTATCCTTGTTTCACGACTCATCAGCTAACACTGGATTTCAGGCTGCTTATTAAAAACAGTAATCATTACTTCATTTAAAAACATTAGATTCCATTCCAAATATATGGCATATATTTTAGACACCAAAATGATCCAATGAGCATCATTTGAGGGCTGCAAGGCCTCTGTTAATTTGAAAAACATAGTGCAAATCAAGATTTTAAAACATCTTTGCACCCTGAACTCTTGCATTAAGCTGTGTAGACATGGTTGTTTTGCAATCATTACAACTTTATTTAGTCCCTTTAGATCTAACCAAAGACAATATTTTCTTCATTCCTTGTGAAAAGTTGTGAAAATACCCACTAAGGAGATATGATTTATTTGATAGAAACGTTCAGAGAAGATCTTTAAGCTCTGGCAATGCCTCATTCCTACAGAAACTGACAACTGACTGAGAGTTTATTGCCTGGTTATCACATGAAGTCAAATTCTAACTGAATAATGCTTCACACAGCTATAACTTGCTCTCTGAACTACCTCATGTAATTGATTAAACCTGAATCACTGTTGCAGGAGTGTTTTACAATGTGGAAGTGTTTCTGCTTGTTCAATGCAGCCAACAAACTTATCCCCTGTAGGAGTATACATGTCAGGGACGCCAGCAGGATGAGTCAAAAATCACATTTGCATACGGGCAGCCGAGCACGGGATTTGTTTCCTCAGGTGGTTTATGGCATTCAGTCTTGAGTAAGTGACAGCCTTCAAAAGCATTGATTTGAACAGAACGGACACTCTGGTGCACATCTCCGACATTAAATCTATAAGCTTGCAGCCACTTTCTGAACACAGCAGAAATAAAACCAGCATCCCTCGCTCACTGCACACTGTACTCAGCCCAGGGACAAGTACCTTCCCAGTGCTGCTCTTCACTCAGCCTTTATTAAAGTGTGCAGACAGCTCAGAGTGTGCGAGCGAGCGCTGCTCCAGGCCTTACAGTGCAGGCTGCGAGGGCTTCCACAGTCTCTCTGTGCTGTCAAACTTCTCCTCACGCATTGGGAGTTTGCCGTCCTCTGGCTGCTTCCAGTGCCCATAGCAAAGGTCTTTTTTTGTCTCAGGCCATCTGAAGGGCACCATCTTCTGTCCAGCACCCAAACTGCAGCACCGCAGTGATTTCCCCAGATGTTTCTTGATTCTGCAAAGGAAAATTGCAGTGCTGAGGTTTTTCTGTGAGATTAGTAATACCATGACCCAGCCTGCGCCATTATGGATGGAAGACTGTTCTGCATATGTTAATGAAGACAAGAGGTGTGAAGGAAAATGAAAGTATCACAAGAAAAGCAGGAAAGTTTACAAGGGTAGGATTGATAGGAAGAACTATTTTCCAGTGGAAATACAGGCAGCTGAATTATAAGGACTACGATGAATGTTATTGACTGCATAATTCTCTGATGAGCTGTCCTTGCCGACTAAATGCAGGAAGTTTACAGGGTTTTGTGGGTGGGTTGTCTCAAACTCCAAGATTTCATTAGAGAAGTCCAGGACTAGGAATTGCCATGTCTACTTCAAAACCAGGTTATTTTGCTAGGCTTTGTCCAAATTTTAGAGAGGAAGTGTCTGTCCCAGTTCGCACCCATTCCCACAGGTATGTATTTATTTAATTGAAACAAACAAAATGTTTAATTTAAGTTACTTCATTTTCAGGTGATTTTTAAGTGGCTATTCTAAGGAAACAAGGCTTCTGTGGCTACCCTGTATCTCCACTGACTCCTGATAAGGATGGAAACCACTGGCCCATTTCAGACCAATTTGGCAGATGGAGTGAGATCTCGAACATAGTAAGCTCTGGCAAATTTTCTGATAATCGGCAGCTGGGTAGAAGAGTCTAATAAAAAGGGGCACCTTAATTAGTGCCCGACTCAGCATGAGTCCAGAGTCTGGTTAGATCAGGACCAGTCATGCCATGTGCCCCAGTGACTGCAAAGGAAGAGGAGAGGGAATGAAGGGGAGGTGAGAGGAGATATAGAGGAGGACAAAGTTGCATGACCACACAGATGAGGAATACGAATCACCAGGAAAGGAGATTCCATTAGGTCAACTAACAGATGAACTTATTTTCTCACTCCCTCATCACTCATAGTGGTTTAGAGTAATGTTATTTGGATTGACTTTGGCAGCAGGTAGCTAGAAGATCAAAATGCTGTCTGTCCATCTGTTGTGTCAATTACTGTAATTTCTTCCCCTGTGTGTTGTTTATATCATGTTTAGATGTTATTTAGAGATTTTTTATCAATAAACTTGGCAATAACTACCAGGGCATACAGATCTTTGACACTGTGAAGGGGGGAAATAAAGCTATTAAATGATGTGTTTGGTAATGTTCAGTGAATTAAGAGATGGCTCTTCTAAACATAGGGGTTTTATGAATTGCTCAAGTGCTGTGTAACAGCTGCTAGGAGAAAAAAATATTTGGCTTTTATCAGCTTTGGTATTGTTAAGCTTTTAGGAGAGAATAAACCTAGAGAACATTAGGTAAATATTTTTCACTGATCAGGTCATGCCAGGTCCAAATTTTTTTCTTGGAAAACAAGCTGACCTTTACCTTCATGTCACATATAATGCACCAAGGCAACCAAGGTAATAGAAAAAGAATTTTGCAGACTTTACAAATTCAAGATTTCATAACATATCCGTTGATAATAAAAGACAAGCTGCCTGTATTAAAAAGAGATGCACTGACATGCAAATGCATAACCAAGCACTGACCTGACTGAATTTTTATCATATTTCATTGCTATATCCTATGTTATTTTAGATTGGAAGATCTACTTGGATGGTGTATGAAACAGGGTATATCTCTTTTGATCCTGCAATTTTTCATTTTATTGCAGCCACCTAATCATGCAGTTAGATGCAGATTTCTTGGGAGGATAAAGAAAATTTCCCTATGTTTTCCACAATTATAGGTATTTAAACATTTCCATTAAATGTATTTTCTTTTGCACAATTTATCTTCAGAGTAGTAGTTAAAAATAAATATTTTAAAATAATTTCAGGATCGGTAATTCTACCCTTATGCTTATAAAGAAAATTTCTACGATGTGGAAATGTTCTTTTTAAATTTTGAAGACAGGAGTTGGTAAAAATGTGTATTGTAGCTAAAGAAGTAGCAAAGATAAGTCTCTTTACTGCCTGAGTTTATACACACCAACCAACCTGCCCCTCTAACCCTGGTCAGTACAACTGAGGCTTGAATGTGCTAAAATGCTGCACTAAACAGTGTGTTTAGCACCTGAGGGGTGCTGGAGGGGAGAAGGTGAATGTTCGTCCTCTTCTGAATGTGCTCCCGCAGGTCGGGGTACCGAACCAGCAGAGAGACTAGGAAGATTCGGATGCCCTTAATGAATGGAATAATAAAATGGAACGAAACGCTGTGGTGCAAATGCTCTGTCATGCTGCTGGGAAGCCACAAGAAGAATCTTCACAATGCGCTGAGCTAGAAATGCTAGAAAAGAAGAGAAAAAGACAATCACAGAAAACTGTCAGCCATTCAAACTATGAGGCAAAATGTGCATAGCTGTGAAAAAGGCTAGTATCACAAAGAATGTAAAAGAGAGGTGTTTCTGGTAGATACCTGAATACTACTATTTTTAAAAATGATGAATTCTCATTTCAAATGCTGTGTACCCTCTGTGCACACTTCAGAAGAGATGAATCCACATTGGACCACAGCTACCTGGGTGATAAAAGAGGGCAAAGAACCCCTCTCTGACATGTGACTGAAAGAGTGCAGTTTACCTTAGTCTGCAAAAATAAAGGGAAAATGACCATACAGAAATCAGCTGGTAAATGACATTTTGGAGAAAGAGACACAGCCTAAAGGACAGGGTTTCTCATATGAAATGTAATACTGCATAAATGGATCATGAATATATTTAACCTAGCAATCAGAAAAATACTTTTAATCTTTAGAGAGTTTGGAGGCTCTGGAAGAGCTTTTCATTGGGAGTAATGGTAACCAAAAACTTAGTAATTTCAAGATGAAGAATAATTAATCTGTAAATCATGGAAAAATATATGTGGTGTGACCTGCATTAGGCATAGGCTAGGAAGTCCTTGTCAGGCCTATGTTCATACTGTGTAGAAAATCACTCTATGAAAAGCCAGTGTCCACAAAGGAGACAGAGGAGTCCTGCAACTTTATTCGAATAAAGGGAGAGTGTCCACTGGGGCATACCCCCATGGGGCTTCTCTCTCTCTCTCTCTCTCTCTCTCTCTCGGCTTTGGAGGACCCAGCAGCCTCCTTTTATCCTAAACTCCCGGCTGCATGTCGCCTTTTCCTTGCACCGTTGGCTGAGTGCTAGAAAGGCAGACCTTTCCTGAACCACCTACCACATATTCCCCCCTTGAAGACGTCATTTTCCTCCTAAGTTTGGAAATGCAGGCTATGTGGGTTCTGCGATAAACTTTGTGCTGACCCATTTGACTGTTATCCTAAAGTTCAGCAGTCAAACTTTCTGGGTCCTGTAACAAGCTTGTGGGGCTTGAGGTTGGTAGAGACATTAACACCCATTTGTCCTAAAGACCCTCACCCATGGAATTGTTTGTAAAGACATTAGCACCTATCTTTCCTATCAATATCAGCATCCTTAGAGAAACAGGAGCTGTGACTGGTACAAGAGTGCTGTAAAAAGCTCTGAAACATATTTAAGAAATCCAGGTGTCACCACGATGCTTATTCTAGTGGAAATCTCTGGGCAAGTCAGGCTTATGTTACAGTGATGTATTTTCTTCTGAATTGAAAAACTGAGTTACCTCCGAGCTATCAAAGTTCCTGTTTTCTTAACACTCCTCTTGTCTTGCATTTTTTAAATTTTCATTTACTTAGTTTCTGGACATGGCATCTTCAGTTTAAAATTTTCTTGTGAAAGGGCACTGTTTCTCTGTGATCTTATTCTATCTGTAGACTTTTTTTTACTTCAGAAATTTTCAGTTTGATTCCTTGTAACTTTTCATATTTGTCACTATCAGTGTGGCTCAGTGGAGCCATATAGTCTCTTCTATGTAAAATTATGAACTATATTTGTGCAGAATTGTAAAGCGGAGATTCAAACGTTTTTCCTTTAGTGCCACTGCTCTAATTGCTCCAAGGATAACTTTATAATATCTGCAATCCCAGTAGGCAATAGCACAGAAAGAAAAGCCATAACAGCTTTGTTTTTCAAAATCTGCCATGTACTGTAAGCAGTGATGAATTCAGATACAGAATATCAAAAGACACACACAGTGTTTCCCTTCATTAAACAAGCATTTGGTTTTAAAGCATGTATTGGCTGCCAACTACAAATATACTGTTTTCTAGATCAAAGAGTCTCTGTGAGGTACAAAATCATTGACAGTGGTTGTCATCACAGCATAGGATACACATATTCTTTCAAGATACTTTAAACAGGTGCAGCCAAGTGTATAACCAGGCAGCAGAAGTGGACTAGCTTGGTAAGAAAATTTAACCTGTCTGAGCTCCAAGCTGCTGCCACTGGGATATTTGCAATACCTGTGCATATCCACGTATAAGTAGGTGATTTATGAAACCACTGCACTGCAGTGTGCAGCATAAATATATCTGCAGATTTGGAAGAAGAAAAGGGAGTAGATGGTGATGCTGAAAATGACTCATTGGATTTCAGGCAAGCAGCTGGGACGCTGACTTAGCACAAGAGTTGAAGAACAGAATGGAGGTTGTCTACCCTGCACCATCCCTGCAGGAGGACAGGCACTGAGGGCTGGGGCTGAGGAAGAGAACCTAAGGGAAAGCCAGGGGGGTTTTAAGAAGAGACAAAACTGCTGAGGTCTCTGTTGTCCGGCTGTTATCAAATTGCTTTGAAGCAAGGCTAGAAATGGCTCATCTAACCGATGACCACCATTCTCCTGATAAGGAGATTGAGTAGAGGATTGTCAGCTTGAGTTGGCAGAAGTTTCTATGATTATTACAGAAGTTACTGCTTTGCTGATGGCCTCTATAGGTGTCAGCAATGGCATTTCTTTTTGTTCAATATGCATTGATAGAACCACAGGCAATGGAACATTTTAAAAAAAGTAAAATGTCTTCAATTTTAAAAAAGTATTTTACAATGTTCAGAATGCCAGGATTAGGACTGTCTGTGATGCCTTATTTCCACTTGCTGTGCATATCCTTTTCACTGCTAATTTGTGTATCAGTCAGCATCGCGGCTGGTTTTCCTTCAACACTTGGCATCTGGAAGGTTTCAAGTTGCAAACCTGGGGTGACACAGCTGAGATTTCTGAAAGGTGTAAGACTGTGTTCATAGTTAGGTAAAAAACTGATCCTCAAAAGCAAACTGACTGACAGACTGATGTATGCTCAGCAAAAACAGAGGGCTGAATTAACAACCAAAACATTAGAAATTATATCATAGTGCACACACATAAGATGGCTAAAGGCAATTGCCCTGTTACAACTCGACCAAAGCTTTGTGTAATTTTTTGTGCTCAACTTTGCAATACTAATAATGTTCTTTCAACAATATTTGCAAGCTTTATAAGCTTAAGACAAAAGGTACTAAAGAATTACAAAATACTGGTATAATATTAGGCTGAAGTACAGCAACACAATTCAATCTCTTTCAGAACATATCCATTAGGATGAGAAATGGATGATAGAATTTTAGGTTATCCAGTTATGCCAAGAGTTATAGTTATACAAATTACATTTTCTTGAACAGAGATCAATCTTTGCCTAAGAAAAAGAGAGCAACAGGTCAGTTGGGATATAGTGAACTATCTATTTGTGGTATGATTAACATTAGGAATTTTCAGTGCTATAGGAGACTAATAAGAATTATTTACATTTTCAGGTGTGCTGCAGTTTGGCTACATTGTCTGATATTGCTGTACACTTTAAGACAGATGCCTACAGATTTATTGTCATACTGTATCTTAAAATTTTTATGTTTTGACAGCCATAGCTGGAACTCTGAACCGATCTTGAGATTTTGATCTCTTTTTTGCAAAAGACCATAGTTTTACTATGTATTTGTACTACAAAACAGTGGTGCTTTCCTGATACTACAGCAATATAAGTAAACTAATAGATACCACCTGAAAAAGCAAAATACAGTAAATCACTATTACTCTTAATCACTCACTAATGCGTAATGAATTTAATCAGTTGGGTTTTCTGAGGATTACAGAAATAGGGTTTTTTTCAAGGAATTTAGAAATTATCAAATATTGGAACTAGTAATTTTCAATGGAATTCTATTGGTATAAATTGGATTATTATCAGGCCAATAGATAAACATTTATCCTTGGTTTACTAACACCAATTTTTACAGTATAGCAAATAGAAATTATATCTATATTTTACAAGTGAACAGAGAAAGAGTAAGCAATTTGCCCTAGCAATCAAACAAATTCTACATCAGAAGTACAGAAGCTCAGCTGCTGCAGAGAATATGAAAAATGCAAGCATGGAAATACATATATGAACATTCTGTTTTATGTAGGAGTATATTACCTATATTCACTCAGAACATCAGAAGCATTTTTAATCTCAGTTTGAATCCTTGAAGTACATCATTACTGTAATAAGAATTAAATATCTGGTTTAATTTATGTCAAAGAAATTGCTTGAGAGAGGACCCTAGGGGTTGAAAAATATTGTATTAACAGTTGTTCAGATTATAATTATACATACTCTATGCTTAAAACTTTGGTTTGTGAAGACTTTTTTTTTTCTTTATTTGCTTTGAAACAAATTTTTACGCAAACCACATGCGAGCTGGTGTCAACAGTGAAGAGAAGAATTTTGGTTTTGAACACATCAACCAATGAAGAAATATGTATAATTCTTTCAAATGAAGTGAGCTGCTAACATCCACAAATTTAAGGAAATCAAAACATGAGTGTCAGTATGAATAGTCAGGAAAGGCATTGAAAGGGCTGAAAGAACCAAGAAGCAAATGAAAATTAGCACAGATGTAGAAAGCTAAGAGGAGTTGGCTGGATCAAGACAAGAGAAATAAGACTGGGAATCAAATGATATAACAATAAGCCATTTAGGAAAATAAGTAAGAGTCATCATGAGAAAGGTCACAGGAGTATTAGAAAGAAAAGAATTAAAGTGACAAAATTAAAACCTGCGTTTCCTTATGTACTTTTTAACAGCACCCAAGAGGCAAAACATACTTCCATGTTAAGATAGAATGTATTTTGGATTTAGCTCATTGTCAAAATGATTTATGAGACAAAGATCAGATGCTAAGGGTGAATAAATAGTAAAGCACAGTCTTCTGGCATTGGAGGTAGAAAGGGATGTAGGGAGCTGCACAAGAAAATATTGCAGTCATGAATGAATGCAGATACATTCCAGTCTATTTTAGTATGCATTCAGTTCTATGATAAATACGAGTTTCAAAATGCAGCAAATTGCACACATAAAGGATAAGCAAAGAAGCATTGCCGTATGAAGATTTTACGTCTACCTGAAGAAGTGAACTGCAAATTCAACATTAAAATTCTATGCATTTCAGTAATTTATCTCCATCAGCTATGGAAAAGAAACATTTATCATGCTACACATTAAAATGCATGCTTTAATGCTATTCTTATATCATATATAAACTAACTTCATTCTACTGCTTACTCATTTTATGATATCCCAGTTAAGAGACAAATTCTTCAGATCCTAGACATGCCCAACTTTGGGCAGTTATTTAGTAAATGGAAAAAAACCAAAAAGCTGCATACTCCAAATACATAATTACATTAAACTCCTCTTTTTTTAGGTGGAGAGACTTGATTTACAGTGTGTTTGACTACATATGCACAAAAGACAGGTCTGCACAGCAGCTAAGGAATACGATTGTCATGTTTACCAGTAGCCTAGGGTTTGAATGAACCATAACAACGCAGTTGCAGCAGCACAGACTTCTCCTTCATGGAGCAGAAGATATCTATTGCCCTGGTTTAACCCTATCCAGCACCCAAGTACCTTGCAGTTGGTTGCTCACTTCCTGCCTCCCTCCCCTGGTCTGATGGAGTGGAGAATCTGGAAAAAAAAGACAAAAATTGTGGGTTGAGATAAGAACTGTTTAATAATTGAAATTAAATATAATGAGGATGAGGATGAGGATGAGGATGAGGATGAGGATGATGATGATGATGATGGTGATGGTGATGATGGTGATGAGGATGATGAGGATAATGATTAAAAGGAAAATGAAAAAAAGAGAGGAATAAAACCCAAGACAGACAAGTGATGCACAATTCAATTGCTCACGACCTGTTGACTGATGCCCAGCCTGTCCCTGAGCAGTGATCAGCCTCTCACAGCCAACTCCCCCCAGTTCATATACTGGGCATGATATTCTGTGGCATGGAATATCCCTTTGGCCAGTTTGGATCAGCTGCTCTGGCTGTGCTCCCTCCCAGCTTCTTGTGCACCTCCGCATTGGCAGAGCATGAGACATTGGAAAGTCCTTTGACATAGACTAAGTCTTAGACTAAGCACTACTTAACAACAAAAACATCAGTGTGTTATCAACATTATTCTCATCCTATCCTAAACCCAAAACACAGCTCTGTATCTGAGAGCAATGGGCAACTAATCTAGGAATGCTGACATCTGCTGTACTCACAAGTTTCTATGATCTCTAGACATGCCTTCAGAAAAACCCAAGAGCCTGTAAGAGAGGTACCTGAGAAGACCAAGAAGAACTTGTGAGTGGAGCGAGTGAGAATGATAAAAGGCTAATTTGTAGTTCATGTTCTAAATCCTCCACTTATTCTAGCCTATGAAGTTACCCATCAGACTTAACAGAATTTTTACATTTACAGTTTTCATTTCAGGTGTGTAAATTCTGCTTGGAACTAAGTTTGTAACATTAAAGCTCTACTAAGTAATCCCTTAAGGATAACTTTGAAAAGAAGAGTCTGTAAAGAAACAGAAAGGATCCATTTACTCTGAGCTAAAAACACAAACTCACTATGTAGCCTGGTGTACAATGTTAACTTCAAGTGATGGAAAAGTGAAAATAAAATCTCCAGGATGACTATATTTATGGACTGGGACTTCTATTCAGAAAAACACACAGTAAAACAGTTTTAAGCCTTGGAGAATTGTCTACCTTTGAATTTCTAAGTAGGAAACCTTACAAAGTTATAGAAATGCCTCCAATAGTAGGAGGATGAAGGAGATTAGACACCTCCCTAATCGAAAACTCGTATTGGTTAAATTGTTCAAAATCAATAATAATTTAAAAATATATTATGGTACATGTTAAATGAACCATTACAAGAGGGCAGGTAGTCTAATGGAATGAATAGTCTGCCTCATAATCAACACTACATATGGCAAACAAATCTATAACCAATCTTATTCCATGTTACACCAGCTACAAAGGTGGACATATACTCTTATTTTTAGGAGACTTATTATCAAAGTAAATAAAAACCTTCTTTAAAGGGGTTTGGCAAAGTAAAGTATTTAATCTTTTCAAATATAGTACAGCATGAAGACTCATTCTGAAAAGGACACAATTAGTTCCTTTATTTAAATTTAAATATTAAAAAAGGTATTCTATTTGGAAAGGAACAGTATGAATTTCAGGGTAAAGCTCAGGAAAAAAAAAGACAAGTGATTAAACTGGATATCATGTAAAAGAAGCAAAGACAGTAAGGTCATGTAGGAGATGAAAACATTCCTAGACCTCTCCCAACAAAATTACTGATAAGATGAATATTCTTACAAGGTAATAATTTCACTCAGGATGCTTTGTTCATAGAAGTACAAAAACTAACTTGCTTTTCTTTTAATTGTATGGTTTTTGCTATTTAACATTGTTTGGCTCTGTAGTGTCCTATTCTTTCAACCAGTATTTAGATAAAGTTTACTTCTATTTCCAGTGTATTCACATAAACACACCCACAGAATGATTGAGGTTGGAAAGGATGGCTGGAGGTCATCTGGTCCATCCCTGATGCTCAAGCAGGGCCACCTAGTAGAAGTCACCCTGGGCCATGTCCAGATGGCTTTTGAATATGTATCTCCAAGAATGAAGACTCCGCAATGTACCTGGCAACCTGTGCCAGTGCTCAGTCACCCACACAGTAAAAAGTGTTTCCTGATATTCAGACAGAAGACTTTCCTCCCTGAGCAGCAGCAGGAATAACATGTGATGAACTGACCATAACCCCCATTCCCTGTCTCCCTCCACTGCTGAGGGGCAGAAGGTAGAGCTGGGACGAAAGGAGAGGGGTGCAAGGGGTTTTTAAGATTTATTTTACTCCTCATTCTCCTGCTCTGGTTTTGTTAGTAATAAATTCAATTAATATCCCTAAGCTGAGCCTGTTTTGCCTGTGATGGTATTCAGTGAGTGATCTCTCCCTGTCTACAACTCATGAACCTTCGTTATATTTTCTGTTCCATGTCCACAAATGGAGGGGAGTGTAGAGAGGCTTTGGTGGGCGCCTGACATCCAGCCAGCATCAATCCATTGGGTACAGGGGTGCCTGGAGTTGTTCCTTTCCAGGTGCAGAACAATGCAGTTACCCTTGTTGACCTTCATGAGACTTCTATCAGCCCATTTCTTCAGTTGTATAAATCACCAAATTAGAATTCCTTGATAGATGTAATTTACCAGATGCTGTTGAACAGCTGAGTGCATAGCTAATCTCACAAGTTTGCTTCACCTTCTCATGCATTTGAAAAGATAAAGAATGGTTATAAAAAATGTAACAAATGACATCATCATAAAAAATGCTTAGCATAATTCTTATTCAAATCCATATAAGCCAGAATTAATCCTCAAAAAGTAACTATGAATCATTGTTTCTTAAAGAGATGAAATTTAGGGCTCAGAGAACATGGCTAGGGCAAAAAGACAATCATACTGAAACTATAAACATAGAATCTGCTAAATTCCAGCCCTACATTTTTTTACCAAGACCCAATTATTCCTTCTTGCTGATAACAATAATTACATTTATGCACAGCTAATATTTACCATAAATGTAATAATAAAAATACAAGATGAAACAAATCTGAGAAGTAGGTGTTACATTTTGACAAACATTTCAGGCTAAAACCTGATCTAGTGAAGTTAGTATTAAAACTTAATACAAACTTCAACTAAATCAGGACTTAATGTTTCATGCAGTTGCAATGGGCAAACTGGCTCTTAAATCATGCAATCTTGATGAAAATGGTAAAGTTATAAAAGTGTAATATGCAAAGTACATTTGGCAAACAGAAGATAAAGCTTTCAATGATTTTTTCACAGGAATGTAGGAGTATATGAGGCCTTGGGAAGCCACCCAGGCTGAGCCTGTTCATTTATTCTGCACCTCCTATATTTGTTACATTTTTTTAGAGTCATGCAAAACGCAAACATAACATTCCAGCTGAGGTCTCACCAGTGGTGAGCATACCAGAATAATTCATTTCATTATCTCATTCATGACCTTCCTGCAAGTTTTTCCCAAAACTACATTACTTCATATTTTTGTGCCGCTACTGTATCACTGCCTTACATTTATCTTGCTATCCAGAATAAGCTCTGGGTTTCCTCTGGTGTATAACTGACAGGTGGTCATTCCTTGTTTTGTTTCTGTGTATCTGAGTTCTGATTTCTTAAGTCTTGATTTTCCAGTTCTGTTAAGTGAATTTATCCTCCTGATTGTGGACCATGATTCCAATTTGTTAAGATAGCTCTGCCCTTCACAGTACTTGCCCTCTCTCTCAGCTTGCATTTATTCATAAATTTTGTAAGCACATTCTTCTCTCCACTATCCAAGTGTTTAATTATAATATGAAATAGAAATGACCTTAGGACAGACTCTGCTGGAACCTAACTTAAAATTCCCTCTCAGTTTAAGGCAAAACACTGGTAACTCAACTCTGAGGGTAATTTTTCACTGTCTTTATTCCACTGCTTTCTTGCAATACAAAATAATGTCAAACCCATTTCCTAAGAGCAAGATCACCCATAACCCTTTTGGCCATGAAGCCAATTATTTCCTTACAGTGTAGTTCTTGATGCCTCTTTTACTCTCTTCTCCTGATGAAAGTATCCTGGAGGTTCACAGGCTGAGAACAGGAAGGCAGTGCTGGATCTCTGACTCTTCTTACCCATCACTAAGGCCCTCAGCACTGCTTTTCTCCTCCAGACAATAGTAAAGTGTGCCTAGAGAGCTCAGAGGAGAAATCCCACTCTATAATCCTACACTTCTCCCTCTTCCCTATCCTGTTACCCAGATCTGCAGCATGGAAGATGCCTAGAGAAGAGAGAAGGCATCGCAGATGGGGGACATTGCAAAAACCCCTGCCTATAATGGTTGGGAAGCAGTCTAGGAAAATTTGATTATATTCTCCAATTTTGAACATCTCCCACTCTTAATTTCCTTTAATCTCTTCTGCCTCCCTTTGGGCTAAATTTTAAAATGGAGCAGAAAAAGAAAACAGCTTGTTTCAATCTGGTTTAAGTCCAGAAGAGCAAAGAAAACTAGATCTCTGTGTATAAAACAGAAAGAAATTTGAAGGTTCAAAATATATCCAAAAACGTGATTAAAACAACCAAAGATGTTGGTGCCAAAAAATGGATGTATTTTATTTAATAGTAAAAGATGCAAAAAGAGAGAGATGGAGAGGGAAAAGAGAGAAAAGAGAGTAAAGAGAGAAAAGAGAGAAAGAAAGTGTGGGGAGTGGGGAGACAGGGAGAGAGTAACAGGGGTTAGGTGGAAACATATCGTCCCAATGATGTCTTGTTGCTCCCCTCCATCTGATCTTCTTGTTGGTGAGGGTCGCCCGCCGCCGCCGCCATGCCGAAAAGTACAGAATCCAGTGGATTAATATATGCTTTGGGCAGGCGGGAATGGCCACGTGCCTCCTTGCAGGGGGCCAGTTTGACACTGTCCCTTGCGAGACTCTGGATTTGCTGCATCATTTGCAGTGCTCTGGTGCAGGGTCTGGGGATCCCTTGGGGGAGCCCTTGATGGGCCATGACACCCCTCTGCTGCGGATAAGCTTTTTTCCCCGGGGTGAGGGGCCCCTGCAGCTGGGCTCCTCTGCACAGCAGAGGATAGGTGGTCACTGCGCCTCTGACCAAAGGCTTTTTCAGCACACTCAAAGACTCTCCTCCCCCCCGCCCTCCACTTGGTGCGAGGGCCTGTGCGAACCTGGCAGCTGATAGCCCTGGGGCTGTGATCTTCACTCCTAACGTGTTAAGCTCGTGCTCTGTGAATGTTCCCAGCCCTGAGTTGTTACTTTATCTTATCTTCATCAGCGAGCGGTGTAGTGCCTCAGTCAGGGCGTGGTGGTCTTCTCTGCAGTTTTTGTAATACAGTTCAGCTATTGATGAGCGGGAAAGATTCCACTACTGGAATAAGTAGGAAAGTAGGTATGTGTATTCCAGCGCTGGGACGCATGGGGGATAATTCCTCCAAAGCCATGCGTACCGACAGCTGCATTCAGCTCGGTATATATCGGGTTACAAGTTCCATATTCATTGAGTTTCCCAATACACCTATACATATTCATCGCCTAGCCCCGCGTAGCCTCGCTTCGTATTACAGTGAGCCCAAAAGTCATTTACATCCACGTTGCGCTTGCGCAGTGTTGTCTGGTGGTCGTGGGCAGGGGTCTCCGAGATGAAATAAGAGTCTTCCTCAGATGAAGTAAGGGGTCCTCCTCATCCTGAACTTTTCACCTTTCCTCCCTGCGCATGCTCTTTATGCCCCTGGGCTAAGTCCTAACTCCAAGACTGGTTTGAGTTAGTTTTAGGTTAAAAACAGGATCTTTGGTCAAGATTCTTTCCCTTTATCAATAGTCTTATATCTTCTCATCCTGCTTTGGTAGGCACAATAAGTGTTGGGCAAGCAGTATACATTGCTTCTAACAAACCACTTCTTAGTAAATCATTTAATCTCTGCTTCCTCATCCCCCGATCACTACAATAGGCAAAAGTCTTTCATGAAAATGTTTAAGTCATAAACTATAATATTTCAGTCTCTGACACAGCTAGATCAGTTTTTAAAATTTGTTTTAAAAATCCATATGTTCATATCAAAATGGCATTGTTTAGCCCCTAAAATGCAATACAAATTGTTTACAAATACATCAGTAATGTATTGCAGGAAATTAATAGTTTAATGTCAATCGCAATAGCAAGAAAAATCAAAGAGTCAATTATGCCTATTACCTATTTTTCTCCCTTTCAGATGAACACAAAGCAAGGAACAAGTAACAGAGATGAGAAAAAGTAATAGCCTACAGCATCCAGGTTTGAACAGTTACTTGTTTGTCAAGATATTGAAAGTCCTGTTTTTACTTTCCCTCTCCTTTTCTTCCTTGCTGCTGAATTATATGGTTGATTTTGAGCATATACAAAAGTCTTATATTTAAAGGTATTCCAGAAAAAAAAGGGGGTTTTTCAGGGTTAGAGCAGGTAAGAAGCTGTGATGTTTTATAAAGTAGCAGAGCTAAAAGGAGTGAGATCTGCATAACAATTGCTTATATCAACGCTGACATCAGCACGTGCTCTCAGAGCTATGAGTGTTAAAAATAATTTGGCCCCATTGATGCGAACAATACTTTTTAAACAAAGATTTTGATGTCTGAATCACTGTGTTAAAGGTGGTCTGCAAGCAACACAATACTAGAATTTCTTTTAAAAAATCCCTAAAGTCACACAGTACAAAATTATAAAACACGTCTTTTAGGTGAATGGACTGTTTACTTTTAAAACAACATTTACCCTCTTAAGAATAGTACAAAAGAACAGAAAGAAGTCAATAATCTTTTCCTTCAGGGATTTCTTAGATAGTGTTTTACTCAGGGCCAAATAAAGAGCATTCTGCATACTCCCGCTGCGATGAAAAAAAGTATGTTGTGTAATTCTTAGGCTCCAAAGGATTTCTCAGAGATAGGAGACAAAGAACATGTGTCTCACCCATATTTTCCTTTTGATGTACAGAAGGAAATATTCAAAACCCAAAATCCACCAATACTGTTGGTATAAACTTGCTATACGGGTTAAAATCCCTTGCAAATTCCCTTCAGTTAAATGAGTTGAAGTTTACACTTATGCATGTATATGGTATGAGTTTGTGTGAAATTTTCTTTTTTAAAGCAAAGGTTTAAAAATAACAGATGTTCATTTTGTTTGCCTTTATAGTGCTGGGTAAAAACACTAAAGTTGTTCCAATATATGGTCATAATATTTTCTCTTTCTTTTGGCAGACATCAGATGCCTTTAACTTCGTTCAAACTCAAATGAGCAGTGCTGTGGTAGGAGTGAAGGTCTGATCTCATCTCCTGTCTAAAGTGATGTAAATTAGACGTCCAGGATGAAAGTTCCCATCTTGTGTTACTGTTCTCTCCCCCGACCTTGCTCTTAGTCCCAGGAAAGGATCTCCCACCATTCAGCTGGGTTTAGTAAATAGGAGATCAAGAAATGCCCTTCTGGGCCTAGCTAATGGTTCATGTTATCCCCAAAGTCTGAAAATTGCAGCAGCAGATGCTACAGAGTGAGAAGAGTCTCTGTTCAGGATGAATGTTGGCACAAATTTTAACAGAGGACAAGATCCAGGATGATGCCACATACATATTGCTATTGAAAATGATCATTTTTATGATACTTTTTAGAAAAGAAAACTATTTTAATATTCTCTCAAAGCAAACATAGCCCACTGACTGTTAAAATGGACAAGAAGAAGATATCACTCCTGTTTGCTCCACTGCTCTACATTACCTTTTTGCTTTCTGGTAACATGTCCCTAATTCTGTGACCTTTCCTGTTGAAAGTACTTAGACACACATTAACCAGTATAACATCATTCAGCTTTTCTAATTTGAAAAATGCAATTCCAGATGTGGCCCAGTGTTCACCTCCTGAGCACAATCTCTTGGTTTTCAATACCTCCGTGGGCATCCTGTTAGTTTTCATCTTTTGATCTTTTTTATTCATTGCACTAACTAATGCAACTACTTGATATATACAAATATATACTATAATAACGGGGGGGGGGGGGGGGGAGGGGAGAGGGGAAGCCCAAGCAGGAAATAAAATTAATTATTACAGCATCTACTGGCATGGTAAATGTTTGATGTTTAGTCTTCAATTCTTTCTCTAAATACTTTTTTTTCTGTGCCACTTATTCTTTCTGTGCCACTACCTAAGATTGCTTATTCTAATCCTTAAGACAACTTGAAAATTTCAATAATGGCTATAGTTTATGACACCATTATGAAATCACAAAGCACTGTTTTTATTTTTATTACAATTTTTGACACTTTCCATGTGTTCTTGACAACCATACAGTTGCATTCACTACCTCAGTGATAAACTCCCTGCCCCACCAGAAAACTGAATCAGAGAATAGACTTTAGAAGAGCTTCTTTACTTTTTCTCAACCCCCACCATAACATAATCAAAGATTGTTGCTACTTCAGGCATAGTCATCCACACAGACTGCCAGTTTTCATTCATATCACTCCAGATTTGCTAAAGATTGTGGTTTTTAGATCTTTTGCTGCCAGCACTTAAACCATAGGGATGCTGAGAAACATTCTGTATCAGTGGAGTTTGAGTGGGTGGATTGCCTTCGAGTACTTTGTTATGGGCAAACAACACTAAATTTTGGCATTAACAGCCGTGACATTATTGGCACAGTCACAGAGATAAGAAATTAATTTCTGCAAGATCTTTCAACAATCAAAACAGATTGATGGTTTACTGCATTTAGTTCTATGCCTATTGCTTGTTCTGTTCCTTAAATACTTGTCCAACTTTGGAAGCCCACAAGCAGTTCACTCAACTTCTGTGCATCACGGTAGTGAATTGTTAGAGCTTTCAGAGATATAAAGGACAACTGCATTTGCGTCTTTTGCAAGGGGTGTTGCAACAGGATGATTACAGAGCTTGTATTTCACAAAGTCACTAAAACATGAAGTAATTAATTTTGTGGACAGTAGCATTTGCATGGTTTAAGACAATTATGTGGGGGGACAGTCCAAAAGTATGTAGCTCCCCTCCCTTCTCACCAAAAAGGAGAATGCAGTAAGATATAAGTGAAAAAACCAAAACAGCAACAATCAAGATAACAGTAATAAGCACCAAATACAAAGTTGCTGAATCCCATGGACTCCTGGCAACAAATTAAAACAAGAAGGCAGACAAGCCTCTTCCCCAGCATGGCGGCCTCCATAGCCAACCACGGATCAGAAGACAAAGACAATATGGCGGAGAAGCCCTGCTCGGCTCAACCTTTGCCCTGGAACAAAAAACAGGAAGGCAGGAGCTTACAAAGCAGTTCTGGTAGCAGGTGGGGGGTGCCAGTCTGTCTTGGGCAGCTCTGAACCTGCGGAGTCAGTTCCTCTGCTTCTTTTGGGCCGGCTGGACCCAGTTGGTGTCAGTGCTGCAGTTCTGAGTTGCTGCTGCATTGCAGGGGAAAGAAAAATGGACTTGCTGGGCACTGAAACTCGCAGGCCTGGCCCTGATGATTTTGGATCCAGAGATGGGGGTTGGCCCCAGAAACCGTGGCCAAAAAAGGTATGGCCAGATCTGCTCCAAAACAGCTTAGGATTGTGGAACGCAGTTTCTTGGAGACCTGTGCCAGGCAACTTCCCATGGAGAGAAAGAAAAGAAGGCATCTGCTTCTTTTTGCCCTCGCCCCTGGCAACTCACTTGGCAGCATGGTGAGAAATGAGAAGAAAAACTCCATGTTCCTGTTGCCCGTCTCTTACAGGGCCAACCTCCTCTGTGAACCTGGGATAAAACACCCCGGTTCTGCTTCCGGTTCCCCAGTCTTAAAGTGATAATTTTAAGCAGATTGGCATAGAAATGTATGGAATACAGTACACATTTTTTTGGTTACTCAGAACATATACAAATATTTCTACACTGGAAAATGTGATGCTGATCTCTGAGAAAAAACGCTGGGAAGGTTCTTTACAAGGAAGCTGAGAGAAGTACAGAAACATGCTTGATGTTGCTCACCTGAGAGTCTGAATAACTGAAATGTCATAGCTATTTCTTTTGAAAATAAATGATAAAGCATCATTGACTTGGACAATTACAACAGTCTGAGAGAGACTTTAAAGAATTTGTGCACATGACGTTACATTTTAATCTCTTGGAGAGCTGTGGGGATGTGGAATACAGGAAAATAAAATGAAATCTTGCAATGATCTGTCAACATGTTCAGGATTACAGATTTGTGTCTTCTCTATATACATTCACATATCTTTGCAAAGATATCACCTTAAATATTGTAGCATTGAAAATATGCTACTTCATAGCATATAGGAAAATTTGGTTTGTATTTGATTCATGTTTTAATATTTTCTGTGATAACACTTTGACATTTACTTCATGTACTGGTTAGCTCTTGATTTCGCAAGGCATTTTGTAAATAGTTTTCCCTGGGAACTTTTAAAAATCAGGTATGTCAAATGTTACAGTGACAGAGCAGGAAGAGGAACCAGACTGACTGCTACAAGGACTGCGGTCAGTGAGGTAAACTATTAATTTGTTGATATTGTGAGAAGTTCATAACTGGGCCTCTAACAGTCCTTATTTTTCTCATGCTGGAATCAAGTTCAAAGGAACTATTGACTCACATCCATGTAACATAATCATGTCAAGTTGAACCTGACCAAAGCAGCTCAACTGTAGGTGTAAGTATGTAAAATGATTAATCACAATTAAGTCAAATGCAATTAAATAATAAATACTTAACAATTGTGGAGTCTCCTGCAAGGTTAATTAGATTGAGGATTTTCAGCACTAGGAAGTCAACTGAAGACAAGATTGTAAGGCTGAGCACTTATTTCAAGTCCATGATTTATTAAGCCTTTGGAATCCAGAAAGTCTTTTTTTCCTGAGAAGAGCTCTTGGCTTTTAACAAATTCTCATATCAAAAGCCTTATTGATCTCCAAGTCATCAGCTTACCAGAAGTGACGGCTTATGACAAAGATGTGGGCAGCTCCTCAATTAACAAGAAATCAGAATCACAATTAGATGGTTATTTTTCTTGTAAAAGTATTTCATACCCTTACTATTGACCTGTCATGAGGCATTGGCTGAGATCACAGTGTAATGACTCAGTTCAGAACTCCTTTGATGACTAGCAAAAGCCTAAAAATATTATTGTTGAAATATTTCATCACCAGAACTTTTTAAATCTTTTCATAATTCCCGAGTTGATAAAGTCATTGCAATGTAAAGCCATTGATATCAATATGAATACAACTCTCCTATACAGGCAAAGTCCCACATAAAACTATCCAGTGACTTCTAGTCATTTGAATTTTATGAGACAGAACTAAGAAGACAAATTAGCTGAAGCACACTTTGATTGCAAGTGAAAATACAACTTAACACTGTAACAGTTGAAAGAACACAAACATTGAGTAAGTGGTACAACAGATTAAGAGTCTTAATCTCTCCCATGAGGTACACATATGAACTAGAAAAATAGAAATGTTTCAATTGTTATACTGCATAGTACTTCTCTCCCCAATCCTTCATGTTCATGCATTTTGTTAAAAAATTGATGAAACACAAAAAGGGGGATTTTTTATTCAATGTCCTTCTGTTTTGATTCCTGTAATAACACATGGTAAAATCCACACAGATACTGATCCCTTTCTCAGCTACACTATTACTGGCTAAAGCAATGTACTTTCACTGAAGTTGGTGAAATTATAATGGTTTAAGTGTTGAACTACTACTCACAGAAGGTGTACCTCCAGCACCCAGTTGCCTAACTTCTAACTAAGGTAAGTCTCCCATTAAATTAAGGGGGAAAACAGTTCAGCTAAACTATAGCAAATCAGGCCCGTAATCATGATGCCAGAGAAAAGATTAAAGTTCAGATTTTGTGCTATGAAGTAACCTTATATGAAGGATAAATGCTTTAATACCATGATGGGCCATAATGGGCCATAACTGGTCTCTTATGCTGAGGTAATGACATATATAAGAGACAGCTGCAACGCCTTAGAAGGTGTCAAAGACTCAAGAAATCTCCCATGATCCACTATTTCATCAGCCAGGGGAGGTACAGAAGGTGTTTTCCACCTAGCTCAGGAAACACCATGGAGCAGGTGTTTCCTGGACTCCTTCCCCCACTACTTGAGGGATACAGTCTGCAACCATCACTTCACCAAGACTCCAACCACTGAGAAGGCCAGAAAAAGAGAACCAATGGGATGTCATTGGAAACTCTGTAGTGGTGATATTTTTTCTACTTAATCTGTCATTTTCTTTCTCCCTCCCTCCCTCTCTCTTTTGCCCCCTCTCTCTACCTCACATTTACTGTTAAATAAAAATCTGTACTATTGGCTTTGGCATATTGTCTCATTTGTGCCTTAACTCAGAAAGAGGCATATCTCTAATAATTTTAATAATAAGATCTTAACATTATTTTCATTCACATATGGTCTATTCCTGTGTTCTTAGCAGAGACTACATTGTCAACAACCCCTGAGCTTGTTTTCCACATGAAAATTGGGCTACTTTAAAATTAGACCTTGACCATCAATTCTCTCCTTGAATACTTTCAGAAAATAGCATCTGATTTGAGAGCACTTATTTGTCAGAGATTTGATTTACAGTTAGAAAAGTAGCTCATATACAGGGTTACAGGAGTGAATGAATTTAAGTCAGCTGGAAATGTGTGGAAAGACAGCTTCAATGCATTTGGAAAAGCTGACAAAAAATACAGCTAACAAATAAACCTTGTCTGAATGGTTTCTCTTAGTGAAAGAGAAAACCACTGTCACTTTTTTTAATCTTCCTTAATTATGAAGAATAAAAACCAGGCATGGCATCTGTGCAAGAGAGGATTGTCGTAGTCCAACTCAGATTCTATATGTAAAATTTCAGTTTCACAGAACCCACCAGGGAAAATACTCAACAAAGTTGAATATAAAATTGAGACAAAAATCTACTTCCTCTTGTTTGAGGAAGGCTGTGATTATTCAGGAACCATAATATCACAGAATCACAGCATTGTTATGGTTGGAGGGGAAATCTGGAGATCATCAGTCTAGCCTTTGTGAAGGCAGGGTCACCTAGAGCAGGTTTTACAGGAACACATCCATGTGGGTTTTGATTGTCTCCAGAGAAGGAGACTCCACAACCTCTCTGGGCAGCCTGTTCCAGTGCTCTGCCACCATCAATGCAAAGAAGTTTTTCCTCATGCTGAGGTGGAACTTCTGTTTCAGTTTATGCCCATATCAGTATCAGAACTTTTAGTGTTGCATATACTTTAGCAAGCCTCTATTTAAAGTAAAAAACATGTAAGTGCTAGCTAAAGAAAAGACTAAATTTTGCAATTAGCACCATTTTTCTGGTGTTTTAACAGGTGTTGATTTAGATAAACCATCTTTGTTGCTGATTTGCATATTTCAGAATCAAATAAACTGGAATACTATGGGTTTCATTGCAACTGCAAGAGTTGCTCCAAATACAACATGGCATTTGTATTTTCCTCACATTCTTAAATTAACTTGGCTAACAGCTATCCTGTATTATAAGAATTCCACCACTCCAGTAATTTGGCATAGCTGCACTCCTTATGACAACGCAGGACACTAACACTTTCTTTCTGGACACCACCTGCATAAACAACTCTGACAGACTACCATATTTAGGGGTTGTCAAAACATTGTGACAGCAAGCCTTGGTAATACAGAACTGGCATCGTAATTAAGATGGGCTCAAGTTCTACTGAAGACACAAAATCCACTTATTTTCATAAAGTGAAACATGAAAAATTTGAAATGAAAAATGAGTTACTTTGCTCATAAAGTGAGCAAAGTAGAAATTAGATTCCCTGCCAGTTTTCAACTTGTTAGCCATTTAGACTGGAGTTCTGAAAAATCATTTTTCCTCTACTTAGATCATGCAGGTTAAAAACATACTTTTAATTTCATGAAGATGAAGAAATTTACTCAGTTTAATGGTTTAAATATGAAATACTCTAGACAGGAAATTTATTCAAAGTGGAATAACTATCCTATTTACAGTTAATCAGTATTAGAGTATCAGTCAATGATATCAAAGCACTCCCAGCATAGACACACTGGGTTTGTACCACTCCAATAAAAACTATCATTCCTGGAAGGAATGTAATAACAAGAACAGCTTCTTTTTTAAATGAGAGGAACAGATGTTACGATAGAAATCTCCACTGTAGACACCTGTTAAAAAAATGAGGTGCTTCAGCTTAATCATTTAAAAACAGTGGTAAAATGCATCTAGCAGTTTAAACTCAGCTCAATATGTCTAAATGATAACAGAAATAAAAATTTATTCTGTTTCAGTAAATCACAAATAGTGAGAAGTCCTTGACTAGAGAACTAAGGGTAAATTAGATTCTGGTAGTTCTACTTTAATTAAGGTCAAAGAAACTTAATTTTTCCATGGACTACATACCACGGATTACAAACATACACTCCACAGTGGGTATAAATAATTGTTGTTTATGAAGCAGTGTAGTAGCATGACAATCCTACAAAATGAAACAGGTCACTCACTAATTTCTCTTAACAGAGTTAAAAGAAATTCCTGAATAATCTATTCCAATTATGCAAATACATTCCATAATTTGTACAGTTAATGTACTGCAGTATTTGCTTTAGGGAGAAATGGTTAATTTTGCTCAACTGCTCAGGAGGGATTAATTCTCATTCCGTCCAAATGACTTTGCTTATGTCAGAGTCGCCACTCTTTTCAAACTGGCAACTAGTCACAAGTGGGGTCCTCCAGGGATCAGTACAAGGCCCAACACTGTTTAATGTCTTCATAAGTGATCTGGAACACCTAAACACCTAAAGCAATTTTTTGGTATTTTTTTTTTTTAGGCAAAGGTCCTTTGGTAATTGCTTATCATTTCCACTGGTGATATTTCAACCTTATATTCAAGGATCTCACTTCATTTTAATGTTGGACCACAAGTATGGCACACTATCTGAGAACGATGAAATTACTATAGAAATTTTAGCTCTCTCAGAGAGTACACTTAGAGCTGAAAACACAAGACCTACTAGTTCTAAAATTGTGTTCAAGCACTTTTAAAATACAATTCTTTATAATGTTTTATACTTCTCTACTAACAGTTCATAACCAGAAGCATACTGACCAGCTAAATCTTTGGTGTCACTGACTTACATAATCAGCTGGTAGAAAGAGTTACCTTTCCAGTGCTTTAGTGCAGACTACACCACATCAAAGTAAAATGTTGCATGGGTCAACAATACTTAGTCCTGAGCATCTGCCAGCTATTCCTTTGCTTTCCATTTGACATTAAAATCAAGTGTAACTGTTTATATCTTTATTACAGACAGCTCTACAATATTCATCGTCATAGTAAGTAGAGCAACTGCATGTAGATAGACATTAGTTTCTGCCACAGAAATAGTATTTTAACATACAAAAGGGACATCCATCACTATGCAAACATTATTTTTATTCTCTGAAGCTAACTAATGCCATCTCACTAGGTTTTTATATGGGCATCTGCAGATCCCCTTGCTCTACTGCAAAGTGCATAATGCAGACATTAAGTAGATGGACCAAGGCAATGCAGTTAAGTAACAGATGCAGTTTTTATCACAAGTGGTACATTTATTGTTATTCAAGTAGAACCATGTGAATGCTAAATTTCTCGTTTTAACTTTCCAGTCTGATTATTAGCCATTTAGGTCCCCAAAATATAAAGTACATGCACAGTAAAAGCTTGACACCCACCCAGAAATCTATGCTGAAGTATTTTTATTAAATGTCAGACTTCTAAAATCAATTATATTTGGAGGCTTAATTTAGAACACTTGGTTTTTGCAGAAAAGTTTTCTAATTTTTTGGTTGCTAAAAAAAGCTTAAAAATGCAAATCCAAAGCACTGGAAGACAAGAAAGCAGACTAGACCAACTAGAAATGCATATCATTGTCAAGTGTCCAATTTTTAAGCCATACAATGATTACTTTTGACCTAAACAATGACTTTGGAATGCTTGAGATGACAGTATTATAAAAAAACATGACACAGGACCACTAGTAAGATATCAAGAATTGCTTCTAACATCCAGTCACATGCAAGGATCAAAGTGACAGAACTCTCCAGATGACAAGAAGTCAATATCCAGCAGTAAATGCATGTGACATCTCTCCGGATACTTACCGCAGATCCCATAGTAGGGCAGAAGTTACCAAGCTAACTGTAAACAGCTAGGCTTGGAACTAGAGGCAATTTAGCTTCAGCAACAAATAACTATTTAGATGTATGGAAACCATATGTGTGCAGAAATGTTTACTGGGGCTGTCAGAGCCTTGACTGATGGAATGGTAGAGTCCCCACTTCTACACTCTCATGTATAGGCTTGCAAAGCAGTGGGAAATACCAGAGAGCTGTCAGTATTGCCAAATCACTAAACTTTACCCTTGAGTTTTATGGAGTTCAGCCTCCTTTGAACAGTCTCCTTTGAACTGCAAATCATAGTCCTTAACTTCACCACTTCTCTCTTCCAAGTGCAGCAGTAATTATTTAAAGCTCTGCATCCACTTGGTTAGATCATTTCTCCTCCTGCAAATAATGTGATTTGAGCTAACTCAGCCATCTCTACACATCTGTGTTATGTAGGGATGCAGAATGAAACTAAATTGGATCCAAGATTGAAGGAGCATTCAACAGAAGGCTCTTTAGATACGGTCTTTAGAACTGTTACAAGTTTCCATAAAAGACATAGAAGAGTAACTAAAAATTGACAGAAAAGATTCCACTGTGACTGTGAATGAAAAGGGGAAAGAAAAAGCAAACTTCCCAAAATCTTGCCTCCACAATTAACATTACTTCCTTTTCCATCTTCCTTTAACCAAGACTGAAAAACTACCTCATCAGCAAGAAAATGTAAGCATGTCAGACCTGTTTTCAAAGAAATAAACAGAAGGTTTGTGAGGATGGACAACAGCATGTGTGGGTGTCCTAGTTACAGAGGTAACAGGTGGAGTTCAGGGTTAGGGGTGACCCAAAACCATGTATTCCATATCTTCTCTACATCAACACGTGCAAGTTAGTTTAGTGTCTCTTCAAGGCCCGGAGTCAGAAGCAGAGCCTCTGTGTTTTACCCAAGTTCATGGCAGGGCAGGCGTGCTGGATCCCTTTAAAAACAGGAACGGACAGGCCAATACTTTGACGGCTGCCGCCTGCCATTTGTCGGGGAGGGCGCAGCCCACTGCGTTTTCACGGGTGCGCTGTGGAGAGAAAGCCTGCTGAGCCGCTACACGGGGAGCTCGTGCCAGCTCCCCGGCAGCACTGAGTCGCTTTGGACAAAAACAGTATTTCCCAGGTTTTCTTTTTCCGCTGCTCCCCAGTGTTTCGTTTGTTTGGGAGGGAGGGAGTTTGTTTTCTTGGAAGCGGGTTGTTGCCGTATTGTTTCCTTTGTTCCCTCTCAGCCGCATGGCCCAGAGAGAGGACTCTCCCACATTTTGTCTGAGTTCCCCGGGACATTTAGCAGGACCACCTCTGGAACTGTGGGTGGGGGTTGAACCGTTTGCCTTTGTACTTCTTGGTTATTGCTCTCTTCTCTTAGTAAACTGTTATTTTTTCACTGGTCCCTCTTCGCATTTGTCTCTTCTTATTGGCAGAGGGGAGAGGTTAAAACTCAGAGAAGGTAGTTTATCTTGGAGTCTCCACCCCATAAATTGTCTTAAACTAAGACACTGGGCAAACAAGGGAAAATTCCAGTGATGTTAACAATATTACAGAATATATTTTCTCTCAGAATAAATAATTTTTTCATTACTCTGCTAAGGTGTGAAACTAGAGTAATCTACATTCATATCAGCAAATACCTAATTGTAAGATGTAAACAACATTTTTCAGCAACTGCTAAGTCAATTCTGAAAGTCTACCATTCAGGTATGCAAAGAACTGGAGTTTTCCAAAGTCTGATGAGGTGATTATATTGCTCATATTCACATACTTCTTTCTATCAGCAAAAAATTGCAAGTTAAAGCCAGTTAAAATTTAATTGCTTTTCATTGTTTTTCTTCTTTCAAAGGTAAGGAAGGAACACATGTGACAGGTGACAATTCCACCTGTATCAAGTTCTTTAAATGCCTCTCCCACCCCACTTTTTAAAACAATTTCATAGTAAGTTTGAATATATAGCATTTCCTTGAACAAATCAAGAAAGTTTCTAAGACATCTCATGTTACATGACCTTTTGTAGCTAGCCCTGTGAGTAAAATTCCAACATTCTTGCTTGATTTAATGTCAAATCCACAATTCAGTGGCTTTTCACTACTTCTTGGTTTGAAGTACGCTATTTTCACCAGCCTGGACAGTTTTCAGAGTATGCTTTTGCAGCTCAATCTTCGTTTTATGTTCAGCTCTAATGTTACAAGGAGCTATTTAAGAAAAAGGTGTCAAGCACAGTACAACCTGTTTACTTATATTGAATGACTGGTATCAGGCCTAAACACTTGAGTTAGCTCAGCCTGGTATCACCCCAGTACGAAAATCCACTGCCCAGAGCGTTGTTATTTCTGAGCACCCCTGTGTTATTCCTGTGGCTGTGCTAACCTCCACTTATCTGTGGCAGCCGTGAGGGGATCCATGTTTTGAAAAACTGTAAGCACAACAAAACTAAGAACACTCAGATTCTTACAGAAAGTTCCTCATTTCAAGCAGATCACTCACATAACTCCTATTAAAAAGTCAAGGATTGCCTGTGCAATGGAGGAGACAAAATAAATGGTGTAAACTTTAATTTAGACAATTCAAAAGTTTCAGACAAGCAAGAGTTTTCTGAGCAAGTAACTGATGCTTCTGCAAATAAGGAAAGAAACAGTTCATTTTGGAAACAAGTATATGAGAGCTTTGTTTCTTTTCTCCCCTGACAAAAAGCATTTCTTAACATTTGCTAAGTCCACTGCCACACCAACAGGGGACACCAGTCAGAAGGCATGATACAAATATCCTTGACGTCAGTCCTATTCAGGAAGGAAAGAAAATATCAAAAGCAGGCAATAAAATAGAGACTTTCTTTCTTTAGAGAAACATAATTAAATTGTGGGCAAATTGTATATATAAAGGCACTCAGAAGTATTAGAAACCTGCTTTGTTCTCTGACACTTCTACAACTCCAACAATGTATGTATAATCATCTATTAACATACTAATCTATAAAATTACCTCACTAAAGAAATTTCATTGTAGCAATGAAAGTTGACTGTGAGAAAATTTACTCCAGAACATTCAATATTACCTAGAGTAACGTCGTTATTTAAAGCACATAAGAGGTTTAAGCTGCTATTTATTTTTTAAATAAAATCAAGAACCTAAACTTAGAAACAGGAAAGGGCTACTCATGTGATGTAAAATCAGAAAGAACAACATACTGACTAAAATAAAAAAAAAATCTTGTTCTAATTTTGTTTTCCCACCAACATATAATAAGATTCTTGAAAGAAAAAAAAAATCATCATTAAGGCTTCTGGCAAAATCTCTAAATGAAAGATGGCCTGATTTGCAAGTATTTTAGTATCCTATATATACATCTAGATCCAAATATACATTCCAGCAAAGACACTGCAAATGAAACTCACTCAAAACTTAATTAAAGCTTTTATACACATGGAACTGTTCCTGATTAATTCCATATGGGCCATTCTTAATACAGAAGTGCCTCATTCCATTTTGGTTAAAACAAACTGGTTTGTTCAGGAATGAGTCACCCAAAAATGGCATAAATCGGAATAATTTCTACACAATTTTAGTTACTTGTGACCAAACAGCATTAAAAAACCCAATCAGTAGGCTTTAAGTCCTATATTTAGAGGTCTATCTGTAGGGATCTCCTTTTAAACACATCTTGAATTAAGAATCTGATAAAAAATATTAATTTGGAATATTTTTACTTTTTAAAATAGACACAGGGAAAAAAAAGAAAATACATACTTGTGAAAAGACGCACAAGTCTTACGTTTCTGAAGTATGGCTTCAGGCCATACTTAGGTTTCAGGCGTTGTAAATGTCTCCCTCCTCTCAATTGATAAACAATTTGAACCTACTTGAGGGTCAGAACTGTTTCATAGTCCTCAATAGTTGCACGGCAAAGACACATCAGAAGAGGAGACACAGACACATCAGAAGATAGAGACAAAACCTCTCTTTTCCTCTTTGTGATGCAGTAAAGGAGCTGGATGCAATACCAGCAGCCTCACATGACTGTTAGTCAATACGTGCATAATATATATTCACGCACACAGCCTTTGTCTTGACACAAAGGAAGAAGAAAGCAAGAAAATGAAAGTGTCCCTGAAAAGGTTTTCCAGGAAGGTTTTCAGAGAGCTCAGGCCATAAGACTAGTATTGCAGATAACACAGTAGTATCACCACCTCATATTTTTGGCCTAACATCTGTCTAGACTGACTATACATTTATTGGTAAGATTTGTACATAGCCCACTCTCAGTATTTGCCATTCCTCTTTGTTTCCTTTGATTCAAACATTTTTGAATGCTTGAGAAGTTTTTTTGGCTGTCTTTTTTAATGACCAACCACCAAATGATACTGTGATCTTGTGGAGGATAAAAAAGGAAGGAATTTAAAGTGCACTTTATTTTTTATAATGCCTTACACATTAGCTTCGTGGGAGATACACCACAATGATAACCCTTATGTAGTCAACACCCTATGTATTTCTTACATTATTTAAATTTATTATTTTCACCTGGTAGAGAGAAGATCGAGAAGGATTTGGAAAATTGCATTACTCTCAAATCAAGTGCACTTAGGAGGGAGTTAATGACTTCTGGCTTAGAGAGTACAAACGCTGCAACAGACAAAATGTACTCTACCACCAGAACTATCTGAACATATGTGTTGGCAAAAGTATGTTTAGGAAACTATTGTCTTTCCTAGAGGATTCTAGTTGCTTTAGAAAAGAGGCTTAGATATGAAGTTTGCAAAAGATTTTGTAGGATTTACTTACACAGCAAGAATTTTTGGCATAGTGTTTGCAATACAGATTGAAGGTAATTTTTTTCTCCAGTATATACATCTAAGCTGTGAGTTCTACTGCAAATGCAGTTATACTAAACAAGAATTATTTCTCCTTAGAGGAACACTACCTATTTCACCTTCTACTATTTGTCATGTAGACATGAACTGTGTTTAAATCCTCGGACTTCGGTCACACGGCCAGTACAAAAGCAGCTTTGTCTGCGAAGCTATCAATTGTAGACAGTCACATGCAAATAATCCTCGGCCATCCAGTTACTGCTTGATTAAAAAGATCTTTAGTTAGTGGTCTAATGGCTCACTCAGTGCTCTTCACTCTCCAACAACCAACTACTTATCCCTGGTCTTCTTTTGTATGAGAAAGGAAAGCACCAGCCCAAAATGTCGTGTTTATTGTATATATTTCATTCTGCTACTGATCGCAAAAATCATTCAGCAAATGATCCACTACATTTTTAAGGATTTTACCATACTAGTGAGACTACAGATTGTGTTTTGCTTATGGAAACTCTACTAATGTTTTCAGTGCAAATTATAAAATTGTGGATTTTTTTTTAAAGGCAGATGTTCATCAGAACATTATGATATGTCCTCTTAAACAGCTACCCTGATGCAAACAGCAGCAAAGGAAACGTTAAAATTTTAACCAGATACAGAATTACCTTTTTAGCTTTTAGGGCTTTAAAGCCTGCTGTGAAATGCACGTGGCACTCTCTCCTCAGTAGGAGGTAAGAAACTCAGAAAACATACATTCAAATCCTATTTGGTAACCCAGCATCTTTTTCTTAGGCAAGCTTGCTGTCTAAAAATTGGGACCTTCTTCTCTTGTTCTTAATCTAATAGCTTGATATCTCTTTTATGTTCTCCTCTTTATGTTTACTTATCTCCTAAGAGTAGTTAGCTGCTTTAACTTTACAGAAAGAGTCAACATGATTCTCAAGAAAAGGTCCCAAAATTGCAGAAGAGTTATGAGAAATGCTACAAAAATTCAAATGCTATATAATACCTTTGCTATCCAGTTTTAGTTCTGCTTCTAGGAAGACTAAATCTAACCTGACTTAAAGCATGTAGTCCTGTACTTATGACTACTAAATTTCAATATGTAAGCACTACTGTCTGTAATCAGAAGCCTATCAGATTCCAAGCCAGACGCTCTCCTGGAATTACTTTGATTTACTAAACTAATTGATTTACCAATGTCCCAATTAAAGCAGAAAAAAAAAAAAAAGGTGTATTAAAGTGGTAAGTACTATATGGTGTAGCAGAATATAAAATTTGTTTCTTCATCTGTTACTTAGTGCATTTAACAAATAAATCTACTGAGTAATAACCATTCCAATAGCAATGTTGATAAAACAAGCTAAGACAATAATTTTCTACTCCACTGCCTCCACTCCTTTTGAGATTTGTGTATTGACAGCAGAACATAAATTACTCTCCCCTTTGTTTTAAGCAACAGATCTTCTCCAATTTTAGAAGCTAATATCGAGTGAAGGAAAACAGGACACAAACTTGACCCAAACCCATTTCAAAAAAGTTTGGAACAGCCTCACTTGTTGCCACCCTTAAGGCCAAATATGAATCCATTATATTAAAGTAAATACTATGCATTATTTTCCCCTTATTGTTGGAGCCCATTTTCAAAGTCTCAGCCATTTCAAATAAACGTATAGAAGATCTGATAAAGTATGGCAGAGCATGCCTTTTACTTAAGTAAGTGGGCATTAGCTGCAATGAAAGCCCAGGCATATGCTTACCTTTACATAATACTGCAACCCCAACAACTTTAACAAAACCTCTTCTACAGGTAACATAAATACATCTGTTGTGATCAGGGCTTTGTTATTGCTATTACCTAAACTAACTCTGGGTCCCATGTATATCCAGTGCAGCAGTGTACTTTGGATTCCTAATATAACATTTGGAAAAGGTGAACACTTGGTAAACTGTTTTGCTTTCTACTTCCATTTTCCATCCTTAACAAGGATCACTCCTATGTCTTTGCTATTAAAAAAACCCAAACCATAAATCAAACATCTTACTAATCTAGGCCAGTCAGAGTTTGGGTTAATTTTGGTGAGATGTCCATAAGCTTCCCTACTCCCTGGAACTTTCTAAAATCATTATCTGCTCTAAACATTTGATACCAGTGGCAAGCAGCTATTTAAAGCTAATTTCCAAATCCCATCTTATTACTGTAGAACCAGGAGAGCTTCCAGAGACGTTTCCTTCTAGAAAGGCCTTGGGCCACTGGTGATCAGACAGAAAGTTGGTATTCAGCACAGGTGGTCACAGGATGGAAACAGATTACTCTAGAACAGCTATATAACATCGGTTCATGAAGACATTAAAAAGAGAGCTACAGCTTTTGCCTCGAAGTGAGTTAAAGCCTCTACAAAAATGCAGCATTCTCAAATCTTCCACAAGCCAAGTGCAAGTTCTTGTCAAAATGGCAAGAGCTGCTGCTGCTGCTATCACATGCACTTAACAGCAACTTTCAGCACAACAAGGTCACAAGCGATAGTCCCAACCTAACTGCCCCCCAAAAAGACAAGCCTCGGTATCCTCAATCCTTTGTCTTCTGAGACAAAGGCGCCATGTGGTGCAGGAGGGGACGAGCGTGAGTGAACAGAGCGGGTGTGGCCTCTTCCGTCCCAGCCCCCAATGGGGCTATTTAAGGAGAACGGGAATACCTCAGAGCTGCCTTTATCGACGTCCGTAACTCCATTTTGCGTTCAAAGGAAACCAACTGTCTGCACTTAGTTTTTCTCAAAAAGCTTCGTATTGGTTTAGTTTTAAAAGCCTTATTTATTTTTTAAGTGCGTGAGCGCAGCCTCAGGTCCGCTGAACGATGGTGAGTGAACGTGGAAGGGCAGCTATGCTGGGGAGGTGGGAAGTGGGCTGGTGTAGGGCGTTTGAACACCGAGCTGCCGGTGGGGCTTCTGCTGGGTGATGTAGTGCCTTGGTGAGACTCCCCGCGGGCAGCGGAGTGGAGTAGTAACTTCTTTAGGTTGTTCTTGGGGTGAGAAATGGGAATGCTCACAGCCCGGAGTAGTGCCGCCTTGTAACGCGGTGAGGCGGCTGAACCCCTGAGGGCTGCTAGCATTTTAAGTATTACGAGGGGTTTTCAAGTCTTACGAGGCGAGCGGTTAAGGTCAGGGAGGGACTACCGCAATTGAAAGGCCGGGGACTTGTAGAGGGCAGCCTGTGGCTCGTAGCCGTCGGCGTTACGGTCTGGTGAAAGCTTGGCGACGGAAGACGCTTCACACCCCTGAGCCGCCATTTCGTGACGGCGCTAACATGGCGCCGTTCCGCACGGCCGGGGAGCGCTCCTCCGCCTGCCCGTGGCGGGGGTACCCGCTGAGCCCGCAGTGCGGCAGGCGGCGGCTTGCGCGCAGTTTCCGTTGCCCTGAGCGGCAAACCCGCCTGCTCATGCGCCGTCGGCGCGGGGCACCCGAGGTGTGAGGGCGTAAAATGGCGGCCGTTGGCGGCGGCGCCGCGCGCGGGGCCCCACGAGCGGCGCCCGGCTCACCCCAAGTTCCCCGGCCCGGCGTCCCTCACCCCCCACCAGAGCGAAGGCCCGGCGGGCGCCGTGCAGGCAGCGGGAGCTGCGGGCTCCTGAGCTCGCACCAACATGCTGCTTGCTGTTTGTTCTTTTTACTTGAGAAAATAAAAAAATTTGTGACTGTAGCGCTGACGCTTCAAACACTGTACGTGTAAGGTGGTGGGCTTTTTGTTTGTCTAGGTTATTAAATTATTTTTTTTTATACAGGAAAAGTTGTGCCTCGTAAGTGCGTAGCGTGCAGTGCTGGGCTGAGGGCTCCACTTAGTGCCCAGCGGGAAGGCTGCGGCGCCAGCCGTGTTCTTCCCTCAGGCAGCGGCGCCGTCACGAAGACCGCCCTCAGCGCCCGCGCCGCGGGACGTGGGTCACGGGGTTCAAATGTTTCAACTGAAAAAAAAAAAACAAACCAAAACCGCTTGCTTTAAACAAAGAATGTGTTGAAGCCGGGGAGAAGACACAGAAATCGTGGGCTTGTGTGGCCAAGAAAAAGGGGTTTTCTTTTCCTCGATGAGCATAAAACTGAGTGATGTTTGTAGTAACACTTGGGTTGGTGGGTAGGTAGGTATTTCCTCCAGCTGGCCCAACGATCATCCTTTTCCACCTTTTCTTTTGCCGAAAGTCTGTAGCTAGTCTCACAACTACTGTAAGGAGAACCACAATATATCAGTTTTCCGGGATCAATTTAAACTTCATGCTTGCAGGAATAATAGATAGCAAACAAATTAATTTCATTTTATGACGAGAGAAGAAAAAGCACCTATTAATTCAGGTAAGCTGAAAAACTGAATAAACCCTAATATTCCTGACATCTAGAAATTTGATTTCAAAGCGACTTCATGAGATAAGGCAAATCAGACTCCTTTTAGAGTAATATTAAAGGCTTGAGTCACTTTAGCTGATTATATAATTCTGGTGTAGCCAATTCATCACCGGCAGGATTTCCCACTTGAAAACTTGAGGTGGTTTAGGCTTTGGGCAATGATTCAGCAGCAGTGTGAGTTCTTTGCGCATAGGGTATGTAGAAGAACAGTCGTTTATGTAGTGCTATGTTGATAAAATTATTTGGGTTTAGATATGACAGTAATTTTTTTGAATTGGAAAAGGTTTTGCATTGCAGTACTGAAAACTTGAAAAGTGGCTTTGGAGAGAGGTTTTTTTTTGGTTTTTTTGGTTTTTTTTTGTTCTAGGAGACTAACCACTGTGCGTTTTTCATCTCCTTTTCAAGTTCTAGGAAATACATGTATTAATAAATCTTATTTCTGATGTTGAACATCTTGCCAGAATGCCTAAGTAGTCTGTTTATTCTTTCTTTCAGGTACTTAATGTGTAAGAGTGTTAAATAAGTGAATTTTCTTAGAAAATTCCGCATCGTTAGCATGAGACGTGAACACTGCACTTCCATGGCAGCCAAGGCCATGTGTGACAGGTGTAGCAGCAGTATCTGTGCTACCGGATTCCTTGTGCTGGTTCTGGCACTTGCTGGGTGCCTCTGCTGAGAGCTCTTTCCTGTTCTACGCTGCCAGGGAGCTTGCACAGCAGAGTGAATACTTCTAGCTTGGTTTGCTGAAACATCCAGAAAGAAAGAAGTAGAAGCAACAGTTAGGTTAGCTTGAGGGTGCTGTGGAGTTGCCATCTCAGATTTCAGTTCGAATGCCCTTTAGCTGTGTATGCAGCCAAACAATAGCAGAATATCAGGTGGGTGAAAAACTGCTCGCTTCAGGTTGATCTTCCTGCCAGATTTTGTAGAGCCAGTTTAATTTGAACTGAAAAGTGTTAGAACCTCTTGTGCAAGAGGAGGTGCAGCAAGAGAGATGGGGTAAACCCTGGTAGTAGCAACATTAGTCACAAAATTTGATACAGTCTGGCAGGGCTACTTAAAAGTAGTCTAGACTAGGTCTAGATTTAAATTTTTAAAACTTGTTGGAATAATTGCTTCATTTTTTTTTCTCAATGAATGATCCATTTGTGCTGTTAAAATTCCTTGTCCCAGCCTGTATCTGTACGAAGCTACAGACATTATGATATCTTAAAAGTGTAATATAGTTGACTAAAATAAGTATTTCTGTTTAAATTTTTTAGGCAGCCCATGTGGAGACCCAGTGTTCGAGCGCCACGGAGGGCAGCGCCTATTCGGCAACAGTCAGTCAGGGCTATGTTTTACCAGAAGGAAAAATCATGCCAAACACAGTCTTTGTTGGTGGAATTGACATAAAGGTATTTATATACTTGTAATTGTTTAAAATGGGTGTAGGGTACTTCAGTGGAAAAGAAATGGGAATTTTAACTCCTGTTTTGGTGTGGATTTTTTTACTTGTTTGTGGTGGTTTTTTTTTTTTTTTTTTTTTGGTTTGGTGGTTTTTTTTCTATGTGTGCGTTTGCCAGTCTTGAAGGTGTTGAATTGTCATGGGAGATCTGGAATATGTCTTCCAAAACAAACCTTTAGTTCTTAAGGTAGTGGAAAATGGGTTTTAAAAATGGTACTGTCCGTTTTAAATCAGTTCTAAGCAGTTGAACATGTTTGAAGATGTTTGAGACCTTGTTTTCTTTTAGATGAACGAAGCAGAAATTCGGAGTGTCTTTGAACAATATGGTACTGTGAAGGAGGTCAAAGTCATCACTGACAGAACTGGTGTTTCAAAGGGGTGAGTAAAATGAGTAGTTGTTTTAAGTTGCTGCTTATGGGGACATCATTCTGTAGTAGGTGATACGAGCAGATACTTAGCAACACACGTGACATGCTTAAGCCTTAATACTAGCTACAGTTTTCTGTTGTGGTGAGTTAACACTGTGAAACCAGTAAATCTGTACTGCCCCTGACTAAATCTGTATAATCTTATGAAGAATAGTATGAATTTTCTGACTTCAGTCTCACCCTTCAGGGAAAAGAACCTCTTTGTCACTTAACCATTGGAAACCTAACTTGTGTTATGCTTACCCAACCAGTTCTTTTGTAAGACTCTCCTGATGGCTAGAGTAGTTAAAAATCTGGAGACAATTCAGGATGGTTAAGAGAATTAAAATGGTTTATTCAGTGCAGTGAGTCTGCACTCTCCTGACACTTGGGAATAAGTTCTAGAGTAAAACAGCCCAAACTTGTTTGGGTGACGAGTGAAACTAAGTATGTGAACAAAGTTGAAATAAGGGAAATTCCCTTTGGATATATAGAAAAGTTCTGGATTACTGTGGTGAAACCTGTAAATGAGAAGATGAAGGATCTTACCCTGAGTTCTGGGGAAGCCATCCCAGTTTTGAGGTTGTCCCTCCTTATGAGAAGGATACTGTTATCTTCTTAAGGCGCCTTCCAGCCCAGTTTTTTTAAGGTTCTATGCATAGATCCTAAAATGTTTTTTTTCTTCAGCATGTATAGCAATGGAAGAGCTGGAAGTAAAATGCATTTTCTCATATCCCTTGCTAGTCCTCAAAGTGAACCCTACTGTGCAGTTAGCCAGTGTATGTTAGGAGTATTGGTAATGAATTGACTTATTCCATTAATGGGATACAATTGTAACTATAATGCTCTGAAATGATCTTAATTGTATAGAGCAGATAAATTAGGGAGGGAGTGAAATAAATTGAAAAACCTCTTCAAGAATTGCTTCCCTCACTAGTGTCACTCTTCCTATAATGCCTGCTTTCATCCAGACCTCTGTAGCAAATACAAAATTTGATAAGTCAAAATCTTAATTAATCTTACTTAATCTTTTAGCTTTCTAAGTTGCTAATGCCAACAGCACTACTTGTTTTGAGTAGTTAAAATGGAAAAATAGCCCTTATTTTTATTTCATATTATTCTAAAATCTGGCATTTGGTTTCTTTCATCTGGTCCAGTAGTAGATACAGCTAGTTAGCAGTAAATAGATTTTTATGCTGAATCATAAACTAATGTCCTAGTTGATAATTTTTATGTGCCATAGAGTGTACTTGGCACTTTGTTAACTGGTCTTGTTCAAAAGAATTTGGCTAACAATCAAGTGCAACTGATGACTGAACAGTCTGTTCTTCCGTTTTAGGTATGGATTTGTGTCTTTCCTTGACAATGTGGATGTTCAAAAGATAGTTGAGGTAAGCTCTTCGTCTAAATTATCCAAAGAAGTTGATGTATGAAGATTAGAGACAAATTTGGGGAAGCCAAGTTATATACCCTGTAGAGTAAGTTGGGACACACAAAGTCTAGGGCTGCCCAAAAAGTAAACTTGCTAAAATGTATACTGGTGGTAAAATCTTTATGTATTTGCTTAAGTAAGAAAAAAAATTAGTTTTCAGGTAATTAGTTGTTAGCCTGGTGATCTTGAACATCTCATGTCATTCTGTTCCTGATTTGCTCTCATTTATTTATGTGCTTGAAAGCCTTGAGTGTGTTTGGCTGCTTGCTTTTTATAGTGGATGGTTGTCATAGAACCCTTGTGCTTATAGCAGAAATGCAGACATTTAGTTATTGGGATGTCTTGGTTTAAGGTAATTCAAGTGGGATACTCTATAATGAGTAATCTCCGCTTTAGGTTAACCAATCCCTTTCCACCAATAAGGAGAAATAAATATGGATAGATATAAGTGAAAAAATAAGTTTACTAATAAAGAGGTAAATAGCAACAGGCAAAAAAATAACAATAATAGTCACCAGTTACAAAGTTGCTGAAATTGCTTGGACTCTCTGGGAACAAAGAGAAACTTTAAAATGGTGGAGTGACACCTCCCCCGAAATGGTGGCGGTGTGTGGCTGGAGTGTGGCTCCAAAGACTAAGGGAAGATGGTGACAGCCCTCTTCCCCCCCTTCTTACCTCTCCATTTGCAAATGCAGCTGGCACAGTCCGGCAGCTGGTACTTGGCCAAGGGCTAGAACTCATGGAGGGGTTTACCTTCCTCTTGGCAGCAGACAGTCAGGGAAGGCAGCTGGGCTGGGTGCCTTCGCTTCTGCAGGGCCACTCCATGGTGGCTGCAGACAGGCAGTCATGGAATTCACCTTGAGCCAGTCCAAGATGCAAGCGAGAAACAAAAGAGGGGGTGAAAAAAACCCCAGAGCAGGGCCTCTGCCTTGAGCAAAGACCATGAGGCAAGAGAGAGTGCTCTCCCTGTTTGCTCTGATTTCTTAAAAGGCTGGGGCGCTCACCCTGCTCTGCCCCATGGTTCTGTTTTCTGGCTCCAGTGTCTTTAGAGACAGTAACAATTTTGGGCACAGATAGATGAAATACAATAACATTTTGGGTTATCCAGGGCATGGGAATAACAGTATCATGGAAGATGGTATTAGTTGTTTACTTTATGTCTCAGTAGTTGAAATATGTTTCTCTTGCAGTATTTCTGCATTTGGATGCTACCTGGAGTGCAAGTATTTTTTAAGCCTCTTAGACTGTGCTGCAGCTGTTCCCATGTCATCATATGGTCTTCCTATAGCTAACACAGGAGATGAAAGGGTAGAACTGTTACAGCCCTTCTGGTCTTGGGAGTTTGGTATCAGAGAAATTTTAAATCTTCGTGCTTATAATGAGATCAGTTACTTGGTTTTGATAGACTTGAGCAGGTCACAAACCACTGGCAAAGCTTTTATTTTTCCCCTCTTTCTCCCCAGACCGAATACCATAACTGTGAAAATAACATGTATTGAAATACTTGCCTCTTTGAAGTCTTTGCCTCAGAAAACTCCTGTGTCTCTGGAGGATGAGCAGTCTCTCGTTTGGTTCTGAGGCTTAGATAGGGAAGTAGATCAGATAGATGTGCCAGTTACAAATGTAGTGTTCTGTGATGTGCAGGTGTGTTTACTGGCCATCCAGCTCCAAAAGTGGGAAGAGAACACCTTTGAATAAAGGGGAGAGTAGTAAAACCCCAGCAGGAGGTTCTTGATTCTCACCAAAAAATTTTAAGAGCTTGCTATTCTTTAATGGCATGATGACAAAAATATATAGTGGCTGCTGTACTGAGCAACAGACTTCATCTGAGAACACCTTTTTCTTTTTACTAGGGATTACATTTATTATGCTATGTCAGTGTGGATTGCTTGCTCTGAGGTAACAATTCCTGTGGAGACCTCTTAAATAGCACTGACATTTCAGCCATGTACATTGCTGATTTTCTGCATGTGTTTCTTCAAAACTGGAGCCTGCAGTGTTCCTCTATTAATATAGTACTCACTGATGTGACTTTGTATACCAGAGGTGTCTTGGAAGACCCAGAGGCATGTGGTTGATTTTCTTTTTCAGTGCACATTTCAGGTCTGCAGGCAGTACAAATTACTGCCATGTCAGGAAGAAACATGTTCAGATAAAAATCATCTTGAAAACCTGTTGGCTTTTGGAGGGGATGGAAGAAAGGAAGAAATTACCATTGGTGGTGTGGAGCTCAAATTGTTAAGGAAAGATTACCTCACTAAATCACTTCTGGCCTTATCTGCACAGAGTGGTCGCAGTGTTTTCTGTAAATGAATGACATAGAGCCTCTCTGTGGCTAAAATTACTCTTGGTGCCTGTGTTCATCTGCCTGGCTTTGTAGCCATGTTCAGCCTGACAGTATTTTTCTTCTGCTTTAAGTCTGTAACTGCACTCTGGTCTGTTTGCAGTTCAGTACAGAAAGCTGTCTTCTGGTTTGAGGGGAGGCCTGTCTCCTAGGAGTTCTCATTGTTGAGGTGGGAAAAGTGGTTGTGTGATATTGGGCATAACAGGATTGCAGGATTAATTTAAAAATGCCCAAAATCAACCAACCAGAAGACACCTTCCCCTGAAGAAAAAAAAAAAAAAAATTAAAAACCAATCCACCTGTCAAACTAGTCTGGGTATTGCACCTTTTTTTTGCCCCCATATATCTCTTGAATCATCTTCTCATACTGATAGAAATTAGAACAAACAAGATGCTTTTATATCATTATATTTTTGCTTATTTTTGCAGGCAGCAATAAAGTTGCTTTTGTCCAAAGCACTCCCTTTAGTAGAAATAGGAGAAAATTGCAAAACCATGTATTTTCTTCTGAAGCAGGCACTTCTCTAGAGTCACGCATGATGGAGAATCTGGACAAACTGCATCCAATGATGATTTGACTTTAATGTGTGGTACTAAAATTGTGGTAACAGGGCTAAACCAAAAATCTAGAAACCTTAAGACTGTGGTCATTCTGTCAATACTCTCATTGAGCCAAGAGTAGTTGAAAGTTGTGTATAAAACTGCAGGGCCGACAGTCTCTGATACATAGTTGCAAACTCGTAGTAGTACATGTTGCTGCTAGGGCAAGTGATACATAATTTTGGAGGGTCGGTGAGTAAGCAGATGGCTGAGCTGAGGGTGCTGCAGGACATCAGAGATAAGAGGCTTACGGTGTTGAGGGAGAAGGCTGGAGGCTGTTGAGCCTTTATGGGAGTTGATGTACTGTGGTGTAGAAGCAGAGTTCAGTCTCTTTAAAACCTCGTGAACCACTCACCTTGCTGATTCCCAGCTTACAGAGAATAACCTGTCTTTCAGTCACAAATCAACTTCCATGGCAAAAAGCTGAAACTGGGGCCAGCAATCAGAAAACAACAAAACTCAAGTAAGTATATCTAAATAAATTTGTTCATATTGCAGGCATTATAACAATTTTTTTTCTTAATTATACATCAGTGTCCTTGCAAATATTTCTTTATCTGATGCAATATGTACATTTCAGTGAAACCCTGGTTCTGACTTCTATGACCTCACATGTATGATACTGTTTTAATAATAAAGACTCAGGTTGGTAGCACAATACAATATAGTTGATATTGAATTAAGTTTTAGAGTCAAAACCCTTAAAGTTTTTTCAGCTTGAACTCAGATTCCTAATGAAACACATGTAGTAATGTCTTAATACTCTTTTTTTTATCTGCTTCAAAACAAGATTCCTGTGTGCAGCCCAGACAATTAGTTCTTGGTCCTCCCCCACCACAGTTTCAGAGTGTGTGGGGTAATCAGACTGTGGAGACGTACGTGCAGCCTCCAGCTGTAATGAACCCTGTAACACCCTATGTTCAGGTAAGACTGCACGTGGCGCTGATTTTGAATCACAATTAAAAATTTTTGAAGATGCAAGCATGTACAACTTCTGGAGTATGTATTGAGATTCCAATCTGATCTTGTCAGTTCTCATATTACCTTCCCCAGTAAGAAGCACCCAACTTCAAACCACTTCAAAGGAATGCCAGGATCCTTGAAAAATTGATTCAGTGATATTAACTCTTTATAAAACAAGAGGAAGATAACCTTTGAGAATGAGAACTGTTGAAAGTGGAGGGAAGATTAAGTTATTTAGTTGTTCTTAAGTGATCTTATTGCCTGTCATAGATGCACTTCACAAATGAAGATATTTAATGTATTGCTCTCCTGCTTCAGAATAAGCTACAAAATTTAAAATGTATTTTTGTAAAGTTAGTGTGGGATCAGATGTTCTCTGGTACCTTTCTGTCCTGCTAGCCAGACACATCCTTGGTTTTGAACTGCTGTTGTGTTATAAGAGCATTGTTACAGCATCTCCTGTTCATAGCTGTGACCAGCACTGTATTGCCTGCAGGACATCACTGTACTGGTACTTCAGATAAGCATTTCTACTGAGGTGTGGGTACTGTGCTTCTGGCCTGCATATGAGTCCCATGCTGTGAATGGACCAGATTAGGCTCTCTTGCTGCATTAGCTTGTAGGATATGGCAGTGCAATGGGGCAGTACTGACTACAAACTGAGCCTGTTTTGTGTATTTTAAGCAAAGAGGAAGAGCAGACTTGCTGCAAGGCAGAGAGCTTGATGATATTATTCTTGCTGATTCTCTTTAAGTTTATTAATTTAAGAGAATTATTTCTCCTAAATGTTGGAATGTGTCTTTAATTATTCTCTGAAGAATCTCAGAAGGTTCCAGGTTAACACTGTCAGGGTACTTACAGGGAAGGAATACAGGAAATGGTCTTAATTGCAGTACTTAGCTTCCTTTGCCTCCTAGAAACTGATCCTTCAGACTGTACCCCATTATTTCATAGCAGTTAGCCTGCTTCAGATCTACTCCTTGAAGTTTATGGCATGACTTGCAGTTCTAAAATGACTTAAAAGATCAGTTACAAGCAGATATGGGATTTTTAGATATATAAGACACTTGAAATCCGACTTTGTAGACATTATTAGTGCCTGAAGTGCTGAAGCAAGCCCTGTGGGAAATCTAAGGGTTGCTTTAAAATTGTGAGTCTAGTCTGCACAGGAATTGAAATAACAGTGTAACTACATACTTCTAAAAATGTGCTCCTGGCTAATACCTCTACAAATACCATACTTGTATCTTGCTTCAAACTTGCAGTTTTTTTAAAAAAAGCTTTATTTGCAGCCCTATCAATACAGTTCATCACCAACTGTACTGCTAAAGCAGCAAGTTCCCATCGGGTGTCAACCGGCTTACAACTATCAGGTATGTAAAATTTTAGTAAAAGCAGAAGGGCTGATACCTGACAAAACTGGAATGAGGTGTTAACTGGAGTCTGATCTTTCTGTGTTTCTCATTCTTAAAATTCTATTTTCTGTCAGTTCTCTTTCACAGCTACCAAAGAAAAACAAAATACATGAGGACTTTTAAATAACTTAGCATACTCTTTCATTTTTATTGTTTCATTTACTGTTATTTCTTAAATATACAGTGATAAAACAACTTCCAAATGAGAAAAAAGTACATGGATTAGTAGTACTTTTTCTTCTGGGAGGAAGCTTTGCATTTGTACATGCTGTAGTGTGGGGTGTTAGGTACTTGGAATCAGAGTCTTATCAGATGATACAATGTGGGAAGTATGGGGGGGGGATGTGCTCTTGCACTGTAAAACATCAGAGAAGGTGCTTAGCTGATAGTTATGTTAGAACTCAGAAATGAAATGTGCAGCTAAGTCCTGTTACTGAAATGAAACTAGGAGTAACTGGAAGCAACTAGGAGTTTGAGATTTGTTTTCAGCGTAGGTACTTTGACTTCCCTTATTTTTCTAATATTTAGAAATATTTTTAATTTTTTTGCAACTTGGAATGAGAGACAGTTAAATAAAATAAGGTATCTTGCTGGAGGTAAGACTATGTATGGAGTACTGTTTTGTGAAAAATCAAGACATGAAATGCTATTAATGGTGGCTCCTGCAGAGCGGTTACTTCTCAATGTTGGAAATAAATGAATAAAAGGTGGTTCTTGTCCAATTTTTTTTAAGGCTCAACCACAATGGCTTGCTGGGGAGCAAAGAAATTATGTTATGCCTCCACCTCCGGTAAGTCTACAAAGTTAGGTTTCTGAAACTGTCTTAAATAGCACATTGTTTTTACAGCTTGATACCAGTCTGTTGTCTGGATCTGTGTAATCTGGTCTACAAAAATCTGTAATTGCTGATGAGAGTATGTAGTTTTTTAGCATTTTTACTGATGTGCTTTTTTTGAGTTACCTGGCAGAACAGATCTTTGGCATTATTCTACATGTTCTAGTCACAGAACTCTGGAATTTTAGCCTAATTGGAATTGGTTTTCCAGGCAGAGTTGAAGGAAAAATAAGTTAACCTGATGTACAATCTTTTTTTAAACTTTAGAAGTCTCAGTGTTCTTTGCAAATACTGATGAATTTCTTGGCTCCTTTCAACAGGTTTTAAAAATCATTTCCCAGGCTGCTACAAACTGTAGATGGTGCTGCTGGCTTCTAAAAAAATTCCTTGCTTTCTGTGACTTTATATGAGTAGTGTTCACAAGAAAGGGGAGAAAATACTCTGTATTTGTTTAACAATGTTGGAATTTAAACTTGCCCCTGGGCATTTTTGTATTCTTTAGGTATATTTATTGACTGCGGTTTTGATTAAGTGTTTAAAAGCTGTAATATAATTTTATTCTGAATGGTATTCTTTTTCTGAAAGCAACCAGAAGTCACTGAAATATTGATTACACTATTGGCTTGAGATAAATTTTTTTTAATAACATCCATGAATGTGATACGGCCATAGTATATCATGTTACAATTCAATAGTAGCAGGTCAGAATGTTTTTAGAGTAGGTGTGCATGGGGATTTCACTGTTAAATGTTACAATCTTGATTATAGGAGCAGACAACTGTTCTAGAACTACCTCAGATAAGCAACTTTACGTATCATTCTAAACTGTCTTAATAAAACAGATCATGATACAGTATTTCCCCCACTCATGAAACTTTTATCAAAAGGTGCAAAGATAAAGTTGGCACAGTTTATGGATAGATGAGAATCAATGATACCACAACGATGCGTGTTTTCCCAGTTACTGAAACATTGTAATATTTAAAAACTCTATAGGTATATACTTCAGTAAACTATCATGGCACTGAGGATCCAGGATTTATACAGATGGAATGTGCTGTTCCAGAACTCCTGCCGTTGCCTAACAGCCCACAAAAGGTAAGTGCTTTCTCAAAACTTTAATGTTCTTTACCATAAATCCTATTCCCAGAAATTTGCACATGAGAGTTATTTAGCTTTGTCAAGGGCCTTGAACAGATATCCTAGAAATCAAGGTTATAGTTGCTACTTTCAGCCAGTTGTTCAGTCCACTGTATCTGATTTCTGTGTACAGCTTCAGAAGTCTCACGTTTCCTTGAAACTGTTAGTGTTTGTTTGCAGTGCTGAGGGCTGGATAAAATGTGTGTTCTACTTGATTAAGTCTACTGCCAAGACTTTGCTTAATCTGTGGAAGTTCCAGGGAAAATTCCAGGTACTAAAAAAGCAGATTAGATAGCACTGCCTGCTGTCTTAGGTAGATTTATTTTAAGCTTCAAATATCTGAGTTGGTAACTTTCTCCCTTTCTCACTGTTTTGTGGAAGGTGACCCCAGTTGAGCCAACAGTTGGCTCTGAATTCAGTTTTCTAAAGGAGACTTCATTTCTCAGCTGTCGGCCTAATCCACAAGTGAACTGGCATCATGTCAGTAGAATTGTTATGCTATAATACTGAAGGGGGATAATGAGTTACTAATATTAAAAGATTAGGATGGAGAAAAAAAATTATAAATACCTCAGGGAACACAAGGGAGTTGAGGAATCCTGATTGCCAAGTAAACCCTGTGACACACTGGCATTGCTAGCTTGTAGCCCTAACTAAGAAAATCAGTATTGATGCACCTATAACTGTATTTCAGAAGTCTGTGGACAGGGGCATGCAAACGGTATTATCCTGTATGTCTAGTCCTGAGAACCAGCTGATAAATGACTTTGCATCACAAGACAACAATGTAAAGGTATGTAGTGAAAGCAAAATTATATCCCTGAAACATAGCTGACTTTCAATGTGTTCACCTACAGGATACCATAAAGATGAAGGGATTCATACCTGTTAATGCCACTTGAATTTTTTTTTCCTTGTACATGCTCTGAGATGTGTGGGTTTGGCTCTCAGTAGCTTAATGGTGGAAGGAAGTGCTGAAATTGGAGTCAGTGGGTTTAATCAGGACAGCATAAAAAATTGCTGAACAGTTAATGAACAATTAGAGCATAAGTGTGGCTAGTCATTTTTCAGTGACATGGCTTAAAAAGGAGTAGATTACTCCCTAGTTTGGACAGAGGATGTTGCTTTTAAACCTTGTCTGTACAGTGAAGTACCTATGGTGGATGGTGGCTAGTTATGCTTTGTCTCTGCTTTAACCAATAAATCGTAGTCCAGGTTGGTAGGTGGTTGTCATTTTTTTTGCTGTATGTGTTCAGTCTTTGTAGATTTGCAATTTCTGATTCCATTCCAAGTCATGTGTAATTTCAGGTTATTAATTTCTAAGACCTTGCTTCCTTTTTGTAGAAGGACAGATATGAACTAGACAGGTAGGTGTACTCTGAAACAGGAATGCAGAAAAGCTGTGTTTTCTCAGTTTTGGAGAGGGGTGAATAGAGTACAGGGTATCTGGAGATAGTTTCATGACAACTTTGGTTGCTTTATTCTGATAAATTAATTTTTTTTTTCCTTATCTTCCCTTCTGTCCCATCCCAGGAGAGTAAGACATACCACTTCAGAAGAGGAAGGACAGTACACAAAAATGTTTGATCAACGAAGACTTCAGAGTATCTAAATTAATTAACTAGATGTTACTAGTAATACAGAGTGTAATATTTCTCAAAGTTACTTCAAGTACATTTGTGCTCATGTTCTACCTGTTTTGATACTGTTGTTGTTGCTTGAGTAGTTTGAAGTTCAAAGTTGTAAGAGGTGACAAACTTCAGTGCTACTGTTTGTGTGCTTCCCCTGACAACTGACTGGAATGTTAGAGAGTTTATATGTTTGCTGCATGTGGATTTTTCTCTGAGCTTTAAGGTACAGTTTGCATATTACACATGGTTTTTCATTAACTACAATTTCACTCATACTGACCAGTTAACTCCTGCAGTTCAAAAATGGAAGTAGTTATTTGCCCAAGAGATTGTATTTTAAGACTGAACTCTTAAATCAGTGCAGAAGATGATGAGAAGTTGTAACTGAGCTGGAGCTGTGTAAGTCCTGGTTGCCTTTAGATGACATAATCAATGTGGTTATGTTCACTGATGACAGTCTATGTACCTGCAGTCTTGAGCATCACTACTGTTTTTGGGTAAGTAATGAAGAGAATCCTAAAATTCCTGTATGTAACTTCAAATGCAAGAATGTTATCTGTATTGGACCCTCAGTCAGCCAATACAGGACTTTTTACTTGAAAAATCTTAGCAATAACTGTATTTTAAACTTCTGAGAAAATACTGCACTTATGAGCCTTTGTTATGTGATGCAGAGTATGTGTAAGACTGTTTTAATAATCATGTAGATTTTAGGTGTGTATTGTGAAACAGTGAAATAAATTTTTACTTTTCCTTGGTTTCCTAAACTTCTGGTGTGACAAATCTAAATACTAACTTACTATTCTATGTGAGATTTCCAGTTACTATAAATCTATAGTAACCTTAATTTTGTGTAGATACTAGTTGAAGTTTTGAAAGAATAGAATTGAGAACTGTATTCAGTCTTGTATGTTGGGTCCTACCTTGCTTTTTTTCCTCCTACTCAAACACCTCAGTCTCTCCAGATGATAAAAGAAAATTAGTCTTCTCCTGTTAAGGACGTACATATGAGGTTGTTTAGAATGTCATGTTCAGCTTCAGATTTCCAGAAGGCTTAGAGGTAGTAATGGCTAGGCAAAGACTTGGCCAGAAACATGTTAGTGAAATGTCTAGAAGGGAACTGAACATGTAAGGGGAGAATATGGCTAGAGCAAATGTCCAAGGACTGCTGCTCAGGAGTGTTCTGGATAAAACTTTATTAAAGTAGGGTGGGGGAGAATGGGGGTAAGTTTTTTTTGAGCCACTTTATGCAGCTTTGTACCAATGTTCTGATAGCATAAATTAACCTGGAAAAAGCAAATCCCATACCAGTTTCTCTACTCACTGTTTCACGTCACTGAAGATAGTATTAAGCATTCCATGATGCTGATTTGCTGTGTTTTTCCCGGACTGCTGTTTTAAAGGTAGTGGCTTGGTAAATGCTTAACTTCTGTGTCAGCAGCTTTTTTTGCAAGGCTTTTCTAGTCTTGATTCAGGACCCTGTCCTTTCCAACTCCCAGTACCTAAACAGCTGGCATGTGCTTTCAAAGCTGTGATGTCAGTTTATTGATAAGAGATAGTCGTTTCTTTGCAAACACAGATTTCTTTTTGGTTTAATGCTTTAGGTTGGCTTGGTTGCCCCAGGCTTTACTTAAAGCTTTCTGCTGTAGCTCTAAGAAAATACAAAGTGCCATATGCATAGCTGTCTCATTGAAGAATCCCACCACCAAAAGAAGAGATTAGACTAGAAGATACCTATGCAGAGTGCGTATTTTCTGTTTATTTGACCGAGTGTTATGCACAGGACCATCTGGTGAGCAAGTGGATTGTATAGTGGGTTTGAAATGCTGGTACAGGCCTCCTGAGTGGTTTTATCACAGGGGAATGCATAACCAAGGCCTCCCTACAAGTACCACTTATTTTTTTCTTCCATTAGATCACACTGTGCTGGTTCTGCTAGCTGCTTACCTGTAGAGAACTGGTTTGTTTTTTTCTTTAGTTATCACTAAACCCATGCATTTTTAATGTTTTTTTGAAGTACCCTATAACATAACATTAACATAAAGTATAACACAAAACCAATAGGTAGATCTTTCCTGTTGCATTGAAACATCTGTTTAATATTGCTGTGACTGAAGGCATTTCCAAAATCGGTGCATGGTTGGAGCATTTTGCAAATTTGTACCTCTTGTATTCTCAAATCGAGTGGAGCATGTTAACTGAACTAGCAGGCAGTAGTGAGTTTTTGTGGATCTGCATTTGCTTGCACACAGTATTTACATTCTGTGATACTCAAAAGCTTTGGGTGTACCTTAAATATTAAGACAGCTCTTTGTCAAAAGAAACAATGGCTTAGACAAGATAGAAAAATACAATGCTTGCATTTAATTGGTATTCTAGAGCTATGACACTTGGTTTGTGTTACGGTTCTTGCCTGAAGTACCCCAGTTTGCTGTCTGATGGCCTTTTCATATCTTTTTACCCACTTGGCCATCTGACAGAATTATTCTTGGAATGAGACAGCCAGACAGATGGTATTCTTGGATCTCCATTAGAATGATTGTCTGGCACAGACACTAATTCCCTGTCAAAATGGAAATATTTTTTCCTTTCCTAGGTATGTGTGCTACACCAAGCTGATAAACTATATTAATCTGAAGGTGATGTGATCCTTTATTGCTACAAAGAAACAAAAGGGTTTCCCCTTAATTGTATTTCACAGGGTTTTTTTGTATGCCTTACTGAGAGATTTTTGAAGTTGTCTAACAGGTCTACACTCTCTATTCCTTGCAGGAATGACTTTGTAAACCATTATTTTAAGATAGATGTATAATTTAAGAGCTCTAATGTCTGCCACTTGGTTGCTAAGAAAGTTTAAAAGAAAGTGATCCCAAGCTATTAAGAAAATTGAGGTATCTTCAGATGGAATATGCATCTCGAAAATCCTGAAGTAGCTTTACAACCCAGATGGATTCTTACTTCCTGCTTTGTTTCTACTCTAAAGTTTGGGCTGAACCTTGGGGGGACAAGTTCACATACTGTAACTTCTTTTAAGGAAGAAGGTCTCCCCGAGTTTAAAAAGGCCTTTGTTACTGTCCCAGTGACTGCTCAGGGTTCAACTTTGGTGAATAAATGTGTAAAGAGTTTGTTTGTTTGTTTTTGTTTGTGGGGGTTTTGTTTGGGGTGGCTGTTTTGTTTTGGTGGGGGTTTTTTTGTTTTGTTTTGGTTTTTATTTTTCCCCCCAGTAGTGTGAACTTCTGTGTAGTGGGTGCTCAACACAAACATGAAAAAGGGTTTTCTACTCCTTTACCTTAAGGTTGTGAGACTGTAGAAAGTACAGTAATGAGGGCAGGATTTATATTTAAAAACATGTTGCTGTAGAATATTTATGCTGCTAGTCCTAAAGCAGTTACTGCATGGATAATTAAAATCAGAAAAACTATCTCTAAACTTCTGAATATGTAGTCAAAGATGCATGTTGTAGTTAATACATTGCTGATGTAGTGGGATATTAGAAGTACTGCTTGTGAGACAGTACTGATGTGTCAGCAGTACCCTTTCTCAGGGTATGTGTATCATACCCTTTAAGCTTCTGTTCACCTGTTCCTGTAAGTAGGTGTTCAAATTTCAGGGTATTGTTTGCACTATTTGGTGTTTATATTAGATGACCTTAAAAGATCCTTTCCATCCCAAATGGCTTTAAGATTCTGTCAAGGAGTCTGCGTTCCTCTTCCCCTATCCCCATTCAGGATCACTCTGAACTTAACCTCTTTAGGCTGTCTTAAATTTAGAGGAATAATGTTTTCCTGTGTGGTGCCTTTTATTGGCTAGAACAAACCTAAACTCTCTTCTCCCCCATTACTTTGTGCTTGTTCCTCTATGAATGAATGTTCAAGGAATTCTTAAACTTCTTGTAAAGTCGTCCTAGAACAATTTAGGATTAAACCCACCAATTAAAATAGAGGTTGTCTTCTTTTCCTGGAAAAGAATTTCTGCTTAGAACTGTAAATTAATTCATAGTTCATTTCTTAGGATGGCTTGAGTTGGAAGGGCCCTCTAAAGGTCATCTAGTGGATCCTCTTGCAATGAGCAGGGAATATATTCAACTAGATAAAGTAATTCAGAGCCCCATCCACACTGACTGTAAATGTTACCAGGGATGGGACATCACCACTCCTGGGCAACCTGTTCTGGGGTCTGATGGACCTCATGGAAGAAAATTTCTCCATTCTGTCCAGTATAAATCTTCCATCTTAGTTTAAAACCATTACTGCTTCTGTCTCAACAGGCCCTACTAAAATGTCTCAGTCTTTCTTCGAGGTTCCCTTTAGTATTGGAAGACCTCAATAGTGTCTCCCTGGAGTCTTCCCCTCTCTAGAGTGAGCAATCCTACTGCCCTCTGCCTGACTTCATAGGAGAGGTCCTCCAGCCCTCTGATGATCTCTATAGCCCTCCTCTGGACTTGCTTCAACAGGTCCATGTCTTTCCTGTGCTCAGTACTCCAGATGGATGCAGTACTCCAGGAGGCGTTTCACCAGAGTGGCAGAACTGCCTCCCTTGGGGGAAAGGGGACGAACAACCCAGCGTCTTGCCTGTAGCAGTTAATAGGGTCACGTGCAGCTGAGTTGTGCAGCCATCCAATTCTTAGCATAAGTTGACCTTACTATTCCTGAGTATAAGGAAGCAGTTACATTATTAAAATGGGATTGGTGGCTCCTGTATGTTATAGTAAGATAAATGATGCCTTTTATAAAACATGTAAAGGGGATCCTACATACATACGGTGAAGTAATCATGTAGAAATGTGTTCTGAGCACACACATGTCAATTTGTAGCTTTTAAGAGGACAGTGAGGGAGGGAATAGAATATGAATTGGTCAGAGGCCATACACTAAATCAGAATTATTTAGGTTGGAAAGGATGTTTGAGATCGTTGAGTTCAGTCTGTTAACCTAACACTGCTGAGTCCAACAATCTCCCTAAGTGCCACATCTTCTCAATATGTCTAGGAATGGTGAGTCCACCACTGTTCCAACACTTGACAGCTCTTCTTTTGTGAAGAAATTTTTCTGAATATCAAAACTGAACCTCCCTTGGCAAAACCTGAGGCCATTTCTTCTTGTCCTGTAACTTGTTACTTGGGAGAAAAGGTGGACCCCCAGCCTCCTCTCAGGTAGGTGTAGAGAGTGACAGGGTCTTCTCCAAGCCTCCTTTTCTCAAGGCTAAACAGCCCCAGCTCCCTCAGCTGCTCCTCTTTAGACTTGTGCTTCAGACTCTTTCACCAGCTTTGTTGCCCTTCTCTGGACATGCTGTGGTGCTGCATTTTTCCTCTAGTGAGGGGTCCAAAAGAACACAGTACTCAAGATGTGGCATTACCAGAGTCCAGTACAGGGAGACAGTTGCTTCCCGGATCTGGCTGGCCTTACTTTGTGATACAAGCCAGGATGCTGTTAGCCACCTGGGAACACTACTGGCTCACATTCTGGCAGCTGTGTCTTGCCCAGGGCCTAACAGCTGTCTTGGGCCAGGGGAATCTGACCATTTAATTAAAGCATTATGAAGGCCTGTAGCATGTGTTTATGTGATGTGATTTCTGCCCAGTGCTCTGAATGTCAAAGTGAAGAAATTCAATGAAGTGCAGTAGATGGTGGGAGTGACTTGGGATTTTCTTAAGAAGGGACTGTGGTTGCTAAATGGGCTCTGCTGCAGAGGTTGCAGCTCCCTGTGGTCTCACCTGATGGCCTTACAGGTAACCAAGTCAATCTCCAGCTATCACCCAACTCTCCCATTGGCATGTCTTGTTAGTGCAGTGTCCCTGCAGCTCTGTGGCTCTGAACCCCTGTGGCAGCTTGGGATAGAGGTGACCAGCACTGTGGGTTGCCCGGATGGTCCTTTTCTGCCAGTGCAGTTTTCCAGCCACTTTTCCCCAAGCCTGTAGTGTTTCATGGAGTTGTGATTCAAGTGGAGGACCTGGCAATTGGCCTTGTTGAGTCTCATAAAATTGGCTCATTAATCCAGCCTGTCCAGGTCCCTCTGCAGACCCTGCTTCCTGCCCTCCTGTAGATCAACACTCCTATCTAGATTCATGTGTTCTGCAACCCAGGGAGTGTATACTTGATCTTGTCCAAATCACTGATAAATATACTAAACAGGACTGGTCTTAATACTGAGTCCTTGGGAGCCCCATTAGTGACTGTCTGCATGCAACTCCCATTTGCTATCACTCTGGGCCTGGTCATCTTGAAGAGTTTTACCCAGCAGTGTCCACTTGTCCAAGCCATGAGCAGCTGGTTTGCTCAGGAGAATGCTGTGGGAAATTGTCAAAGACTCTACTGAATTTTACTAAAGTCAGGGGTCTGGATATCCCAAGAACAACTGGTGAAAATCTGAAGGTAGCATCTTAGGTTACTGGGAGAAGATCACCTTGCCAGGATTGGTTGTACAGTGCCCCATGGAACTGAGCAGCTCATGTGCAACTTTCAGGTAGGTTTCAAGTCTGCTGCAGGTGATGTTTTTGCTACAGCCATCAGAGGGGTTCTCAGATCCAGGCCTACGTAACAGACTCTGGCTGTAGCTGTGAAATGTCAAAGAACAATTGCATTGAAAACATAATTGATCAAGGTATGTGCTTATAGATAGCATACAGACAAAAAGCTTACAGTGTGAATAAGATTTCCCTTAATGCTATTTATTGCATTTATTTTGATCAATTGTGCAGAATTGATTTGCCTAGAATATGGGGGGGGGGGGGGGGCAAAGCAGGTCTTTTCCTTTTTGTTAGATGTTTCACTTGTGCAGATAAAAGTTACCAATACAGCAGTAAATGTTAGGAATGTTAACTGAGGTTGCTTTCTTGGTACTCCTGATTTTACTATTCACTAGAATAGAGATCCTTATACATAATCAATCTAGTTACTGAATCTCTTCTAAGGAAAAGTGTTGCAACGCTGGGTTGTGGTTTAACCCCAGCTAGCAACCAAGTACCATGCAGCTGCTTGTTGTTCTCCAGTGGAATCAGGGAGATACTTATTAGAATGGTAGCTGTAAAACTTGTGGGTTGAGATAAAGGCCTTTGTAATAGTAAAAGCAGAAGCCTCGTACACAGGCAAGGCAGAACAAGGAATTTAATTCCCTGCTTCCCATGAGCAGGCAGGTATTCTGCTATTTGCAGGACAACAGGGCCCATCACATGTAACAGTGACTTGGGAAGACAAATGCCATCACTCCAAATGTCCCCTGCTTCTCCTTCACATCACTTTGTAAACTGAGCATGATGTCCTGTGGTCTGGAACATAGCTTTTGTCAGTCGGGAGCACCTGTCCCTGCTACGTCTCCCAGTTTCCCGTGCCTGCTCAGTCTCTTCACTAGTATGGCGGTACAAGAAGCAGAAAAGGCCTTGGCTTTGTGTAAGCGCTGCTCAGCAATAACATCTCTGTATTACCAGCACGCTATTCAGCACAAATCTAAAACATCCTCATGCTAGCTATTGTGAAGAAAACTAACTACACACAGATCTTTATTGATAATACACTTCCTGTAAATGCTGGACTTCGTGTGTTTTTGATAGTGAAATAAGTGTGTGGTCTTTCTATTTGAATGTTACTCATAAAACCTAAATTGTCAGTTGTGCTTCTCTCACTGTTGCATTGGTTATTCCCTGACTTTGGAGAAAGATATATAGATAGACTCAAATTACTTGTTTTCTCAGGGTGTCTGTGATAGTTTCATTAATTAAAAGTGCAATTGTGTTAACAGGTTTTAAATGCAGATTTTTCAAAGTAAGATAAACATGATCAACAGTGGTGAAGTTTCAGGCTGTGTTGCCTGTTAGTAGACTGCAAAATCTGGGCTGGTGAGCTTTGTTCTACTGGGGTTTCTGAACTCGAAAAGGCACACAGCACCTCAGAATGGCGGGCTCTAGAAGATGGGCAGCTGCTGTGCTGTGTGACAGCTCACACCAAAGCCTGCTTTTTACACTGAGACACTACCAAATGTGGCTGCTGGGCTGAAGGAAGCCTGAAAAGGGATTTTTTTTTACTTCTCATGCTATATGTAACTTGATTGTATCTCTTCAGCTTTTAAAAACAGCTTTTTAGGCAGTTGATTCCGTGAAGTAATACCTGCAAGATGTTCAGGACCCTTGAGCTGGTGAGTCAGTAGATTGAAATAAAAGATAATCCTGGAATTGACACTTTAGCAAATTCTTCTGTGTCTGGGGAAAGAATGTCTTCTATGTTCCTGTGTAAATTCAGGGCCACTGCAGAAACATTTCATGTTTCAGCATAGCTGAGCAGGTGTCTACTAACTCCATTTCCCTGAGCTTGGTGGGGAATGAACATGATGAAGCACATCTGGTTGTGAAAGGGCTCTTATTCATGCTTTTCAAACTCATAAGCAGGCCTTAAAGTCAGGCCAGCACTAACTGCAAGCAAGAGCTCCTCCAGGCAAGTGAGGTTTGGTTTAAAAAGTGAGCAGTAGACTGCACTCATTCTTTAAAATAAGCTTTAAAACTGCTCTTTCAATGAGCATTCTCAAATAAATGAGACTGAAATATTTTTACATTTTAAGCCTTGACTTTGGTCTGGTTCTAGACACTCTGATCCATTTTTGAGGAACTATCCCTGAATATAACATAGATAAGTATGGTGACTGAGCTGGGTGCAGAAGAAGGTGTAGGAATTCTTACAAGCTAAAGATACATGAGGAGTTCACTATTTTTGTAGTATTTCTTATTCACATTATGCTTTGTAATACTTCAGCGTGATCAGTCTGGCTTATGTCTGGTTTATAACCATCTCGGTTCTATTTCTGCCTGTTAATCTTCACACTGTGGTGGACCCAGCTGTGCAGTCCATCTTGTACGCAGAATGGTACCAGTTGCCATGACAGCATATAGCTACCTACTGGTGACAGAATAATAGGCGTGTGACTTCTTTGGGAAGTGTCACCATGTCATTTAGTCGTCAGCCAGCAGGTGGGGCATTAAGCTAACAGAAACCTGCCAAATCCTGTAATTTAAAAAACCTTTCTCTTGGCGAACACTACGGTTTGTCCTTTTTACAATAAAAGGTGTCCATTGCAGAATGTAGCAATTCTTATTGTGGGATAATTAATTTTTTTTGTTAAAAAATATAGCTGTAAGAAATGCAGTGAGAAGGATTTGTAGATTGCCAAAAGCTGTGTGAAGAGTTGTAGTGGGTTTGGAAGAAAGGCAGGGTTTGTGAGCAGGTTTGACACTGGTTCCAAATATGTCATCAGAACAGAGCTGGCCATTCCATGGGGAAGCAGGTCAGGGAAGTTTAAACCATTGATGTATTCTTTAGCTGAAAAATTCCATCTTATTTGTAACTATTTTCATTTTCTCTCTTAATTGTACAGTTCTTACAAATCAAATGCTTAAATAAACTCGACAGTATTTCAAGGGATTATAAGTCAGAAAAGGTTTTGGTCTTCCTTTCTGCTCTCAGGTGAGTCTAGTTTATGCTACAATCCCAAGAATTTGACCAATACAAAACAACAAAAACCTGTAGAGATACCCAAAACTCAGTACACTTTGAATCTATTAATTTATCTACCTTCTTTGTTCCCTTTTTTACAGAGCCAGTGTTGAAATGAATAAGAATATGGACCACTTCTTTAAATTGGATACTCATTCTTGATTTCTCTGTTCTTGTAAATGGAACACAGTAATTGCCAGTGGGTGGGAACTCAGATATGTGGTTTACCCTTACTACCAGTGCTTGGTGTTACCTGCTGTTCTCAGTGTTTCCTAGGACCAGATCCCTGTAGGCTGGCTGGAGGAGGGGTAGCAGTTATCCAGCAGAAATTGTGGAAAACTTAATTTTCAGTTGCTATGTCTGCTTCCCCTAGGGAACTGTGAGCTCTATGAAATGTTTGTTTTCTTGGATGACATTTTCCAATATAAATTACACTTTGTGATAGGGTATTATGAAGCCAACAGTGAACAGACTAAGAAAAAAAGAGGTAGGGTTCACTTACATATTTGCTTATATTGTTATTATAGAAACCCCACCACAGAAGTGAAAAAATAATAAAATATTATTTTGCTGAGTTTCCTACATTTCGTAGTGATTCTTAAATAGTTTTAGTTAAGAACTACTATATGTGTCCAGATCAAGGTTTGTCTAGTTCAGTACTGTATGTCATTATTGGAAAACTGTCTGTAAATGGAAGAATGAAAAGGCAAAAAATAAATCTTTGAGAACATGCTCAGCTTCTAGTGGCATGTGCCTGAGGTTTTCATCTAGCCTTTTATTCTTCTTTTTGGTACATACCTACAGCAAGGTAGGCTGTACTCTAGAGTATTTTGCCACAATGTTATAAAATGCAGTTATAAATAAAAGGAATTATATTTGTTGCATGAGTCCAATATGTTTTCATCCTTTCCTTTAAGACTTAGTAATGCTTTAACCTAAATAACAATGCATTCAATTGCAGCAAACCTGTTACTTTAAAAAAACTTAAAAAAAAAAAAAAATCAAACTATGAATAAAACTTTTCATAGACTGTTAGGATTCTTTAACAGATTTTCTGCCATACTCAGTGTTCTGAAAAGAGCTTAAATTCTGTATAGAAAAACCCAATCCTGTGATGGAACTGCCTAAATAGAAGACAGTAGTGGTAATACTATGTATTTATCCCTACGGGTCTCCAGAAGTACTTTTTGTTTGTTGTGAATACGGTAGTTTCAAGTTCTGTGTACGTGCTGCCTAAGCACCCAAAAATATCCTCTACGCAGAATTAGAAGCAGCTCCTTAGGCTCCAGGACAAGTTAAGTCAGGAAGGTTCTAGTGTATATGATGAAATATTGCCTGAATAAGATTCTCGTAACAAATGTAGGGGACACATGTAGCTAATGATGATTCTGATTGTGTCCTGAAGCTTTGAGTTTTGGCAACAGATCCTGTTACAAGCTACTAGAGTGGTCTTGATCCACATCTGTGATTGGTAGGAGATGATGTATTATCTCAAACCAGCCTGCTTGGCTTGTAATGTGCAACTTCAGAAACTATGAAATTCATGTTTCTGTGTCTGTTCCCTCACATACGTACAAGCTAAGGATGAAACAGAATTGTATTGTTGTACCGTTAGTTATTTTGGAAAGAAAGCTTTTCAGTTGGAAAGCAGATGTCTCAAACCTAACTGGAAACAGAATTCTATCTTAGGTTAAGGACAGGGGCAGTTAAGGGGATTGGCCAACATGCCCATTAAGTGCCCCTGGCAAGGCTGTGTGGGAAAGAGACAGGACCTCTGTCTTTCTGCATACAACAGCAAAGTTTGTTTTACTTTTGTCTGAATAAACTTCCATTTCTTTGACCTGTTAGGAAACTGAAGTTTGATTTTTGTGATACTACATTTTAGAAATCTTTTAACCTGCTCTTTCAGTCTTTTTGCTGCACTTCATACTTAGAGACAAAGACAAGGTGGAGCTAGTGAGGAAAATGCATTGCTGTGACTAGTCACAAATGCCACTAGTGTTTCCTTACTGTATTTGTCACCTATCACAACAAGGATATACTTTAAATATACATACTTATAACTATAAGGTCAAGGATGAAACTTAATGGTTTCATCAATGGCAAGCGCGTTGTGTGGCACAGTAAGGCTTGCAGCATGTTTTTTCACCTTACCACTCTAGAAAACTAAAATAGTGCAGAAAATACCAACATTTGTAGTTACAGAAAGTTAGTAAACTAAAATATCTGTTTATTAGCACAAGTGCCCAGACAAGTTTGTTTGGTGTGTGTATGTAAATGCTAATGAATACAGAGTCCACATGTGTCTTGTTTGAATGTTGCTCACTTTAACTCATCATGTGCTCAAGCAGCTTCTTCTCATCACCGTTGGCTTTCTGTCTCTGGTGGCATAAAGTTCTGCATGCTGAAATCACTTTTGTAATGGAACTGTCTAGATTGATATGACACTACAGTTTTCAAAATCTGAAAGTAATCCCTAGGTACTCTGCTTATGCTTTTTCTCTTGATAACTGAGTCTTTTTGGAGCAGGCTTTTCCTGTCCTGCACTGTTAACTTCTAGTTGGATCTAGAATAGAAAATGCTCTTTGATACTCATTATTTATGCTGCTTCTTAGGAGTCTGGGTTTGAGTGTGGTCCTTGTTCATACTCTCTCTTCATATACATACTTGATCCAGTTACACAAAGAGATTAAAATGATTTTACTGTGGAGGGTGAAGCACTGTTTAAATAATTTTTGGTCTGAGAAGTTTAAAGAAAACTTAGAGGTAGGGTAGTTGAGGGCACAGTGATACTTCTGGTGCATAAAACAATGCACTCAGAATACACAGTTCATGTGCAACTTCTGTGAGGTCCTAAGCTTGTGGAAGGGATTAATTCATTACAACTTACTTTTTCATTCATTTTTCAGATTGCTGCATTAAGTACTGAATTTCCTAGGACTGTATCTATGTAGAGGTTATTCAGATGGTAATGAAGCAAACTCTTCCCGCAAGTTATTACCAATCAGGCTAGAATCAAGTGTTCAGAACCTTAAGATAGTGACCCATTCTTGTCTTTTGCCTTGTCTAGTCACTGTTTGTGACATTGGAACAGCTGGGCTTCTGGAAATACCCATCTAAACCTTCCTCAGGAGGGGAAGCAGGCACCAATCTCTTCTCTCTGATGACAGTGACAGGACCTGAGGGAACGGCATGAAGGCTGAGTCAGGAGAGGTTTAGGTGGGAAAAGGTTCTTCACCCAGAGGGTGGTCAGGCACTGAAACAGGCTCCCCAGAGAAGCGGTCACAGCACCAAGCCTTGTCTGAGTTCAAGAAGTGTTTGGACAACACCCTCGGGCGCGTTGTGATTCTTGGTGTGATTCTTCATGGTGTGATTCTTGGACCTGTCCTGTGCAGGCCCAGGAGCTGATGATCCTAGTGGGTTTCTTCCAAATCAGGGTATTCTATGAAATTCATGGAATACTGGTTTTCTGGGGTGTATCTTACCTATCTATGTCCTGGAAAGGTAATAGACTATTTAACACATAGTAAAAATTTCATGAAGTTTTGCATTATTTAAAGTGCCTGGTTGTCTAGTCCTTTTTCATATTAGTGAAATCTCTCAAATTAGAATCTCAGCTGACCTCATTAGTACAGTCGGGCACCAGGTATCTGGTAGGTGGAAACTTAAAACTTGAGAAATTCTAAGAATTACTTTTCTTTATATGTGATTGAGCTTAATGCAATGGAGAAAGGGGGAAAATGCGTGGATTTGTTCATAGTGCTCTGTTAAACTACTGGAATGTTCAAAACCAGAAATACGTATGTGTATCTAACTCCTTATTGATGGTACTAAGTAGTGCTTAATCTGGATATCCAAAGAAAGGAAAAGGCACATACTCAGCTCTTTCAGTAGTTTAGTGTTTCTTGTTAACATAAGTTTTAGCCTTCTGCACTGGCTTATAACTAGCTGACCTTTTACAGAGAGCTTCTACTTGCAGGTTTTTGGAGCACCTATGCAAGAGAAAGCTTGTGCTCTGTAATCTGGAGCAGGACATAGCTTCTCTCATGCTTGTTAGAGTGGCCCTTCTGGCAAGGAAAATTTGGCCACTGTTCTCATCACATAGAGCAGGAGCAGCTTTAGTGCCAACTTGATAGAGCAATAAATCTCCCTCTCTGGACAATAGTCTTTTATATGCAACCATTTGGGGGCATAGCTCTCCAGTTTCTGGAGGTTCTTCTACATCTTGGATTTAACCAAAATTATTAATGAGATGAGAATGTGAAATCTCTGTTATCTGTCAGATGTGTATTGGAAACATTCAAGAATGGCTAAATAAATAGGAATGAATTAAATAAATTGTTGTGAATTTTTAAATGTAGCCACAATTTTCCTCTTGCTCCTACAGAGGCATATCCTGTGAAAAATTATCTCATGAAAAATTCTGTCCACACAATGTTATATAACTATGTATAGTCTTCAGAAATTTATGGCCATTAATGCATTTTAGGTTTCAAGACTATAGAAAGAAGCTTTCAGAAAGAGCTTCCAAGCAGAAAACTGATTATTAATTAAATCTAGCCTCTACAGCTCCCTAGTAGTTGCTTTCAAATGAACAACAGAAGCACTTTAATAATAATTTTTTTTTTTTTTAAATGCCCTGTGCTATTAAAATGCTCTAGTGGTAGGTCTCATGTTCAATTTAGTCTTCTTGGAAAATAAAATGTGAGCTATTTTCAATAACTCATTGAGCTAAAACTGTAAGCCAGTCTGAGGCATAGGTGCCTCCTTGCTCTGGAACTCTGGAAAGCCAAAAGTAGCTGCTGCTTCTGAGCAAAGGTCAGATTGTGCGCTGCTGCTGCGATGGAAAGGGTTACGCCACCATCACCATTAGCAGCTGGGGACTGGTCAGATCCTCTCTTCAGCAGCAGTATAGATCTGACTTCTCCAGAGCTTTCTAGTCTGTCCGACTTCTTCAGATTGGGAAGCAGTTTTCCTGGTATTTCTGAGAAGCTATGGCCTAGTTCTGAGTAACACCTGATGACATTATTTCTTTGCCATAAGAAAACAGTTCATCAAAACCTGAAATTTTAAACTTCCACTCAAACTTATCGTCACCTCTGTGTCTTGAGAGGTTCAGTCTGTTGAAGACTCAAATGTTGAAAGCTACAAGACATTTAAGATTTTGTGAATGTGAGTCTTGGAAAAACAAATCAGAACCAGACCTGGGTCAGACAGTTACAGATCCTTTCCTGGAGCTACCAGGTGGCAGACTGCTTGGCCCTAAGGAATTATGCAAAACTAAAGGAATGGTTTTCTTACCAATCAAACCAGTTTGTACCAACTGAGGAGGAAACGGAAATGAGTACAAGGAAATGATATGTTTAGCGTTAGTAAGACAGAGGTACTTTGTACTACAGGACCCAAATACAAACTAGAAATAAAAAATGTGGTTTCTCAGAAAATAAGAAAAAAGTCTGATCCTTGAACAATTTAGATGTTTCATAGCAGTTTGCACTGGCAATCTGAAGCTAACAGTAACAATAAATGAGGAAAATATTCTAAATTTGTCTACCTCAAATGGAGCCTAGTTTTTTTGATTTTGCATTTTCTTTCATATTTTGTCTTGTTAATAAAAAATTCAGTAGATCCTAAACATGCTTTTGCAGAGTGGTAGACAAATAACAAAACTAACTTTCTTTACTGATATTTTGGTATCTGTTTCTGATTAACAGAAGTCAGTCAGAAGTAACTTAAGTTTTGCCAAATCCTGTTCAATGTGATGTTGCTGGTGTCTTGCTTTGACAGAGGAAAAAGATTTTATTCTAAATGAGCTTTAAGTCTGTTTCACACAAGCATGAAAACTAGAAAAATGGGATGTGGTTACCTTGAATGCTGGAGTCTAAGTTTGTAGTAAACATAGCAGCAACTGGCACTGAGTGTCATGCAAAAAAAAAAAAATTGACTTACACCTGTGTGGATCCTTGCCAATTAGTTGTTCAAATAGTGCTTGGAATAGCAAAGAAAGGGCTTACCTAGTGGCATAACTAGAAACACCTTGCACAGGACAGAAATGCTGTGAATGTGATTTCATGCTGCTTTTCATGATATGTAATCTTCTATGCCTAGGCCAAAATAAACACAGATATTTGGCCAAGCAGAATTCTTCAATACCCCACCAGTAGCAATTTACACCTACACTGAACTTTCCTTACTCAGCTCCACCCAGGACTACAAAGTGCAAATAGAAAACGTGATCATTCCTGCTTGTGGTACAGGAGGTTGTAGAGCTCTGCACTGCTAAATGTGTGGATTTACCAGAGAGATTACACTGACTAGACACAGAAGTAAAATGTATTAAAGCTCTTTTTAACTCCCAGGGCAAATTAATATTTCCTAATGGAGTGTCTAGGGGCAACATCTTACTGTTGATTAAAGCAATAAGGTCCTTCAGTTGTTTGTAGTTAAATGGTTAAGTATTTTATACTTAATTACCAACTTACTACTGTTTTGCAGTAGTTTATTGTTCTGCAGGGAGATGTGTGTGTGTGTATAGATATATATTCACCATAACTCTGAAATGTCTAGGATGCTTGTTTAGGATTTTTTCAAGCTGATCAGATTTCTTATGGAAAGAATGTTGCCTGTTCTTGGAGTACCACATGAAATACCTATTACAGATTAAGTTATAGATCATATGTTATCAAATCTTTACCAAAATGGATCTTAAAGAGGCAAATAACCTCAAAATATGTCAAAAGTGCATACTTAAAAAAAAATCTATGAACACTAGCAAGCCAGAATTGAATTCTGAAATTCTCACCGTGGTAATCTAAAAAGAATACTTTGGATGTGCAGCATCAATTTAGATTTTACACTATGTTTTAACTTGCATGAATTACATGATTTCAATATTGGCACATCTAAATAGGTGAGTCTAGAGGTTTCCTATTCTGGTAATCAATCTGCTGCTTCTCTAATATACTTTTGTAGTCAGAGGAAAATATGTTAGCATCAAAACTCCTATGGAACCAACTTTCAATTCTAATTTTCTCTACTGAAAAGTGCAGGACTGTCATAATAGGTGGTGTATGTAATGCTGGAGTAGAGGAATTCCAGGTTGAAATGGTGCATCAAAACACCTCATATGTGATGGCTGTAAGTTTGCAGTCATGTCTGATACATGACTGTGAAGCGGGCAGTGGAAAAATGGTTTGTAGTGCCTGGGTTTGTGCTTTGTGACCTGTTGTAAACACTAATTTGAACACTTTTCATCTGTACAAGACTGCTACTTCATAACAATCTACAGACATGCAGGAATGTTGTTTTTCTGGTGTTCCTTTATGTATCCAAGAAGATTCTGCATCACCAGAAGTCTTCAATATTGTCGGGCATCCTTTCAATTCAACCCTTTAGGTGTAGGTCTGCAATTTCTGTGGTGTTGCCAAGGTCTGGCACCTAGGATGTTCCTTCTGGAGCCATCTCTGATCTGATGTGTTTACAATACAGGGAAAGCTGCACTTTCAGATCTCCCTACACACTTAGCAATCCTTCCCCATATGCTTTAACAGTAGTACTAGAAAAACAGCTCAATTACATGGCACCCTGATGTGACTGCATGCTGCTTTCTCACATCGTTGGAAAGCCAGAGAAACTAATGAGTGGAGGAAAAATGATGGAGGACAAGGAAAGAGGAAAACCTGTGTGTATAGTTAAAAGAAATGGACAGGATAAAACCAAAATACACAGAAGGAAATAGAAAAAGGAGATGAGTAAAGTTCCCAGACAAAATGCATTACTAGTGTTTGTTTCATAGTTCAGTGCTGGTAAAGTAACTTGATTTCCTCATTTCCAATGTGGTGTTGTTATGCTTTTCGTTACTGACTGCTTGCTAATGGTGATAGTTGTGCTTTAAGAGGACTTGAAGCAAGGGAAGAAATTTTTTTTTGTTCCCTGATGGCACTGGAGGGAGAAGTGGGGGGAGTACTTTCAAATAGAAGTCAGCCATCACAATACCAGCATTTAATAGAGAAATATTCTGCACTTAGGAAGGAATTAATGTGCCAATGTAGTGCTTGCTTATATATTTTTACATAATTTAATTTCGTTTATGCACCTACACAGTAGGGAGAGAGATTCTTAAGTGGACCAAGTGTAGCAAATGTATTTGTGCCTGCTGGGCACAAGGACTTCAAGCAGTTTCTGTACTAATCAAGGGTGTTTTAGGAGATGCTGAACAGGTTTCTGGCCTAATAAGGAGAAGAACAATTAAGGTGGTGCATGAAGTTCCAGACTTGGTTCATAAGCATTACGTTTGGGATGGATACATGTTCTTCTGGAGAGACAGGGAAGATGAGGGTGGAGGGTTGCCCTCTCTGTAAAAAAAAACAGCTGGCATGTATGGAGCTCTTGGACTGATAATCAGACTGGCTGAGAACGCTAAGGATCAAAGGAGTGACTACTGAGAGTGATGGTGGTGGATTACAGACCAGCTACTCTTGATGAAAATTGATTAAAATAGCAACTCTGTGATATCTGTGGGTCACACATCATGATTCCTGGAGAGCAGTTAAGCTTCCTGCCAGTTGGATGAGTAACATGGTGGGATGGAAGCAATCCAGCAAATTTTAGGAAGCTTTCTTGGTAGATATGCTGAATAGACCAACCAGGGGTCTTGCACTAATGGATGTCCACTAGTAATGAAAAATTGTCTAGGAATGTGGGAATGGCAACTCTGGCTATAGTCACGATCATACAGTAGAGCTCAAGATCCTGAAGGGAGTGAGGATAGCAAGTCTCTGGACTTCAGAGAGCAAACTCGGGCTTATTTGAGGACTTGGTAAATGGGAGGCAGCTTTGAAAAGTGAAGGGAGCCTAGGAAAGCAGGCAGATTTTTAAGGAAGCCTTTTCCTGATGCAAGAGTGACACATCCAAGTAGGAATCCGTATTGATGAATTGGGATACCAGCTACGCTAAGTGGGGAACACCTGACTGAACTTCATGGCAAAAATATCATGGTGGAAGCATGAACATGTCATAGAGAAGGAGTTACAGAAGTATCAAAGTGTGTAGGAATGGTGTAGACATACACAAGGCTTCTGGAGTCTCATGTTGCTCTCAAAAAGCTACGTTAACAGTTAAGAGGCTGGGCAAGGAACACATAGGCCTGTTGAACGTGAGCACAGGTAAGGCTGATATCCTCAGAGCTGCCTTTGCCTCGCTGACCTGCGCATATGCTTAGAGGTAAGACTGGAACAAGTGAAGAGCTACCAGCAATGGTTGAGGATCAAGAGAGGGATTCTTCTGAGAACTTCACCTGCACAAACCTGGCTGCACTGGGGTTCTGCGCTTTGTCTGAGGGTGCTGGGAAGATCTGGCTGATGCCTTGAGAGAAGCTGTTCTCTGTGCCATCAAGCCTTACCAAATGTTTGCCACCTTTGATAAAATATAGGCATTTGCAGGCATGGGGATGGTAGTTGATGCCATAGCAACTTTAGTAAGGTGCCAGGCACTGGCTCCTGTGCTATTTTTTGTATGTGCTTAGGATTCTGTAATCTGGGTGGGTGGACAGCTAGATGGGTAAAAAGCTTATTGCGTAGCTGGGGTCAGACAGTTGCAGTTTAATGGGCTGCACTTTGCCTGGAGGGCAGAAGCAAGTGGAATCCTTTTGTATTTTAACATGTTTTTCAAGGACCTGGAGGACATGACAGGATCCACTGCTCCCATGTTTGCATATGGCTGCATGCTGAGGTGCCATCAAGCAGCTTCAGGCCTGGGCTGCTGTCCAAGAGGACCTGGGCAGGCTCAAGAACAAGCCAGCATGAACTTTTTGAAATTTAACAGGGACAAACATTCAGCCTCTGGGAAGGGAGGACACCTTGCAGAGATCTAGACTTGGGACTGCCTGTCTGGGTAGCAGCTCTCTTGCAAAGGCTGTGGCCATGCTAGCAGGCAGCACGGCCACAGCCAACAAAGATAACAACAGCACGCCAGTAGCTTGGAAAAAGTGACGATCCACAGCTATTTGGCACTCATTAGGGCTCTTGTAGACCACATACTGTGTCCAGGTATGTCATTCCCCTCTCAGAATCCAGTGCCAAGAAAGTTGTTGACAAGCTGGGACAAGCTTAGTGGAGGGCCAACAGGGCCAGGGATGGAATATGTGTCCTACAACGAGAGGCTGAGGGAGCTGAACTCAGTTGACCTGGAGCTGGGCAGGCTTGCCACCATCTGAGAGAATAGGCATGTTGAAAGGAGATGTTCAAGGCTGTGCATAGAAGGAGGCCTGTTCCACTCTAGCAACCCCAGGACTGGCTTGATAGTGTGGGACTGAAAGCACCAAGGTGGAACCCATGCCAGCTGGGGGCAGAAGGGAAGGGAACACAGCTGCAGTACAGTCAAGAATGGGTCAGGTTGGAAGGGACCACAATGGGTCATCTGGTCCAACCTCCCTGCTCAAGCATGGTCATCCTAGAGCGCATGGCACAGGATTGCATCCAGATGGTTTTTGAATATCTCCAGTGAGGGAGACTCCACAACCTCTCCTGAGCAATCTCTTCCAGTGTGGGGTCAATCACACAGTAAAGAAATTCTTCCTCATATTTAGATGGAACCTCCTGTGCATCAGTTTCTGCCCATTGCCTCTTGTCCTACTGGTTGGCACCATGAAGAAGAGCCTGGCTCCATCATCTTCACACCCACCCTTTAGATATTTTATGCACGTTAATGAGCTCCCCTCTTGGTTGCCTCTTCTTGAGGCTGAACAGGCCCAGCTCCCTCAGCCTTTCATTGTAAGAAAGATTCCCCAGACCCTTGACCAACTTAGTAGCTGTCTGCTGGACCTGCCCCAGGAGCTCCATGTCTCTTACACTGAGGAGGCCAGAACTGGACACAGCACTCCAAATGTGGCCTCACCAGGGCTGAGCAGAGCAGGAGCATCACCTCCCTCGACCTTCTGGCACTGCTCTTCCTGATGCATCCCAAGATTCCCTCGGCCTTCCTAGCCCCCAGGACACACTGCTGGCTCATCGACAGCTTGTTATCCTCCAGGACCCCCAGGTCCCTCTCTGCAGAGCTGCTTTCCAGTAAGTTGGCTCCCAGCCCGTGCTTGTGCGTGGGGTTATTCCTCCCCAGGTGCAGGAACCTGCATTTGCCACTGTTGAATTTGAAATGGTTCTTCTCTGCCCAATTCCCCAACCTATCGAGGTCCCTCTGAAAGGCCGTACAAGGCTCCGAGGTATCGGCCACTCCTCCCGGTTTTGTATCATCAGCGATGATGGGGGGAGTACAGGGGAGCTGGGCCGGGGCCGGGGCTGAGGTGGGCAGTGCGTGGGGGACTTCCCGCCCTGGCCGGCGGGCGGAGCAATCCGCCTTTGGGCTGTGCTGCTGGAGCGAGCGGGAAGCGCGGCTGCCCCATCCCTGCGCGGCTCGGGCTGAGCGCGGGGCTCTCGCCGCCGCTCGGAGGAAGAGGAAGTGGCCGCGGCCCCCGGCCGGGCTGAGCGGGAGCGGAGCCGCCGCCCCGGGCTGCGCCGAGCAAACTTTGTGCCGGGCGGCGGGGCCGTGTGGCGGCGCGGCGCTGCCCCGGCACGTCCCTGTCGCGCAGCCGAGGGGGGAGCGGCCCCGGAGCGCGGCGGGCGGGCGCGGGCGACAGCCGGAGTAGGAGGAGGAAACGCTGTCAGCGGGGCCGGCCGTCTCCGCCCGCCGGGCATCCTTCAGCACCGCTGGGCTGCGCTTCGCCCGCCGCTTGCCCCAGGTACCGCCGCGCACCCCTCCGGCTCGGCGGGCAAACTTGGCCAGGGGGCGGGAGGGGGTTGCTGCCGGGCAGGGTTGGTGCGCCGGAGCGGGGAAAGCCGCTCCGGGGCTCCGACTCGTCGTGGTCCTCTGGCTCCCGAAGTTCGGAGCAGGGCGCGGGCTGGCCGGCGTGCCCGGGTTTGGAGGAGCTCCTGGAGCCCGGCGCGGGGGAGCACTGCCTCCTGCCCGCTCCCCGGGCAGGTTTCGGGCTGTGCAGTTGCTCCGGAAGGTCCGCCCGCTGCGGTCTTGCCGAGGGGCCGGAGCGGAGCCCGTCCGGGAGGGCGGCGGGGCCGGCGGGCGGTGCTGTCCTGTCAGCCCATGGGTGCGGAGACCGCCGGGCTGCCCGCGGCCGGGGCGGACCGAGGAGGCATCGCTGGCAGTCGCTTCCAGCCAGTGATGGTTATCCGTGTCCAGCCCCCGCCGCGGTGAGGCATAGCCGGGAGAGGAGAGAGCTCTGAGGGGAGCCGGGTGGGCGCCCGCCTGCCCGCCCAGCCCGGCGCCGCTCCTCACATGCCGGGCACCTGGAGGCGGCGGTGCCGTGCCATCGTGTGGCTGGCTGGGGTCTGGGATTTTACAGTCGCTGTTTTCCAATTTTATTGCCTTTTTGAGTTCTCGATATTGTTTCAGCACGGTTTTCTTACAATATAAAGAGGCAGGGTGACCACGGTTCAGCATTTGTACGTCAGAGTATGAAATACATCTCTCTTGCCTCTGGTTTGTCTGAGTTCTTGTCACAACAGCCTCTTCTTACTGCCTGTGTATCTCTGGAAAAGGAGAATTTAGTTGGATGGACTTTACAGTTCTTCTTTGATACTTTCGGCTTAGTCAAATAATTAATGGGAGACATTTGTTCTCCATTACGCCTGAGCGTGCTTCCCTCCAGAGCGCTTCTAGCTCGGACCAGGGAACGAGCTGAACCAGAGGCTGCTGTGTGGCAGGACGGGGAGGGTGCTGGAGTCTTAGTCGGGGTGGCTGTTGTGCTAAAGTGAATGCTGGATTTAAAATAATGAAAGTATAATTATACCTGTTATGCAGAATGTTCTTTAATATTTCCAGCCAAAGTTTGGAAGCTGTGGTCTAGTTGTATGCTGCTTCAATTTTTATTCCCTTAAAAAAAAAAATTATTTATTTATTTATTTTGTAGGAGAATAACCTTATCAATATGTATTTGGCCTCTAGCTCACACGGGGAGATCTTTTTATACATCTATTTTTATATTTTATTTTTAAAGAATACAATCCATTTCAGGTCCTGGTATTGAATAACAAGTTATCAATTACCCTTTTTCACAATGCTAGTGGTCACATTTGTGTATTTAATTTCTGGTTTTTTTAGGGAAAAATAAAAGTCTCAGAATGAAGGGTTGTTTTAGGAATCTAGCTTAACCTCAAGTAGGTTAAATTAGACAAGGGGCTTTCCACGTCTTGAATGCTGGCATTCCCCGGTCTGAGAATGAGAATGTAGCATGAAATGAGTATATACAGCTGTGATTAAATATGAGGGGAGTTCTGAGCTGTGGTACTGGGAAACACAAATACCATATTGGGTGTAATGAACTGGTCTTAGACTCTGTAGTGGAAAAGCTGGGGTCACAGACTTGTGAAAAATAAAAATTAAAGTTGATGATATCTCTATTTGAAATAAGTAAAAGGTATTCACATAACTATTATTCCATCCCTGACTTGATGTGAGATCCCAAAACTCCATGCCTGGCACTAGTGGTCCACTTTACCTTTTGCCTTCATCAGTTGACTGGGGTTTTACTCTGTGGCAAACTAGAAGAAGGCAGTAAACACAGGACTGTTAAGTCTGTAGTTTTGTGTTTTATCATGGTTTTACTCACTGTCATTAAGCAGCTGTGCATACATTGCAATATGCATCGGTTTCTCATGCCTGTTTTCTGTGGGTTCAAGAAAGCTGGATTAATATCTAACATTCCTATTCATGCTTTTGTCAGGTTCATTCAGTCTTTATTTTCTAAGCTGCTGTGATTTCTCTTCGTGTTCTTGAGAGTAGTTCTCTAGTCTTTATTAGCATCCTGGTAGTCTCCTGTTGTCACATGGACACAACTTTCTTGAACATTTGCACATGGTATTTTGGCATAAATTTCATCTGTGCATTGTTCAGTGACATTAACACTTTGTTATCTTGACCAAAACCACACCGCCTAAAAGTACTTTGTAGAAAGATGTGGTATTATCTGAATCTTTTGCTGTACTGAAAGACAGCAGAGTGGTATCATCAAGTATTAAATATTTTGAATGAGTGTTACAGGGTGATGTGGGTGGTGTGGAAAGCAAGGGTCTCCCACCAGCCTGCTGTTCCTCACATTGCTCCCCACCGCTAGCACAACACTTGCCTTGCTCCTCCACCAGTTCTCTTTGATCCTGTTTGCTCCTCTACCTCCCACCCTGCTGCTCATGTGCACACACACACACCCCCACACAAACCAGCTCTGTTTCCCTAGAGAGGGGCTGGTGGCAGGGAGCCCACAGAGGTGGCCTGGTGACTTGCAGACCCAGAGACAGCACAGAGCAAAGTGTGTTATGCAGGGCAGCAGAGTCGAGCCCAAGTCAGTGATGTGAATACTGCATTAAGAACAATAGCACCTAATAAGAGTTTGTTGAAATCGCGTTATCGTGCTGGCGTGTATTTGACATGCTGCATGCTAGTGCTCTGCTTTCTTTGTGACTTGTGTATACAAGACCTGTCAGGGTAGTCTGTTCTAACTTTACTGAATCTTTATTGTATTTATCCATGTATTTCTTTGCTTTCTTCCTTAAGCTTAGAAACTCTGGAAGCTAGACTAGCAATTGTCTTAATTGGCCAAATTATGTTTTTCTCTGGGTTTTTTTGTGTAGTCAGTACATTTTCTTGTCTCCCTGGGAGACAGTACCAAACCCGATGCAGTAGTTTGGTTTTTAATTCTAGCAATTGGGGCTGCAGTTCATCATGCCAGGTCTTCCAGACTTCTTGGTATGAATCCAGATTAGTCCTGATTTGTGTTCTGCTTCTGTTGAGTTGTGGTATCTTTGGCCTCTCCTACTTGCCTTGGCTTCTGGCACATTTCATTTTATGCTTGTGTTTCTTGATCCGAGACTGTAGTTTCCTCTGCTGAACTTTGTTCCTGTCCCTTAAGCTCTCTGCTTATTCTACCTTTCCTTATTTATTAGGTAATTCATCTCATTGTGTCTGGAAACCTTCTTATGAATTCTCTTGTCACTTTCTTGGGTTCCAAGTTCTGCAGATACTCATATTGTAGTTCAAACATGTTCCAGACCTCCCCTGTACTCACATCCTCTGATTGCTCATTCCTGTTCATCTCACTAATGAATTCCTTAGTTTTTGAGATTTGCTTTTTGAAATAGAAGATCTTAATTGCAGATTTACTTGGGTTGCTCTGCAGTTTAATTTAAATCAAATCAATCATAAAGGATAAATCTGGGATTATTCTTTCACCAACCTTCCTGTAAGCTGAGATTTAGTTATCAGCCTCAAGTCTAAAATCCTATCAGCTACTGGTCAAATTTATAAGTATATGGTGAAAAAGAATTGGTCAGCTGTAACATCTGACAAGAGATGGGACTGATTTATGGTAATTGTTCCTTGTGTCTATAAGTATTTCAGAATGTTTCAAATTGTTTGGTAAACATTAGTTACTTAAGTACAGGTCCCTCCCTACAAATGAAAATTATTGCAGTATTGTTGAATATATGCTTACATATCTTCCTGGATGGTAATACTGTTGGGAAAAAAAAAGACCAAGTGGGTATCTCTTGGTAAGGAATTTCCCTCTTAAGTGTCATAATCTGACAAAAAAACCTGTGCAGTGGTAAGCCAGGGTGGGAAAAAATGAGGAGAAGTCAGGAACATGGCACTTTCCTGGCAACTAACAAAGCATCATCCTGCATGCTATTCTGCTTTCTTTGTTTACCTGTACACCCAGTTTGTCTGGTTTGGTGTTTTTAATTCTCTGCTTCAGTTATGCTGGTTTTTTTTCCTTGTTATTCCTCCTCTGCTTCATTGCTTTAACTATGGTAGGAAAGAGACTTGACTATAATTTGCAAGCTCTCTCAGGGTTTGTTGAGAGCCGAGTGGGGGACTAAACACTCTGGTGTTTTGTAGACTGGGAAGGATGCAAGAATTAAGTGACCACATGCCAGCAAGTGAACTAAGCATGAAGTGCTTATTATTTTGAAAATGGAAAGGTCAGGATTGCAGAAGTGAGGGTTTAAGAAAATAAGCATGTCTCATTACTGCACAACAAATGTGAAGTCCTGTAATTATTTGTAAATGCCTTCTAGCATCCCTGTGAGGTACCTAAGTATTACCCATGGAAGGAAGAATGAGGATGAAAGGCCTTAAACAAAATCAAGAGAGAAAACCTATTAATAGGTTGCAGTTATCTTGTTTTCTAGCTGCTGCATTCATCAGTAAGAATACTATATTCCATAATTTTGGGAAAAGAACATTAGCAGTAACCTAGGATATGTATTTTAAAAAATAAATTAATTCATGATAAAGCTTACAAAATACGTTCACTAGTCCTGGCCAATAAAAGCTTTAAATATGTTAATGCAAGCAAGCTTGTTCTTACTAATTTTGCTTAAAAACAAGCTGACAAGCATTAATTTTCCATACAGCACATTTTCCTTGGATGCCATTGTAAGCACTGAAATTACCTTGTTCCAATTTCGGATGGTAGTGTATTTCACTTACACACTTGCTAGAATATTCAGTTAGCAGTTGACTCTAAAACCATAAGTATTTAAAAGAATTGTTTTGGAATTATTTTCAAATCATCCCTCTAAGTAGTCATTGACATCATGCATTGATTAGTTGAAATAAACTATTTAGCCAATATGTACTTAGTTGATAAACATCCCTTAAATTACTTATTCTGGTAATCTATTCAAACTTCCATTAGCCATGTGGTTCTGCTACATTTCAGTGTAATTTTCATTATTATTCCATGGAGATAGATTGTTATGGAGTTTTGTGAAAGGATGGATCAATAAATCAGAAAATTAGCCTCATTTGTTCCCCAGTATACCTCCAAAGAAAACCAGATAGAAGGCAAGGGTTTTTTTTCCTTTTTTTTCTTTGTGCTCTTTTTCTGCTGAAAAGAAATCCTGGGGCCTGAATCACTGTTAACAAGAAAATAAGTTGTTAGCTACATGGTATTATTTTATCCTTGCTCTTTGCTAATTCTGAACTTGTTGTATTTAATCTATTTTGAACATACACTAGCAATGTGAGAAAGCAAACCCAAGCTGCAAGAGGGTATTTTAGCAAAGCTTAAATTCAGATATCATCAGTTGAGCATTTGACGCATCTCTAAAAGAGCTGTAAAAATTCCTATGATATATTCAAGATACATTCATTTTCATGGATCACAGAGGAGATTAAAAGTGGAAATACTGTTGGCTTTTTTTTTTTCTTGATGTCTACAATTTGTTGTAATTTTTTGGCTTTTTTTCTTGGCAAAGGATGGTACCAGTTTCAATAAAACTTGTATTGAGAAGGAGCATTCAGGGGCAGGTCATTTGCCATGCTGGGATGAGTTTCTCTCGTGTACCTCCAGATGCTCCTTAGAGCTCCTCTGCTCCTAAAATACACATTGAAGGACAGTACCGGGGAGGAGGAAGAGGTGGTAGCAGCAAGAGGCTTGTTCTGTGACTTGTGAGTTGGGTGTTTGTTTGGGATGTACAAATCCTGGGTTAAATTTTTGAACTCAGTTTGCAGAAGCAAGCTGCTCCTTTCCTAAGCAGTGAAGGTCTTTGCTGTCCTTCACAAGATAAACTTAAAAATTAATTGACTAGTCTTTGCTGCTGTTCTGCAGCTTGGCATGCCTTTTATTTTTGATGCTTTGTGGAATTAAAGTGAAGATACAGACTAAAAAAACCCAATCTATTGTGTGATTTGGGTTTCAGTTCTAGTTTTATCATCATGTGGCTGAACATATGAACGGTTTGAGATCAACAAGATCATAGAGCACGTGTAAGGTTAATTTGCAGTCTAAGTGAGTTTGTGGACAGAATTAGTTTTTCTGGCATGTGTAATTGTAAAAGCCTATAGCTAAATCTTAATTTTAGGGGTTAATGTTCTTCATTAAATGTTACTTTTTCAAGTTTTTTTTTCTAAGTATAGAACTACTGAGTTGATAATTAATTTCTGCATTAATGCAAAAGAAAATGTTTATCTTAGGACCTACCGCAGAGCAAGAAGATGTTGAAAATTTGGCAGTGTCTTTGAAGGATTGTTTTTCAATTTACTAAAAAGTGAATATTAGTGATAATATTTTGGTTTAATATGAATAAAAGAAAGTGGAATTCACATGCAGGTATAGAAAGTGAGGATAAATCTGTAGTATGGAAACCTTAAGCAGGTCTTACAGCAAAGTAATACACCTTCTGAAAACATGCACTGAAGTGGGTTTAGATTACTTTGAATGCATCAGTTACAAACATTTATTACAGCACTCTTTGATAACTGCAATGTAGAAAATTAAGAAGGTGAATAATGTCCTGTTGACAAGTAGATTTGTAACTGAAAAGCAAGGAGATATTTTTCAGATGATGGTGGGAAGACTCTGAACAGCACTAACTTTGCTGCCAAGGAAAGGAAAAGGGTAATAACTGATGTTAAAAGCCTTTGAAAGGTTATAAAGCAAGCTGTCCCAGAAGGATGTTTGTGGGATAACTTTGAGCAGAATTTGGTGATTGAATGATGACTTGTCCTACACACATCATCACTATATTTGAGAAAGCTTTTAAGTATTCCTATGTCTGTGGATTTATTTTAGTGTTTAGACTCCTGTGTTAAAGTAGAACCTTTATTAAGGTTTGTTTTCTACTGCTGTAGCACTTTTATTCTAATTACTGTGGAAAAGATTGTGATGTTGTGAAACTCAATTTCTTTCCCCCGATTCCTCATTTTTTTCAAGTGAAAGCATCTTTTTTCATCAACCTTTTCCATATGCGTGCTTTAAGTAACATAACTGCCTATACTTAACAGAATGTGAGAAAGCATTTATCCTCAAGGATACTGATTGAAGTTTTAGCTAAACAGCACAAAAAGGAAAATCAGTCTTCTAGTAAGCAGTCACTCAGGGAATTAATACCAAAAAAAGCATGTTTTCAGTCCACCCCCAAGTGGGCAGGTAGCTCATGCTGAATGGCTTGAGGGTTGTCTCTGTTTGCTGAGGTCATTGCTCACATGGGCTGTGAGGGGAGAAGAGTTTTTCTCCAAAAGGCTGAGAAAATGTTTGCTGGAGATGCACGGGAGAGTGTCTGTGGCTGCTGTTGGAAGCACAGGCTTTTATTTTTTAGCACTTTCACCCCAGTTTGGGAAAGAATGCAAAACTCTCCGTGATGTGAAATGCAGAGTCCCCAAGGCCTCTTTCTGCAGCCATCACTGTCTAAGAGTCCTGTGGATTTCAGACTGTTTGTACAACTAAAGGTTGCAGGCACTGCAGCAGAATGACCTCTGAAATGGAATTTTTTATTACGAAATCCTGTGTACTTATGATGTGTAAGAGTTACTGGGCCATCGCTGAAACAAGAAATTTGGTACACTTGCTAACACTTTCTGCTATCTTAATTCTTCACTAGCACAAGCATACTGCTAGATGTGTTCCATTATAGTTAATGGAAAAATACCTGGTGTATTGTTAGGCTCATTAATATGCAACATATGTTTATATATTAAAATAACATTTTAGACTGAAGCAAATAATATTGCACAGGCAAAAGAAGAAACTGCTGTATATATGAAAGAATAATCCTTTAATGGTAATAGTTACCATATTAAAAAAAAAGGTGGAAAGTATCACTTTGAGAACGTAAAATGATCATGAGGATTTTTAACCTTAAATTCCAAATTAAAAAAAAAAAAATTGAGTCTGCAAACCTTGATTTCATTGATAGAAATTGTTAAAGTAGTTTTTATCTTTCTTTCAAAATAATCAGGGAAGGTTGTTTTCTGCTGGATGCATCCACCAAATATTGAAACATCAGGAATACAAATGGCACATCATCCTTTTTTCTCAATGCTAGTGGTCTTTATAGCAAATGTTTTTTCTTCTTCCGGGTTCTGTATGATCAAGTATTTACTATGTTACTTTTTTTCAAGTTCAATGTGTCATTCAGTCCTATTTTGATCTATTTATTAGGGCCTTTTTAGGAGGATGTAGGTGTGCATTTATGGACTTCGCACATGATAAGAAGGTGGGTGGTATTGTTGAGCCCAGAAAGACTTCCAGCTCCTTCTTCCAAGGGTGTTGGAGAATGGGGTAAGACTATTACTGAGCAGTAGAAGTGCAAAGAAATAGAGCCAAGTTATGAGGGATGAGTTGGAAACTTCTCAGTCGTGTTGGATAAAAATGAGGAGAAACAGGTTCTTTGTCTGCTAGGAAGCTGACAGTAAACTGTGAAGGTGATGATTCAGCTGTGAATGATGATTTTAGGTGCAGTAGGTGTATTATTTGCAGTAGAGGCAGGGAAGTGTGAATGTTATTTTCATAAGCTTTGTTAAGATCTCATTTTGAGCACATGGCCACCTGTGTTCATGTAGAGAAATGAGAACAGTGATGCAAATGAGAGTGAGTGGGGTGATGAAGGGAGCAGAGATCCTGTCTAGGAAATGGCAGAATAGGACTTGAGTGCATTTATCATAGCAAAATACAGCAAGGGATTTGGGAACTATTAATAAGAATGATTTCACAAGGAAGTATGAGGGAGGGACAAAATTTATACAAGTTAAAGCATAGTATAAATAAAAATGTAGATAATTTTCTGCAAGTAGTTTCCAAATACGTTGGGGCTGTACATTTGACTAACTTTCTAAGCTTTTGGGGGATGGAGCTGTGGCATAAGCTTACAAACAGCTCTTTGGAGAAGGTGAACCTGAACAAGGTTTTCATTCTCTGCTTTAGGTTTATTAGCTGTCAAGGTAATCACCCTAATCTGTGACTGAACTTTCTCAGGTGCTCACTGCTGTCTGTCAGAGGTTGCAGGGTGGCTGTGACACTGACCTTCCTAATGCTTTATGCAGTGTGTTTACACTGAATGGACCCCATGCCTTGAAGTATCTGGAGTGGCCTGTGGGAGCCACTCCTTGTTACTGAGCGTTTGTTCTGCATTTCCCGCCCTGTCCCCAGAGCATGAATTTCTCCATGTAGGCGGAGGCATGGTGTTGGGTGGGTTGTAATGAAAAACCTCAGGTGCCTACCTGGTGTCTTCATACTTGTATTTTTCATTCTTGCTGCTGGTTGAAATAATTTGCCTGAAGCCCCACCAGTGTTGTTGAGAGGAATTAGAGGGTTTGGATCATCTGGATATTTTCACCAAGTAATTATTCCATTATTTCCTACTCAGATGAGCTGTAATGTGCAGGATACTGAGAAACATTTAATGTGTAGCAGGCATGGTTGTCAGGAGTAATCCTTTAATATGTTGTGGGCTGGCAGCTTGTTAAAAGACAACTAGATTTATCTAGTGCAGTTCTGTGGCCAGGTGCCTCTTCTGTTTTGAAGACAGAGTCTGTAAAGTCCCATTAGTTCCTAAAAAAATGAGGTGGGAGGAAGTGAGGTTGTTTTGTAAATGCAGGTAGTTCTCTGCAGAGAGGACTTGCTTTTTCCGTTGAATTACAAGGCTAGATATTAATTTGAATGCTACAGAGATCTGTGTAAAAGTTAATACTAGGTGCTCTCTTAGTAACTGCATATATAGAAATTGTTATTAAGTTGACAACCTTAATATTAGCAAGTTATTTTGCATTTTCAGCTACTTTTTTTATAATGGAATATATGTCTTTCAGATGTACTGTTGAATACATTTGAAAGATGCAAAGTACATAAATTAAACTGTCAATTTTCCAATAAAATAATAGTATGCCTGGGGGTAGATCTGAGTAGTATATACTTCAGTTACTATCTGAGCATTTATTTGATTATACAATTTTATGTAGTTTGTAGGTAGCTTGTATTTAAAAATTAAAAATCACCATAATGTACTAGTGTGGGGCATGAAACCAGAAAAAAACCCCTCAAAATTAATCATTTTATGCATTTTCCCTTTTCCCTACCTCTTTGTATCAGGAACTGCTGAAATGGGTTGTGGATTGAACAAACTAGAGAAGCATGATGAAAAACGACCTGGTAATATCTATTCAACTTTGAAGAGGCCCCAGGTAGAAACCAAGATAGATGTTTGCTACGAATATCGATTCTTGGACTTCACAACACTAAATGATAGTAAGTACACAGTATTTTTCTTTAGATTTTTTTTTCTATTAAAATATATGTGTTAATTGCTTCATGATATTTTTTGAATAGTAGTTAAGTTCTTAAAATGTCTTAAGTTTCTCTAAGTAAATGCCTCCTCTTCAGTCACAATGCTTCCATGCAGAGATCTTAGGGAGAATTTTGTGTTAATTTTTAGCCTTACAGGTAGTTACAGGTTATCAGATTTTATGTTCTTTTACCCTTCCCCTTTCTGTTTTGTTTTCTTGAATTTTTTTGTTTGTTTTTTTACTCTGATGTGGATGTTTGTTTCCCTAATTTACATTTTATCCAACTTTGATATGATAAAGCAATTCAGGTCTGCAAGGTTGTATACTTTACTTTTTTCTTCTTTCCCTTGTGCTCTCTGGGCTCTGTCAGAGGTATTTTGGGAGGCTGAAGTTAGTGTTTTCAGTTTTAGTAGCTAGCCATAAATAACTCTTAGGTGGTTACAGATACTTACAGATGCATCCATGTAGGTAGAAACAGGATAGTGGGAGACACTAAAGACCTAAAACATCAAAGGGGTGAAGTTCAGTCTCATGCAATTTTTACCTTGTTTTTTCTCTTCTGTCTGAAATAGTCTTGTTTTAATTCTCGTGACAATCCACAGATACTCCATTTTTTGCCTTCGTGATTGACATCAGGCTTCTTTGCTAGTATTGCTCACACCATTGCCTGTGTCCTCTTTCACTTCAGAATTAGCCTGTTCTACAAGCAATTACTCCTCACACCATTTGGGAATTGGAAGCTTGAGCAGAAGGCTGGGACCTGCTTCCTGCTATATAGAAAACAACACAGTACCAAAATCTGCTAGAGCTGGCTGGCAGGATGCCAGGTAGAGCCTCTGTGCTCTTGCCCTGCAGTGTGCTGTGACTTCTCTTGTTTTGCAAGTCAGGTCAAAGGAAAAGCCAGAGCGTGCGTCTCTCACAGTGCGAGACAAAGAGCTGTTGGTGTGTCGCTTGGTGAGGCACCTTGTGCAGCTCAGTGTGTCAGCCCAGAGTAGTGGGAATTTGTTGGGTCTTAAAACCTGCTGCAAGTAAACTTGAGTTTGAAATGGTGGAGGTTTGGAATAGGTGGTTTGACAGGATTGTGTTCTTGTAGGCAGTGTGAGAGTTGAGAAATTTTGTCTTTGCAGACTTAGAGTGCCTGTCTTCTGTGTTTGTGTTCCCTTATGTTTTTTGATACGCTAATTGGGATGCACTGCTGTTATTGAGAGCACCAAGCAAGTGGTAGAGGAATTTTTTTCCTGTTTATGTATTGCAGTTGTTTCGACATTTATGTGTTTTTATTTCAAAGTGAGCTGTTTGTGTCCTCTGATAGTTTGACAGCTTTTACTGAGATGTATTGCAAGTTGTGTCATTAGCGAAAATGAATTAATATTGAGGACACACTTCCGTGGGCTTTTCTGGAATATTCATCATTCTGTCTGTCTCTCAAATTTTAGCATGTGCATTCCCCTGTTGTCTCATGAAGTCTCATCTTTGGCACTCTATGGAGAAAGAATCAGTACTTGTGGTAGCAATGTGACTTGCCGCAGGCACAGAGGATGTCTGGTAAAGAGCAAAAAATTAAACCCAGGCTTTCCAAGTCTGATTAAATGCATAGGTTTGTTGTAAAGTATACTTGTGTACATTCTTCTTACTCATCATAGATTGTTATATTACGATTTTAGGAGGTGTGGCTTCAAAAAGACTGTTAGCAGAAGTACTTCTATCAGGTTCTTCAGTTTGCCAAATAGCATAAACTCTCCAGCTCCATTGAGTTCTGCTTTGGCATGTTGTCTCCCCATCACTCCAGTCTCTGAACATGTCAGCAGATAGGTAGATGTGGAGGGGATGGAGCTGTTGTTCCTGCTCTTTTTCCATAGTACCACCTATGACTGTGTGCTCTCAGGATTGGCAGCTCCCTCCCTGTTGTAGTCACTGGCTGTGTGAAGGCCTATGTTGCACTATGTAGTGTTGTGGCATTCCAGGTTTTTCTCATCATCACTGGTTCGTTTATGTTTTTGCTGAGAAATAATCTCTGCAGATAACCAGCATTAACAATAAGTGTTTCACCTAAATCTGTGTGGATTCAGAGGCTTCTATGAGTGAAATGCTCCTAGCTGTGTAAAAAGAACATTTAGATTGTGAAGCCTGTCTTCTGTGAAGCTACTTTAGCTGTTCCAGCATGTGTGTGTCTCATTTTTTCCACAGGTTTTCTCCTTCACTGGATTTTAAGAATAAGCCATGTTAAATTATGAATGTCGACAGAGTATTTTATTGTATTCTTATGCTAGGCCTTATTTACAAGACTAGTGAGCCTGGCAGTGCAGACAGGTACTCATATTTCTCTGTAGCTTTTCTATAGTGTTGATTGCTCTGATAACTGTATCTCTCACAAGTGTTTAATCTTAATGGTAAGAAGGATGTGAATATCTCCGTGTTGCAAGTGGGAGCTAATTCACAGGTTACTGCCAGAAGTTTCCCAAGTTCTTAGCATGTCCTCGTGTGTTCCAAAAGCAATTCTTGTTGACTTCAGACATAAAGGTGGATGCTGGTCATATCTGCAGTTTAGAACTGCATCTATTTCCAAATCTGATACCCAGATAATCAGAGATCAGTTCCAGAATGTGGCTCATGTTTAAAGTGCACTTTGTCTGGCAGCTAGGCAGATGTAAGATTTTGCAGCTATATATGGGGAAATACTGCTCCCCTCTCTTGTCTCTTATCAGTTCTATGAGCTGATTTAACTCATGTATCTGGCAGGTTATATGGTGTTTTTGTTTGGTTATCCTTGGCTGTATCTGTGTCTTCTGGAAGGGTCTGAAGAATTCTGGAGTTGGTAGAAGTGGAGGCAGTATATTGTCAGGAAGAGAAATAGGACCTTCTTTAAATCAGCTCACACTATTGTGAACTCACAGAATCACAGAGTGAGTGAGGTTGGAAGGGACCACAATGGGTCATCTGGTCCAACCTCCCTGCTCAAGCAGGGCCATCTGAGAGCACATTGCACAGGATTGCGTCCAGGCAGTTCTTGAATTTCATCTCCAGTGAGGGAGACTCCACAAGCTCTCTGAGCAATCTCTTCCAGTGCTCCGACATGCACAGTACAGAAGTTCTGTCTCGTATTTAGATGGAACCTCCTGTGCATCAGTTTCTGCCCATTGCCTCTTGTCCTACTGGTTGGCACCATGAAGAAGAGCCTGGCTCCATCATCTTCACACCCACCCTTTAGATATTTTATGCACGTTAATGAGCTCCCCTCTTGGTTGCCTCTTCTTGAGGCTGAACAGGCCCAGCTCCCTCAGCCTTTCATTGTAAGAAAGATTCCCCAGACCCTTGACCAACTTAGTAGCTGTCTGCTGGACCTGCTCCAGGAGCTCCATGTCTCTCTTACACTGAGGAGGCCAGAACTGGACACAGCACTCCAAATGTGGCCTCACCAGGGCTGAGCAGAGCAGGAGCATCACCTCCCTCGACCTTCTGGCAATGCTCATTCCCTTAGCATCACTCTGTTGAAAACAGGGATAAAATACTGTCCTGATGATAATTTTTCTGGAATGTTAGCTAGAAACTTCACTTGCTTGCTGTCTTTGGTTACTGTTTACCTTCTGACATACACAGCTAAAAGAATGTAAGGAAATATGCTCCTTTATTACATTTTTTTATTATTTTCTAAACTTTTGCCTTGCTTTGCACTGATGCAGGTGTCCAGTGGAAAATAGTGTTTGATCACTTACTTGAGTACTCTATAAATAGTGCATAGATGCAAAAGACAGAATTAAGGTTGCAAGTGTAAGCTTCATTTTTATGTTTCCCAGTGTTGCAAATTGATTTACTTGAAAGTGAAGTGTCTAGGGAAATATTTACCAAGCTTTCAAGGAAAACAGGCTATGAAGAACCCATCGGTTTCCATTGTGTGCCGCAACACTAATAATCCACATGGTTCTCCAGAATCAAAGTGGTTAGATTTGCCACTGTCCTTTACTTTTTTAAAAAGTGGGGAAAATTGCTATCAGCAAAGGGCTATCTAGTGTAGATTGGCATTTGAGGAGTAAGGGGCACTTTCCTAAGACATTTTAGAGTTGAGGTGGGCATACTTGTTTTGAGCTGTTGGCTTTATAAATCTGCTTATGAGCCTGATCTTTCTTGTTTCTGCTAAGGTGGCCTCTTCCAAGAAATCCTGGTCTGTCTTCCATGTTGTCCCTTGACAGTGTCATCCTGTGTTCTATTCTTTAGTCATCTGTACTGTCCAAAGCTTATGGGCTGCTCTTCTCCCTCACCACGCCAGTTTTCACCCACAGTAAATCAATAAAATCATCACACATTTTTACTTGTGAAGAAGACATTACTATATTTGTGAATTGGGTGGCTTGTTGCTGGTTCAGCAAAATGTCAGAAGAAATGTCTTCTCACTGCCTTAGAGACAATACTAATGTTAAGTAGAAATGATTGAATTTTATAACAATAAAAAAATCAAGGAAAATAAAAGACAGTTGCAGCAAACCTTTTGCTACAAAGCTGGAAGAGATGAATTAGGGTCTACTCTATATACTTCAGGCCTTTACTGAAAAAAACCCCAGACAACAAAAGATTGTATCACCTGCCCAAAAGTAAAAAATTGTTTCTATTTTGCATCCCTCTCCTTTTAAATAAAAGGAGATGAATAAGATCATCTTGAACCTCTGCTATCTCCAAGTTTTATTGGAAATAAGAGGCAAATGGTGGGCAAATCTCAGGAGGCTATGTGCTGGCAAATGGAATAGTCTTAATTTAAAGCAACCATGCTTTCAACAGTGACTCCATGGGGTAATCTGGTTGTTACGTTTTGTTATTTTGTTGGAAAGAGAAGTATTCCAGTAATCTGCATTCCTTTCTTGCTCTTTTTTGATCTACTTATTTTGGAAAACTGTACTTGCAATGACAGATGATACAGAAACTAAGCTAACTTATTCACCCTCTATTTCTTTTCTTTCACCTCCTGGGTTATGATGACCTTCTGAGAAAAAACAGGAATCTGATAGTAATTTATCTCTTCACTTCTCGGAATAGGGTGGAATTTTTTGGTATTTAGGGGAATTTTTTTGACCGACTTGATTGGATCTTTATTTTTTTTTCTGCTTTGCTTTACATTCCTGTACTAATTCATCGGCCTGATGAGTTACGATAGGTTTTGGTCTTGAATAAAGTTGGCATGAAACATATGGTAGCCATGTGATGAGAATGGAATGGGGTATAAATTTTTTTAAATGGGGAAAGGCTATACTCTGAACAAGCCATTTGTGCTGTAAAACCACTAAAATCCAGATGTTTTGATGGAATGAAAAATAGCAATACTTCACATGTCCCAAAGAAGTTTTTAAGTTATAATGTGAATATATGAGCATATGGTTTTTATCCTGATTGTCAAGAATTTGTATTTTTAGTTAAAAAAAAATCAAAATGAAGAAAATGATTTAAAAATAAGGTTATTAATTGCATTCTAACATTCCCACTATATTTTTGCTTGAATGTTGTAAGTGTTTTAGTCTAAGGACATGTGTTTTACCAGGACAGTACTCCTAGTGTAACAAATTTACTACATACATAAAACCTTCTTATTTGAGGCATTTTGTGGGGGGTGTGTGTATATATATATACGCACACACTCATACCCATATATATATGTATGTATGTATATATATAAAATTTAAAAGTGTATTTATCTTTCAAGTTCTGTCAAGCATATGGATACCTCACCATCGTGTTTTGGAGCCAGTTATACTGCTCAAAAACCACTTACTACAGTGTTATGAAAACTGCTATGGCTGGGCTTTTGGTTTTTATTGGGTTTTTTTTTTTCCCTCATACAAGACACAAATAATGTGTTGGTGGACCTTTGTAGAGGGCATTATTGTAGTAGAATCAATAGTTAAAAAAATCTCCATACTGAAAGCTTCATTAATTTAAGATTAAATTTCAGTCGTGTGTAGGCTTAAATTAATAGAAACCCCCTCAGTTTTCCCCATGGAAAAGAAAAGAAGTCTGATTCAGAATTGGAAGTGTCATGCACTGGAAAGTGTGCAAGTAGAGGACAGAGAAGCATTTTTCCTGTAAAATGTGTATGCATTTTTTGTCAGGAAATTCTTTTTTTTGTAGAACATAGTACTTGTTGTTGATTTCAATGCTTACCTTCTCTTCCTATTGGTAATTTTTATTTTATATTAAGCAGTTATTTGTGACTGACTTCTGCTTTCTGTTTCACTTCACCATTCACTTGGGGAAAAAAAACCAAACACCAAACATAAAAAATAAACAACTCCAAGCAAGTGGCTGTGTGACTGAAAAAGGAACAAAACCTGCAACTCTGCATTTGCAGGTGTTACTAGATTTAAGACTAGTAAAAGCAAATATTTCCCCATTGGCGAAGTTATTTAATTTTGTTTTCATTTCTGTAAGCAGAAGAACATAAATTAAGTTAGCATTCAAGTTTTGTATTTCAAGTTGACCAGGCCTGTTACCACCATTTAGTCCTCAGGAGTGATGAAATAAAATTAGCATGGCAAAATATTGTTAGGTTATATATGAGATGTGATAACTTGAACCAGACTGTGTATAGATTATCTATAACTGACTAAAACAGTGCTTCAGAGCAGATAAATATGTAGCAGGTTCAGAGCAGAAAGATGATGAGCATGAGAGGCCAATGGATTACTTCTTTGTAGCCCAGATACTGCTAATGTTTCCCCTTTGCTAAAGCTTTGTCCGTGCACATATCCCATTCAACTTAGTTTGATTACATGTATGTGATATAAAGAATCAGCATAAGGCTTTTGCTGGAACTGGGCTTCAGTCCTTTCTATTGATGCAAATATGAAGAAATGAAATTTTTTGGCTTGGTTTTCTGTTCCAAGTGAATTCCAGTCGGTAGCAATAGAGAATCACAGAATATTCTGGATTGGAGGGGATCCCCAAGGATCATCGAATCTACCTCTTAAGTGAATGGCCCATGCAGGGATCAAACCCTCAACATTGGTTTGCTCCAGTAACCCTTCAGGACTTGCCACTGTAAATCACAGCAGAATGAAATGTTCCTGCTGTAGCAGTTTATAAAACTCACTTGTGTGTCTTGGGAAACTTGCAATTTGACATAAAAGGAGCATTCCATATGTTAGCAGTTTAATAAATGCCATAAATTACATCATAAATGTAATTGCTGGAAAGAGTCATTAGATTTGAACTTTACTGTTTTTTAAATAAGGATGCATGACTGTGAGACATATTTTAGTTTCTAAATGGAAGCTCTACTTTCCATAATTATTGCATCTAGATCCTTGTTGTAATAGACTGCATGCACACACTTTTTCTTCTAACGTATATATATTCTGTATCTGCACATCAGGGAGGTGTGCAGTACACAGACACAGGTATGTATTGTATTTTATACACATATGTCATTTGAGGGGGTAGTTCCTGGGGATATGACCTTTCAATCACTTAAATTTTGCTTTATGGCTACACTTAATTACACCACAATAGAAAGTGTGAAGAGCTTTATCTAAAGTCCTGTGATGACTGTGACAGAACTGGGAATAAGTCCTGGGCAGTCCATTGTGCTGGTGGCTAGATCATGGCCTTCAAAGCAAGAAGCTGGTCAATATTATGAATTAACTATCCTAGCCCATATCTTAACAGTTACATACCTGCAGAAAAGCTGTACCATTAACATAATTTCAAATGTAAAAAAGCCTAAAGTTTGCTGGCATTTCTTGTCCTCTCAAGATCCAGCTGTACTGTGACACTGCTATTTTGTGTTGGAATAATACATTATAGACTAGATGAAACCTTAGATAAAGTATGGTATGTATATTAGAACATCTTAAATATGTTAAAGAATATGAGTATGAATGTATTTTGGAGCTGTATTTTCAACCTGTGATTGGAAACAGTTTTCTTTTAGATGCTTTTATGGAATCCCAAGTACATCTAGCAATGTCATAGCCACTCTTTCTGTGTGGATTCTGCTTGTGTATTAGGCAATGGGTGTGTGTGAAACAAAAATGGACTAGGGAGGAAAGGAACATCTGCAGGATTTTCTATTTTTACATGTTTCATGTTGTCAAAAAATGTGTGCCACAATAGTCTTGTGGGTGCTAACTTTCTAGTCTGCACTCGTTCTTAGAATGAAGATTGGGTTCCTATAATACTCCATTCTTACCATGCAGTCATTCATTTTACCTGCTGTGTTAGCTCAAGGTTCTTCTTAACATAGTTGCTGAGTTCTTCCAAGAGATGCATTCCATACATCACGTTTACACAAATGCTGTAATTCCCTAGCATCATGGAAAAGTACAGATACTGTCTAAAAAGAGCTCTCAACTTCCAATAAACCTTTTCATTCTATCAGCAACTCAGGAACTGCACATGATCTTTCTGAGTGGCTGTGTCTTTTCTTTGGCCTCTGGCTTTGCACATTTTTCCAATCTTCATGTGGTTTTCTTCCTCCTGATGCTGTTCAAGAGCCAAGCAGTCAGACTTGGCAGTCTGCAAGGCTGGCAGACAGGCATTTCTGATGGAATGGTGAAATTCTTCAAGCCACAGGGGCCCAATCCTGTTTTCTCAGAAGCAAAACTTCCCCTGTGTTTAACTGTAGCAGGAGACGAAGTAACTTCAAACTTGTTACTTCAAATAGTAAAAGCCTCATGGTTTTATTGTGGGAGAGAAGTGATTAGGAGTCATCACTGTAGTAATCTGCTGAGTCTTTTTAGGACTTGTTGCTACAAATTCCTTGAAACCATCCAGACGAAAGATAATGTACAAAACCTATGCATTATTGTTCTTAACATCTTTGCAAAATAAATTATTTTTTTTTGGCTAAGATCTCATGCAAACAAAAGGTTTAGAATTGGTTCATCCTGAGTGGAGCATAGCCCCTTTGAGAGAAAAAAGGAACTACTGGTGTCGACTGCTCTTGACCTTAAGATACCAAAAGCACCGAACAGATGTACATTGGTTGTGCTGGATTTTTTTTATTGTTTGCATTTATATTCCTCATGTTGCAGTGTGAAGAATAAAGAGTCTCTATTGTGATGGAAATGGTGTCAACATTCAGCTGTTTTGTACAGCCTGTAACAGTGTCTTGGTGGGTCAGGTCCAAGGGTCTACACAGCAGAACAAAGTGTGGTATCAGTCTGTGCATTGTCTTAAGCCAGTAGTGTGGGGCAAGAGAAGCAGACAGCCAGGTTGGGGCAGTTGCTTCTGCAAAGTTTACACTCCCCATTAAATGCATTTGAGGGTTTTACTTTGGACAAAAGTTACATGTCCTCCTGTACACTGGACATGCCACTGCATGTGTTTCAGAGCAGCCTGCAGGAAAGGTATCTGAAAAATGCTCCTGTCTGGCTTGCGAGCCCTTCTGGGGGCCACTCCAGGACGTGCTATTTTGTCCCAGTGTCTGTCTCACTCTTATGACTGTACTTGTCATTGCTCTGCCCAAGTGACGTTTGTAGAGAGATTCCACATTCGGAAACATGTCTGATTTCTGTTCTACATCTGTTCTGGGTTTGTTTTCTGTTCCTGCATTTTCATACATGCTACCATTTCAGCTACTGCCTGATGACTTCTCCTGAATTCTTTTTGCCTCTGGCAGCTGTGGCAGCTACTCTGTGAGAACACTCCAGATGAGCTGACTACCTCCTGCTTCCTCCCTAGCTTTATCTGAGGATGAAGACACGGACTGTGTATTGCCTTTATGAGTTTTCACTCTTCTGTGTGCTCTGCCCTACACCCACTGGGGAGGGTACCACAGGTGTGGGACACCAAGTTGGTGTGATAGAGCTAGTGCTTGCCTCTCTGCACTGAGGATGGTGTGGTAGGTCAGAACTTGCTGTTGTAAAAGCTACTGCTGTGATGTTGCAATCATTGGATGAAATTTTGGGAGTCCAAACCTGCGTTCACAGGTGTGGCTGCTGTCCTGTGGAGTCCCATGATTGCAGTACCTGCTGGTCAGTCGCTAGGCAGTTTGGGGAGGGAGGGCAGGTTTGCAGTGGGCAAAGCCATGATCAAGGTCTGCAGTGTCGTCCTGCAAACATTGTTCCAAACACTGCTCCTGCAGAGAAGTTCAGCAGAGCTCAATGTCTAGAAGCGAGGAGATCCAGTCTTTTCTTGGTGGCATTTGGCTGTTTATCCCTTTTATATGGGCATATTTACTTTGTCTCTTGCCTGGCTTTCAATGCCTGTTTTGACTTTTTCTCCCTGTTGGCAGATGCCTTTGGCTGCTAGTTCAGTGGCCCTCAGGAATCATAACAGGCTTTGGACTGAGTGTTTTTGCTAAGGAAAAACATGGCTGAAAAGTAGCAGCAGCAGCACACCATGCGGGAAAAGGGAGGGGTGAGAGTCAAACTTGTGCCCTGCTCTTATGAGAAGTAATACAGGAGGGAGAACTGACAAAAGGAACGGTGATAAAGTCTGTCCTTCTGCTCCCCTGGCTTGGAGAGAAGGGACAAAGTAGAAGGAAGGGAAGTAGTACAGTCTGCTCAAGTCCTGCAGTATGGAGATCAGCTCCCCCCCTACTCTCAACAAGCAAACTTATTTCTCCCTGGGAAGCATCTGTTCCTTCCCTGCTTTTCTTTTAGCTTGCAGAGGAAATGGCCTGCCAGTCCTGTTCCTAGGCTTTTGGCTGAAGCATCTTGTTCAGAGGACCATGCCCTGTCAGCTGCTTGATAGGCTGTCAACACTCAGCTGACATGTCAGCTCATATGAAGCTCCAAAGGGTCTTCATAGCCAGAATCCTTCAATCCTAGAAACTGCCTCCACACTCTTTTCCGCAAAAAAAAAGCAGCAATCAAGATATCTGTCAGCCTTGTGATGAGCTGTAACATCCTTAGCCCAGGCTCCCTGCCATAGCTTTCCTGCTGCTGTGCCCCAGACAGCACAGACACTTAAGGTTTCTCCACAGAAAAAGTGGAGTGGAAGGCACAGCTGCAGCTAAGCAGCAATGGGGCAGAAAAAGAGTTCAGGTAACATATTGGCTAACTTAATTGTCAGGCAAGACGAACATGGCCCAAAGTTACAAGGAAAGTGGTAAGGAAAACAAGAAAGGAAAGTGGAATCTGGAACTCCAGGAACAGGGACAAAGACAAGGAAAAAGGATGATGAGTTGCTGATACGGCCTACACCAGAAACTTTCGCCCAGGGGCCAGCATGACCAGAGAATTAACTGGAGCAAAATTTAGCTGAGCTTTGGTGCCTGGCATTGCACTCCTGTCATGGGGAGAAGTGAGAGGTATGCACTGTGTCTGTGGGCTGCATGTTGAAATGGGGAATAAAAGCAAATCTTCCAACATCCTTCCATTGAATAGCACCTCCCATGGTACAAAATGAGGCCCCCATGCTGTGGGTATCTCTGCAGTGGATCACACACAGAGCTAAGAAGAGCTCCAGGAGCAGGACCATGTTGGTGCTGCTGTTCCCCTAAGGGGGTATGGGGCCCGTTGGCTTTTCATGAGTACAGAAGGAAAGGGCGCTGCCACTTACGCCTTCAGAGAGGTAGAACCACCCTGGCCTGGACCAGTTGTAGGTCGTGGATATGGAGACCCCAGACATTGTGTTTAATGCTATGGCTGTGTTCCCCTGTGTTTGGAGAGGGAAGGGACTTCGCAGCAGCACCTCGCTGTGTCTGGAAGCCTAAGAGGGAAGTGTTAGCCTGACACTTACTGTGCCCTGCTCACTTGATGTGAGCACCCATCCATGCTGGAGAGAGGAGTAAAGATCTTCAGAAAGGAGTGGGCCTCAGTAGAAAATAGAGCAGATGAAATAGGGAAAAAATATCAAAGGACAGGAGTAGCTGAACACATAAATTAAAAGAATTTGAGGGTCATGAGTGACTGTAAAAATGGAGGGACAGATAGCATTTGACATGTTTAGCAGGAAGAGAAGACATGGCCTTGCATGAGTTCTCAGTGTTTTGGGAGCTTTCCAGTGCCAGAGGGATGCCTTTTTGTTGTGTTGTATCAATGAAGCCCAGCAGGGACTGCGGCTGTCATTCTGACAAGATTTGCTATCAAGTTCTGCCTAAATAAAACTCATGGACAGGCACATGGACTTTTTCTGAAGAAGACAACTTACATTTCTGGATTCAGATCCCTTTTGGGTCTTTCATGACAACTACTTTTCTTTTTTTTTTTTTTTGAATCTGAGTGACATGAAAAACGTCCTCTGAGTGTGTTAGACTTATTTCATTATCAACAGGGGGAAGTTTACTTTAAACCTTAAAACTCTATCATTTCTAGAAAAGATGAACATTCATTTAAAATTTTGTTTCAAGAATAACCTGAGAACATTTAGGTAATTTGAATCTATCATGGAAACTGCACAATTTCTCCTTTCTTTGCCCTATTCTGTAAATATGTAGAATTGTTGCTTTAGCAACAAGCATAATTGTGACTGCAATTTAAATTAAGGTTGCAAATATTGTACTCAGCAAAATAATGTAGTTTGCAAACCTCAATGATTGTCTCAATGTTAACTGTTCTTCAGGTTAGTGTTCTTACAGCATTTGCATGGGTTTTGTGTGTGAATGCCTGACCTGCATTTTCTTTACCTTGACTTGGTATATAGAGAGGCATTGATCCTATGTCTGTGAAGGTGCTTTATCTACTTGAAACCTTTGTTACTGTTTTGTTTTTCAGTGCCTGTGTGTATGTGCACAGGTGACAGGTAGCCTAGTAAGTCTGTAGAAGATGTAAATATACTGCCAGGCAAACATCTCACATTGGACCTGGTATAATGCACCTTTTTGCCATAGGTCTCAGTTTAGTGCTGCATTCCAGGAGCTTGCTGGTTTGTGGCTAGTCTGCAGCAGTGTCAGGACTCTTCAGAGTAATCACTTGGTGACATACCATTTGATCATTACTATCTTGCAGCCATAACATATTACAAAGCTGCTGAAGATTGATCCAGGCCTCCAGATTGTAGCCTTCTCTTTAAGTGATGAGGCAGCCTGGAAATATGTTCATGGCTTCTGTAGAGGACAAGAGCTTACTAGTATTTGCCAAACACTGTGCTAGTCTTGCTTCCAGTTCCCCAGCTAGCTCCTTTGGCACTTGTTCAGGTATCTTGGCAAAACCCTGACACATGTTGCATGTTGTCCTGTGTCTTAAACAGTCTCAGTGACTTGGTTTTATCTTATTGCAGTCGTACAAGTGTGTAATATCCCAGACTTAAGAGGAGTCCAAGTGACGCAATTAGTACCTTGAATTGCAGCCTGCCTTCTGTGATACAGCTTGCATACCCAGCAGACTCTTGGTTTGTGTGCAGTCATGTTTTTGCAAATGATTTGATACCTGGGACACACTGAGGTAATCTTAGGAAAAGCAGCAGTGGCATGGCGTTTCCAAGATTAGAGGTGGCACCTGAGAAGTTTTGGCTGAGTCCGATGCATGCTCAGCAGCCGCTGTAGTGAACTGCTGTGGCTCTTCCTGGTGCGTGGTAACCCCATGCACTGTGATAAGGTCTTGCACAGGAACTGAAGCTTAACGCTTCCCAGCCAACTGGTTTTTGCAAAACCTGCTCATTTCATATAAATGGAGCTCTCTTTAGATGAATTGTACAGAACTCACAGCTTCTTTCTCCCCCCAAATAATCATTCTCTCAACTTGAGACTTGCAGTGATTAGCTACAGATTCTTCTTAAAAGAAACAGTCCTTTCAAGGGAAAGAGAATCTCATTAAGCCTTTGCTGTGAGCTGCAGCTCTTGATCTGCACACGAAAGACAAGCTTGACAGTCATCAGGTGAGTTAAGAACTGCAAAAGTATTACCTGTCTCTGTTATACAGTCATGAGTTGAAAGAGTTCATCTCAGTCTCAGAATATAGAGGCTTTTGCGTACGATGTGGCACATAAAAAATTAAAGACATCAATGATGTGAGAAGTCCTAAAGGTGCCATGCATTTCCAAATGAATTGATAAAAGGTCTTAAATCTGAAAGAGAATGAGGTATGAGGTTTACAAATAAACAGGTGGAATTTCTGAGAAAGTTAGAGATAAGCCAGGACATGGTTACTAGTGAAGTATAAATAAACAGCAGTCTACTGCTGTAGTTCCTCATTTGCTAAGCCCTTTGTGGTGTTCTTCTATTTGAACAATTGTTTCCTGAATTTCTTAATAACAACTGATAAAAGAATTGACAAATAGTCTGAAATTGCATGGGTTAATTCACTAGCAGTTATTGTACAGATTACTAGTAAGCAAAAAAAATTAGCATCTACATCTATCTCAAATCACAAAACAAAAGAACAAAAGGAGTGTCAGAATAAATGGTCTTTTGTTAAGTTATTGTCTCATAAAGTTTGGAACTGTGTCAGAATTGCTTTTTTGTTTTGTTTTGGTTTTGTTGTTTATTTACTTAGGAATGCTCAGCTCAGATGCAGCATCTGTTTTTCTCTGCTGTCCTTCTACCCTATTTTTCCAGCTGGATTGAATGCCTTGATGAAGCCTTTCAAATGATCAAATAGATAAAATTGTACATATTTTGTGGGATTATTTTCATTGTTCTTCACCACATGTTCAATGAATACAACACTTTATAATTGTAACACTTTGTTTTCAAGCTGCACTCTTGTACTACTTGTTGTCATTGTTGTTTGTTTAGTTTGGTTTTTTTTATTACAGTAAATTTTTGTGAAAATTGGTCTTCTTATCAACAGATACTTTCAGGGAACCCTTCCAGAAACATTGGTGAAAACTCAGACTAGTTTATCAGTGATATTTCATTATTAGCCAGTAGCAGGTGTGGCCTTTTTTGACATAAGGGAAGTCAGAAATTGTTCTCTCTGTTTTGCAGAATCCAGTTAGGACTGGGGAGAAGTGAAAGTGTCTTGGACATGGGCTGTCATATGATTAGAAGTTAGAGCCACGTGAGGCTGCCTGTGATGTCTCTTTGGGTTGCTTTATAAGGAGCAGCAAAAAAACCCATGGAAGCACTGTGCTTTGCACTTTTTCCCAGGTTTGCTTCTGAAATACTGTCTGTGCAAGGAGGAGCTGACAGGAGTAACAGCCTGCAGTTCTGTTGTATGCTCACTGTGAATATGCACTGTCACACACCACTGTGCCACCTGGAAAGGTTATTTTCTGTTCCTTATAAAGAGAACTGCGAAAGTGACCTGTTTATTTGCCTCTGTATTTTATTATTTAATTAGTAAGAATGTGCATTTAAGAAATTAATTTTTCATGTCACTAGCCCAGAAGGGATCCTATCCAGGGGGTAAGGGAAGTCTAGATCTTAAGATTGTCTGCATAATGCTTTTTAATTACCACCTTCATACCGTGAAAGAATTCTGTCCCTGTTGGACAGGACATCTGTTACATCTTTATTGCATATACTTACTACTTTGGGATTAGATTATATTTACTTCATTAATTCATTCCTTAGCAGCTTTGAAGATAAGGTTTCTCTGCTTCTTTCCTTTTAATTTCCAATAAATGTTGTAGTTGCAGCACTTTTTCTGACAGAACTACGCTGAGAAATAAGGATAAAACAATGCCTCCTCATAAACTCTTGCAGAAATACTCTGCTGCTATTTGCAAACAAAATTGCAACGACAACCATTTTATTGCAAACTTAAAAAGATAAACTAAGAAAATATAATTTGCTGTGGTCGTTTTATTGTAATGATGCTTGAATTTGTGGCCATTTTCCCATGACCCACATTAAACAATGGATTTCCATGCTGTTAGTATTACTGTGTGGGAATTCTTCACTTGAAAACAGAAACTGGCCACATTTTTCTGAAACGAGGGAGTAGGAGTTCAAATTCTGCAGAGTGACAGGAAAATTTTCTCTAAGCAAAAAAAGCAGGGGTTTTTTGCCAAGAAAAACTTTTTTCTTTAGTAAATCCATCACCCATGCTCTAGCAGACTTGCGTAAAAAAACAAAACAGTACTTTTGGGAAGTGCTTTGTTAACTTCTAACAGCCTTTTCCACTACTCTTTGGCTTTCTATCAAGTGTTCTTGCCAAGTTGAAGTGATGTGGTGTGTTTGGCAGTGACATACTGCTTTTAGGTGCCAGTGGTGAACTATTGCTTGCTAGTAGTTTTCAATATTCTATGAAAGCCTCATCACTGTTAAATACACTGTTAGAGGTGTTACAGAAGGCAATATCCCATAATACCTTTTGCAGGATTTTCTTTCAAGGTCTTTATTTTTGAAGGAATTTCTTTTTTTTCAGAGGGTTTGTAGGTGGTAGTGTGATGGATTCTTCTGTTTTGTTTCTGAACTGGTTTCCTAGGGAAACGAGAGTTAAAAAAGGCTCACAGTCTGTCTGTCTCATTCCTCCAAATAATTATAACCGCACAATTTCAAAGCAATTTGTGAGAATTTTAGGCTGCTGCTAGTTTTGTGGAAACTGGCAGTTGGGCAGAAGACAGAGACCTCTATTAATCAGGGAAAGGCGAGGAGAACCAAGATGTGCACTGACAGCTCGCTGTCCAGTGAGCCAGTGCATTGCTCCAATGTAGCCACATAATCGCTGTTTCTCATCACCTTGAGGAATCCAAGGGGTGGGAAGAAAAAAAAACAAAGGAAAATTTGAGGCTGTGGCAGCAAGGTTGAAGAACAAAAGCTTCTTAGTATGAGTCACTCTTCATTAGCTAATGGAGAAAAACTTGAGTAGGAAGCTGTATAATAGCACAGGTAGCAAAAAGTCAGCAAGAAATACTTTATCTTGTACTGATCCTAGTCAGGTCTTTGGCCACCCTTGGGTTCCAACAGAGTCGGCAAAGTCAAAGATGAATGGACAGTAAAGTAGGTTCTCTTTGGATAGCTGGAACTCTCCCCTAGTTCTTTTCACACTTGCCTAATTCACTGCGAGGTAACTGATCCATTTGGTGGTTCTAGCTTTGTATCTTCCAGAATTAGTTTGTCTGGTCACTCTAAAAATCGTAAATGGGGTAATACATGGCTCTTCCACATGCCAAATCAATCAGGAACCATTGGGGAATTTGCTTGATAGGGATTACTGCCACCCTGTATTTTCATATGTTCCCACGCAAATCTTTTCATGTTAAGAATGTCATGGGTTTCCTGTGATGGATTTGAACTATGAGGATTTGGACCACAAGGTCTTCCTCTTCAGACCTGCAAATTTTGCAGATACCATATTTGCAAATACCAGAACAGGTTCAGTTCCAACTGGATTGCTCCCTTTGATGCTGTGGGGGTAGCTGAGATGTCCAAGTACAGCTCACCAGTGGCACTGAGAGCGAGTCTCATGAGGGTGACACGAGGTCTGCTGGGACAGTAAAATCTTCATCTTGCTTTTGTAGACACAGACTCTTCACATGAAATTCACATACCCTGACAGAGGTATTCTTACAATTAGCAGCGGTGGGAATATATTCCCATTATCAATATAACAAAAAATAGTAGTGTGGGACAGGAGAGCTGAGAGGAATAATAAATACCGTAGAATGTTTTGCATTTGGTTTTTCATTGCAGTTCCCCAAGCAGGACTAGCGATTGGAAACTAAGCCGGATCTAATTTGCTTTTATTCCTTTTTAAAATTTGGTGTTTTCCTGGAAATTTTGATGGAGTTAAATAGCTCAGTTTTGACTGTGTTTATGATCTAACAGCTGTTGTGAGTTCTGAGTCTTGTATAGTTGTCCATAGAAGTGTTCATCTTAGAATTACTACAGGGTAATGTGTTTTTAAAAAATACAAATGCATTATAAGCCCTTTCTTCTGAATTTAATTTACCTGCCCCTGAATATCTCCTGTTTATACTGAATTTAATCATGTAGCATTCTCCTACCCAACTTCCTTTTCAAAAATGACTAAACCTGGGGCCAGAATCTAATTGAGAGTATAACTTCAAGTAACACAAGTAGCACTGCTTGCTTGCTTATATGATGTGTGTTACATTTTTGGCCGCTTTAACATTTATTTAGTTTTGCCAGTAAAGCTGAAAACAATTTAACAGACATCTATGAAAAATTAACAGCATTTTCTAAATAGGGGATTTTTATTTAATGGAGACCAAAAGAGCAGTGAGAAGTTACACTATATGTTATCTTCCAAATGAAGAACACATATCATTTGGAAATGTCTTCTCTTTATCTAAAATATATAACATTTTAAGCCAGGAAAAAGATAAAAAGATGAAAGTCACTGTGATGCTTTACTTAATCTAATTTAAAATATTAAGTGCTTAGCATCTACCACTGCCTTTTGAAGAAAAGGAATATCATTGGTTGATACAGTCAAGAAATGAGAACATCTGAAACAGGGTAATATATGGACTTCAGTGACAGGATTGGAAAAATCCCTTTATAGCTTTTAAAAAAATCAAACAAACTTGGCACGCAGTATCATCCTAAATAAGATTTTACAAGAAAGTCTAAAACATCTATTACAACAGAAGAGGAAAATGCATGTGCAACACTGGTGATACAAAATGACAAGAAACAGAAACCAGCAGGTAACATTTGAATAAAGCCTTCAAGCATTTCTAAAGCTATCTGTCCTTTTCCATATATATAATGCAAAGTGTTATGTATAAAATATATACAGGCATGACCTGCCAAGAGGATTTTGGTTTCCCTGGAGACTATCAGTTCTCTGTTGCACGGGTTGGCTTAGGGAATAAGAGCTATCTTGATAAATCCTAACCTTTCTTCCTGAGGTTATTGGATATGTCGGTAAATTTAGATCTTTGTGTTGAAGGCTGAATTTATAAAATTCAAGTTTTTAGAATGTTCTCTCTAGATTCCAGCTATTTCTCCTGGCATATATTTATTATATGCAGCAGTTACCTTGTGAATTGGGGAGAAGAAGAAAACCTTGATGGTAATACTTTCATGCTAGTTTTATCTTCTTGTTTGTCTTGCTGTGCCAAGTCTTTGATTTTAATCAGTTATCAGTGTATCATGAAAAATGTGCATCAGGTCATAGCAAGTGTATTCAGACACAGTCATTGCTTTGTTGACTTCTTTCTCCCCCCTTTTTCTTAAATGTTTGAAATTCTCTTGTCATTTTTCAGTTTGGAAACTAGGCTTCAGTCAGATTTATAGTTATTAGCTATCGTGTGAGTATGGAAAGAATTCCCCTGTAATGAATGCAAACTACTTCGTTCATCTCTGCTTGGTTAAAATTAAAAACAGTAATCTCAAGGTTGTTCTCAGTTGGTTTGGATGGAAATTCATAGATGGATATATGTACCTTTCTGCTTTTGACCTCCTTAAAGAATCAGCACATGCAGCATTTTATTGACAATAGGATATAGTGATTTGGAAAGCTAAGAAACGCTACAATTCTATTTCAGAGGAGGTTTTTCTCATCCAGCAAAGTATACCATAAAATGAATAAATTCTGCATAATTTGAAACTTAATAAAGTAGGCAATTTTTTGTGATTCTGGTGATATTATCTGTGCTTTTTTTTTACTGCAATGCTAGTTTACTTTTTGTAAAATTTGCAAAGAAACCAGTGTTACTTTGTTATATTCTGCAGTTCTAAAACCTGAAATGAAAATTTGCCAGAAATATGGAAAGAACGTTGAAGTGACGAATAAAACAGAGAGGAGGAGAAGGAAAGGAAAAGGAGGGGGTTATGACAGGGGGAAAAGACAAAATATGTTTTAAAAAGTATGGGAGGGAATGAAAAGATTCTGTAGGCAGCAGAGTTAGCTGTGAAACTTGCCAGTATTCATTATTATTGCTGCTAAGAAAAATGGCAAGCACATTACTTAGAGAGGGGGTTAAAGCAAAAAAGATGCATCAGTCCTCCAAATCTTACGATGCCACTAACTTCTAAGATATCAGATCTCTTCAGTGAGTTGTACTATTTTTTGCTCATTGGGTAGCTCCCCTTTCCTTCCTTTTGAAGTATTTGATAACTGGCTACTTGCTGTGAGAGACATGACCTGCTGCACTGCTGGTGGAAGTGATGGGAAGTCCTTCTTTAGCTACTTCTTAAGCTGTTAAGGAGAACAGCATTGACTTTGGCAGCTACAGTATTGCCATCAGCAGATTCATTTTGTGTCTGAAGGCTTTAGGAGAGGGAGCCAGTACTTTGGGGGGTGGTGGTGATGGAAATACATGTGAATTAACATGCTGGTCCTCTCTGTAGTTCAGAATTATACCTTTCTCTCCTCTGTGGTTCAATGTCATACTTGTCTTTTGGAGCTTACACAGATAACAAGTCTGTTAGGATAAAATGTAAGTTTCAACACTTTCTGTGTTTGGTTGGACATAATTGGAGTTTCCTTGGTTTTGTGAAATGTAAATTACCTTTGTTGTCTCTGTGTTCGGTCTGCATCAATTTAGGATGTAGAACCAAGCAGGAGGGAGTGACAAATTTAAAAAATAGCATTTTGAAGAACTACTCAAGTGCAGAAGGGATAGGATTTCCTCGGTTTAATTCTGTGCAAGTTTAAATGAGAAGCCCCTCCCCTTTTTCACCTTCTTTTATTTTGCTTTTTGCAGTCATTAACCCTTTTTACCTCTAGTAGGTGGTCTTCTGTTTGCCCATTTTGCATAATTCTGCCCACCAACTAATGGGTATAAGCTGTGGGTCATTTAAGAAGTGCTTGTTAATTTATTTAGGTTACTAAACTTCTGTTTAGTGATTGTTTTTTAACTTAGTGGAGGTGATAGCCTGGGTGATAACCACATCATGTTTGTGGTGAACATACCCAGTTCTTCAGATAGTTATCTTATGCTTGCAAGACACAGAAATGAAACTTTGACTGGGCAACAAGCAAGATAACTCACAGATGCAATGAAATTCGACAACACAGTTGTTCAGACAAGTTAATGTAGTCTCATTGCATCTGTGAGTCATCTCAGTACTTTCTGAGTTGGACTAATGCACATATCTGCTGTTTCCTAAAGGAAAAAAAAAGTGTTGGTGTATATGTGTGTATCTACATATGTGTATATGTACATTTCTATGTACTTACATGCTTTCAAAAGGTATATATGCATTTTCACGGTCTTTCTGTGGTTTTTCTCCCCTCTACCACCTTAAGAGACAGTGCTTTGCTTTTGAATATCTTTAACTTCCATTATTACATTTTCACTGGAAGTAAACACTAGGAGCTTATTGAACAGACACCTTCATTTATGAAGTACTGATTGCTCTTGCGTATTCATCCCTAATGTTTTTTTATGGGGACATTTATTGTATTTGTCTTGAAGATTGAAAGAAAAACCACTGAGAATGTCATTTAGCATAACTGAAAAATCCACGTGTTATATTAACATCCAGTATCTTGCCTCTGTTGAGAATAGTGAAGAATTTTCTGAAGAATAGTGGAGCAAGACTATCCATCCTCTCTATGAAATTAAGGAACTTCTGTATGCACCTCATGGAAGCTCAAGCTCTGTTCAAAAGGAAAAGAACCTGTAGTACAGCTTGCATAGCTGTTACTCCAAAAGCTTGAGCCATTAGCTCATTGAATTCTAGCATTAGTGTGTTTCAGGTAATTCAAACCATGTGATAGTGTCACAAGTACCATATATTTTCTGCTAGGTTAGTTATACTGCTTTAGAATTTGTTTGGTAGGTTGTAGTTCAGAAACAATTATTTGAAACTCATCACAAAACTTGCTGGAAATGTATTTACTGCTTTATGTTCTTTAAGTTACGTTATTAGTAGGTTTGCCTTTATTTGCATTAGAAGTACTCTGGTTCTCTGATAGCTTTGTGTTGTCGTTGGTGACTAGAAACTGTTTGTGGTTGAATGAGGAAAGAATAATTATAGTTAAGTGAGAGTAGCATGATTGCATTGTTCTGGCCCACAAAAAATTTGTGCTGCATGAAAAAGAGTATCTCGGTGTTTGTAACACAGAATGAAAAATTTGCAATAGATGGCTTAATTTTTTTTTTGTATGAGATTGACACTGAATGGAAATAACCTTCTCTCCGGATCAGTCTATAAATGTTTTGAGAATATTCAAGTAACAGTTTGCTGTCTTCTCCTCTGGGTAACAAATTGGCCTTAACAAGACTGAATAGTTGGAAAGGATGATGATCTGGATTCCTTCAGCTGTTCCAAACTACGTGCTAAATAAGTCAGTGAAAAGTGCCTTAAAAACTTTCTTATTTGTAGTACAGAGAGGGGATCTTTTCCAGTCTGTCCTGCATTATAAGAGAAAAGCCAACGCTTCACAATGGGTTGTTGCCCTGCACCTTCCTCCACTTCAGTTCTGATGTTCCCCCACCTCTCTGAGAGGGGCCGTGGTACCGTTCAGCCCTCAGGGCCTACACAGACAAACCCAAGAATTTTGGCAAACCGACAAGGGTCCTTCATTTAGGAGTCAGTGCTCAGCTTACCCAAACTAGATGCTCCTAATGGCACTGGTTTGTTTGTGTATCCTAATTGTTGTGACTGTGCACCTTCTGTCACTGCAGTTCTGCCTTCCAACAGGAAATCACAATTCCAGTAATATAGGTAATTCCAGAATTTCAAGTGGAGGGGAAATTCATAGAAACACGGAAAAAAAATGTGCTTGTTTAACCACTTGAATACATTACTTTTATTTCTGAACATTATCCAAATTAAAAGCTTTGCTGCAGTTGACGTGTTCCGACAAAATGTTTTAATGTAGGTGAAACTGCATCTTCTCATGGTAAACTTTTTAGTTAAATTTCTTTGGCTGGTCCTAACACAAAGACAATGTTTTGCTCTTCTGGAAGTTAGTCTGCTGTAGATTTGATTTCTTTAAATTAGATTAAAATTGTTGGAAAGAATTAATATTAAATTAAGAAACAGCAATCCTCATACTAAATAGAGGAAGTGTGCTTGCCTTGCAATTCTACAAAATGATCAGGGCTGTTATAAACAGTCATAAACGTGCTCGGGAAGAGCCCTGTGTGAAAACATGGGAAATTTTCTGGGCTTGAGCCAGGTTTGTGTCTGCACACACACGCCCACCCCCACCCCTGCTGTGTGATACACCATCTTCCCGCATTCTTGTCTGCATTCGTTGCTGCTGTTTAGTTTCCTGCCAGTGGACATGCGACTGTGACCACCTTGGTGGGATGCTTGAGGTGTGACAGAGTGAGCTAATGCCATTTTCCATGAGGTGGTCACTAGAGGCAGGAGGGAAATAGCTAGGTCTGTTATAAAGCCCTGCAGGACATCAATGGATGGTGTTGGGGCAACGACTGTAGTACCATATGACCATAATTTTGATTGTACCTTGTTTCCATCTTACATGCTCATCGCTAGATTTGTGAGGGACTGTAAATGCTAACGCCTGGACACTATTCAACTTCCTCCTACATGCTCTGTATAGTGCAGGAGGAAGATTTGGGTGCTTTGGAGTGACAGCAGCAAAAAAATAATGCTGAATAGGGAGGTGCATGGAGGTAGTGAGTAGGAGTAACTAAGTATGTAATGTGCCTGAACACTTGCTTCTTTATAGCTCACAGGCTCAGCCCTGCTCAGGGCTTTGAGCCCTCAGTGGGGGAGGGAGAGCTGCACTGCAGTTGACCCTGTGGTCCTTCTGTCAGTCACCTCCCTCTTCATAGGGGGGCTCTGTGAGTCCTGTGCTCCCCTGAGGAGGAGATGGGAGGGCATCGTTCTTTCTGTGAGTTACCTGAAGCATCTGTAGTTTTGTAGAAGGGCCTGCAAGATTTGTGATGCTGGACAGAAGAGGTACAAGAAGAAGCATGAATGGGTCCATAGTTCACTGGCTTTGGGTTCCTCAAGCAGGAATGGCTCACAGGAATGGCCATGGACTGGGAAATAGTCTCATCCTGCACTCTGAAAAAGAAAACAGTTGGACCTGTATTTCTTGAAGGGTCTGAGCCTGATAATATGTGTTAGGCCTGGTCATATGACATGGAGTGCAAGTTTGCAGATGGCAGCAGGCTGAGTGGGGCAGTTGACACACCTGAGGGGGACAGGATGCCATCCAGAGGGACCCTGGACAAGCTCAAGGAGTTGGCCCATGTGAACCTCATGAGGTTTAAGGAGGCCAAGTGCTAAGTCCCATGCTTGGGTCAGTGCCACCCCAAGTATCAGTACAAGCTGAGGGTGAAGGGATTAAGAGCAGCCCACTGAGAAGGATCTGGGGATGCTCGTGGATGAAAAACTGGACATGACCCCGCAGTGTGCTCTCAAAGCATCCAAAGCAGAGTGGCTGGCAGGTCAAGGGAGGGCATTCTGCCCCTCTACTCTGGTGAGACCCCAGCTGCAGTGCTGCATCCAGCTCAGGGGCCCCAGCACAAGAAAGACATGGACCTGTTGGAGCAGGTCCACATGAGGTCCACAAAGCTGACCGCAGGGCTGGAGCACCTCTCCTGTGAGGAAAGACTGAGAGAGTTGGGCTTGTTCAGCCCAGAGAAGAGAAGGCCCCAGAATGACTTCATTGCAGTGTTCCAGTACTTAAAGGAGGCTTGTAAGAAAGGTGGAGACAAACATTTTAGTAGAGTGTGTTGCAGTAGGAGAAGGACTGATGGTTTTAAGCTAAAAAGATAGACTTAGATTGGACATAAGGAAGACAATTTTTTACAGTGAAGATGGTGAAACACTGGAACAGGTTTCCCAGAGAGGTGGTAGATGCCCCATCCCTGGAAACATTTAAGGTCAGGTTGGATGGGACTCTGAGCAACCTGATCTAGTTGAACAGGTCCATGGGCCTTGCAGTGGGAATTGGACCAGGTGCTCTTTAAAGAGCCTTGAACCTAAACCATTCTGTGATTTTATGAAATAGGAGTAATATGCATGCAGCTACCAGGTAACTGAGTTGCTACATCACTTGGTAGTGTGGGTCTGTTGAGTTTGTCAGTCTGCCTTTGTTTCAGACCCCATGATGTGTCACACCGTGGGCAAAGTGTTTTCTTCTGTACCTGGTATGGACAGAGAATGTGTACAATCTACATACACACCATACTGATCTTTCGTTGTTTTAATGCAAAGGCAGGGGGACCGGAGCTAGATGATTTTTCAAGTCCCTTCCAACCCAAACTATTCTGTGATTCTATGAAAAAGGCTTATTTAATGTTCCGTAATAAACTGAGGAACATTTAAAATGCAGATGAACATGAAAACCTTAAAAGGGAACAAGGAATAGTTAAAAGGAGTCCCCATTATTTTTGTGGAACATTTTCATCTGTAATGTGAACTGTCATTAAGGGCTCCATCCGCCTCTAACAGCTGTGACTGGAATAAGAGCATAAAAGCTTAATCAGAAAAACATGTTGAAAAATGAAGACCAAAAAATCCCAACACTTAATTTGTTTTGTTCAAGTAAGCAAAGTAACCAAATCTTACAGGGTAGTGGATACACAGGGTAATAGAAATTTAAAGTAGAACTATATGCTTGCTCTTTTAAATAAAGTAGTAAGGATAGGTGCCAAGAAACTAAGACCCAAATTTGACCCCATATTTGACCATTTCAATAAAGAGAAATTAAATAAATGCCATTTTAGCATTTAACATTTTAGCTTTTCTGGGGCATAGCTATCATTTACGTAATAGGAAATTAAAAAATAATAAAGTTCATTTTATCTTTGTCTTAAATGTGTCAGGAAGAGGAAGCTGCTGTTTATCAAATAGAATAGAGTTAAAATCATCTAATTCTGTTGAGTATATATATTATATAAAGACGTACTGGACTTGATGATGGGTGTCATTAAGCACGGGCTAATAGGTGAATGCAGGGATTATTTTATAAGGCATAGTGTACCTTTCTTACTTCAGAGTGTTGGTTTATAAAGGTACCCAAATCTATTGTTTTAATATACAAAAATCAGAGTATTTTTTATGGATAGTTGCTGTTAACTGTCTTCTCTCTTAATATTTGATCAGGAGATATCTGCCTTGTTAGCATGGACCATAGCACAGTTGTCAGAGGTCACATGAGATGCTTCAGTTTGAAGGTAGTCAGTGGCTGTTTGTTCAGGTGATCCACTGGGAGGGAAAGTGGAGCTCCTTAACACAGGAGGAGCAAGTTCTCTTCAGTATCTGTCTCCTCAGTTGTGTTTCTCAGCCTTCTCTCAGTCCCAGGATCCCTGTGGTAGACTTTTTTCTGTAAGTTGCTTTTTGGAGATACAGAAATGACCACTTTCAAATATACATGACAACCTGTAGATTTTTATGGAAATTTACTCCTCTTATTGATTGCTCTGTGGTAAGAGGAGGATAAGTGTGAATATGTGGTCAGGTTTTTCCATTAGCAGCAAAGAATTCGCAAGTCCCTAGACCCAGGAAAGTCACCTTACAGATACCAGTTGTATAACAGAAACTTTCTTTCCTTTTGAAGGGTCTGTTAAGTTGTATTTTTGTATGTATCTGAGCACTGCTGGAAGTGTTTTCAGCTGCAATTATCAGGCAACAAACTAATTTGTCTGATCCATTCCAAAAGCAGCAGGCGCTACTGTTTCCACCTTCAACCTTAACCAAATTGAAAAACGTGGCTTCTTTCATTTACAAGTTTCTTATACTCTCATCTAGCTGATAAACAAAGGAATCTTTTGAAGTCACATTGGGAAATGAAACAATAAATGCAGAATATGGACCAGAATCTAAAACTTAAGGCCAGCTGCAGTTCAAGAGCAACAAGGTGGCTGATAAAAGAAGTCAGCATTATCTTTTGGCAAAATAAAGGCTTTAAGCACTGGCCTTACACAAGTTTTTATTTGGTTTTTCATTTGCTCTTTTACCTGACACAAGTCCCTGTTGTACACAAGTTTGATCTTCCTTTTGCTTCCAAAATGGCTTGGTTAGAATTCTCTTTAACAACTAAACCAAGCATTTTCATATATTTTACTGAAAATTCTCTAAGGTTTTCTAAAAATGTTAGTGCTTTTCTAAGGTAAAGTAAGGAAAGTCTGGACTGACAACTGATTTAATAAATGTTTCCAAGTAGGTCAAACTTACAGATATGCACCATAGAGGAATTAGCTGAAGAAATAACTGAAATCTTATCATTTAAGATTGAAGACTGTTTAAGAATGACTACAAAGCAAAGTATGTCCTTTTTTAACCTACATTTAAAGAGAATGGTGAGATTGTTAACCCAGCTTAATGCCCAGAAAGGTACTGGAAAAAAAGAGTTATAAAATAGCCAAAAGATGATGTATAGCAGGGATTTCTGCAGAGGAATCTGCATAACTCAAGCCACTCGGAGAGTAACAAGAACACACAGCATACGTTTGTAGATCCAGAAAACTGCTGAGACCTTGTGGGCATCAGTTATGTAACAGGAACTGTCTTTTTGCTGTGAAGGATCTCTAGTCTGAGGAGAAATTAGCAATAGTTCAGCATCAAACCAAAAAGATGTATTAACTGTAAGGCTTAAAATTGTTGTGCTCAGAGTCTGTTAAAATTCATAATTTTCATTAACTATTCCAGCAATTGAGTATGTTTATTACAGTTTGCCAATCTGAGAACTGACGTTTATACTGTGAAAGTCAGAATCCAGAATGGCCCTTGAAAACTGTCAGGAAAAGCCCTAAAAATCACTAAGAACAGGCAAATTGGCCACTGTTAGTTGGGGGGAGAAGAATCTCCTTTGGGTTTTTTCCCCCAGATGATGTAAACTGACATAGGATGTAGTAAGTGTTAAAGAGTTTTCCATTCTAGAAAGCAGTGGTGAGGCTTGTGCTGGATCACTGTGGTGAAACTTAGATACTATACTTGAAAAATGTGGACCAGTTGAAGAGAATCAGGAGAGAACATCAAAAATTACTTAGAAATACAGAAGACATGAGAGCAGGAACATTGAAAGGACTGAGTTTATACAGTGTAAAGTAAGATTAAGGCATGAATGGTATTAGGAATTATAAAAGGCTGTTGCAAAAAAGACATACTCTAGTGGGGAAGTAGCAATCTTGAGTTTAAGAGAGGGAAATTTAGGCCACGTGCTAGGAAAGGGTTTTGAATAGGAGAATAGAGAAGTGGTGAAAAATGACTTAGGGGGCTTGTGGAATTTCCATTACTAAAGGTTTTTAAAAATAGATGAGAAAAACCAAGAAATAACTAAACAAGAACTGATCCTGCCTCTAGGTAGTAGGATGAACTAGCTGGATGATCCTGCCCATCTCTATTTTCTATTACGTTTCTTTTCTAATCAAGTTACATCCCAAGGCTCCAATTACATGCATTTTCACACTTTCTCCTCGTGTTTAACTTTTAGGAGGAAGCAGTCAGTCTCCCATGTTAATGACTAGACTTTTTACTAATCTTACTCAAGAATGCTGTTACTACATACATACACCAGGCGAGCATCAGTTTTCAAATGGTTAAAAATTGGAGCACCATGACCAGAATTAACAGTATTGAGTAGTGTTTAGACATTCCATTGTATCCAAGTAAACCCCTCATTTAGAAATTAATTATTTGCAGTGTAGTAAAAAATATTTGGGGTTTCTGAGCCAAAAGAGGAAAAATGGAGTTGTAAAATCTGGGTTTCCCTACTTTGGTCCCCAGTAGGTTCCAGCAAGTAACTGTTGGGTTTATTATTTATTATGCATTATTCATTGTGCCATCTTTTTTTATGACTCTGAAGTGATTTGTATGCTGTTGTAGAAGGTAGAGCCCTATTGTCTGTCAATGTGCATGTTGCTTAGATCTCATTTTGTTTGTAAAAATAATAAAAAATTCTACATCTTAAACTCCTGGTCAAAAAGTTCCATTATTCTCTTCTGGAAAACGGTCTTATATGAAGAGAAAGACATACCAAGCACATCTATCCTATTATTATTTAAATTATTCCTCTGTATTATTTGGTTTGAATATTTATTAGTTTTTTGATAACTCCTTAAATAATTCATAAAGGGTAGCCATACGGTTTGATGAAAAAAGCAGTACAATGAAACCTTATTTTGCATTGCTGGCTTCTTTCATACAAACTATTCTCCGGTGCTTTTTTTTTTTAACAAAGGCTTGCAAGGTACTGGGAACCTCTGTTGTGTTTCTTGCAGTATCCCCTCCCTCTTGGTTTCAGTGGGAGGGAAGAACATCCAGCACCTCACCACCCTATATACCCTGGCGTGGTTTAGATAAAATAATAAACATCCTCCAAGCGAGATGGAAATGAAGAGGCAAAGGTCAGGAAAGAGAGTTGTCATTTCCCATAAAATATAAAAAGTGTATGAGGAATTACTGACTTAGAGAGAAAGAGAATAGAAGATTGTTTTAGGTGATTTATGGGATTTTCTTTTGAATCCCACAAGACTCTGAAGAAATAAGGGCAATTGCTGTACTGACTGAAATAGCCACGTGTATGTCAAGTGTCTTGACAGGAGTCAGCAACAAATACTCGACAGGAAGGCATAAAACCCTACAGTAAGCAGATTGAGGAAGGATTATTGTCATATACTTACTATGTTTCATCCTCATCTCTAATATGTATAGGTTTGCTTAAACCCTGAGGTGTAAGATTTAGTGTTTATTCTAAAAGGTTTCTCATTGCTATAGGTATGCATCACTCAGCATTCCTATTACCAAAATTCTCTTCAGACATATTGGAAGATACTTGGTCTCATCAGCATTTTGCATCAGTGATCTTTTAGTCTGATTTTATGTAGAGGGATGCTTCTTTTTATAGCTTTTGAATTTGATGTGTTCTGCCTTCATTGACTGTCTCTTTTCTCTTGTTTTGTGTTTTTGACTCATGGCTCGCTCTTCTCTACTTGCATTACTATGGCGACTACTAAAACCTAGAATATCTTTTGACCAACTGCCTTGTTTTTATTAAATTCTTCACTTTCTCTCTGCCAGACTGTGTAGTGAATTTGGCATTTTAATGTATCTGACTTCTTGTTTAATTGCACCAGTCTCTTGTGTAATACAGGTCCTTTGCCAAGAAGGACTGCCTGCTTGAAATCTGAAATACAAAATGGGTCTCAGGAAAGGTCAATTGTGGTGTTAATATTGTAGATCAGTGTGAATCTTGCTTGACTCTGAAGAGCCTGGATTTTAAAATACATGATAGTCCAGTGTCAGATTATTGACCAATTTCTTTTTGTTTCCAGCTGAGCTGCCAGGATCATCTGCAATCAAGCTCTCCTCCTTGTGTGATCTTCCAGCTCAGCTGCAAGAATTGTACCAGCAGGGCTTTGTCTTGGCTGCTGTCCACCCTTTTGTGCAACCAACTGATGAAAAAGAGAAAACTCCCCAGGAACAAATCTTCAGGGCTGTGCTTATCAAGAAAACAGAAAGGTAAAGTATTTCCAGTGAACTGGGATAAAAATAGACAATGGGATTTCCTGCTGAATTTTGACCTACATCAGGAAATTATAGCAGAGTTTACTGTGCAAGACTTGATTTTTTTTTTTTTTTTTTTTTTTTTTTTTTTTTTTTTTTTTTTGTTATTGGTGGGCTTGAATAGGCTTAACATGTTCTTCATGTTTACAATTTGTCTGCAGTTTGGCAGGCGACTTGGAGAATAACAAGTTGAAATATGCTCTGTATTTTGGGATGTGTTGTCATGAGAGGCAAACAAACAAGCCCTATGCCTGACAGTTTGTGAGGATGGTCTTGTTGGTACCCTTTAAGAATTTATTAGATTAAATTATGACAGAAGAATTGTTTGCTTAGCAAAGGCATATTTTGTGTTTAGACAGTTACACTTAATGCAATTAATTTGAGAACTGTAGTACTAATGTGTACTTCTTAAATTTATGTGTAGACTTTAGGCCCTTCTTTCCTCTAAACAATACAAGTTCTTTTAAATTTTTAGTTGGTGCAAACTCCATAAATAAAAAGATTGCTTTCCTGCTGTGTTCCTTTCTTAAAATGTATTCAGAATATTTTACATAATCAAAGTCTGGAGATGAATAAAGAAACAGGAATTCTGTTCTTTTATGATTTATGTGATTTCTAAAAAAAATCGATAGGCTGTGCTGTTAAATAGCCCAGAAGAAAATGAAAATGTGGATATTTGTAAAGATAAGATTTTTGGTTAATGATTTAAAACCTAATTTAATATTATCTGACCACCCCCAACTCTGCAGCTGCCTGTATTGTTGCAGCCATTTTCTACAGTTTCCTACATTAGTTGCATTCCCCAGTCCAGCCCTTCTTACAGTGGCCAATTCTGAAGGCTGGCAGATAATGAAATCTGTCTGCTGATCCTAGTTCCTCTCTTTGTGCTGATGCGTGAAGGAAAGGATGTAGCTGTTTTATACCTCTGTTTGAAAAGTAAACCACTAACCATTCAATTTGCTGCAGCCTGGTATCCAGTTGGTAGTGGTTATGGACAGGGTTGAACTTCAGCCTCTGACCTAAGGTAAAAGTTCTGCATTTTGTTAGCAAATACATGTAGGCATTAGGCATCACAGGCAATTTGAGCTTCTAAAATAACTCTTAATTTAACTTGACTTGATTTTAGTTTTTTTAGTACAGAACTTCATGCTGGCTTGCCTGATATTATCATTTAAATGGCTTCCAGTTTTATGGTCAAAACATAGAATGTTTGGCTGAACAGTGGACTTGTTGAGTGGTGTTGGGCTGAGTTTGCCTGGTTTTGGGGCCTTGCCTTCCCTGCCTACACAATACCTTGCTGCAAGCAATGAAAGTATTTACATGCTTGAGGTTGTAATGTTAAGTAAGCACTTAAGGACTTCTGTCGGATTGGGGTCTGAGGGTTCAACATCTTCCAGGTCTGAGCTCTGAAGACCTGTCAGGGAAGAGCAGCTTCCTTCTCAATGGAGTGATGTGGCCTTCAAGCCGGAGTGCTCACTGTGTCGCTGCACTCGTACTATATCCAGTAGTTTACATCTGTGCAGAATGACTGTGGAAGAGTACAAAATCTTAATTGGCTGCTCACTCACTTGGGTGCCAGTGTTTCACACACTTTAGACAGCTGTAAATGACTGTACAAAATTGAAGACAGTAGAGAGTCTTGAACCAATTAAATTTCTTTTTACATTCACAGTCCGTTTCTCTGCATTCTCTTATCTGTTGTTTCTGACTGCCTAGGGAAGCGGAAGAGACGTGGTGAAGCAGGAAAAAAACAAGTACCAGAAAGGGAAATTACATCAGTTTGATGTTTCATGTAGCTTAAATGTTCCTGAGTTTGGCTGAGAGTTTGGGAGCAGCTTCTCCCATAGTGTGTGGGTGCAACAAATAATTTGCGTTACCAAGTGCTATGAAGAGAGATGGGTGTTGCACAGATTTCAGATGACTATGGCCTGCACAGAGGCCACCTGTATCTGAACTGCAAGTTTATGTCATTCCACAAACTGCTGGGGATTAAAAATATGTAACAGTATGGAAAAAAAGATGTACTGTTAATTTTTTTAAATTAACTTTTCTCATTACACTGCTGATAATGATTAAATTGTATTTTTTTCCCCTGAGGACTGTCAGGTGTCTTGTCATGTCAAGGCAGTCTCTGTATATAACAGTTAAATTGTGGGTAGAAGTTAGGTCTGCTTAGGCTAATTGTTGATCAGGTGGTTGTTTATTTCTGTCATAAGATTTTAGGAGTAAAAGTAGTCCAGCCACAGTTGTAGGATCACTAGTAATGTCATTTATGCTGTGGGGTACAAATCAGTCCCTTTGGTGGTATGGTGTTCATGGGGAGCCAGGGAGCCATAAAAAACTGTACCTTGTTTTGGGACCCACCCTTGGGCTTCCTGGGCACTTGGCTGCAAAACACCTGAGGCAGGAGCTCCTTTCTCACTGCAGGTGTTTCACCACAGATGGCTCCAACACTCTGCACTTCATCTGTCTGTTGTCTGGCACCTTCCATTTTTTTTTTGTTTCCTGAATGGAACAGAAATGAAATTGTTGTGTTAGTGCCTACAGTAATGCCAATTCCATGTATACAGAGACAGAACTGAACGCTTGAATTAATCTTTAGTCAGTGTTGCACTTTTCTATGTCAGTTTTATGTGTTAAAATTAATACTGTTGACTTGTGCTTTGAGGACTTAGTTTTATAGCTCTGCCTCTCCAAAAGTAGAAAAAGGGTATGCCAGCTGCAGCAGATGATGGGTATCATGGAACACCATGTTGCTGCTGTCAATGGGATTTGCAGTGCCTGAATTTGTTCAACAGTAAAATGGAAAAGGGAGTGCTGAGGAATGTTGTATATTAGAACCTGGGAAAACAGTACCTGTTAGTGTTATTTTTAGCCTATATTGCCATTGTCCTGTAGTTTCAAAATACTCTGTGTTAGTTTGCAATGGCATTGTACATTAAGGTGACTTTGAAAGTCACTTTGATGGCTTTCTGTTTAATCTGTGCTGGTATCTCTGGCTTTGTTATCTTGGCTATGTAATCATTTGAGGTAAATATGGAAATAGGAGTCATTCCTGCTGTAGGACGTTTGAGGAAACACATTCCTAACATATATGGGAGCTGTATACGTTGAAAATCAAGAATTATCCACTGGAATTGTTAGGGAAAATATGAAATTAAGGGACAGATTTTTAAAAAAATCAACAATTAATTGTTTGCAGTGCAGAAGGCATTATGTTCAATTAAAGTAAATGAAAATTAAAGTTTAACTCTTTAGAGTCACTGGGCATGAAGGTAGTCTGCAAAGTTGCTAAACAGCTCTGCCATTGCCCTCATTAAATTTAATATAATAAATTTAAATATTTCTATAACATCTAATGGAATGGTGTACACTAACCAGCTGATTGGAAAGTGGTTTGGAAGTCACGTAGAATAGAGTTGGACAGAAGAATAATAATTTCAGTCCTTGTGAATACTTTGTTTCCCCCTCTAAATTTCAGTGGACTTAACTAAAAAGCAGTTGTCTGTTCTGTTGTCTGTGCTGAGTTCTGAGATATGTGGATTTCTTGGAGAAGAAATCTTGAAGAATCTTGTATCAATTATGTGAAGAAAACTCTTTGAGCTGAGGTTTTTAGAGGTTTTTTTTTCTGAATTTGGGGAAGGCTCTGAGTGTGAAGTATAGGTGTGCCCTGCTGGTTCACGTTCACGCTTGAGAAGAGTAGATTCACACTGATTTAGACTTAGAATCTCAGGAAAGGGAATATAAGCTGGTACCTGAAAAGCATGAATGTGTGACAGTGGGTCTCTGCTGATGGAAGGGACGGGGGAAGGTCCATGTATTTGGGAGGTTCTGGCTAACCGAGGTGAGGAGAGTAACACGTATGTTGCTTACATTCCCCAGAGGAACAGAAATCTGTAGTTCTTTGCGTGTGGAATAACCTTTTTCTCCTTGGCCTTTTATTTCCACACTCACTGGTTTTTTGCTTTAAACTTCTCTATGTAGGTGTCTTGGGTGCATTATTATTTTGTATAGCTTGTGGCTGTTGCAGGTTATCCTGCAGAGAAATTACAAAGTCAGCCCCTAAACAAAATTGTAACAAAACCATAGCACAAAGCTACTTTAACTTGTTCCCAGCAATCTGTAGTGTGATACCCCTCTCTGGTACCTTATAGTTCCAAAATTCACTGTTGGTTAAAATGCTTTGGTGTCCCTTTCTAAATACTTAGCACTGGAAAGGAACCTCCATTCTCTCTCACCGGGAAAGATTCAGGGCCTGGGCTCATAAACTGTCTGCTTATAATAGTTTTGACATGTTTGGAGATGCTTCATTTCACCATGATAGAGAAGCAGGGTATATAAATGGTATTCCAAAGAATTTCTCTCCGTTGTGCCATCTGTGTCTTAGGACATACCAGCTACAGGTTTTGCTTGCAGTCAGTAAAGGAATTAACAGGGAAACATTGCTCTCCAGAAGTAGACTAAGTAGTATAATTTAACCATAATTTTTTAGAGTTTCTAAATGTTATAAATTTCTATGTTTACGTCACACAGCTTTGCAGCTGTCTTCCCCTTCTGTAAAATAATGAGGTGTCAGGTGTTGCAGAGATTCACTTGATGAGTCTAATTCTATTTCTGTAATTTCCCTGTATCTGTTAGTCCTGACAAAACGCAAACTTACCATCACTTGGATAACAAGTACTCTGTTTATCTGCAAAGGAATTTTACAGACTGAGTTCAAAAGTTTATAGTAAACCAAGATTTTTATAGTGTCCTGATTTTGCTGGTATTTCACTTGGATGTTTTCACTTTGGTGAAAGTAACTACTTCGCATTGATACAATATATTTTTATTTTGGCTATAAATGGATATGTTGGTTTTCATGTAGGATTTAAGCTTGAAGATAAGAAATGTCTGAATTTATCGTCATAAGCATTAGGATCAAACAGGTTTGTGTGCAAATGCAATGTGTGTTGTTGCTCTCAGCAGGCTGATTTCAACTTAATGAAAAGATAATATTTATTCCATACCCAAGAGCCAACAGATATCTTCCTTTAGCTCAAAGGACAATGGTTTGAGTTTTGAAAGCTTGTTATTTGTTACAAGTTCAAAGAAATACATATTTCCTCACAATAACTTTTAACAGTGACCTGAAATAAATGTTCTTTTATCTGTGTCCTTAAAGTTATAAACACTGCACATTAAAGATGCCTGTGTATCGATACATACCCAAACTTTTCTCAAGAAACTCTATATACTATCATTAAAAAAAGTTTATAAATTTTACTAACAAATAATACATACTCCAGAGGTAAGGTTTCCTACAGTAAAGAAAATGTTTAGGGTTAGACTTGAGGCTCTTATGATGAAATATACTTGCTTTTATTTTTATAAAAAATGGTGTGGTTTGTGGCTGGGCATCATAAAACCTATGGATTTTTAGATGGTGTGTTCTTGGTTTTCAGATGCTCTACTTCTGCTGGATTTTTAACCTGAAATTGTAGAGATACCAGCCGCTCATGTTAATCACTTTGGTGTGGTTTTATTGTTTTCCTAATGCAGACCAGTTTGTTATGAATGTACAGTTCTATTTGAATGGTAGGGCTATTCCTGTGTAGTGGAAAATCTCAAAACTGCACTTACATTCTTAGCATCATCTTAATGAAATAGTAATTTTAGAGTGTCTGTGCAGTTTACAAGTCTGTTTTGGCTTGCTGTACTCATGGGCATAAGTAATTTCAGGAAGATTAGGACCAAATGCTGGCTTGCTCTGTTCCTTCTTGTATCTGAAAAGGTTTGGAAATCCAGTTTGTAACAGATACCAAGTTGTCAGCTTTAATAGTTACTGTGCAAGTTACTGGTTCTCCACAGCTGGTTGTGGTTTTTCTACCATGACATGGTGCTTAACAGCAAACAGCTGTGCAGGAAATGACAACCTACTGAAACAACCATCGTAACATATTTTTGGCCAGTGAACTTCCAATTATAAGTTAAAATCTTATTTATTCTATGTATAATCATCTTGTTTAGTGGCATTAGAAGACCAGTTTAGGTTCAGGATAACACTTTTTGGCAGTCTGTGGTCCTGAGCCTTTTCCATATTGGTAAATTTGAGGGTATCCTCTCCCCCACCCCACCAGGCATGCGAATGCTGTCCCACTGCTCGGCATCAGGTAGACTGAAATTTCACCTCAACTCTTTGCCATCCCATGGTTAAGGTTGTCCATGGTGGGCACTGAGGGTTCCTACAGTGACAGAAAAATCCTTCTTCAGGAAAATTGCTCAAGATAAACAAACAATGAGATGTATAACAAAGGAAGAAAAACAAATGAAAGCCCAGGGTGTATAAGTTGCCGTGAAGTTTTCTGTCAATCTCCATAGCCAACCAGTGGTTGTCCTCTCCTGGGGTGGGAGGCAGGAGGCTGCCCTTCCTCACTGCAGGGGAGGTGCTGGCATTGTTCACTCTGTCCCTTCTGCTCCCTCTCTGGTATCCCACAGTGCGTTACAGTGAGTACAGGGTGTTGTAATGAGTCTGGATGTAGCAGCTTTTTTGGTTCATCCTGGCTTCCAAGAAGGATACAGCATTAGTGTATCCAGGTGTGCTTCTTTCAGGCTTGGGCCTTTTTTAATTAACCCAGCGATTTTTTTTATCAGAGGAATAGAAGTAATACAAAACCCCCAAATGTTTGCAGGCAATGAAGGAAGATTCAATTTTCCAACTCAGGAGGACAAAAAGAAAAGGAAGAAGTTGCTGACTGTGCATCCAGAAGAAAAAGAAGATCTTTACAACTGCTGGAGCTTACAAATTTTTTTGACTGAACTGATCTCAGCATTTCTCTTTCTCTTCTCCTTTTTGTTGAGAAATATTTCATTATAGGAGAGTAAAAATCAACTTTACATAAAACCATTGCTTTAATTTAAAAATATTTTATGTGTTGGACTACCAGTAAAGTCCTGTGCTATAAAACTGGTAAGAGACTCCAGAGTATGGATTATTGGGTTATTTCTCACAATTGACATCAGTCCTTTTTCAGAAGAGAGCAGAGGAATGCAAGTGCACAGAACTGTGCTCCTTGGATTTTTTCTCTCACTTCTGGGACCTTGATAGATGTACATTTTGTGGGGGGTCCTATTTCATAGTTTCTAATGAAAGTGGTCCTAAAAGTAGTGCCATTAAATTAATCAAACTAAAAGCATATTAATTTCTGTTCATACAGAATTTACCTGTACCTAAAATTATCTACTTCTCTATGGCTATATTAATAATATTCTAGGAGTTTAATGAGAAACTTTTATGATATTTATGAAATACTTTGTGATACATGTATGAAATGCTTTGTTTATTGCATAGAGACTGGAAAGAATTTCTTACCCACCTATCTTTGCTCAGAAAATTATTTTTGTGGTCTGTGACATCCACAGCTGTTTATTATTTTCATCTGAAAAGCTATGGCTCTTGTTCTGTTTGTTCATTTTTGACAGAATAAAAGGCTTTTAAAGTTTTCCTAAAAAGGTGGAAACTACCAGTATAGACAAAGAGACAAAGACTTGCTTTTAACATATATGGACATAATTTACTTGAGAGCATGGAAAAATACTTCTCGGAGATATAGAGTCCTTCTGTTGGAAGATTTTAACTAAGGATTTTATGGCCTTTAGTAGGTTCTGTTAAGTGTGTTCTGTAAAATAATGTTCTTAGCAGAGTGCAGTTGTATTTGATGCCATTTCTTTCATGAGCCATAGTACAAAGGTAGCCCCCAAACTCTTAGAGAAGGAATTCAATGTCTGCAATTAAATATTTCCAAGCAGCAAGCGTATTTTAAAGTAAGTGCTTCTTAAAGGAGTCAAACAGGACATTTTAAGCAGCTGTAGTAATAAGCACTATATTTTTATGGATATCATCTGTATCTCACATAACTCTTACTCCTTTCAAAGAGGTTGGAAGCAGGTCCTCAAAAAATTGCACAGAATCAGAGCTCGGGGAGCTGTTCAGGGGGAGGAGAGGAATTAGGAGAGAGTGGTTCAAGGCAAGCTTCTCTCTTCCTTACACCTGTCTATAACTTCACCAATATAGGTCGAAAAGGATTTATTTTTTCAGACAGTCAGGGGATTTAAACATTAAAATATAGTCTTTCTTCTTCTTTCAGAATAATTAGAATAGAAAGTTTTCATGTGGGTCACAGCAGTGCCAGAGTTAGGAACAACCTTTGCCAAATGAATGGGCACAGAAATAGCATGACACATACTTAATTTCTGGGATTTGATATCTTTAACTTTGAATTTGAGCTGTAGTATTTTACAGTCTCTTGGAGGGGAGTGGCTTCCTCAGCTGGGCTGGAAGGGAGCTGCAATGAGTACAGTGGGTTGTCCAAGCAAGGGAAGTAGTGGAGGTGTTTGTTCCTTGCATTTGTAGAGTTTTGCAGTTGACCCCTTAAAATGGGATTGGTTGTCTAAAAGGGGCTTGGTTCCTTGCTGCCTGTTCCTGGTAACACACGTCTGGTTTGTAGTTATACAACAGCCAAAGCACTGGAGAGTTGTATTTGCTCCACTTGGTGTTGTATGGACTTGACTTTGCAATATTGAGTGACAGTTTTGATTGTTTATTGATCACAGGAGCATTAGAGAGCCCGAGTTCATATTATTTCTGTCTGAAACGTGGCTAGATAACATCAGGGCTACTTTTCCTGTTAGTCATATTCAGATTAAGAAAAAAAAAAAGTAGGTATAGTTGTAAGTATGCTTGCAGGGAGACTTTCTAAAGTTTATTTTTATGTTCTTGAGTTAATCTGTGGCAGAAAATCTGCATAGAATAGATTTTCTTATCTAGGACTTCAGAACAGCAAAAACTGTTGTCAGCAGTACACGTGTTGTCTCTCTCAAAATGATTTTTTATTTTCTTGACAAAGTTCTTCTTGCTGCTTAAATTAATTTGTGTGCCTGTTGCAGAGGAGTAGTGGTGAAATACTTAGTCCCCCAATAATGACTTGTGTAAATTCTATAAAGATGTTTGGAGAATTTTCATGAATACCAGTGCTCTGTTAAAATTTTTGTCCAGAATGAAGTAGAGAATGGAAGCAAAGATTATAAGAAGAACCTAGAAAAGAGGAGAAAAACAAATAGGGAAAGGACTTCAGTGTTACCAAACAGTGCACAGTCTGCTACCACCTGTTCAGGTATAAGTGAGATAAGAGAAGTGAAGTGAGTGTAGCCTGTGTGAAAGTGGGAGGATGAAATACAGCAAATGTCTGCAGTATTGCCTAGGAAACACTGCCAGTTTGCAGTCAGCAGCCTACGCATCGCACGGCTCCGGGGAGCTGTTACTGTCTCGGGAAAGCCCCTGGGACCATCTGTAGCTGAGGCGTGTTCTACGTGTCACACAATCCCAGTCCCCAGAGCAGGCCTTTTGCACAGGCTTGCTTTTGTAAGCATGGCAAGCCTGCCAAGCCCCTGTTCTGCTGTTTTGCTGCTTCCTCAGCACTCCCAGTTCAAGCTTGGGTACCTTGCTTCCTGTCCTGTAGATACCCAGGCATCAAACAACTGCTGGCTGGGATTAGTTCTTCGCTTGGAACTCGATCTGTTGATTCTCCATGAAGTGTTAGATAACTGTCAAGAATTACAGGCTAGCATTTATTTTGAATGTTCTTCCATGTGTTCTGAAAAACTGAGAAAGCAAGTGATTGTCTGGATATCCTCTGTTGATCAGGTGTGTCAGTTTCCTTTCATGGGAGTCTGGAGGAGATGAAAACTGCTTCAGTAGCACTGCTTTACAGTGCATGCCTGCAGACTGTTTCTGAAGATCATTCAGTCCAAACATTCCCTCGGCGTATTTTGACCAATACCTGTTTCCACAGTGCTGATTTGTTCAGCAAATGCATATGGCAGATGCCATTTGCTTTGAATTATTTTAGGAGTTAGTTTCTTCCGAAAGAGAAGGGACTTCAGGCACAGCTTTACATTTCTCAAAAACAAAGAATAAGGGAAGACTGAAGGTTAAACTATTTTTGATCAGCCCCTGATTTTTAGGTGTTGACTTGGAATGGATCTAGATAAGAGAAGGGGTTTCTTTTAACTGCTGTCTGTGAAACGCATCTTATATCAGGCTACCCTGTGGGGCCCAGAACATCTGTCAGACCATTGCATTGGAACCTTCTTTTTGTATATTCTGAGTTATATCACCCGTGCATCTCCTTGGTGTTGGCCCTAGATGCCAGGCTGCCAAAGTGTTTCTTGGACAGAAAAAGAAATCTGGAAGTCCCTGAAGCATTCCTCCATCTGCTGTCATTGGTGTGGTTTGCTCTCCTAGCAAGTGGGTGAGGTACTGTAGCTGCCACTTGTCAGAACTGTGTTGAGCTCAGTGCAGGGAATGTATTGGAACCAAAGTTCTGTCTGAAGTTTAGCTCTCCAGGAGAAATACTTATAAATGGAATATCTGGGTATCCACTTGTAACAAGAGAAACTGATTCTTCTTTTCTCTCTGCCTCTTTAGGTCTTCAAAAGGTGATGTCAATGAAGGATATGTCTTGGAGGTAGAATGCTGCTCCTCTTTAAACCACCTTTCAGAGAAAAAGGAGATCCCTGATTTTATTAAGAAAGTGAGTAAAAAGAAAAGAGGGGTAGGGGCACAAACCCCAAAACACAGTATGCTTTTATTTGCACTATAATTACTGTTTCTAGTTCTGTCAACTTGGCAGTAGGGATATGTATCACTGCTACCAGCTGAAATACTGCACTAGAATTTGGTGTTTTGTAATTTTAAGTATCTGAACAGCAGTTTTACTTCTTGACAGAAACAAGTTTGATCATATTATTACTAGAAAATGATTTGTAGTGTCACAGGAGAATGACCTCCCACAGATGATATCAGTGTAGAACATGGTCCTGTAATGTGCAACGTTTTATGTTGAAGCAATATGTATAGTTTCCATTTTAATGTCCAAATATCCTATTGAATAGTACTTTACCTAAAAGGCCTTTTACCTCCAGGGAAACCCCCAGATTATTTAGTTTTGTTTGAGTATCACATGTTGTTTATCTAATAGAGTTGGTACTGGTTACCTAAATACTTTTGTGAACCAGAATAGGGTTGCTTTCAATTAAGTATTATCTATACTGGGGAATTTGAAGAGAACACTGCAAGCATTTATTTATTGCCTTCTTTTAAAATTTATTTTTGACTCTGTAATATTCTGCCAGACTGGAAATTAGCAGGTTATGTCCATTTCAGTGAAAACAGATTCAGATTGTGCTTGCTTCAAATTCTGCAGCATCTGTTGTGTCCTGTTGCATGTTATATAAAGTAGCACTGAGTAGTGTATTTATTTAGCCACAGGCTGTGAGTAGGCATACTCCCCTAGCTTTAGTCCATTTGCAGTGATAATATTTCAAAAAATTTCTAGAAAAAACTTCAGCACAGGCTTTATGAGCTTGATGGGGACTCATCTTGACAGACTATACTCATCTTCAATCTTTCCTTTTTACTGTGAATTTTAAGAATTGGATTAAAAAGAATGCAGCTGTAACTATCTGATACTTAAAAGATGTATAGATTTTGGTATCAGAAAAACTGAAGCTTTCTGAACACATAATAATATTCAAAAATTTGAGCCCAAATTTTGTTTCAGGTCTAACTGTGTTATTACACTACTATTCTGATGTTATCTTGGATTATTTCAATATATTCACACTTAGGCAAAACTGGTGTAGTTATTGTATACCAGTTTCAAGATGTTTGATTTTGTTCTTCAGTTCTTTGAGTCAGAGTAGAAATATAGGCATAACTGTCACAACTGGTAGCAAAATTGTGCATCATTGAAACAGAAAATTTCTTTGCATTTGTGACTTCAGAAAGAGTATGGATAACATGAAAACAAAGTGACAATCCAGGAGTCATCTTATTTCCATAAATACCCAATTCTCAGACTCTTTATAGTGCATTTCTAGACATGGAAATGTTTCTGTTGATAGAAGCCATTTGATTATGGGGTTATGAAGATGCCTTTTTGAAAGATGATAATTTAAATTTTAATAGCAAGAATATATATTTACTGTTTTTCTGTAGGTTGAATATGTCGCTCATCCTCAGATGTTATTTGATGTAGAGAAATTTGAAGTTCTTTGAAGCTGTTGCTGTCAAGTGCATGCTGTGTCACTATATCTGATTAAACACATTGTGAAAGTCTCAACACTTTAATGTAAATCTAACTCAGAAACAAGACTTGTTTGGGAGTAGGAATTAATTGTCATATTAACTAATTTGTCTGAGCAACAAAAATAATCCATTGCTTTTAAGAGCAGATAAACCAGATGTTTACAAACAAAATAAATGGAAAAATAAAGGATGTTCTTCAAACAAAGTAGTAATGAAAAGCTGTTAGAGAAGGCAATTCCTTTCTTTAATAATGAACAGCCTTATAATTCTTGTCCAACTGTAGAATACAATTGAAGTTAATAGAATGTTTTAATTGAATAGACAAATCCTTTATCTTTTCGTAAGCTTTTCATAACGGAGGCCTTTAACACAGGTTTACCATCTTACTGTATTGCAAATTAGTGTATTTAAAAAAACCCAAACCAAATGGAATAGCCATATTTTCAAAACAGAATAAGAAGTCAAAATTTTCTCCCTGAGCTTACTAAAAAAAAAATTCCTATACCCTGAGAAAATTAATTTTATTAATTTTATTGTGCACTGCTGAGCAAGTACTACTTACCTGGAGTTTGAACAAGGATGGAATTTTAATAACTTTTCTGGATTGACTTTTTGTTGCAATGAAAATGTGCATCATATTGAATATTAACTGCTTCCTTCTGCAAACACAATACAATTTTGCAATGGCATGCAGCATAGGTAATGTGTGCTTTTTTCTTCTATAACTCTAGATAAATGTGTGAGAGTAATGCGGTAGAAACAAGGAGGTTATTTCACCTGGAGAATGCCTCTTGCTCACTGAAACAAAGTGTCTCAGTACCATGTTGACTATAAAACATAAAAAAAATGCCAAATAAGACTCTCTGGTCAAACCTCTGTTCTGTGCTGAGATCCTTCTGCGCTGCTGGACTTTGTCCCAGTTCTCCACTCTCTTTGCTACTTTTGTGCCACAGTGTCTGGCTATGGCAAGACAGGGAACATTTAAATATTGGGGACATGATGTTGCATAAAATACACTCTTCCCATACTTAAAAATCATGTCAACATCACCACACTGTGTTTATTCTTTGATATCCATGTGGATCTAGTGCAGCTTAACCTGTCCTAAAGAGCTCAAACAGTCCCATGGTGTCTTTGATACAAAATTTGTGGGCAATGAAAGAAGTAACTAAACTGTTGTGTATATACTGTACTGCTGTATTGGTATTAACACTCCTGTCTTTAGCTCTCAGGCAAAACAGAGATTAAAGATTTACTCATCTGCTTTTTAATAAGCAAAGCTAACTTCTGAACTTTTGATCACTGTGGCTCAGATCATTCTGAAGTTGTTGAAAGTAGAGATGTTGCTTATAAGATACCATATTTTGTAATATTTTGACTTGTGTCTCATGTCAAATAGGGTAGCCTTTAATTACTTCCTTAGTTGCTTTTTGTTTCTGTGTATCCTGTTACAAGTTTTTCTTCTGAAAGTGTTTTCTGGAGTCTATGGAGACAAGTAAGGGAAGGAGGAGCTAGGCTGACTTCCCAAGTAAAGATTTATTTTGGATACACAGTCATATGTATGAATGCCAAATATGTTTCTCATGACCTCTGTTTTCTGTATCAGTCTGAGGTACATGCTCTAGAACTGCAACAGGCAGAAGGTTTTACTCCTATATTCACATCTTTGTGGTGTTGGTGACAGGTTAGGAAATGGAGGATTCTTTCTGTACTATGTCTCTCCAGTTCTGACTTCTTAAAATTTAGGAAGCACATCTTTGGATCCTTGGTTATCTCCTTAATAATGCACCGTCAGAGGGAATTCTTGTATGGTATCTTATTTTCAGTGTGACACCATTGCAGGATTCATGTTTCTTGTCTCTTTGGACTCATTATCCTTCTCTGGGGAAGTAGGAAGTATGGTAAGTATAGAAAAGCATGATTTAAAAATGGTGCAGCTTAGCTGAAATCCAAAAGCAGGCATCTTCCTTTTGTGTTTTTGGCTAGACATGGATCTCTCCCTGCTGGTCTGTCCTTACTTGTTTCAGAAATTAGTCTAATTTCTTCCAGCCAACCTAAGGCAGTACAGATGAATAATTGATTTTGCATTTTCAGAGGTGGACTGGTTCCTCTTGTAACAGGACTGCCATTGTGAAACACCTTTGTAGTGCTTATTGTGCTGTGAAATCTGCTGGGTAAGACAGTGTGTGTCAAATCTGCTCATTGCTGTTTCCTCTCTTGTGCCTTGGTCAAGTTCAGTGAGTATAAATTATTAACACTGGCTCCAAAGCTGCCAGTAAGGTGTCACTCCCTTAACTGATCCTCGGAACAACTTCTGTAGTCCAGAGCATCCTACAAATAATCTTGACTCCTGCAGATGCAGTGACATTGCCAGTAAGTTTTTTGACATTTATTTTATTGCCTAGTAATAGCATTGCTGGGCCATGGAAGTGATGGTAACTTAGAAGTAAGTGAATGGGACCCCAGGGAGGAATCTGCCAACAATATACATTGCAAGGATGCTGCCACCCCTGTAGTTGATCTAGAGCTGGGCTCTGAAAGAGTGACCCCCAGTCCTCTCTGGTACAAAGGCAAGTTGAGTAGAGAATTGCACTATTTTGAAAGAAAGGCTGTACAGTACTAACACACGTGTGAAGAACTTGCAGCCTGCATTGCTGAAAGGATCTACTGTATTTGAACCCTCTTGACAGTTTTATGGAAAAGAGTTATCTTTTCCATAAAAATGTTATCAGGAATAAGACTGGCATGAGGTACAAGTATGTTTCAAGTGTTAGTTTATGCACTGGAAATTAATACACATTGCTAAGCTGTAGCTGAACTCAATGTGCTCCTGAAGGGCGAGACATTTCTTGGAGCGGTTTGATCTTCCTGCCCGTTATCTGCCCTCACTCCATTGGAGGGAACCTCAGGCAGGAGACTGGCTTAGTGGTTGGATAAGGGACTGCTACACCCCCTGAACAACCACAGGTCACTCTCACTGCATGTGTCTCTACTTTGGTGATTTAATTAAAATACTGAGATCCTTCTTTTCCTGCGCTCGTGATTTTTTTCACCTCCATTGATCTGTAGTTATTTTGGAGTTTTCGGAATTACTGCTGTCTTAGTTCATGCACATCGTTTTCTGGAGAATCATCTGTGTTACGGTTCTAATTGGTGAAGAATTTTTTTGTTAGTGTTGCTCTTAAAAGACAGGTTAATTCTCCAGCTTCTTTTAAGTTGCAAGATAGAAGCAGGGTTGAAGTATTTAGGAGGACTTCTGTTTCTCCTCTAAAATAACAGCTAAATACCTATAGGACTTCTCAAGAGCTTTTAAGATCTTTTCCATAGATGATTCTAGTCAAGGGAGTGATTCACTTATTTTCTGCATATTTCCTCACATTAGAATGAACACTTGTTTTGTGTGATCAAAACAAGGGGCTTCACATACCCGTATTTTGTGTGAAAGCAATATGAAATGGTTTTGAACTCTCAGCTTCTGAGTTTCTAAATTCTCTTCAGCATCTAATTATGAAATGGCAAGAAGATGTGGAAGATGAGAAATGTATCAATGTCTCCATAATAAAATGTATTTATATTACTATTTTGTTTGTTAACAGCACGACAAGCAAGCAAGAAGACAAAAATCTGCAATTTCCTAGAAAATATTGAATGCAAAAATTACTATTACAATTTTTTTACTTATAATAGCTAAGAAAAATACTGAGGTTTATATAGCTGTCCTAGCATTTCTCATATTCTTGTCTCTTTCATTACTTACTCTTCATCTCTTAATCTTTACATCGAGATTTATTTTTTAGAAGGAACAAAGAGATGCAGCTGATGTGTTCTTAAGAACTCTAGTGTGTTGGTGGATTTCTTGACTTGGTTGCTGCAGTCCTGCAGGCATTTCTTCTATGAAGTCTGTGTTTTGTTGGTGCCAGGGGTCCTTAGATGGTTGTTGTAATCCTAAGTATAATTCTTTATCTTACATATGTTTTAGCTGGTCTGTTCAGAAGTTTCCTGCAGGGTGTACAGTCAGAGCAGGTGGCAGTAAAAGAGAAAAGGGGAAAAGATTGAGTCTTTAATACTCAGAGGTTTATTCTTCAAATAAATAAGCAGTTCAGATTTATTTCTGTGGCTAGAAAATGACCCTTCTAGAGTCTTGTTTATTACCTAGGATTATTTACCTAGATGTGATCTCAGTCTTTTCTAAAAGCATTTCCATCCTTAAAACAAACCAAAAAAATCCCACCACAAAACCTTCACTCTCCAGGGTATTTGCAAAGGAGCAATACAGCATTATTTCTTTAGTGCATTGTAATGAAAACCATTGCTGAGCACTTAGCTGACAGCTTTGTTTTCTGCATGTTTTCAGTACAAACAGAGCCTCTATTTTATTTTTTAAGTATTTGGATGTTAGCAGTAGTTGTGGTCATGAAGCAGAGCTTGAAACTCAACATCAATAGTTCAGCTGCTTGTAATCTGCTGTGATAATATTTATTAAAGAGCGCTTTGTTAACATTTTCTAAGTGTATATATAACAAGAGATGGTAAAAAATAGCATATACTCTATTTTAAACAGCCTGGTGTGAAGGGAAACATCTGTTCCTGCTTAAGCTTCTTTCAACTTGTGTTCTTTTGACTAAGCCCTGTAAGAGTAGTGTTGATATATATCTTCCATGGACATTGCAAAACTATTTCCAGTACTCTCCCAGGAGCCTGGTTGTGCTTTTATAATCCTTTGCCCCCAGCAGCTTTCAGAGTCATCCCCTTGCCCAAGATAAAAATAGATATTATAAAGTATGTAGTTGATATTTTTAATGATCCTGCTTCTGTCTAGTGGGAAAAAATAACTTTTAAAATAACAATAAATATGATAATGTTTCGTACTGTGCTAAAATAAATTACCAGCAAATTGTTCAAATTGTAATTTTGGCTACGAGTAACAGATGGCTTGATGAAACAATGTGATTTTAAAGAAATGCTCTTTTGTTGATATAAAATAAGTATTCCCTGCAAATTAAATGTAAAGCCTGTAAGTTTGAAACTGAATTCCTACTTTTTAAAATACTTCTGTTGTCCTGAACCTTTTTTATTGGTTTGTTTTCACTGCTTGGAACAGAGGTGGACTAAAATCTCTCACATTGAATCACATTATCACTAGTTGCTAAAATGGTTTTTAGATACAACAATCAACCACATGTGTCTGTAAATCTTTATTTTCCCCTTGCTTGTGCTCATCAATTAGTGTAGGAGTTACTGACAAAAGATTCCTGCACGGAACATGGTCTGTGTTTTGAAAAATGCCAGTTCTCTAGAGCAAGAGCTTGGGACAGAATTTCCACAGACTTATTTTAAAAGTGTGTATCAAGTATTTGGGTTGAGTGAGCATTGCTGGCTGCTCTCTAGCAGTTTTTTCCCAAGTCTAAAACAAATTGTAGGGAATAAATCCTAAATTATGTGAATAATTTAATTTACATTTACTTTTTTTCAGATTTAGGGGAAGGGTGGGAGGATACAGGTATATTATGTGGCTTTTGGACAAGTACCACACTCACTGAATCTTCGTAGCATGTGGCCAGCAGTGTTCACTCTTTGCCTTCAGCAAAGGAGCAGGTGCTAAAATCAGATGATTTGAGAAGAATCAACACACCCAGGACCACAGAGGATGAGGCTGGTTTCCACACCTGTCATCTAATGAAATATGCTGAAAGGAGCAAGTGTACTTGCACGATGCTGCACTGCATGTTTAGCATGGTTATATTGTTCTCAGGAGTGAATATAATGCAAGCTGCAGAGGAATTTCAAGTTGTTAATCTCACCACTTTTTGGCTCAAGTAGCAGGAGACATACAGCTTACCGTAATTTAGTATCTCCTGCAGCACTGCCTTACGATCCCACCTTCTGTTTTACTCAGCACAGCAGTAAGTTGCAGTAGCTGCTTGCTTCAGTACATTTCTCCCTGTGTTGTTGGTAGCCTTCAGTTCCCTTCTGCAGAGGCTACTACCAAGGAACATGTTGTAAAACTGCAGAGCTTGCTTTCCTGCCCTGTTCAGTGCCTTGTTCTCTACCTTGTTCTAGTTCTTGTGCCTCTGCCAAAAATGCAATGAGGTCTTAAAATGGCAAGTCAATGGTTTGGGATTATGGTAGCATTTTCCAAGGCATCCCTCCAGTGTTTTATCCCTCATGGCCTATTTTGATGTAATTGACAGTGAAAATACTCGGTAATTTGAAAACTCGAATGCAGACTGGGATTTCACTTTCTAAAACCTACATTTATATTCACTTCTGTGTATATGAACATGAACTATCTATCTCAAACTCAAACTGAGTGAGTTTAAACTGGAAGATGTTAAAAATGCATGGGAAATACAGGCTTAAACAATGGAGCATCCTAGTCAGAAAGTTTGCATGGTTTGGAAATCTGCAAGGAGTGAAACAGTCCAGAGTAATAGAACAGAAAAACGATGAGCAGTTGATGCTTTGCTATTTGATTAGCAGAATTATCTTTTTTTTGTAATGTGTTTTTAGAGATGCAAAAATACCAAAGTTGCAAAAGTTTTGAGTTATATAGAAAGAACTAAATCCTCCTTTAGAACATTAGCTAAGCTTAGTTGGTTTTAAAATAAGCAGTAAACTCTTGATGACTGTTCCTGTCTTCTAAGGAAGGAGCATGTAAGACCTACGGAAAACATAAGAGGCAGACTAAAAGCCTGTCTTAATTTTAAACATCTGTTTCCAGAAATGAGCAGACTGGGAGGGGGGTGTACAGTATTTATGATGAAACATGTTCTACTAGATACTAAAGGAGGAGGACATAGTTGGAAGACTGTAGTCTTGAGCATACTTTTCCAGTTCCAACTCCTGGCATACAGTACATAGCGTTCTTCTCAAACCACAAGATTATGTTTTTTGCATGAAGATCCTTGGTGCTGTCTGTTCTCAAAGGAGATTTGTTTGAATCCTAAAACAAAGGTAGAGAAATGGACTGATCTGGTTTCTGGTGCACATTATGACACCTAATGCCTTTTACATTGTTCTTTTAAAAACAACAACTAAGTAAACAGACAGACAAGCATTTATTTTATTGACTAAGATAGTTCATACTTGGTTTAAATAGACAGCTCTAAGCAAAATTAACCAGCTTTTGTTTCCAAAGCCATATGTTTGGCCCTCAGTAGGATTAAGTAGCAGTCTTTCCCAAAGTTCACAGCAGAGCTAACTAAGTGCATCTGATCATCAAAAATCAGTTCCTTGCTCCTGGAAAATATTCTTTCTCTAAGAGCGTTTTTGCTATGTGTGCTCTTCATAAATTGTTTCTGGGTTTTACTAAATTCTTTCAGTAGCTTGTTATATAATGAACTATATAGCAAACTGCTAATGAAGTGTTCACTACTAGTGCCTAAGTTTTGAAGGTGTTTTTTCCCAGATCATCGGAAAGTGTAAGCCTTGAGACCATTTAGGACTGCTGTAAACTCAAGTGCCTTGATGACATTAGTAAAACTGCTTTTCCTTTGGACACATCCCAAAAATGTCCAGCTCCTGGCATTAAAGAGTTAAGAGAAATTCCTAGCACTTACTAAATAATTTGTTTGAAATTCTTATCTGAGAGAGATCCTCATTATTAAATTGCTGTGTGTTGTTTTGTATTTTTATTGATTTTGGTAGAATACTGCCCTGAGCTTGCTGGAAGTGTTTGATTTTCTGTGTGCCATCCCACTGGGATATGATCAGGATCTCCCTGTAAGCAGTTGCTGAAGCTGACAAAAGTGTATGAGTCTGTTCAGCATGGGATCTATATGCTTGATTTTCCAAATTTATAAGAGTACCATCATGCTCGCTGTCAGTAGGAGATTATTACAGAGCTGACAACGGAACAAGAAACACAGAGCACAATATGTGGGCTGTACAGTGGATTTGCCAAGTGTCTTTATTCAAAATAGATTTGAAAAGAGAACCTGTATGTGGCTGTTCAAAATGAGCTTTTGAATATGGGTTCTCACATGACTGTGAGAGCTATAGAGTAAAACAAGTACTTTCCAGAAAAGAGGATTTCATCATTCAGCCATGCTGTTGCCAGGTGTGGTTTTACAGATCTTTAATTTAGACTGTCAGCCATTTTCTAATTAAGGTAGGGAGCCTTCAAGAGAATCAGAAATATTTGAAAAGATGGGACATAAATTTGCTACATCAACGTAATATTTAGTGACACTGCTTTGTGCTGCTGATGGCTCCTTTTCTTCCAAATGCAGTATAAAAATAGCAGTCAGGCAGTTCTGAAATAAACAATAACATTTCACAAATGTTAAGAATGTTAACACAAGTACCCCAGCTAAAATTCAATTAAGGTAGTGACATCAGTGTTGGACACAGTGCTTGTTCCTATTCCTTCTGAAGTTCGTGGGAGATTTGGTATTTATTTCGCAGACAGCAAAGGCTAAATCTGTCATTTTTTCCCCCTTGGGGAAAATGCCTGGTTTCTAATCAAGCAAATTATAGGGATGACATTAAATTCTTTAACTGCCTTGGCCCTCTGTACACATGAAATTTCACCCCTTCTTCAAGCAGATTCTATTTTTAAACTGCCATAAATCCAATTTGATGCAAGCCAGTTGCAAATGTATTTGGATGTACCCACTTGGGGGTTTATCCAGATTGAAATAAATTAGTTAAGTTCTGCTTCTGTGGTTGAACAATAACGTCTTTTGTGATGGAGATCTGGTCTTGTATTTGTGGTTAATATCATCCAAGCAGTACTTTATGAGGCAATGGAAATGTTTCTGTTCCCATCTGGGGAAAAAAGCAAAGAATTTATTTTTTTAAAAAATTTTGTTGGCATTTCCCTTTTCAAAATTTCCCAAGATGTAAAGGGCAAGTATATAGTATATTTGAAGTATAAAAATTGTCGTCAAACCATTGAAATTAGTATTGATCACCTAATGTAAAGGCATTTTTAATCTAGATTTTTATTTGATGTGAAAAGTGGTAGAGATGTAGTTGTTGTTTTTATGTTTTTTCCTTTCATTTCATACAATGCATTTCCTTTCATACAATGCAGTGTGACACCGACTTTTGTTAGTGCTCTTTGTTAGTGCTCTAAACTGGCAGGTAAAGACAAGTAATTGTGTTATTTGTCTGATCTGGAATATGTCTTGGGTGATCCTGTCCAAGTAGCATCATGTTCTTCCCATTCACTTCAGCTTTACCCCTTCTTCCATACTTTGCCTTCTTACTGATTCCCAGCACTGCATCTGCTGAGATGTTTTCCCAAAAGGCTGTGACAGACATATCTGTCTGTGTGTACCAGCACAGGATTCCTCAAGAGGGTCCAAAACCTGCAGGTGGCTTGCAGAAACAGCCCTTCTGTCCTATTTATCTCCTGGGAACAGCCTCTCCAGTTACTGAGGTGTGGGTTTGGTTTTGTGGGGGGTTTTTTGTTTGTTTGTTTGTTTTGTTGGTTTGTTTGGTCAGTTGGGTTGGTTTTGCTTTTGTTTTTTTTTTGAAATTCATACATTCAGTCTTTGAAATACAGGAAACAGAAAATGTGGTTGTACTGGATGGCGTGATTCAGTATGGATGTGAAGGCAACTAAAATTTAGTAATATTTAAGCTCTCAGCAGGATCCTGAAAACCAAATTGTCCTTGTAGTTTGAATATGTTCAGCCTTTATACTTTCTGATGAGAGCTGTCTTATTCGTGGTTTTGTGAAACGTTGAAAGGAGCTGTGTCTGCTGATGCATCACTTTTCTGTTCTGCAGCTTGCATCACACTTTTGATGTAGCATTTCCTGCTACATTGGCTTTATTGAGAATAATGAGATGCTTGGTTTTGCCATATGTCATTGGGAAAATTTGAAATACATGTTTAAATAAGATTTTGTGTTCTGTAGTGTACAGTATTAACTTTTTTGGGAAAAGTCCTTGAAGATACAAACTCTTTTTTCCAATCTTCTTGCTAAGCTGTTCGACCAATACAGGTAAGACTGTAATTTGGTTCTCAGTTCCTCACATTTCTCTTTTGAGAACAAGAGCCTCAGAAGAAACACCTCAGCTTCAGGTACTCCTTAGAACAAACACAATTTTTTTGAGTAAGCCAAGACTGTAAAACATGGCTACAGTATCTGTGAAAGCTGTTCCCTCTCATCCATATCACAGCGTGGGAGTCTGATGGAGATTGACAAGCAGTATTTATTGACCAGGACCAGTAATATTACCAAATATGTACTGTCCTCAAACTCTCTAACAGTTGCATACTAGTTAGATTTCTATAATTAGCTGCCCTGCAACCTACTAAACAAATGTAGTGTTGTGTCTGTACGTGAGTGATAAGAGATGAAATGAATTTGTAACTCTATCACTAACGATATAAAAAAGTGTTAATCCAGTTACAATGGAGAATCTGGACCATTGAGCACATTATGAATGCATCTGTCACTGATACTCACTTAAACTTTCCTGAGCAAGGTAAAGGCTAACTTTCTTTGTAGGCAGATACCCTTTTGGCCAGGATACTGCTAGTGGTATTTCTATTGTCCTGTTTAGCAATGAGGTTCACTTAAGTCAGCATCCCACATTTCCCAGGCTAAACACCTATGAAGACCATTGTCTTGTTTCCTGGAGGCCTCTGTTTAAATTCCTGTGATCATGAAATGAAGAGGTAATTTAACATGGAAAATATAATAGTGGTTTGAAGGAGGAAGTTCTTGTTGATCAGGCATCATCTGTAGGTTTGTTTGTTCGGAGCAGTAACACGTTACCAGGAAATAAATGATTCATTAAAAAAAACCAACCCAAAAAAAAAGCGTGTAGAGAAGATGCAGAAATCAGCTTCCTCTTGAATTTAAAAAAGATACAAAATTCTTCCTATTTACTTGCTACTGAAAAAAGTCCCGCTAAACTTTTTTTCCTAAGTTCATGTAACTTGAGCATAGGTGAATAATTAAGGCACTTCAACTCTTTGGAATTTTATGTTACGCAGACAAAGTGAAATTATTTCTTCATTCTCAAGGCTTTTATTTTTTAAAGATTTATGAGTATTTAGACTTTGCATTATGTGAAGAGTATACATTAAATGGAAACCATTTTGGTGAGTGATTTTGATAAAAGAAGCAGTAGACATTCATATGTTTTCACAGAAGTCTGTCTCGCACTCTCATTTCTCCTGGGTTTGAGGAGGGTGAGGCTGAGGACTCCTTAGTGCTGAGTCTGCCTAAAAGGGATTTCTCTTTCTGCTTCATCTCAAACCTTCGTTAGCTAATGCTGGCTTTATCTAATTGTCATGACTACTAGCCCAGTGCTTTTCTTCTTAGGATATTTTGTGATCTGATTCCTTCATTTTCCTCCTTTACCTGAAGTGTAAAGGATTAATGATAGAGCCTTTTAGTTTCCTTTTTCTTCTTCTTGGCTCATGTCACAATGCCTTTTTCTATTCTGAGTTCTGTATCTTCCCAAAAGTGATGTATTAAAATAGCTTCGCTTTTATGCACTCATTATGTGAAAGTTTGCTGTTTGTGTTTCAATCCAAAATAGGACAAGTAACAACTGTTATTATAGAATTAGTAAGCTTTTCCTTGCATAAATGTCATAATCACACACCTAATACAGCAGAAGATATAATAAAAAGTCTCAGATTTCTTAAGATCAATACAAAAATATTTTTGTAAGAAGTACCACTTCTAGTATTTTATAATAAATAAGCTTTTCAAACAGATTTTCTCATGAAGTAATATGTAGGCGTTTTCTCTTTTTTCCATTTTTTTCTTTCTTTTCCCCCCTCCATTTTCACATTATTTCAGATGGTTTAGGCAACTTTTCATGCTGCTTTTTCAGAATGTACCTTTCATATAAATGCAACATGACAATTTCTAGTGGTAGTGGACAAAAGTAGCAAAATGACATGCTCGCTGCCTTGAAGGGTGTTATTTTCTGTGTTTCTATTTAGCTAAGACAGGTTGACAGTTAAAAATCTAATCTTCTTCAATTTGTAGATTCAAGATGCTGCAAGTCAAGGCTTGAAATTTGTTGGAATTATACCTCAGTACCATTCCCAAAAGAACTGTCTTGTCAGCGCCTCCCTGACACCTGCCAGTAACAACTCTGTGCAATCAAGAGATAATAAAAATGTTTCAAATTACCCCGAGGATCATGCTTCACCTGATGGCGAGAAAATAGACAGCACTGATGGATGCAGTACTCCAGCACAGAGTGAGCAAAGTGCTGACCAATGTGCCACATCCAGAGAGGGCTGTAGAGGTGAAGGACAGACTGCTGAAGAGCTGAATTCCAAGTCTGTGAAGGGAAGTGAGGAACAGTCTCAACATGAGAACCCGAGTGTGAGAGAAGCAGCAGACAAGACGAATGGACTTGCAGAGAATGAAACACCAGCACGATGTTTAAAACCACTTACTGGCAGTAAGTACTGCGGTGACCTCTCGTACATAAAAGCCGAGTTAAAATTGCCTCAGTTACCTTCCCAGCTCCTTTGGGGGGTGGGGGCGCAGCAGGGACATTACCACTGAGATAGTGAAGAAAAGATGCCCCAAATGAGCCACTTAACCTGATTTCAGCATGGTTACAGTTCACATCAACTAAGCATGAGTCAGATGGCAAAGGAAGAGATGATATAAGCAGGTGCAGCTTTGTTATGGCCCATATGTATGCCTGAGTGTAAAGACTTATTTTTGTCTACTGTTCAGCTGAATTGGTTCATTTCTGTATTTGTTGCCATACCCTGAGAGCTTTTGATCTTTGTATCCTTTTTGTCTGTTTGAATAAAAAGCCCTGCTAATCTGCCTGACAAGCTTTTGCAGCCATAGAAGGAATAATTCACAAAGCCTTATCACAGTTAGCCCCTTTGTAGCAGGTGAACAGATAGCTGGAATTAAACCACCTCAGAAACAGCAGAAATATATGTGATCTGGACTCTGAAGTCTCCTAGTATACTACAGTCAGTCTGGGGGTCTGTGCTACAGTCAGAATTGTAATTACTGGAAAACAGCAGTTATTTTTGTTAATGACCCATGTTTGCTAATTCATAACAAAATCTTGGTAATGGGGCTCATAATAATTTGCCTTCCACTTCCCTTTTTTTTTCTCTCTCTTTTTTTTTTAAATATTTTTAGCCATATGCTAGTTTTATTTCTTTCATTTCTTTGACATATTTTTCCTCAAGTGGGCTTTCCACTTTTTAAATGTCATTTTATGCCATCAGAGACCACAAGTCAAAGCTGAAATCTCAAAATACCCTCCTTAAGGTGTTGCTCAAAGGTTACTTCTGTAGCAGGAACTGTATTTTAAAATAGGATGTAGACCAGAAAAATTTAGAAAATTAAAAGGAAAAGTATTCCTGCTGTGTTTCCAGTTTAAGCCTCAAAATACATTTATTTTCTATGTTTGTTTAAAATCAAGAAAACCATGTTTACACTCATTTCTCTTACTGCTTTCCTTCATTTCCTTACAGGCTACAAATCTATGCAGGGGGAATGTAGGTGGAATTTCTAAAGCTGGTACTGTCCTTGACTTTAATTTATCCCTATTCTCTACGGCTTTACATAGATTCAGTCAAAATTCCCATTGGGAATTTTGTATATAGGATCAAGAATGACTTTGCATTGTACTCCTTGGATTATTATCTTGGTTTCCGTTGCAGTTTGGTGTAATTAGCGTTTGGATCCAATTTGGATCACAGTCTAGCAATGTTCCAACACACTGCCTTCAGTTCTTGTTGGGCAAGGGGGCACCCAGATTGGGTCAAAGCATGGCTGTTGTTTGAACAATCTCTTCTGCTCTACAGCCTTAAAGATGGCTTGCACAACACTAGAATTTTACACGTAAAACCTCTATTAGTTTTATAGTTACAAATTAGTTACCTGCAAGTCTAACCAGATCAGTTCTTTCTCTTTTTATATACGCTATCTTTGAGAGAGTTAACTTAGCAAGTTTAATCATCTCTTTGATGCTATTCCTCTCCATACTGAACATTGAAATTCTTTGCTTCAAGTAACCGTGTTCTTAATATTTCTGCATAATGTGAAGCTGATCACCTTTAGTCTTCCCAGCTTTTGTCTGTAACATCCTAGAATTGCTGCTAATTTCCCAGAAAAGAGGGTTTATTTTAAAAATTTATTTAGTTTCCTCAGTTATCTTTCTTTGAGCACTTTTTGACTTTATATTTCATGCATTTTTTTAATTGCTGAGTTATGCAAATACTTTCCAAGGCTGCAGGTCTGAGAAGGCAGTTTTATTTGATAGCTCATCTAAAGTAGAGATTTTTCAAATCCTGTACAACACTGCTGACTTCTTTATTACTCTTGAATGAATTTTTGTTATTACAGCACTCCCTTTTCCTCCCATGGAAAATGTATTTCAGTTTTTGGCACCAGTTCTCCATCCTTCCTTGGGAGTGTGAAGATTGAAAGCATCAGGTGGTTGGTTTTTTTTTCCTTACATATTCCATACGAAGTTACCACTCTTGAACTTGTTCTCCCCTACAGAAAGCTTCAGGAAAAAAATTATTATTCCTTACTCTTTGTGGGATCTCAAATGTGCTCTTTATTTTAGGTTTTATACTATTCAAGTTTTATTTTTATGCTTCTTCACTTGATTCCTGAATGTTTTGTAGTGCTCATTCACTTCCCCCCTTTTTAAAAGGCTTTTCAAAGCAATGCTGAAAAAAACAAGGCACAGATATTCCAATGGTATGTCCAAAAGTGCTGTGTTACTTAAAACCCAGACTGAAGGATGTCTTCGGCCATGCTTGAGGAGTCAGGGTCACTGGTGAAATCTGTTGTCAGTAGTGACTTGGGTTAGACAACACCTTCCAGATCTGAGCAATCTGTTCCAGGGCCTCACCACCCTTGCCGTGAAGAATTTCTCCCTAATACCTAATCTAACCCTGCCCTCTTTCAGTCTGAAGCCATCACCCCATGTCCTATCACTATGTGCCCTGGTAAAAAATCTCTCTCCATCTCTCTTGTAGGCTCCCTTCAGGTACTGGAAGGTTGCTCTGGGGTCTTTCCAGGCTGAACTGATGCCTTAGGTTTTAACTTTTATACTTTTCAAATCCTGTACTGCCTAGTGTGTAACTCTGAAGTTTCTTGTAGCCTGTTAGCTGCTGTTCTCTCATGCTAGTTAGACATAACAAGCTTCTTCAAGCTTGCTCTCCAAGGACACCCAGATTGCCCTAGGCCCAAAATGTGTAAACTAAGAGGAGGGCAAACTTGGGGTAGTTACGTCATTAACTGAAGTTTTAATTGGAGAATTAACTCTGATATGCAAATGAACCAGACTTACAAAAGTGTGAAAAACCCGTGACCTGGGATCCATCTTGGGTGTAGCCTTTGGCCTGCTCTGGGTGTACCTTTGAAAGCCTTTCAAATAAATACCTACCTTTATTCCCTTATTCTTGTCTAGTCTCTGTTTTTGGGTGGCCACTTGAGGTATCAGAACAGCCCAAATTTTCGCAGCCTTTCCTCATAGAAGAAGTGCCTCATTCCTCTAATCATCCTCGTGGCCTCCTCTGGACACATTGCAAGCGTCCTTCCTGTGCTGGGAGCCCAGACCTGGATGCAATGTTCCAGGTGGGGTCTCACCAGAGAGGAGCAGAGGGGCAGAATCCCCTCCCTTGCCCTGCTGGCCACGCTGCTTTGGATGCGGCCCAGGATATGACTGGATCTCAGGGCTGTGAACAGACATAGCTGGGTCATGTCCAGCTTCTCAGATCAGTGTCTTAATATGCACCAGAAAGATCTCTGTTTTCAACAAAACACTGTTCTGGGGGTCAGAAACAAAATGATGAGAGAAGCTCTGTGAGTGCTTTTCTGAGCTAGGATTTCATTCTTTCTAAACAAGTGGTAAACAGCAAGAGGATTCACATTAATGTTTATTCCTTTCTACTCTATTTGAAATATAGTTCATGTCTGAGATCATTAGGTCTCTTTTCATGTTGGTTATGGGCTTCCAGCTCTTCTCTTCAAGTGCTGCCAGCCTGTTTCTGAGCATCTCCCTTCTGATATCTTTTTCAATTTACACACTGCTTCTTGCTCAGTGACGTTTGTTAGAGAGCAATCTTAACATTTTTCTTTACTTTTGCTTGAAGTTAGAATATAATAGCTTGGAAACCAGAGGAGCTTATTGAGTGAAGCAATTTCATATAATGTCTTTGCCTTTCATATTAATATATTTGGGGAGAATTTTTGCATTTGGAAGTCAATAGAAATTCTACCTTTGATTTCCATGTCCATTAAGAAGTAAAATGATAATGTCCAAAGTTTTTTTATTGGTTATTTTAATTATGGATATACCCTTCTGAGAAGGATATCTGCTTTTAAAGTTAATTCCAGTTTAGGGCTGTGAAAGCTCAGCTTTGCTGTCAGCAATGACTTTTTTGCCCGTAGTAACTGCTCATAAAATATACTGGAGAAGACACGGAAAAGGGTCTAGTTCTAATTTTTAAGACCCTTCACAATTCCATTTTTAAAATTCATTTGCTGTTGTGTTAATGTCTCACACTGGCTCAGATCCAGAGTAAATCAACAAAGCTCCCATAGTCTCTATATGAATGATTCATTGCATTTTCTTGAGATGAGACTGCTATTGGCTTGTTCCATGCTTTTGTGTTATCAAAACCAAGTTATTTAATACTTTAATGGCCATGATCTACAGAATGCAATTCCTTCTAAATTTGCAGTAAGATTTCATATTTGAACAGATGATTCCCATAGGGGAATGTTGCATTAGTACTCATGTATTACTGTCTTTAAATGTTTCATTATCAACAGTGAATCCATTCTGAGTGAGAAATATTTTAACAGCAAACAAAATACTGTATTGGGTCTTGAGAGAGTCCTGCTGTGTTGGATGCTGTAGAAATGCATTAAGGGGATAAACACATCCCAAACAATTTTTTGCAGTTGCACAGTGTAATTAGGCAAGGACAAACAGTGGGTTATACATTGTTTTAGGTGAAATTTTATTGATATGGTTGTTGCATTATTCCATTTTTTACTCTTTGGTAGAAGCAGAGATCTTCGTTCTCTTCAACAAGCCCAAAACCCCACAAAAATGCAGCCAGTATTATACAGTGACTATCCCTATGAGGATCTCCAGGAATGGGCAGACTGTCAACAGCTTAGAAGCAAATTGGCTGGAGCACATGACAGATCACTTCAGGAAAGGAGGCTCATTGGTAAACGCCATCTTCAGCCTTGGAATGGTAAATGGTATGGAAATTACAGAAAGCATTATGCTGTGATTATTTTCCTTTCTCCTCTAATAGAGGTCATTATCTTTGAAGAGAAGACATTTGGGAGGTGTTTTAATGTAGGCTTGGGGCAGATTTGTATTAGATCAGCCTCTTTCAGTGAAATGGAATGAACGTACAGAAAATATTTTGGCATTTGAATAAGGAAAACAAATCATGTATTGTATTTTATAAACATACTAGAGATGATTTTGTAATTGCAGAAATATACAGAGTTAATAAGCAGTATGAAGTCAAGTGAATTAAACTAATAAGACTGCAAAGCAGATGACATAAATAGAAGGGTGACTTAGCTGTCCAGCTACACACTGCATCTGGCTCTGATTGCAGGTCAGTGCAAGGACTCGAGTGTTACCTGGCCCACAAGACATCAGTTACTTCCAGTTCTTGCAGAGACCCTTTCCACCTGGATGGCACACTGTTTTACAAAATTGTCTTCTATTTTTGTTTCATCTTAGCTAGAGTGATGGATAAATTTTGGTCTTAATTCAAGAAGATTAGAAGTCCTAGATTTTTGCATGCTGTGGAAGAGTGGCACTGGGTCCAGCTTAGTACTGTAGCCAGTCTGTACTACACTCGTGGCCACCATGGCTTTGAGGGCAAGCCTGCTGTACAGAGAAGGACTTTGGTGCATAGATCCAAGAGACGTAACCAAGGAGCCAGGAGAACAATTGAAGGGAATAAAAATGTTGAAGTTGCAGCTGGATTAATTTTACTGGAAAATTAGGTGACTGGTATACTTCGTGGTTAAAGTGCTTATGGCTGAATCTTTCACCTAATTTTGGTTTGGTTTGCATTTTTCAAAAGGAATGTGGTAACCCAGAGATTGCACATTGCTACTAAGATTAGGTGGTTTACGCCTCAAAATTATAGGGGAGCTGCTTCCAGAGCATCTTCTTACTATTGTTCTGAATTCCAGAACCCAGGATAAAACACAGGAATATGACTCAGTTCTGGTAAAAGTCAATCAGGAAATTAACAGGCAATCCTAATTTCTTATTTTACAAACAAGTAGCAAAAAAAAGGAAGGTCTAAAGTTCAGCTGGTGGAATGCTTTCACACAGCTTCCTGGAAGGCCTTGTAATTGCTAGTTAACTTGCTTAAAAACAAATGGTCATTTACTTTATGTATATAAATTGCACAGAGGCAAACCTAATTGGCTCTATCAGGCTCAGTTATCAGACTCAGTGGGTTTTTTAAAAATAAAATCTGCTTGTCAGTTCACTCTAAAATGTTTTAAACACAACATTTTTCCGTTATTTAAACTTTTAGAGTTCATTTACACAACAGAGCCCTGTGGGAGGTTCATGTACTTGGATACCAGAGGGAGGAGTGCTGGATAACTGTCTGTGGACATAAAGTAGGCTTGAATGATGGCAATAAAGTTTCAACACAAACAGGACTACAAATTGTGTAAAAGTGGACAGATTCAGGATTAAGTTAGATTAGTGATTGAAGATGAATGATTAATAAACATTTTTATTATCATTTTATGGTTACAGGAAGAACAGGTTTTGAAATCAAAAAGCTGAAACAAGGTTTCTAAAAGTGTATTATGCTATGAGAAGAATGTTTACTAATAATATCTGTAAGTTGCTATCAATTGCAGTTAAATGTTTTATCATTTAAATGCTAAATTTTTGCTATGCTGCAGAGAAATGGAACGGCTTTTTCACTGACATGCCAGTTAGCATCAAACAACACAGGGTAGGGACAAGAGAAGAATTAGGAGTCTGGGGGCTTCTCAGCTCATTACTTTTTCCTAGACTTCTATGGCAGCCTATCCAGCTCTTCATAGCTGGTCTTATTCACTGATTAATCCTCTTCCAAAATAAGGTAGTATCAGCATACTTTCTTTAATTGACTATATCACATTTCTTTGTTCTGAGGGCTGGTTTTCTTTCTGGCTTAAAGTATGAATTCATTATTTTGCTTATTAGACTTAAAAACAGGGTTATTATCTTCTTCTTTTCCCCCTTGTCCTTGGAATACCCAATGAAGTGAAGATTTCCAGATTGTCAGTAGTCATAAATCTGTTTCTTCCTTCTGCTAACAGTTTAATAATTAGTCTTTAAAGGAGTTTTAAAGTTCACTGGTAACAATTGTTTCTTTTTGGTTATTGTACCAGATAATTATAAACAGAAATATAACACAATTGCAGATCACAATATGTAAACCGTGCAGAGTTACACCATATATTAAATTATTCAGATTTTGCAGTCTGCTTGGTCCTTGAATGTTCTCATGTTGGCAGGTAAGAGTTATTTATTTAAATTTGCACTTAAATTATTTGTTGGTGTTTTTCATCCAGCTCATGTAATTGATAATTTTGCCTGTAGTCCCAGGTGTAAACTGATCCTGCCTAGTGATCTAAAGTGACCATAGGAATTCACCCTTGCCCCCTTCTAGTGAGAATGGGGACTATAGCAGCAAGCTGCAGATTAATACCAAATGGAAAGGAAGTAACAGGTGGGGTCTCCTTCTTTCCTGTAACAGCAAGTCTCCAATCAGCAGTGTGAGAAGGCAGAAGAGTCAAACCTCTTCAAGGTTATATTTTGATGCCTTAACAGAGTAACCACAAGCCTGTTCATCTTCAGTTGTTCTGAACTGCAGCCCTTTAAGTGCCTGGCATTTTTGTATTTGTTCTACCATTCTGTCTGTGAATTTTCTGCCTTTCAAACGTAGAAAAAGCCAGCCAACCAGCCAGAAAACATTGACAGTACTTAAACACAAAGCAAATGAAACAAAATGTGGGCTGCTTGGAAGAAGAAAGTAGTCAGGTTTTTTAAGAGAATCTGATTGATTGTCTCTGTCATCTGCCTCCGACAGAGATGAGCCGGCGATGCCTTTGACCGATTATTGTCACCTTAGCCACTGAAGTACTGGGATTTCTACCATTCATATGGAATTATTTTCTCTGTGTGTACTGAAGGTGAAAAGATTCAGAAGGGGGGAGGAATGCAAATACATAGCAAAGGCAGACATTCAGGTTACGTGCCGTATAAAGCCATAGAGAGCTAGTTTTTCTTCATTGAGAGCAACAGCAGCCTAAAGGTTAGTTTTTCTAGATAAGGAGAAATTGTAGTTCAAAGACAACAAGGGGAAAATTGTTGCCTGCTAAGACAGCTGTCATGGTAAAGTAAGTAATCTTTTCCCATATACCTCCTGTAGATCAGAAGCAAGAACATCAAAATAGGTTTTTGTCAATTGAGCTACATCAAATATTTATACAACCCAGTGAAAATGGCTTTTTCTGCACAGTAGGATACCTTAATAAAAGATGCAGTGGTAATGGAACATTTTCAGAGGAAGGACATTGGTTGTAACCTCTACTTTTGGAGCCTTTTCTTTAAGAAAGTGAAGTTCAAGAGTAGAGATTAGGAAATGATACTACAAACAGCAAAGTCAAAATGTTTTGTTTTATTGGCATTTCTTACTGCCCTATTGCAAATGGATGAATGTTTGGAATTTCTAAGGAACTTTTAAACTTAGGCTATGTTCCATGAGCTGAATCTTGTTAAACAAGAGATTACCAAGAGAGAATACAACTGCCTGAGAATCAGGAAATACTTTACATGAGAAACAGTGAAAACTGGAAAGACCAACTCACCATCTAAAGCTTTAGATGACTGATATTTATAGACAGGTTAAGTGACATCCAGCTGAATAAATGTATCTGTAAAATCTGCTCTGCAGGAATCTGTGTATGAGTTGTCACCCCAAAGTGCCAATATAATCAATGGAAATCTAGGCCTGGACCGATACAGTCAGTAGGATTTGTGTTATGATCCACCTCATCCAATGTCAGGATATACAAAGAGATTAGATACACCTAGATAAGACTGAGGTACTTGGTGCTTCCTTTGCCTTAGTCTTCACAGACACAGGCAAAGGTTGCACCCATCTTTGAAAAAACAGCCTTAAGGACAAACCAGGGACCCACGAAGTGGTCTGCCTCACTTCATTTCTGGCTGGATCACTGGGTAGGTCCTCTTGGAACACATGTCCGGACGCACAAAGGAGAGGACAGTGATTGGGGACATCTAGCATAGGTTTAACAAGAGTAAAGCATACTTGAAACTGATTATCCTCTGTGATAAAATGATGATTTGTGTGTGAAGAGAAAGCAGTAGGTGTCATTTTGGGTAAATTCATCAGGGGAGTTCAACAGTAGCTCCCACAATATTTTTGTATCCAAGCTAGGACCACGCAGCCTAGATGGGTAAAAGTCTGGTTACATGGCTAGACTCAGAGGGTCGTGGTTAACAGGTCGCACTTTACCTGGAGTAACAAGTGGAGTACCACAGAGATCTATCCTGAGGCCTGTTGTGTTTAACAATTTTGTCAGTGATGCACAGGAGGCAATGAGGCTTGCTTTTGTCCAGTTTGTGGATGACCCCATACTCAGGAGACTGAGCTGATGTGCCTCAGAACTGGGCTGCTGTCCAGAGGAACCTGGGCAGGCTGGAAGACATGCCAGCAGGAGCTGTTTGAAATTCCATGAGGACGAATGTCCTGCCTCTGGGAAGGGAGAGGCCTTTTCAGTAATCCAGGGTGGGGACAGCCTGGCTGGGTAGCACCTCTGTTGAAAGATCCAGGGCAATGTTACTAGGCAGCAAGCTGAAGATGAACCAGCACTTGAGGGAGTTAGTTCAGCCTGGAGAAAGGACAGCATTGGGGGACCTAACAGTGCCTATGAGAAGACTATAAAAAAGGTGGATCCAGGCCCTTGATTGTGGTGTGTGATAGGAGGATTGGAAAAAATATACATGCATTGAAATAAGAGAGGTCCTCTTTGGATATAAAAAAGCATGTTCTCATCATGAAAACAGTCACTCTCTGGAAGAGGCTGCCTAGGAAGTTGTGCTGTATTCGTTCTTGGAGATTTTGAAGATGCAACTAGATAAAGCCACAAGCAGTCTGGTCTGCAGTTGTATTGAAACTGCTTTGAGCAGGTGGTTGGACTGGAGACCTCCTGAGGTTCCCATCCAGCTGAATTATTCTATGATTCCATGAAACTGTTAGATCATGTGCATCTCACCTAGTGGGCCAGCTCTAGAACATGTGGCTGTTGACTTAAGTTGCTCTTAGATGTAGAGCCCCTGTGTGGTAAAGGTACTGCAGATAGACTCAGTGCATCTGTCGATCTCCTTGCCCTTCCACACCTCTGTGTAAGAGTTTACCTGAAATTCCTGCTGATCCTGAGAGCATAGCATGGGTTGTGTGTGCCTTTTCTTCAAAACACGACCCTGCAAGCTTTCTTTCTGCGGCTTTCTCCTCTCCCCCATTATTCTCAGCATCCCAAATGCTTCACATGCAGAGGAAGTAATGATCCAATTATTCTTTCCTGTGCCTCCCCTTTTTCTCTGGAAGAGTAGTACATGACCTGTAAAAAGTAAAATGTGTGGGCAAGGTGTGAGATGTGAGAATTGGCAGGTCTGCATTCATGGCATGAATGCTTAAAGCACTGTGGCATGACAGGTAGAGAGGAGGTCGCTTCTGGTTGAGAGGGAAATCTCAGTGACTGTCATCAGCCAGTTTCTGTAGAGTTTTTCACCAGCATCACTCTGTTGAACAGACACCGTTCTTTACATTTGCAGCTGCCTTTCTCTCTCCATTTTCCCCTTCAGTTTTCTCATTTTCCCTGTGTTTCTTTCCTAGCAAAAAAACCCATTAAAAAATCAATGGATTGTATGATTGATAGAGGTAGCCTTCAATAGTAATCATTGTATATCCAACAAGGAAGCAAAGTCTTAGAATCATTTAGGTTGGAAAAGACCTTTAGGATCATGAGTCCAACCATAAACTCAGCACTGCCAAGTGAAGTTTCTGCTGCCTGTAGCTATTGGTTTCTAAAACATTGCATATGTGCCATCATATTCACATATGTGGAAGCTGTGAATTGCATGAGTGGAATGTGCAGCAGAATGAAACATAAAGGATGATTTACGCGTGAGTGTAAACACACGCCTGCTGATTGTGTTTTGATTGCTTATTAATTAGCTGGCAAACACGGGGCGGGGGGAGAGCTCAAGCTGCAGTTGTGCCAACGGTGTGACACTGAATTTCATTAAGGGAATTCACAATACAGGAGCAGTGCACTGGTGCTGTATAAAGCTGCTCTGGTGAGATCTGGATGTCTGTGTCTAGTAGGGATCTGCTTTCAGTCTTAGGTGCTGTCCTGTCATCCCTCCTTTGGAAAATTAAAGGGGTATTTGTACATTAGGCATCCTGAAATAGATTTGGATATGGGTTTGGGTGTTGGAATGTGATATTTTACAGAAGTTGAGCTGGTTCCCCCTTTGTAGTGTAAGGTCTAACAAAGTGCTGTTTTTGAATGAAATCCAGTAATTAAATCTTGTACCCTTTGGAATGTGACAAGCTTTCTCTCCCTGTGTTTTCAAACCTGTAACCCAGCTACTTAGTGATCTGGCCTGTTATTTCGCAACAAAAATGTCTGTTCTTCTCACTTGGATGAGAAATCTGTCTGGATGACAGGAGTTACTGCTTTGTAGTCCAGCTCATCCACCTTGGAGCAATGTGTAATCCTGGCTTGCTGTAGTGGTGAGGAGTCTTCGTCTCTCTTTATTTTAAATAGAGTTGCAGGAAACCTGCCTGTGGAAACAGTGTGAAAGTAGACAGAGTCATCTTCTTGTTCTTTCAGTCTCCCAACAGAATCTCAAGAACAATCCCTAGTAAGTGGTTTACCACTTCTTTCCTTCACACAAGTGAACAGAAAAAAACCTGTGTTAGTTTAGAGACAAGTACTTGCATCTTCTCACTTGCAACTTAATGACTGGACTGCAACAGCAGCAAAAGAGGGACTGTGCAAATGGAAACAGAGGGGTTGTGCACTGACACCTGCAGCAACAGTCTAGCTGCAGTGTGTGTGTATGTGTGTGTAAACATAAGCCTCCAAATGTCAGAGTCTGGTCTGTTGTGGGCATTGCCTGCAACAAATTCTTTATTTCCAGATAATAAATTGAATTTAGATCATATAATGACATTGGGAGATGTTGACTGAGCTTGTGTCTGCAAGAGGTAAAAAGCCTCTTAATCCTCTTCACTGCCTCCTTTGTGAAAATTGTTTCTGAGTTTGATATATGTTTTCCCTTGGAGGCAGCGATTCCTTCCTGCTGGCATTTCTTGACCTCGTAACATCCACCAGGAAAGCAGGATGACCCTGATGAAGGACCTAAGTAGGCTTATCCAGAAGACTCCCCTGTCAATTCAAGAATCTGTCAGTTTGGCATGTGTGACTGCATTTCAAAAACATGTATCATACCAGTTCAAGGAATATAGTGTTGCTAGAAATGTAAGGAAGCTATCATGCAAAATACAACATTTGGGGAGGGGATAAGCAAGGTCTTTATAATCAGTCATACAGAATAAATATATTGTTCATATTAGAAGGGCTGAAAAAGACTCCTTTTGACAATGTGAGAAGAGTTTTCTCTGCTTGTAAAGAGCACAGTCCTGCTTATTTACAGTTTTCCTAAACATAATTCTATTGTTCCAACAATCAGCTTATTTTAACAAAGAAAGATAAGTCTTTTTTCTTTTTTTTTTTTTTCAGTTATTCCGATTCTATTCTGTCATGCAGCTGACAAAACTTAAGTTCTGGAGTGATTTCTGGTTATTGAGTGTGTGGCTGAGTTAAAGGAGAAAGTGCTGCTCAAGTAACTTTAAGAGTATGTGTTGTCTGAAAAAAGGCTGAACGTGTTGGGAATGCAAATGAGAACAGAGAGGCACTAAACCAGATGGTCAAAATGCCTTCATAAATTGATTAAATAGTTATGAACATATCTTTTCTTTCACACTGTTCAGATATGCCAGATCAGCCTTAGTCCGTGTAGATCACTGTGGCTGCAGTGGCTGATCCATATGCAGGGTTCTGACTGATGTGAATGAATGGATATAGTCACAAGTATCAGTATCATAAATACCATAAAAATAAATCAGTATACCTTCAAAACCCCTTGAAAATAACATATTGACATAATACATGGTCTTTAGTATGTTTATAGCTTCAGATAGGTGAGTGGTACTGCCGAACTGAGGACTGAATTACTTTTGCCTGCTCAGAATGGGAGAGCTGTGGTTTCTGATGGCAAAGGGACTTGGACAGCAAAGTTTTGCTATTAGAGAGTAGTATTGCTTTTAAGAACTGCTAGAGATACAAGTCTCATTCATTTAATAGAGCTGGACTGTTAGAGAATGTCTATGAACTTTTTAGTAACATCCTTGGAATAATGTGTTATTAATAAATTCAGATGCCTCACTACACATGGAGTGCCTTCTATAAAGCTTACAGACAGCCCTGTGTTTTCACAGATTCTTTACATGGGACAATGGATGGAGTATTTCTCTTTGAAGATGTTGCTGTGGAAGACAGTAAAACCACGCAGGGCTATGATGCAATTGTGGTAGAGCAGTGGACTGTCTTGAAGGTATGTGTATAGTCTTTCTTCTTTGACTTTTTTTTGTAAATCAAAACACTCCAAGACTCTCACATACTGATCTGTGCTCCAACAGTACCAGACAGGCAGTTGAGGTAAAGGGATGCGACGTTTACAGTAATGCCAGTTCACCACACTCTGGGTTTTTACGACGTACTTCTGATCTTGATAAACCTCATGCTTTTTTTGGGAGGTAGGAAATGTGAGTGACAGTGAGCAATGAAACTCAGGGCTGTCTGTCTCAAAATTACAGATGTCTGCTAGATTAACTGCAGAGAGGATCTCCATTGGTTGTCAGGGCAACATGATCACACAAGTCACTGTGGCATCGCAGTTCTAAAGAAGGCAGCCCTTTAGGTCGGCAGGCTGAGCTGCAGCAGGAAGGCACAGAGAGCTGCCTTGGCTCTGTCTGACCTCCTTCATATGCTGAAAGAACTGCATATTCTGGATAGGCCCCCATAAACAAACCAAATGTGTCACAACTTGGCCTTCTGCAGATCCAGGTGCCCACGCAGATCAGTAGAAGCACTGCTTAGGACAGATCATAAATTGATTAAATAGTTATGAATCAATTTGTGAGGCACTGCAGACCGATCTTCCACAGCAAATTTGATACACACAATACCCGTGTATTTGAATAGCTGGGCCTAAATTCTTTGTGACTTGAAGCAAAAAGAACATGGAGGAAAAAGAATAAGTTGCATAACTCTTAGAAGGTTTTTTTTTGTTCTATCTGATGTCTGCTAGAAATAGGTGTTGTGTATCTACAAAGGCAATACCTGATCATTTCACTTGGAATGTATAGTAAAGGGTGTAAAATCCTTAGACAGATAGTCCCTCCTTTTGGCACACACATGCCAGAAGAACAGATTAAGGGAAAATGGGACAGATGCTAGAGTAAGTGTGTAAAATTCCAGGAGACTAGGATTAAGAGTTTTGTTATTAGATGATGATTTTGTAGTGCAGCAAGAAATGGCCAAATAGTAATGGCTACAAACAACTTGCAGAACACTTTAGTGCATTAATAGCAGCTTTTCTTGTTGCTGATGTGTGTCTGAAAAATGATTCCTTTATTGCATTAAATGTTATTCCAGTTATGACAGACTTGACTGTAAATTGTTGTTCATTTTTAGGGTCAAGTTGTGGTGTTGCCCCTCAGGAACAAGGTTTTGGAATAATGACAGATGGTTTCATGAGTGTATTAGGTCAGGGCTGATCAAGAAGGCAAACGTTAAGAAGCATTAATGTTAACCATATGTTTAAAACTGTTAGGAAATGAATAGAGGGAGAAACAGCAAGTATATATACTGCATACTACTGTGTAAGCTGTGTTTCACAGCACCTTATTTCAGAAGGCTGTGTTAGCACAGTAATTGTTCAGAGAAGAGCAGTGGGCATGCTCAGTAATACAGACAGCTTCCGTAAAAGGAAGACTTTAAATGATGTATCCTTTCAGCCTGGAGAAGAGTTGCAGGGAATGGAATAGGTACAGAGCTCCTAAATCATAGGAAAGAGGTAAATAGGGATTGTTTGCCGTCTCTTCCAGTATAAGAACTAAGTGCCAAATGGCACTAGTCAGGGCCAGGTGCAAAGCAAACAAAAAGAAGATACTTCAGGTAATTATTTATGCAGCAGATCTGTGGAACTCCTTTCTGGACAAGGTTGTTGGTTCCAGAAGTTTAGAGGATCTTGTGTTCATACAAGCATTTTAATTCAGATGAGTGCCTTTCTGAAGTGAACCCACTGATCTGCCCTTAATATGCCTCACTTCACCTCACAGAATGGTCCCACAGTGCACAAACTGGATTTCTTTCAGTAGAAACTAAACCAGACATGCAAAATATTTGAGGCAGGTATCCTGCATGCTTGACCTAATATATATTGCTTTTCCTTAACCATCACTTACAGCCATGTTGGAGACAGCTTTCTGAGTTATAAATGGATTCTTGGGCAGAGCTGGTTTGGCTCTCAGACAACCAATCCAAGGTTCTCCATCTCAGTAGGATATCATAACAAAGTTAGGCATAATCTGTGTGGACACAGGACAGTTTCTGTCAGGCTACATGAGAAGGATAGTGGGGATCCTGTGTTGGAAGATTGCTGACCAAAACACCAGGACAGAGTAGAAGAGTATTTTCTAGCAGAGCCCTTTTTTGAAGTGTTAGAGGCCTTGTAGGTGGAGTATCATTTGCTTTCAATTCTAGCAATTCCATACTGGAGAACACAGCTGGTCAACAGACTAAGGAATGAACCTCCCGATGCCATCTGGTGTGTCAGGAGATGCTGTACAGCTACACACCATGTCTGTGAGAGCTAATGCAGAGAATCTCCTGTTCCAGACATAAGATTTGGGATGTGCAATTTCAGAAACTGACTGGTAGCATATACACAGCTTGTCAGTGTGATCAGATTATTCTCTGCTGTAATGAAAAATTTGGATGCTGGGTGTTCCCTGGCAGTTTTGCTCTTTTGAGATCAAGTGTGGCTGTTCTGAGGACACTATGAAAATGTTCCCCACCAAGCTGAAAGTGGAAGAATATGGGGAATAAAAAACCTCCTGAAGGAAGAATGTTGAGGCATTGGGGAAGTCTTACAAAGGTCTTGCCCATATAGAGAAAGAGCAGAGCTGGCCACCTTGATTTTCTCCTCCTGCAATTCAAATAACTGCCCGGATATATCATGCCTCAGGCTTTCTGAGACCTAATAGGTGTAGGTGCTTAAAGCCGTGGAATCAGTGAAAGGACTGGAAGCTGGGGGATTCATAGGCACTGTGCACTGTGTTGTACCCAGAAGACCGAGTGTTAAGCCCTGTTGGAATTCACCTTTATTTACCATCAACGTGGAATAATGCAGTGGCAGGGGAGGGGACTGTAAAATGGGGAAGAAGACAGAGTTCAGTAGTGACAGAAGATGTCCAAGAGCCAGTAAAGGCTTTCTTTCTGTTACGAGTGTTACAAAGTATAATTGTTACAGAGATAGTTAGGGAGCAGTGGAATGACTCATTATGTAGAAGATTGGGGTTTTTTTGGTGTACATTCAGCTCTGATCTACATTAATATTTTCTATTTGTTATTTTCATTTGTACCAAGGAAGTGGAAGAAGCCTGGATGGGCAGAGTGACATAAATGTATATAACGGATCCTTATTTTCAATTTGGTTATTTGGATGAGCTTTGGAGTTGTTCAGATGTGGTCTGAACTGAATGTAAATTATTGTGCTGTATCCTAATTAAGAAGAAGAAGAAACAAACAAAAGAATCCCAGTCACAACAAAGGAAAGCTTTTTTAGAAAGGGAAGACATGTAGCATGTATCGATGCCCTTTAGAAAGAAAGCCTTTCTAAATGAAAAGGTAAAGGGTTGCTGTTTAACTATAAACACAAAAGAGAGAGGTTGGCATACCTCTTAGCAGGGAAAGTGCTGCCTTTTTAATTGCTAAGGCTAATAGAGAAAACAAGCTGAACAGTGTGATGCACTCAGTATGTGTGTAAAATGTCAGTTTGTAGAGGATGTAAAGCTCGCAGCTGTCACAGTATGTGGTCCCGCCAAGCAGCAGACAGGATGTAATAGCTCTGAGTAATTTAACTCTTTCTTCTCAAAGTAGAGCTGTGGTATCCTCTACAAATGACCACAGGACTTGTTATGACAAAATACTGCACTCATCCTTATCACTTTAACTCTAAAAATGTCAGGACATATTATTTCCACTGCAGTCTCTGAGATCTAGCCCTAAAACTTGTTTGATGGTTTTAATTCTGCTTGTGTAGGCAAATGTGGGTAGACAGTTCTGACTAATCAGAGCCTGCATGATTTCCCTCTCCCTAACTAAATCTGTCACCTTCCCTTCCCCATTACCCAAGACAAAATAGCTAATACTGTCCTTAAAATTGAGTGCTATAACATTCATTTAGGATTGCGGCATTGTTCTGCCTCTGAAGCTGTGTTCATTTTGAAAATATTGTCCTTAATTTACACAGATTTTCTCATTGAAAGTCTTGAGCTGCTGATTCATCACTTTGTATTTGCTGCTATACCATACCTTCGCTGTACTGACATGAATTAAAATCTCAGATACATTGTGGTGTTGCCATTTCCCTGGCAGACTTGAATGGGGTCAGTCTCCACCGTAGACATGGTAAACCTTTTTAAAGTGCGACATACCAAAAGATTTAAAAATTTATCTCTGCTGAGCCTAGGTTGCAAGTTGCCTTAATGTAAGCCTTGAAACAAATTCTCTGGAAATGAGGATTTGATTTGTCTGTAAATCTGATTTAGGTCAGTTAAGCCATGTTCTGCTGTCTCCAGCCACGGGAGAAAGGCATGACCAGGTCAGCCAAGAAGCTGATGGTGATGGGCATGAAAAGCCCAGAGGAGTCATGTGTGTGACCCTCTTTACCACCCAAAGGACAGATATGCTGCCTGGGCATAATATTTCAGCAATGTCTGTTGCTGAATGCTTGTTGCTTTTTAAGAAGAGCTGAACAAAAACCTTCAGGAGCCTGTTACCTCCCAAAGATTTTTATAATTCTTGTTTCATTCCTTTATGTAAGATATGAAAGCAGCATATATACATATATATTTGCTGAACTCAGTAGACATAGGTTTAAAATCTATTAAAATCCACAGAGTATTCTTTCATTGGTTTTTGATGATTAATGTAATAACAAAACCTAGCAATATGAACTAGGAACGTCTTTGATAATTTCTTGTGGCTGTGGTGGTATTGAATGTCTAACAAGGTGAATGCTTCTTCAATGTGAGTAAAGGGCACTTGAAGTAAACAGACTCAAAAGCACATTACGGATTAAAAATAGCTTTCCTAGCTGTCACAGTTTTCTAAGAATTAGTTCTCTGCTCACTCATAAAACATTTCAGGGAAAAGTGAACCTCCCAGATCTGAACTTCCCACTTAAGAACAAGCTGGGAAAAAGTGTTTCAGTCCTCTTTCATACTTCTTATAAAACCACGCAGGGCACAGGTTTCTTTTGCCCAGCAGGTGACTGCAGCCAGACAGTAGTGCCCTGGGTAGTGCATCTGTGTGAGGATGTTGAGGGGCATGGGAGTGGGTGCTGGGACCCCACAGGCTGCACGCAGAGCCCGCCTGTGGGCGAGGGGCAGTGCAGCGCTCTCCTTCCTGCAGCACGAGCCAGGGGCAGTGGAGGGGTCTGGGCTTCAGCTGCGCTGCTTGCATGGAAAAAGATTATTACTTGCATAACTAGGGAGTGGTGCACAAAGCCTTCTGGTAGAAGCCACATGTTGTTTGGGAATAAATTATAACCAAAGGGAATTGTGCTGGGGAAGCTGCCTGGGGATGATTAAGCTGCGTGTGTAGGGCACACTGGGGTATGTAAGTTCTCAGGAAGTGATTTTTTGTATTGGTGTTTTTTTCCCCCAAAGAATTGATGGACAAACAGGAAAATCAATGCTCACCTTAAGGTACACCTTAACTGTTGCAGGAATTGTAAAAGTAAAAATGCCAGAGTTATTTAAGAAACTGTACTGATGGATTGCTAGATCACATTTATTTCTTGTGTTTCATGGACAGTTAAGTGGAGTTGTCCCATCATGTGTACATTGTCTGTGCAGTGGTGAGTTCAACATTTCTTTGAATGTTTCCAAGTGTCCTTTGTGGAAAACCCTCTGTGTTGACATATTCACCTTTTCCAGCTTTTGCTGCCGACCTTGTGCTTCTGTAAAGGCAGAATTGTGTTGCTGTGCAAATGTACTTCTTGTTACAGGTGCAGGCAGTATCAGGAGCACTCTGATCTTTCTGTTCATTTACATACATGCTAAAAAATAGGATTTGCATCCACAGAAGTCACTGAGGGAAGCAGTCTTTGTGGGCACAGAAGGGTTTTTGGTTGTTGTTTTTCTTCTAATTTTACCCTAGATGCGGAGCCAGCTGTGAATGCTACTCAGCAGCCTGTGTGTACTGAAATTGTGGCTGGATACATCTGAATTGCAGAAACACTGTTTTAAGCAAGATGCTGCCTCTTACAGTGTTACAGTCTTACTGTATTCTCAAAAATATTTCACATTGCAGGAATTGACATACATATTAATAATAGTAAATAACTCTAAGTTACATATGCCCAGAATATTGATGGAAAAGCCTGCCTGCGGATTTATTACTCTTTTTTCTATTACCTTTCCACTAAGGTCCCCATTTGGCAGGTACTCTTTGTTGGTCAGTGACCCACCTGCTTCCCAAAGCCACTGATGTTTCCAAGGATGCAGGAGCCATCCCACTGCCCTCTGCTCCACAGCTAATGGATGTGTAGCAAGTGTCTGCCAGCAAGGTGCTGTGGTGTGTTACACATGGAAATTTAGGAGCAGCTCAATAATAGAGGAACAAAGTCCAACTTTTTTTATTGCTGAAGCATTTGTGAAATTTCTTTTTTGCTTCCAATAAATGTTTTTAATGATTCAATACTGTTACACTGTCAGCAGAAATTACCTCTTGGAAGAAGTCTGAAAAGGAAAAAGGCAAATAATTCACGAATTTAGAGCTTGAATTTAGTCCCCCTGTCAGCTGTGTTACTGCAAACATAAAATGTTTGCAGGATGCTTTTACTGGGTCATTCTGGCACAGTCCAGATATTCAATTTCTGTCATTTTATTTTCTTTCTTTTCCACTAAGGTGCAAGTCCTGCCTTTGCCACTTTCACTTCCTCCCTTCAGTTCCCTGGGACAGAAAAGCTTTGGCTTTGGCCAAAAAACCAGTGAGGACTGGTAGCCAGCCTTGGCTGGGGGTGCATGTTGCCTCCCTCATGGGCTCTCCCCTCTATTTTTTGTTAGGAGCTGGGTTTGAAAGCAGTGCCCATTTTCTGCAACAAACAGTAGGTTTTCAAAGCAACTTGTTTTTTTACTTCCCATCCTCTTTGCCATCTGTCAGTAGATTTTGGTATGCAGTCTGTTAGGATTTACTGATAAAGGTTTTATTAAGATTTATTTAATGGGATTTTCAATCTACCACTCTTTAATCCAGGTTGGAAAAAAATATTAAATAGTGACAATCCATAGCTGCCTTGTAACTAAATCACATTCACTTAGCCCAGGAAAGACTGATTTCTGAAGAACTTCTGTCTTACAAGAGCTTAATAGTTGTCTTGTGTATTATCTTGCTGTGGTTAAAATCACCACAGTAGGGGGGAAAAAGAAAAGAAAAATTGTTAATGCAGTTGTTTGTGTGGCTTGCCCTAGATATTATTCTTATCATTTTTTTAATCTTATTTTTTTTTTTCTCCTAATGAGCAGATGCAACTGTGAAAGGAAAAAATGATGAAAACAAACAATACAACTACAAATAAAAAGAATTCTTTTCATGTGGTGCAAGTCAAGGGAAAATCCTAGCTCAATATGCTCTGGCTTCTTGACACTCAAGGTGTGATCAGAGATTACTTATCATCCACAGGAGAGTGGGAAGCAAGTTAATTAAAATTTTCCACCCTTTCAGTGAATGAAATGTCTCCCAGTTTGAGACGCATTGTTTGAACACTTCTTTTTCAGGAGAGCTCTTGCACATTTTTTTCTACTTTTGCTGGTGTTCAAATCCAGTATTTGCTAGTTAGAAAGAACATTGCACTTTCATCTGATGGAACAGTGTGTTTGAAATCTTATTTCTATTGTCTCTAATAATAGTAGATAAAATAATTACTGTATTAAATATAAAATGAATACAAGATGACTCTTTTCCTCTGCACCCGTCCCCCAGTGTATTGTTTGTTTAGAAGCATTTCTGCTTTAGAAAGCATTTAATATGACACCAATTAATGGTCTGTATAACTGTGACTCCTGCTGGCACACAAATTCCAGTCGTGGGATAGAATTACAACCAATGATTCAGGAGGGGGAGGGAGAAGTAATTTCTTGTGGTCTTAAAAAAAGCTTCAATTATCTGTATTTGCAAGTCAGGAGTTTGAAGCCCATGTGGATTACACCTGTTTATTCTGGAGTGACTCCTTTCTCTGTCTGTCATCTTCAAACTCAGCCAATTACTGGGAGTAGTCTATTCCCCAAGGGCCTGGAGATGAGGTGCAGTGTCTGACTCCAGCGAAGCGCCGTGGAGTTGGAGAGAGCTTGTTAAAGGGCATGAGGAGCTCAGAGGAGGGTACACCTCTGCATCCTGTACACAATTCCTGCCTCCAGACAGCCCAACAGGCACACTGGGCTGTTGGGTACCAGCACATGGGAAAAATAAGAGGTTACCTTTTGGTAACAACTGTATAGAACTCTTTCAATAGGTTGGTTGTTTTTGATTTTTTTTTACACTGCCAGATTTAAAAAAAAAACATTTCTTTAGGCCTAATTGACTTAAATTTATTTTCTGATAACTTTACCCTTTCTACTGTACTTACCTGCTTGTTTCCTTTCTGCACCACTGGGTTGTGAAATACACCATCATCTGCTGCAGATGATGCTTAATCCTGACAAGTCAGACAGGTCCAAAGCCAGCCCTGTCTCGCTGCTCAGAGCCTGCAGGGACAGGGGGCTGTGGCAGGAGTGATGGCTTGTCCCTGAAACAATTTGGCTTCCGCAGCAGCCAAATGAGCTCTGCGTGGTATTGATGTCCTTCCTCATTGCTGTAATCTCCCTCTGATTTCTGACATTTGTTGCACATCCTGATGCAAGAAGAAGGTTCTGCCTGCTAATCACCCACCTTAGGCAATGAATTCAAAATAGAAATCCTCTTACAACACAAGATGTTCCTTGGGGCACAAACAAGGTCTGCTGTGCCAGTCTTTCCTGATCTGCTTCCACCCTCTAAATGAGTGAGCTCCTTTTGGTTTTTCCTCTGCAAACACTGTTTAATGGAGGAAATGCTTTAGACAGGTCCTTTTATGTGGCACCTCATGAAGAGCTTGTGATGATGGATGCTCTGACCTTATTCTTAATCATCATGTTGCATATTTTCGTCTTCATTTTTTGAAGCCATTGTTGACCAATCTCATAAATCTCACCGTGTTATTAATATGTCTTCTTGAGACATCAGATCTGAAAGGCATCTAGATATGTAATAATTTTTTTATTACTCTTGGACACTATTTTAAAAACTGGAAAGAGTGCTCAAATATCCATCTTCCAGAGGGAAATGGGAATCAAAGGAGACTCTGAATCTACCATGATCACAGCTGCAGGGTGAGTCCTGATTGCTCCAGAGGACGTGAGTTAAGGGCCACATGGTATTGCCCCCTTCTTGCAGGGCGTCTCTTTCCCAGAGTTAAAAATTCCAGTTTGTACAGGGTGATGTTGTAAAGTAGCACTGCCTCTCTAAGCCCCCACAAGCCTCTGTGCAGAAGTACATTAGTAGTGTTCTCTTGCAGGCACTTTCTGGGGTAGAGATTTTAAACCTTCTCCTTTTAAGCAGGACTGATACGGCTTCTTCAGCTATTTGCACTTGTAGTCATGATCGGGTTTTTAATAGGTATAGTCAGGCAGCCATTCAGTTATAAAGATACAAGTGACCTAAATTACATTTGTTAGAAGAAAGGAACAGCTGAGATTGAAATTCACTAAAGTACCTTGAAATAACTACAGCAGGATTTGGATTAGTTCTGATCAAATGACTATTTCATTACTGTGGAATAAATGGATTTTTTGGAGCTGCAGACCTATTGTGCCTTCCCCAGTGTTGCGAATTGGCAGTTAAAACTCCTTACGTGCACGTGAAACCGCTGTGAGTGCCTGAGCTTTTTGGCAAATGTAATTATTATTCCAGTCAAATTTAGTTATATTTGAAGAGACTAGTAGTTACCATTTGTCTGCTTTGTGTTTATTAAAATTAAAAACTAGTAAATATGCTCTAGCATCTATTCGTTAAATTACTGGCAGCCTTGGCAATTAGACACCTCACTGGAATAATCTTTGTTGAAACCACCAGTGTTTCTTTCTGTGTGGATTGCAGGGTCTGCCTTTTAGTTGAAAGAGAATGAGCAAGGCTCTGCTGGGTTCATGTGCAGCAGGAGCCAGACTCCTGCACTGAAAGGCAAAGCTTTTCGTCTCGCCCACAGATTTCCTGATTCAAAATAAGAAGGCAGCAACGTGTATTTGTGGGCGATAAAAGGAACAGACTTGTACTTACATTTTTTGTTGCTGTTGTTGGCTATTTTCCTTTTGATCCATCATGGTAGAGCAACATGACTGATTTCAGTGCAGATATTCAGGATTTGCTGAAGCCTAGACAAGTGCAGAATCCAAGCAAAGCGATGCTGTCATTTTTTAACTACTTGAACATCATTTTTCTAGGGAGGAGATAATTGATAACATACAATGAATTTATCCTGTTCAGATCTGTAATCATCTAAAGCTAGATGGATGAGTCAGGCAGTGTAAAAACAAGATCACAGATGTTTACCATTTTGAACAAACTCCTTTAACAGTTTGGGATGTATGGGCAGTCAGTCATTTGTCTCATGTTTTTGAATGTTTTCCTTCCTGCCTAGCTGAACGTAAAACATGACCCACTTCAGTGCAAAAACTCTGTCTCCCTCCGAGAAAACCCACACATGTATTTTTTCTTGGGGTTTTTTTGGTGTCAAGCTGAATGTCGCGCTCCAAGTGATGATGCCAACTGTTGCTTTTCCTTCCCCAGGGAGTTGAAGTGCAGACAGATTACGTTCCGCTGCTGAACTCCCTTGCCATGTACGGCTGGCAGCTGACGTGCGTGCTTCCTACTCCCATTGTGAAGACAAACAGGTAGGGAGGGGTGGGTGCTGCCTTTTGGCCGGGGAAGTTGCTGTACAAGCACCACAGTCTGCACAAGCAATTCCCTGTGCAGTCAGTGTGGATTTCCTTGCAAAGCCTGCTGCAGCTGTTCTCGGGGCTTTCCGAGCATCACAAGCCACATGTGGCAGGAAGCACATGTCTCGTGGGCAGAAAGACTGCAAGGTGGCACTGTGGTTTCTGCATGAATTTTCTGGGTGTTGTTTCTGCCTCTCTCTAAACTCCATGATTGTAAAATTCCTGCTCTGGATCTTCCAGTAACGTCCTTTAGAGCAAAGACAAAATGTGTGATAATGTTTGGAGTGAGATGTTCTCCAACTGAAGAAGAGTCATTTTATTCTTAATAGATGTCTGTCTAATGCTGCTGATACAGTCCAGCTGAGCAGACCCGTGTGAGATGAGTGTGTCACTGCTCTAGTAGCCTTGTGTGCAGATATAATAATTCTGTGGTCTACTTTGCTATTACTAATATTCTGAGGTTTTAAATATAAGTGCAAATCACTTAAAAATTATCTTCATAACTGGTGAAAAACAATCATCCCACTTGTTAATCATGAAAGATGGTGCTTTCTGAATTTTCACTCTTCAGGGATATATTTTTATATAAATATATATACACACACCAGTATAGTCAGTCATGATTTTTAATCTTAAAATGAGTAAAAATATGCCCAGCTCTTTATGAGATTTGGATGAAGACTACTCCTACATAAAAACCTAAAAAGTAAAAGGCCATCTGTGTTGAGGGAAAAACTGTATTTAAGTTTCACATAAATGTTTAAATATAAGAATGAATAGAAGATCACAGCTACGATTTGTAATTCCTGACTCCTGAAGATATATATATGATTTTCTTTCTCTTCCAGCTTTCTGTACCCCACTGATACCTCGAGTAACAGAGGTCAGTGCAGAAGGGCACCCACCTGGTGGTTCTTCCTCCTGCCATGCTGCAGACCTGTAGGGAGCACCCAGCCCCGTTCTGGATCAGTGCCCCAGGAGGGAGGGAAGGAGGGAAGGAACACTCCAGTGTTGCTGGGACACACACACACTGGGACTCCTGGGTTTCTTCCTTTTTTTTCCAAACAATTTATTCTGTGTTTACACACTAATGCTAAAACAATCAGCAAAACTGTGTCACAGGCTGACAGGCTCTATCAGTCTGAACATTCCCCTCTCCCTGCCCCCCAAAATACCAGGCTGCTCAGAGATACCAGGGACAGGCAATGTGAGGATCATTCTTCATTTTTTTCTTGTTTGACCTGCAGAAACAAATGACTGAGATGGATTTTCGCTTTGAATGCTGCTGGATGTGAATTTAATTCATTCTCAGGAGTGTGCATTTGTTTCTTTTCAGGGAGGGGAATTTATCTACAAAGCAAATTGTATTTCTTCAGAGACCTTCTTTGCCCCAGAAAGCAAAGAAGAAAGAATCTAAGGTAAATAACCTTGAGCTTCTGGTTTGTTTGGGTTTTGCTGGTGGTATTTTTATATTGAAATTGATTTCCCTTAGAAGTAAAATGGCCTATTCAATGTTTCTGTGATACAGTAGTGAGACACAAGGAATGGAACTATGGAAATGAAAGAGACAAAAAATGCTCAAATGATGTCAATGCTCCTAGATTTCATTCTCTTTTGAACTCACAGCAGCAGAAGAGATGTAGATTTTTCTTCATGTAAACCAGCCATAAACCTGCATTTAGACCTAAAATTCTCTGTCCATGTTCAGTGCCTGCAAGGTGGAACCAACACTATTTTCTCTCACCCATTTACTGTCTTTTCTGTTTAAATTGTTCTCTCGTTCTCTCTCTCGCTCTTGCTCTCTCTCTCTGTTTTGGTAGAACCTGGCACAATGTAGGCCTGATCTTGGCTGGTGTTTCTATTGTGTGAATATTAATGAATTCTGCTGCAATTTAACCAAAAAAAGCCTCTAGAATCCAGCTAAATTGTCCAAGGACATAGCTGACAGCTAGTGATGCATGGATGTGGATGTATGTATGTATTCCCATTTCCCTTTTTAACCACCTAGCTGTGGGAACCCTTGCCCAAACCTGTCATGCCATACAGCTGGAGAGAGAAATGCAAGGACTGGAATTGAGAAAGTGAGATGATCTTCCTACAATAGTCAAATCTGCCTTCTCCTTTCAGTATGCAAGGGATCAGGAAAGCCAGGTGAAGTACGGAAAAGATCTCTGAAACCACGTGATGATGAGTTGCTGACTAATGCAGCCTCGCTTTTGTTCTGGCTCTGTGGGCTTTGGTGAGTGCTGCCAGCCCGAGGTCCCCTGCAGGAGTGGGCGCTTCAGGCCATGCGGAGCTGAGCTGCAGTAGGAGATCAGAAATGCTGAGCAGACCTGAGCAACAGGAGCATTTTACCCAGCAGTTCAGATAATTGCAGATAGTTTTCATCTATGAAGCCCTCACTGTTTTGGAGCCTGGTTCTGTGAAAGTTGTCTTTTTGATACAGTGCAGAGCAGGAGAGTGTTTGAACTGACTGAAGTAGGAGAGAACTGCTGGGAGTGCAACTGATTTAGGATTTACCCTCTCTCATTAGCAAAACAGGAGCCCAGAATATTGTGTGAACTTGTTACAAAGCCCATCTTCCTTGGTTTTTCTCTTTGTTTTCAGGTGATTAAGGGGATTTTGGGATGAGTGTTAAGAGTGCCTGTATTTGGTCATTCTTTTCCTACTACTGTGTGTGGTTTTAGTGGAAGGGATGGGAACCCATATGTGGTTGTTCATCTTCAGACAGAGAAACCAGTATGATGCTGATTTCTTTTATTATAATAACACATACATACCAACCAGATGACTTAAAACTTTGTTTAAGTTTTTTTCATTCCAGGCAATAAAAACTTATTTAACAATGTCTGGTTGACAAAACAAAGGACTTACTTGTTGGCAGTGTTAAATATACAGGCATATTTGAGGGCAAGAATCACTGCAGCACATTTTCATAACAGAGATCAAGGAAGGGTGACATACCTTGATTATAGCTCTGTAAAGAGATGTAAGACTGGTTCAGCGTCCATAAGTGGTTGTTGTGTCACATCAAAGATGCCAACCCAACCATGTGATTAAAAGTTGCTGAATATTCTGCACATACAACATCACAGGCTCTCAGGGTTTTTTTTTAACTTAAGCTGTGGCATGTCTAAAATGTTTATAGATAACCCTCAGAGGAGGGAAATAGGATGATAAAATTAAAAGGATATTGCATTGTTGGAAAATGTTCCAACCTGTCTTTGCACATCAATGAACTGCTGTTCAAGGTAGTCAGAGGAACAGAAAAGGAAATATGCAAGGAGTGGTACAACTTCTCTCTTCAGTGAGAAGTACTCCTGTTAGTGCAATATTCAGTCAGGGATGAGGTAATTGTGTTCATTCACTTTATACAAAACTGATGCTTATTTCATGCATTGAAATGCATTTTTGTGAAATACAGTGTAAGTACCTTACTGAGTACACACACACACACAGAGCCTCCTACAGAGTTGGATCTTTATCACATTTAGGGCCCTGATCATACCTTCTGCCAAAGAGAGCTTTGAGTTAAGTGAAGTAGTGGGTGCCCAGCACTTCCGCAAATCAAAGAGGAAAAAAACTCAGGTGTCTGAATTTTAAACAGCTGAGCTCTAGAACTGAGATGTTATCGTTCCTCTTTCTCTAAATTGCAGTTCTATTGAAGTGAAAGATAACTTCTTCTAAGTAAAACCAAGAAGTTTTGTGAAAGCCAGTTTCTTTTTTTCTTTCCCCTTCTTCTTTTACATTAAGTTCTGGCTACCAGGAGGAAAGAACATTGTTCCAGCTTTGTAATCTGCCAGTAAGTTTTGAATGGCTTTTTGATTAAGGAATAAATAGCTAGATCAAAAATTTATGAATACAAGACCTTTTGGCCAACTTCAGCACAGAGCCAGTTTCACTGGAGATAATGGCTTTTTGGAACATAGCTGGGTGTGCTGAATGTCATGATGAGATTATTTATGCCATCCAGACATTGCCTCCTAACCCATTCCTGGGCTTCCATCAGCAACTGACACTGCTGAAAAAATGGTTGTGCACATTTAGAGGTACGTAGCAAACTTGTGTAGGATGGCTTAGCAGTGGCTTGGAACCATGGAGCAAGTCCAGAAGAGGCCTCGAAGTTGGTAAGGGGACTGGAGCACCTCCTATGAAGACAGGCTGAGAAAGTTGGGGCTGTTCAGCCTGGAGAAGAGAAGGTTGCACGGAGATCTCACAGCAGTGTTGCAGTATCTGAAGGGGGCCTACAGGGAAGTTAGAAAGGGACTCTTTGCCAGGAAGTGTAGTGATAGGACAAGGGGTAATGGCTGCACATTGAAAGAGGGCAGATTTAGATTAGATGGTGGGAAGAAATTCTGTACTGGGAGGGTGGTGAGACACTGGCACAGGTTGCCCAGAAAAGCTGTGGGTGCCCCCCCCACCCCCAGCAGTGTTGAAGTCCAGGTTGGATGGAGCTTGGAGCAACCTGGTCTTCTAGGAGGAGTCCCTGCCCATGGCAGAGTGGTTGGAACTAGATGACCTTGAAGATCCTTCCAGTCCAAACCATTCTATGATTCTATGGCTCTGTGGTCTGGCTTTCTTTGGGAAGGTTGATTTATTTTCTGACAAATGAAGTGGATATAATAGTGGCATATTTGCCAGCCTTTATATACATTATACCTGTCAAGTTATTATTTCAAGGTACTGCTAGTTCCCTTTTCGTTTTTTAGTACTAGTTAAAACAGTTCTGAAATGGTGGCTGTGGCAAGTCCTGTGGCAGTGCTGCAAGAAGCAGCCTCATGCTTTCTCATCAAAAAAGCATTCATACAGATGGTTCAGAATATTCTACTGTTTGGGTATGGTCGTGGGTGTGGTGTTAGTTCTGCTGTTAACCTGGTGAAAAACACTGGAATAACGCCACAGGATTGCTTCCTCTGTCTGCACTTGTGCAGCTTTGCACACCCTCCCTTTCCACACGGTGTAGAGAGGAGCCCACCAGGCACACGCAAAAGCAGAAGCAGAAAGCATCGGGCTCTCCTTCCTCTGTGTAACAGAGAGATCCTGGGTGAGCAGAAATCATCTTAGGCCGTCTGATTTGGTCAGGCAACTTCTTTTAATCTTGGGTCTTTCTGGTCAAACCCTTTAGTCTTTGAATTAAAACTAAATAATCAAAACATTTCTACTCAGGAAAGTAAATGTCCATGTGAGATTGCCTCTAATGGTCTTTAACATTTGGATCCCTTCTTTGTAGTTTCACTGGAGGTTCTCCAAAGAAGACATGCACAACAGAAAAATGAAGAATTCCACAAAGGCTAAATTAAGTACTAGGGAGAAGCAAAGGGCAGGGGAGAAGCAGGAATTTGAAGTCACAGAGAACACGAGAAACCTAGAAGCACAAATCTCAAGAGCAGCCAAGCCGGATCCAGAACAGCAGCTGGATGATGTCATAGACTTGGGAGATGAGGTAGCCGGGACCAACGACAGAGGTCCCCACCATGACGGGGCGTCAGCAGAGACGTGTCCTGCCAGCTGTGACACTGGTGACAATGCTGGGCAGGCCTGCCTCAGCCAGAGCGTGCCCGGCTGCCCCGCGGGTGAGGCCACAGAGGGCGGGGGCTGTGCACCAGGGCTGGACGGCGGCAGCGGCTGCGACGGGGCAGGGCTGGACATGGACTGCTCCTGTGAATGAGAGCTCTTTGCAGGAACCCTGTGAGTGGCTGATACTTTGCCAAGACAGAAGAACAGATTTTGATAATCCCCACTGCTAACTCCATTGCTCAACTCAGCATTTCTTTCGCATTTCTTTGACTTACTTTGCTCCTTAGCACTCTGGTATCTTAATGTTTTTAGTACCTACAGGGCCCAGACTTTTCAACCCACAGAAACTGCAAAATTCCTTTCTCTGTACGTAGTGGGAAATGCTCTCCTAGAGCTACACTTTAAATTAAAAAGTAGGGAAGGACAGAAATTATACTTTTTTCCATGACCAACCTTAGCAGGCCAGCTTTGAGCCTGGGTCAGGGCAAGTGTTCAGTTCAGTCAGATTTTACTGTGTAGTACTTTCTTGTCCACGTAGCTTTCCTGGAGAAGTTATTGTGGTCAGATGTTATTTTGTCACTAGGCTTGTAGTGTCATAAAAATGATATTTGGACTTAAAGAGGTTGAAACTGGAAAGCTTAGGTAAGATGGCTGTTATCCATATCTTTCTCCAGGAGCATACTCACTGATGATACTCTCTTCTGAATTTTATTAACCCTTACAGATCTGTAAGCAATAAGCAGATCATGTACCTGTTTCAGGCACAGTGGGTAAACAAACCCCATGGTGAATTTGTGAAGCAGATGATTCCAATACAAAATGCAATTTCCTATTTGGTCTTTGCCAATCAGCAGTTCATCAGTAGCTGTGGGGGCTTCAGAAGACAGAAAACCAGGAAACAAAAAAGCAGGTAAAAAGTACTTCTATCAGTGGTTATCCTCACAAAAATTGGAATTAGATGTTACCTCCTGACCTTTTCCAGGTGGTTTTGCACCACTTCCTCACTGTTATGAAATACCTTGTGGTAAAGAACTGAAATTGTACACAGGGGTCAGTGGCCAACAAATGTCACTAAAGGACCATCCAAAATGAAAATACCATAACAGACCATTTTTTTTCATACAAGTAACCGTATTCTGGGACTGATACCTAACAGGATTCTGTAAAATTACCAACATTTTCCTGTTTGAAGCTACATAAAAATATTTACAAGTGAATGTACATGTAATATAGTTTCTGTGCCAATGTTCTCCAAGTTCTTCAGTTTTTACAAATGTAGGAAGGAGTGGTTTCTCTCTTCTTAACCACCTTCATTCTTATTTAGAAGTGGTTGAGTAATCTGGTAAAAAGGTGAGAAATATATTGTAAATCCCCCTGATTTTCTTGTTTTGAAGCAAGAGCTCTGTAAGTGATTTGCTGTTTTTTCCTTGACTGATTTGTGCTTGATAATTTTCCTTAGTCTTCAAATCAAAATGCTGTACAAAGGACTATGTTCTGTACCAGATGTGCACCTAGAGTGGTTCAAAAGCATCTTTCATGCCTAAAAATTACTCAGTTGGCAGAACATTGCAGAGAAGGGAAAAATGACATCACTTAAATATTCATTTAATTGGGACAAAGGCACTCAAGTTTAAACCATTTGATTTCACACACACAAAGCAGAGTGGTAATTTTGTCATTGATTAAGGAGTTTTTTATTTTGAATTCAGTGGTTTAACCACAGGACTGTAAATAACTTCAATTTCTGATGCTATTTTTCAGTTGTTTCATTTGGTATTTTGAGATCACACTGGCGTTCCAATAGCCTCAAAAATAGGTTGCTGCAGTTGTTCTACTTAAATACAAGGTCTGTGCTTTGTACAGTTTTAAGTTCCTGTTTGCAGATTTTATTAGCATAAGATCCTTTTACTGATGGTTTCTATCTCAAGGACTAGCTTTGTATTCATCTTGTTTAAAAATTCACTATATTTAATGAACGTTTTGCTAGTAGAAAGTGTTGCAGTAGAAAGACCTCTTCAAATACTTTTTAATAGAAAACGTTTATTGGATTGCAATTTGACCTTGCTTAACTGAATCCCAGCTGCTTACAAAACTAAAGAGAAATAAAGGTCATGAGGAGATTCTTTATTTGTGGTGTTTGCAGAACTGTCAGTTATTTGTCCCCAAAAGGACAAACTCAGGATCTCTAAGTGGTGATGAGGGGAAGCTCCTTCCTACTGAATTTGCAGTAGTTACTGGTGCTAGAGAACTGGCTACTTGGTTTTCCTTTCCCGACAGCATGGAAGGGCCTGTGGGGAAGTTGCACTTGTTTAAGTGAAGGCTTGATTTAAAACTTTGTTCCTGTAAAAGCTGGCTTAGGGTTGGGAAGAGTTGAAGAGAACTTGCATGTTTTTTCAGTTTCAAAAGGGCAGCTGCTTTGGGGTTTATAATCTCATAATCAGTTCCAAGTTGTGACTTTGAATTACTCTGAGCTGGTTCAGCTGTCTGAAGTTGTGCGTGTGCTTGCACCATGCCCCCGTCCCAAGGAGAGTGAGAGAGCCTAAATCATCCCTCAGACAGATGGTCCAGATGTGATGAGGGCTGGGGAAGGCAGGTGTGTGGTGCAGCAGCAGCAAGGCTCCACAGTTGTTATCTGCAGTTTAGCTCAGCTGCCTTTGCCATTTTGGGTCTGAAAAAGCAGGACCACCAGAGTGGCCAGGGAAGTGAAAGAGCAGTCAGCAAGTGGTCATCTGAACAAGCCACCAGCTGTTACACAGGAGAAGTTCAAAGGAGAAAATCCAGCTCAGGCATTGCAATGGGCTGCCCAGGGCGGTGGTGGTGAGGCAAATGGTGAAGGTGGAGTCACCGTCCCTGCAGGTGTTTAAGGAAAGACTGGATGAGGCAAATGAAGAACGGCAAAGAGGAGTGGCTGAATTAAATGAAAGATGGAAAAGGGTTTTTCAAATGCAACAAACAGCAGGGAGCAGGGGCAGAGGGGTACAACTATGATGGGTAGGGTATCCAAACCCTTAAAGCATCATAATGAAAATAGGTATGTTAAGAGGGGTTAAATGCACAAACAATGGGACTGGTACTTCAACTTGGATTATGTCTTTGATTGTTGGATCTGTGCACTTGAAAACAGTATAAATGCAATAGCCCAGAGTAGCTTTAATATATGTGTGGAAATGAAGCTAAGTACAAAACAATAGACCCATTTCTCCCTAATTTGGCTCCCTGTGAGCCTCAGGTTCTGAGGTGAGCAGAGGAAGGGCTCTGCGTTTGGATACCCTACTTTTTCTTTGCAGTTGCTGTGACTCTACATTTGCCTCAGGGAGCCAATTATAGGGCAGAAATGAAGCATGATCAGCCTTTCATGCAGGAATTTCATCCTCCCAGATCTGAAGAGTATAAAGAGCAGATACTAATTTCTTGCTGATAAATGTTCTCAAAAGTATGAGGAATACCAGCGAACAACATGCCTATGAATTGTAGACACAATTCATATGTCTCTGAGGCTGTTACTGGAGATGTGCTTTTGGCTTTAAAGGGTGATCCTTGCCAAAGCCTCCTGCCTCAGGCAGGTGCCTGTAGTGCTGACTCTAATCAGTACCTTACCTATACACTGAAGGGGGAAAAAAGGCTTTTCAGTTTTTAGTGCTTTCTGTTACTCACTTATAAAAGCACCCTACTAACTAAAATGATGTAATGATAACTGAATAGCCACTCTTTTTCCAGCTAATTGATGCAAATACTATAGGGATATTTGATACTCATTGCACCAGATGAGCACATGGCAAACTGGTAAAATAAGTGTCACAGGAAGAAGAGAAAGATAAAGTATAATAAGGCCGCAACACCAGGTAACTCACCAACCATCTCCTTAAGTTTAAATATAAATGTAAAGATGGGCACGTCTCTCACTCCTCATCCTTTATTGCAAAAAAAAAATCACTCTACTTTTTCTTCTGCAGTTGCTCCTTAGCTGATGGCACAAGTGTAATAGGAATAAACATTTTCTACAATGACAAGATTCACCAGCGTGATGAGACTATTTCTCCAACTCAGTAGCAGCTGAATAGCAGGGGCTGCTCTCTGTTCCTGCCAGTGCAGGCCAATATCACATTTACTCCATTATTTGTAGAACATATGTTTATATGGGTTAATATTTCTGGGGTGTTATTTTTGCCTTCAATTATGGCAGAGTCAGATCCACTAACAGACTTTAAGGTGAAACTGATGTTTCACTAAAAGACCATGAAACTCTTTAGAAAGAGACTTCCAAAAGATTCTTAACTGTCAACAGGAAGGGGATGTGAACAACTTTCCTGATTTCTTGGCTTAGAAATGTCATTTATTGCAAGGTAAGAAAGGACTTCTTGCTCACAGTACCAGAGGTTACCACTATGGTGGGGAGGTATGAAATAATTACTCTTGTCCATGTTTCGGGGCAGTGTGTGTGTGTTTCGTCCTGCTGTTCAAGTGGGTGAGCCCACACAATTAGAGAGATGTGCCCTTGCCCCACAGCACTCAGGCTGAGTGTAACAGGGGATGACAGAAGGAGGTTAGAGGGAAAAGAGGATGATTACAGAAGCAAAGGATTTCAAAATGCCTTTTGTTAAATGGACATTTTGGTGCAGGTCTGAGGAGGGGTTTGTGAAAGAGATGTAATTTGGGCTGCAGAAAGCCTCTGCATTAAGGGAAGAAAAGGGTGTACCAGTTTATAATTCATGAAATGATTCAGAAGTCGTAAGAAAAACATTTAAAGGCTTCTCAGAATCTTTTCATCATGGCACTGTTAAAATACACAGGAGCCTAGTGCATTGGCTATCTTAGGGCACCAGTACTTCCTGATAGCAATGTATTGCACATTCCTAGGAAAACCCTGCTTCTTTCAAGCATCAAGCTCTGACATGTCAGCTGTGATCTCTGTGAACACAAAACCCCCTTGGTGTTATTTTTTATGACAAGCACGCCCTCCTATTTACATTCTAGAGTGAACAAACAAGGAAGCATTCCTTGAAATACGGGTACTCAGAAAGAATCTTCCTCTCATTTGAGGAGGAGGAATTGAATGAGACATCCCCTCTGGGTGTGCAGTGGCTGCACAGGGGGCCAGTGATGGCAGCTGGTGGTGGCACTGCACAGAACAGAAGCACAGCCCTAAGTGGATGAGGCTGTAGGCAGCAGAAGGCACAAACTTAGGGGCAAAGCCTCATCACAGTACTGTCCCCAAAAGGCAACTCTTAAAGATACATCAATCAGAGTCACCCCTCCTGATGGAAAACAGAGCCTGTCCCTAAGTTCCATGTGTTCCGAGTGGCAGCAGGTATGGCCTGTTCTCTTCGATGCCCAGGAAGCGCTGGCATTATTTCATTTACCAGCTTCTGACACAGGCCCAGGAGCAGCTCTGTGCTTCACTCAAAGCAAGGGCCTGGCCTTTCCCAGCAGGACTGCCTCTCTGCACTGTAAGGATGAGGTGCACATGGATGTAGCAGTAAGTATCTCCCAGGCTGTACAACATACCAGACTGATAATAAGAGGGTACAACTGGAGTATGCTGGAGTTGAAGTGACTTCTCTGGAGAGAACTACAGCTGGGCTCGAGGCGTTTTTAGCCAACCACAGGGACATTATGCTTGAAAAACAAAGTGCTTCACACCAACTATTGCAGCAGGCTGGGAAGTGGCTGGTGGGTTCAGTGTCTCTGCAATGTCTATTTAATGCAGAACAGGGAGACAATGATGGCAAGGAACTTGCTGCATTTCCTAGTTAACTATGCCTGAAACACGTAACTCAAGCAAAGGAGCCACCAACAAAGGGAAGGCCTTATCTGTGTAACGTTCTACTAATTCAATATTAATTTAGCACTTTTGATATTGTTCCTGATTGATGTCTTCAAATGTACAATAGGAAGCTCTACCACTTAAGTACTTGAACTGTCCATGCAGATAATTAACAAACTCCTTACAGATTTTTGTTGGTTTCTTTATTTCTATGGTGAGTTTCTCTAAAAGTTGGACAAAGAAGCTTCATTTAGGAAGGCTCAGGTATTGGCCATTACACCTCAAGCTGTAACAAGAGCAACCTTTCCAGAGACTTTTCTCCAAGCAGTACATCCTGGAGTCCCCTAAAACTCTGTACTTCATGCAGCAGGACTGGGGAGATGCATCATCTTGGCTGCTGCTTGCCAGTGCTGCTTTTGAGGACACAGCCCATGCAAGCACAGTTTTAGCTGAACAACCTCCATATGGGCACGGATACAGGTTCAGGGGAGGAATTCCTAAGACTGCTGCACTCAACACTTTCAACTCAGGGCTGAACAGGATTATGAGAAAACGTCTACACAACCAACTTACATAAACCACATAAAAGGTGGGGTTTTTACTTCTGACAAACGGCAAGAGAAGGAAGTCACAACACAGCAGCTCCTCTTCTATAAAAATAGTAAATGTAGAACTGGGGAGGGAAGTGTGTCACGTCATTCGGAGCAGATTCAGAAGTTGTGGCCTGAATTATCCTTACAAACAGACCTGGCATTGCTGCACAATTAATTCTCTACAAGTGCTGAATCAGGCACTGAAAGTCTTCTAAAAGCTGACTAACAAAGCAAGTGTACAAAGTGAAAATATGCTGCTACCCATAAGAAAAAGCAAACCATCAAAAAACCAGATCAGCTAATGTCTTTAATATAAAATCTTTTTTTTTTTTCCCCAAAGCAGCACCACTGTATTACAGGTGTATTACAATTAAATTAAAGGAACACTTTCATCATTGAGAACATCTTCATCTATGAAGTAAAATCTTCCAAATAATTCATAGTCCACTTCTGTACATTTTAGCTTATCAAAATGCACTGGAAAAAAAAAAAAAATATATTTTCTCTTCAGGAGGTGTCACTACCACCATTTCTCAAAGAAAACACAGTTTCTAGGAACACCAATGTTGGCAAGTAGTTTGGATATAGATTCTATCATTGGAGGTGGGCCACAGATGTACCATGAGGTATCATTAGATACATGTTTCTCTAGATCCTTTTCAGATATTCTTCCCTCTGACAAAGAAAAAAAGTAGGAAATGAGAACAGGAATATTAATCATGAAGTCACTTCAAAAATAATGTCTGGTTAGAGGTATTTCAAGCACTCATTTCTTAAAAATGCCTGGCCTGTTTCAGGGTAATAAGTATTGAGATTTGAGGCTTCCAAAACCATTTGTTTTTCTGGGGATTTAGATCAGTGCTTCTACTTGGAATGCAGAGGGCATTAGTCACTGAGGATGAACATGGCTTACCGACAAGTAAAATCCCACACTTACATGAAAAAATATAGGTGTATCTAAGACAAATACAGCAGAAATGGAAACATACTGAAGTATCTCTTAAAAGCAGTCAGCTTCATAAATTCCACCTTAAGCAAAGTAAGCAGCATTTGCTTAATAGTTTCTGGAATAAAGTCTGCAGTGGGAAATATCAGTGTAAAGTTTAGGATTAACAGAGGAAAACAAAAACTGCAAAGAGAAAACTTTTCTGCAAAGCAAAATAAGTACAGAGAAATTGTTAACTCACATCTCATTTTGAATCTTTAAATGTAAAAATGCTAGGTTATTATGCACAACTTCATCCTGTAGGATATAATCAAACTTGGGCTTTAGATAGCATCTCTGTACAATGCCATGACATTTACCTGTAACGTGTGGCTGCAGTTCTTCACAGATCTGTGAGCGCTGCTGGGTAACGTGGAAACAACATGTGATCTTCCCAGGAAACGCCTTCATCAAACCAAGAATATTCTTCTGTAATGTTAAACACACTTGCTTACAGCACAGGGCATTAAATCAAAGCAGATGTATGCACACAGTCCCAGAACACCAGTGATTATTACTGGGAACCAAGACTTTGCATTTCAGCACTGAGAACCTGATGGGTATGATTGCACAGGCTTGACCTGCACATGTACACAGAATTCCCACACTTGGAATGTGAATACCCTGCCAGCTATGTTAGTGCTTTTCTCCTTTCCTGACATAGATTACAATCTGTAAGATTTGGACCTAAGATCCAGTTAGGTCATTTCCCAATTTCTTCCCCTTACGAATACTCACTATTTCCTCCTTCCACTTCCATAGGGGTTTTCCATTTAAAAAACCCCTGCAGTATGTATTTACCATTAGTTAGGAACTTTTTGAGTCTTGTCTGGTTTATCTGATAAGGTTACTAGACCAATTTACTGTCTCATGTTCTCCAAGTAAAACCAACTACCATGTAATGCTAATGTTATTTTTACCAGAGTAGAAAGTATAAACTCATTTTCAGTTCCCTAAATCACAGCTGTGGGTCAGTTACTACCAAACCCCCAGCAGCTTCAGTTCAAACCATAGCAAAAAAAGGATGTGTTAGCCAGATGCTGTAGTTAGTTCTGAAATTAAGATTTAGCTACTGTTTAGATTCTGCACTATATACCATTTTCACTGCTGGAATAGACACTGGAAATTATTTAAAATATTCTGAAATAAAAGAAAAAATAATTTCCAGGTAAATTACCTCATTTTATTAAGTGTTTGCTTGCTAACTAGTTACTACACTGAGAGTCTGCCCTGGGTTGCTTAACAAAAATCCCAGAAAGATTCTACTTGGTAGAAAATCTGTTCCTGAGTTCCTAAAAAGACATGAAGAGCAGTACATACTGACACTGCTGTACACTGTTCCACCCACACCTCTACTGTTGACTTGCTGTCTTTTGTACCCTTAATGCTGTTGCTTCTATCATTTGCGCTAAGGAGATTTCCAGAAGCAGTGCCTCAGCCTGTGACAGGAGAGCACATCCACAGAGAGGATCAGACCCCATATTGGCACCTTCCTTTCCCCTTGTCAGCCCATACACAGCTGCTCCTTCTGGGACCAGGTCCTTCAAACCATCAGCAATAACCCAGCAGGTCCTCCTGGAGCTCTGTACAGATGTTTGTCACAACAGCATAAAGGCTCCTAGAGATCCTATTTCCTCAATCCTCTGCACAGAGGTGACGAATTTTGACAGACATGTTCTGGATCTGAGGGACATGTGAAGAATGAAGGGAGGGATATATTTTAAGCACTGTGCATGACACTGTTCTCTTCTGTCCCAGAAGCTTTAGTGCAAAAGCTCTGCTGTCATAAAACTGCTTAAATGAAATTCAGGAATTTCAGCACTGGCACTGGAAAAACCTGTGCATGCATAGAACAGACTGAGAGTTCAGTAGTTGCCCAAAAGGAAGAGCAGATTATTCTGCTTCTGGCAACAAACAAATGGCCTTTCAAAGAAAGCAAATATCTCCATATCTGGAAACATGGTTGAAGTACAGAAATAAAACCAGTGATGGATCCTATACACAGTTTCTGGAATCATGACAGCTCTTCACCTTTACCTTACAATCAAAAGCTTTCAATACTTAAAAAAGCCATAAATCATTTTGGATGGTTCTTTACAGAAGCTGTGCTAATTTAACCCTAAAATATTGTCAATGACCCTTAAGAGTTGAGTGTGACAAGTGATCTTTAACTGCTGAGTAAATGTTGATGAAGTACTACACAAGCAGTTTCAAAAGCAGCTGTAAATCCTTCATTCATATACTACCACTCATTAGTAACTAATGCATTATCAATAAAGCTCCCCTGTTATTTTAGAAAGTATTTCCTTTGGATATAATTACTCTCTTGTAGTCTTTAAATTCAATAAAATCTCTACTGAGACTGTGTGGTTACAGTATTATAGCACTATGCATACTCTTAGTGTGTATGTATATACATATCTATTATAAGATATATCTATAATCTTTAGTATACTATGATGCTCTTACAGGATCATAGCAAAATGCAGGGATATAGTAAAATTTAGGTGTAATTGACTTATCAAAATCAGTGGGAGCAGGTATGTCCAGTAACAGCCTTAATTTGTACACTGGCATAAGCAGTTTAAAAACATCCACGGGATCTGAGGCAGGAAGTGACTTTTGTCTCTGTTTTACAGTGTCTCACACAGAAGGACTCTCTGGAATTTGGTAACATTGAGATACACACTAGTAGCTGAATAGCTGAGACCTGGTTTTTTAAAAAACTTTTATTTACCTTAAATAAGAGTTCGCTTGTAGTTTTTGCACTGTAGTACAGCTTCACTGTTCCCAATTTGTGTCTATTTCCTTTACCCTCTTGGTATCCATGAAGATCTGCTATATGCAGCAGTATAGAAAACAATGGGTTAATTCCAACACCCCCTGCTATCAGCACTAGGTTTACTGGGGAATCACCAGGTTGAGGATCAAAGAAGAAATCACCTCCCACTCGAAGAGCCACTTCTGAGTCAAGAGTACACTAGGATGGAAAAGAAAATACTTAATTTCAGATTAAATGCAAAAGTTGAAATCTTACTCTTTTTGCATCCCAGTCACAAGTTTGCTGGGCTGTGATTTTTATTTAATTGACCAGTAAAGGAAAAACAGAAGGACTTTAAAATATACACACATTTTCCAGCTATCTGAAGTAACCCAATGTCTCTAGGGATCTAGTTCTACTTTCAAAAGTTTCAGTCTTATATTAAGGCAGGATGGTGACTCCCCCTTCTTATCCCCGTAAGAGCTGAAAGAGGAACAATTCACACAGGGTTTTCCAACAGCTGAGGTCATCATGTGAAATCACACTTCTACCCAAAACCAGCTTCATGACAAAAAAGGCCTTGCTATGAGGTCACAGAAGGTCAGAATAAGTTGCACACAGAAGGTTTTTCCATCCCCATTCCTAAAAAATAAAAACCACCCAAAAGTGAAGTAAGTATTCACAAGAATATTTCTTGCAGAATCACTTCTGCATTTGCAACTTCAGAGGCACAGAAGAAGAAAAATGAGGGAAAAATCTTCTCTCTTACTCTCCACTTGTATGTAAGAAATTATTTCCTAAAGAAATGTGTCCAATCGTGTTTTTTGATACACTGAAAACAAAAGCTACAACAAAAAAATCCACTTGGGTCAGTATCTCCTTGGTAAACCAGCACTGCATCCTGGTCTGAAAGGTGAAGCTGCAGTACAGAGAAGTCAGGTGAGTTCTTCCACATCACTGCAAGCTGACAGAACAAATAAGAGCAGAAAACACAACTCACTTCAGGCCATATATAGGTTTTAAAAGATAAAATGAAGAGGATAGGGAAACCAAGGAACGTGGGAATGGAGGAGAGAAGAACAAGCTAAAAGAGCTGCTGAAAAATTAGCTCAGAGAATGAAAACATTTCTTCCAAATAATTCTTTTCATATCAGGAAACAGTAAATTGAAACAAAAGGAGTTCCATTAATGAAGACTACACAAACAGCAAAGGTCTAAACACGTATCAATTCCACCAGGAGCAAGAAGGATGCCCTTGGATGCAGGTACTGCATAGAACACATGGGTTCCTAAAGTAGTAAGCATGATCATTAAAAACACCCAACAACTTTCTTGCTTTTCTTAATTATTGCAAAACTACTGTCTCTCAATTATACTGTAAGACAATCAGCGTTCATTATCTGAAACTAATTTCTCTCTCCCTTGTCATGTACACTGCCAGGCTTTCCCACCATGTTTTACTCCCATCTAGAGAAGCATGAATCTACAAGTGTTCCAGATGCATGTGGCCTAAGGAGGACACAGAATATGGTACCCTTTGAGGAAATAAGCATTTTTAGGGAGAAAATCTCACACCTGCCCTCTTAACCAGCAATAGCTCCTCAAGATTGGACATGGGACTTGGGAAGAATCTCTTTTAACCAGCAGTCTCCCAGGTATTTCCATGTTTTGGCCATGACAGTGATAACAGCAAGTCAGTATACAAGAAAAAAAAGTAAAATTCTGAAGAAATACCATGAGAAAGTGTTGTCCTTTAGCCTAGGCAGAGAAGTGAAGCAATCAATACATTACATGGATATTTTTTAAAGAAAAGGCTACATCTTCTTAAAGTTACAAAGTACATGGTGCTAAAATTTACTATTTTATATACAGTAATATTAAGAAATAAGTACCTCTAAAAAATACAGGTACAGTGAGTAAATGAGTCCTAACTATTCCCATAATGTTTTTAACCCTGAGATATCAACTTCCTTTAGGAGCAACTTCTAATCAATTAAGCACTGGTTTTGTCACCATATATACAACACTTTCGAATTCTAGGTTGGTATTTTTTCTGCTTGCTTCCTAAAGAAAAGCATGCACTTTTGTTTAGCTAGAAGAGTCCACGTATACCCTGGAAGTTTCTCTGTGGCATCAGGTTTGACCTAGCTTACCCTTTAACTAAAGATTTATCCTATAAATTCCACCAGAAAACTTAGCAACCACAAACTGATTCACAACATCAAAAATTCTTAAATAGTTTCCAGAGACTGTGAAGAGAACAAAAGTTGATAGGACAGATCATTGATGAAACATGTGACTCATCTGACTAACTGAATGGGGCAAATGATGAGCAAAACACCACGAGGCCAAATGTCAGACTTTACTTTTAACATAGCGAAAACCCCAAGCCTTGTGTTACGTCTTTATTACAAAAATGGTGCATATTTAAAAGAATACTACAGACATTCTGAATTATTCTGTTGTTTTATCATTTCAGAAAAACTGATCTAAATATCTCCCTTGGCTATAATCTATATCTATCTGTGCTTTATCGACGATTCCCAGTTTATATTTAGAGAAATAGTCAGGAATTATGGAAAGTTATCGGATGGAACTTTGTAATGTGCAACACTGCCTGTTCTCAGGGATGTAAGTTAGAACAGAGGTTTTTCAACATTTTAAAATTCATTAATTCCAAAGGAGTGAGAACCCTTATATACACAAACTACAGTATCACTGTAAGTCCACTGTAAGCACAAGTGGAGTCAAAAGATCACAATAACCATACTTCCATATTTCAGCCCCTTACTGAACAAAAGGTTTTAAGATTTATGTTATATCCAAAATGCTTAAAGAAGACAACATGAGTTTTGCAGTTAATAGCACAAAGTGGTCTAAAAACACACAACACCCCCTTTACCTCAAAAAAAAAAAAAAAAAAAAGGCACAAAAAAGAGCCAAATCTCTCAGTTAATTTCATTTACCTCAGTGTGAATCCAGTGAGCAGGAGGATGAACAGTGTACTTTACTGCCAGCTCTAGTATTCCTTCCCGTTTTAACAGGCTGGGGCTTGAACATATTGAGAATCCCCCAACGACAGATACTCCAGGAATAAAGAAATCAACCCTAAAAACAGATTGGACACAAAAGTTTAAAAAAGAAGCCAACAACCCCCAAACATGGACAACAATAGCCAAAATAATGTGGCTCCCTTTGTTTCAATTATCCTTCCTTTACAACATCTTCATTTCTGTAATGTAGTTTTTCCAAAAAGGGAGTTAATCTTGAGTAACGCCATTTCATTAGAATTATTTTCATCTAGAACCATCTCATCATGTTTGCTAAACTAGAAGGTTTTCAAACCATTCTGCTTTTAGCATTAGATGTCACATCTCACAACAGACTAGAATTCTAAGTGTTTTAAATAAATTATTTGCATATTAGAACAAAACCATAATTATGGTCTGATAAAATAGCTTAAATCCCACTCTTTTTGGTCCCTTTGATGGGCTCTTCAATTTTCAAACATACGAAGACTGGGATTCTAATTTTAGGGAAATTACTTTAGATTAAACACTTTCTTTTCCTGGGTAGATGAAATATCTGAAGTAAAACCAACAGTGTGTAAAAAATTTCCTGTGTAAAAAGTCCACAACTGGCAGCAGAACCGCAGCTCCCTCTGGTGGCAGATATCGCTTCCTAGGTTATAGGAAATGGAACTAGAATAAATTCCTACTTTTTTTTTTCTTTCAGCTTAAGAGTAAACCATGCATAGGTTTGTACAGATTAGAAGGTAACATGTGGCTAAGCTTCTGCAATACCAGCCAATAGAGAGTATGGAAGGCAAGCCATTACTATATAGGAACCATAATTCAGTCTCATAAAAGTAAGGCTTTGATAAGCCTTGATGAGGCTTCCAAATAGTTATCAGAAAAAAATTACAAGTTGGTTTGTGATCTATAACCTGAACTCCTCTGTGTTCCATAAATCTTTAAATGCTTCTGCTTTCTACACTACATAACAAAATCCCTATATTTTAAAATAAACCTAATGTTTATAACCCATTGTGCTGGTCCCCTTAGGAAACACTGATAAGCAATGCCAAGTACTAGAAAATCATCATTCAATTCAAGCCTGGGTTAGGCTGGCTCAGTATTAGTTAAATGAGGATGCAACAAGAAATACAGACTGGCTTCCACTGCACAGGTATCTTCTTTAAACAGCAAGGCTGTATTCTTCACAGAGACCACAAATGCTTGAGGAAAGAGAGAAGCACTTTGAGTAATTCACCACTTTTAGAAGAAAAAAAGTCTTGTCTGCTTACTCCACACAAAATTCACCCTTTGAAGAAAAAAATCTTTCTCTTGAAGAATGCTCACAGTGTGATATGTACAACACTGATATAATTTTTAACTTTATGCTTAAAATAAACTTGATGGTGCATAAAGATATCTGACTGCAAAAGAAAGGTCTACAACCAAAAACGTTGTGAAGGCTTATTTCAGTGTCCTCAGTTTGTGCAGCCCCACTGCCCATGGAGCCCACCTTTACTGATAGTCAGGCTCTGGGAGCTGGCAGAAGTTTACTGTTGAATCGCAGCACTTATCTTGCCAGAGAGTATCTCATGATGCTACTGAAGCTCTTTACCTCCCTCTGGTGGAAAATAATCTTACTACTTAAGTTAACGAAAAAAAAAATAAGAATTTATGCTGTAAAGTCACAAGTTACATTCAAGTCAAAATGTTCTCCTTGGCATGTAAGCAAAACCTTATCCATGCCCGGTGGGGAAACACACAAACATTGCTGCAAAACCTACATCAAACATGGTTTTTACCTTTCCCAAATACTAATGCAGTATTTGCATTTTCTTTCCATACCAGTAGTTCTTTCCCAAGCACATAACTGTGAGAGATTTCAAGGCACAGTATACTATCTTACAGTCAGCTAGCTCTGATGGCTTGTCTCAGCCATGTTGGGAAAGGTGAGAGTGCTCCTGAAGAAATGCTACCTGTGACAGCCTAAGGGAAAAGAACAGCAGAAGGGAAAAAAATGAAGAAAATCCACAACAAGGAAAAGCACAGAAAGATGTAAACCAGAGATCTCAGGGTGGTTTTTAACTTCCCTCCTTTTAAAGCCTACCTAAACCATATCTTTAAAAAATGTGTAATAATTACCCATTGCTGGAGGAAGAGATCATAAAAACCAAAACCATGAAGCTACTTCTTCAAAGTATTTATAGCATGCATATACCTCAATGCACATTTTAGTAAATCAAACGGGGTAACAGCAACAAGTCTCTTCATTATTATTTCAAGTCAGATAAAGACCAGTATCTGCCAAAGTGCTTGCAAAACAAATTCACTTTTGCTTCTGAAAAACTCAGTAATTAGAACACTTTCAAGAGATGTAAACATTTTAGTGACAATCTTTGGCTGTAACATCTTACTATGGCAAATCCTAACAAGTTAGCCTTTTCAGCTCAGGAAAATGTGTTGTTTTGTACTGCTCATCAAAAAAATGCAACCCGAGTTTATAGATACGAGTACAGAGAAGTTGGTGTATACCTTACAATAGCATTAGAACACTTTCAAGGAAGAAGAAAATGAAGAAGAGTAATTATAATTAAAGCTTTCAGTTTTCAGCATGATAATTTCAAAAACATTTTTGGAGGGTAAATGTACTTTGCAAGTACTGGCAAGCAAGAATTTAATATGAGTCACTGCACATGTGCAAAAACTGCAGCAAATTACTTTACAAACAAATTATTGCTAATCAGCATCTTGTGTTCTGGTTCTAAATTTAAAAGCCAGCAGATTAACACTCCATGAGTAACATATGCTGTTAATACCCTAGCAGCTATACTTTGATTTCAGCAAAACCACTTTCAGATGACCAAAGCCAATAAAAAGTTTAAGAACATTGAAATGTCCATTGCCAAAAGCAACTACTCCTAGTTTTAAATTAATTTCTTAGAGAAAAAAAAAAGTTACTGAGAGTATTTTAACAAGGAAGGATGACAAATATGAAAACCCACTAGTTCCTTTTGAAAAAAACCCTGTAAAATTGTTTAAACAAACAGCTAATTGTTTCAAAGGCTTAATAATTCAAGGTATTTCTTTTAAAATTTGCCTATTTATATTAACATCTTAACCTGACCTAACAGGCTTAATTTTCAGAGTGGAAACTTCAAGGGGAAGAAATAAACCAAAACTAAGTAATTTGCAAATCAGCAGTCTCAGCTCCACTGTAAAAATAACTAGTAAATAAAGACAGCAAAGACAACCTGCAGAATAAAGCGCAGTGAACTTCAAAGTACTCTTGAAGAAACAATGTAATACAATAAACCACAGGAAAACACCAAAACAGTATAACTGAACATTTAAAGAATATCCACTTCTGCCTTTTCAACAGTAATAATAGATTTTTATAAAAAACTTAAAAATTATTTTAAAATTATTTAAATTTAGTAATTATTTTAAAATTATGCCAAATATCAGCTCTTTGACAGAGCATCCAGTAAGAAAACATTTTATTATGTAAATTAACAACTTTTTCCAAGGCCCAAGGATCAGAGACCTTTCAGCACTTTGTTATCTATAAGTGGACTTTTATTAATTTCCCCCTCAAATATACCAGAAGATCTTACCATTGTCCTGCTTTGAAAGTAAAATCCTTATTTGCAATAGCCAAACGAAGTCTTTTGACTGTCTCTGATTCATTGGTGATTCCACACACTTTTGCTTGTGTAATTACCTAACAAAAGACAAAGAAGCCATTGTGATACGTAGATACAATTTGCAGCAAAAGCACTCAAGAAGCTGTGCATTAGACATCCATCACTTCCCATGTTATCCATAGCATTTCATTACTTACAGCACCAGTATTTTTTCACTGAGGTGAAGAAACTAAAACGGGTTACATCCCTGGAAGTGTTCAGTGCTAGGCTGGATGGGGCCCTAAGCAACCTGGTCTAGTGAAGGGTGTCCCTTCCCATGGCAGGGGGTTGGAACTGGATGATCTTTAAGGTCCCTTCAAGCCCAAATCATTCTATGATTCTATGATTCGCTTAAATAGTCACTGAATGGAGAAATATGTTTGTACTTGCAGTCCACCATGTCTTCTGTCACTTTTTCTAGGATTATATATAAACTTATTTCAGTTGAAGAGAACATAGCTATAAAGAGATGTGATTGCTAGTTATCACCTTTCAGATTCTTCAGACATCTATACAAGACACACACTCCTGCGTCCTCCAGCAATAAAGGAAAACGACCTCTGATATAAAGACTGACAAAGGACACTTGTAAAAAATCAGTTGCAACTGAAGTCCCAGGGAGAATTCTGGATCTGTAACTAGATTTATTTACGTAATTAAATACAGTACTGAAAGATAATGCATTAATGTTAATGCATCAATGAAAGAAAACCAATGAGCCTTTTGTGACTGCATTTACCCCCTACACTCCCATATGACCACAGGGAAACCAGGACACAAGGTCTCATGTCTGGTTAACAGAGCAGTTTTTGTTTGGCAGCCACATGGGAGGATGTCAGAGCCATAGCTGATACCACTTTTAAAGAGTTTAAAAAATAAAAGATGAAAAATGAAAAGTGGATTTTGCAAACAGAGCCATCGGGGATGAGCACGCCACTTAAACTCTTTGTTGCCCATCAGAGCAGCATGAATTTTCATCCCCTCCCTGCCCTTCCTTTTCAGGTATTTTTGGACTATAATTATTCACCTTTTTCCTCTACAAAGAAAGCAATGCCCTAAGTATTTTCTACACAGAGCAATGCACAGATTTTATTGTTAAAAATGCTGATGTCAGTTACCACACAAGGAAATACTCAAAATACCACCACAGCTCTACCATTTCTCATTTGTCTAAGATCAAACAGATCAAAAAAATTTTAACTTTAAGTAACTATGCTGTAATTTAAAACATATGTCAGGAAATTAATTTATTCATAAAGCAACATCTGAACACGTCCCCTGTCCCATTAAACAGCAGGACATTTGCTAATTTAAAATGAAGTAACATGGATTCCTGTTCCACTTTAGCAGACACTATTAAATGAGGAATGCAGTCAGTCAAAATTAACAAGAGAAATGTCAGATACATTACTTCAATGGTTGTTCTGAGGGAGAAGTGCAGGAAAGGGACATTAACTTTGGATCTTCTTCATTCCCTTCTTTACTCTTCAGTACACTCCTTAATTTGTTACTTAGCTAAGAGAGCTGCAAAAGTACTGGAAATTTAATTCTTAATTGGTATAAAGTTATTTCAAAAACTAAATTTGAGTCAGGGTGATCAAAGACATTCAGCCAGTATTTTGGACCATCACAAGAGTATCCAGCTGGCTAGAGCTAGGCTGCAGTGAGATGAAGGAGGACACAGGACTCCGGATTTTGCAGCTGTGTTTCAAGAATGCATTAGTCACTTTTCCTTGCCCTGGTCCTTCACATTATCACTCTTCAACAGGCAGTGTTCTGTAGCATTCACACTAATGCAACTCAGATTTATGATTATTTTACTGGACTGAAATGGCCATATAAGGCAATATTGGCTGAGGGAAGCAAACTGCTGATTATATGGAATTTGAAACTAAGCAGAGGATTTAAAATAAACTGATTTTAAAGTGGTCAGAAATAAAGCAACAAAGAATAAATCAAGCATTAAAAAAAGAAACAGCATAATCCTCTGATATGCAGAGAATGTGCAGTAGCAAGAACTGAGCCCTGCTCTTTCACCTATCTCATACAGCCTCCTTCTCTTCCTTGTGCCTTACAGTTCCCTGCACCAACCATGAGCTTCCAACACCTCATAAGTATCCATTTTCCACGTATGTTCCAGATACTGATGTTGAGCAGAGAAAGGAAGCAAGCCAAGCAATAAATAGAAAAAAACCCCACGGCTGCAACACTCCAAAGTGCCATCATTTTTTTCATGTCAGAAGTGAATGAGAACATGCATCGGTCCGTGCCTCTCTCTACACCCATTTCCTCAGGTAAGCAGGATCCATGAGAGCAGCTGGATGTTCACAAGCAATGCTGATCCATACCCAGGTAAGAGCTGGCATTAGGTGTGAGCAGCTGAGGCACAGCTCCGTGGTTCCCAAAAGCTGGCTCACAGCTCTGGTGACAGGCTGAATGCGGCTGCATTTGTCTCATCCATCTATAGCCCACGTCACACAGTGCTGAATCTTCTTTTTTGGGGGTTACCTACATATACCCTCCACCCAGCTTCCTTTTGGGAAGAACATGACTTATTCTCCACTATAGTTAGGGAAAAAATTAGCAGAGAAAGACTTCATTATGTACACATATACACACTGACATCTGGTGTGTTTGCATCTGTGTGCATCTATTTCAGCTTATTACAGAAAGGAAATATCTGTATGAAATACAAGAGCATGTTTCCCTCTGAACATTATGAAGAAGAATGCTTACTGCTCAAAACTGAGATCCAGAAAAAGCATTTCTGGATTTTGATGGAGAACAATGCTCCATCTTCCTTGTACTTGTGAATTAAAAGAGATACAAATGAAGATCATTTTTACAGCTGTCTATCATCTCTCCCTCCAAAATGTCTACACTTTTTGCCTAACCTTCTATGTTATAAAAGGACATTTTCCACATTTTTTAATCTCAAATCTGAACCAGAATTGTAGAAATCCATAAAAATCGGAGAAGTCTGTGTAGAGATGATGAGTATCCATGTGCTTTCATTACTTATTATAATCCATACCTGGCTAGGAATCTATTATTAAGTTTCTTGTCCAACATAAAGTAAATAGCATCATATCACTGACAAATTTTAAAACTCATTACATTTCACCCACTGAGCACAAAATATGCTAACTTTATACCAGTATCAAATATTAAAAATGAGGAGAAAAAGAAGTAAACAAGACTCCAGCAGAAGGCAAAATGGAGCCTAAGAATCAAATACTATTATCCAGTATAATTATATTCACAGCAAAAAAAAAAAAAAAATTACTTGCATCCTAAAGAACAGAACACTAACCTCCTGTCGAAAATTATTTGCTGTCCTCTCTAGATGATCCATTTTCCTTTTTGATTTTATTGTGCTGCAAGAAAAAGCAAACAAAGACAATTGTCATTTTGACAGCTGTGCTACTGTCCCTTACTGATATGAATTTCTATTAACATAATAATTTACCAGTGTAATCCAGACTACAGATGACATAAATCTAAGTAAGAATTAAATATAAATATATAATTATATTTATAGTTAAATTAAGCATTTATAGGTCTGTAGTAATTTGTCAGCTTGATTTTGACAGTGTCACCATAGCATTCTCTTAAAAAAAAAAAAAGGAAGTGGATAATCTACCTGCTCCCTGTGCAGTAACAAAAAGCAGAACGCCTCAACACCCCCAATGCAGAATCAGAGGGAAAAATTCTGCTCTGAGCACCTCTCAGTAACTGAGGAACAGTGCAACCCACATAAATAGTAGCACGAGCCATGATGACCAGGCAGTCTTCAGAATCACTGCTTCCTGAAAAAAAACATAAATATTTGTTAAATGAAGTACTTAATATTTGACATGGCTTATTGTCACCTTTATTTCCCTAAAATCAGAAAAGCCAAAGCTCAGCTGGAGCTAAAACTAGCAACAGACATACAGGATAATGAGAGGGAATTTTAAAAGTATGAAAGTATCATAAACAAGTGAAAATGTGCATCAATCACATGAAGGAGTGTTATGCCCACTCCTGAAGGTGAGGGTAACTGAGGTTCTTGTTCATAGATTCCTTGAGGCAGATTAGAGTGAAAAGACACTGAATGACCAGTGTTTATATATATATATATGTATGTTCTGGTTTGGCCAAATTTAGAAATATATCCTCTGAGAGAAGGCACAACCACCCCTTCCCCCCCCGGGTTCGGGAAAAAATAAATTTTCCTCGAAGGAAAGTGAAGGAGATAAAACTATTTATTTACCAAACACATGGGAAAAGGAAAATAAGGCTAAATAATAAAATGTTTCGCTGTGGAGGAAAAACCTGGGAAAGTGTTAGAGTCCTCCCTTTGGTCTCCTCGGAGCTGGGGCTTGGGCCAGGGCCAGGCCCTCTGTGCCCGGTGGAAAGTCCTCCTGATGTGCTCTGAGGTTGAACGCAGTCCAGTAGAAAAGGGAGAAAATCCGGAATTCCAGAGAAGGAAAAGCAAAATCCAACTCTCAGTCTCTCTCCGGAGAACAAGAAACTGAAACAACTGGCCAAAACTGACTGGAAAGCCGCAAGCCGGGTGCTTCCTCGCTCCCCTGCCGCAGCTGGGGGGGGGAAAAACCCTGCTATCTCTGTGTGACCTTGAACAAGCTGCAAACTGCTTTGAAAAAGTTTTGCTCAGTTTTTTCCTTCCCCCTCTCAGGTTCAGTTTAGAGGCATAGAAAGACACAGAAATTAATTTCTGGGCATAGGCAGCGATACAGGATACACATCATAAGGTCACCCCAAGACAATGTATAATGCAGGTTTGTTTTAGAACGATTTGGTTGCAATGGAAAGGAAGTACAGAGCTGTTTTGGTTATTGTCTATAGAAATGAAACAATATAAAAGTATAAAAGAATCATTTAAGAAAATACATAAGGAAATGTAAGGAAGAGAAAGAAAGGATAAGAGTAGATAGCAAAGTTATCATCACCCATGGATCCAGTGACAAGACTTCATTGTTGAACTTTCACTTAGTCAAAGGGACAGTCGCAGCCTTGATCCATCAGGGGTGGGGAAATCCCACAAAACATAGATTTCAGTGGGTTCAATATGTTCAGGTGGGAACATCCAGGTACCTGCCCCGGGGGGAGTTTTACACTGTCTGTTCCAACACCGGGGATCAGGTGCAGTGGTCTGGTGGAAGGCCCCAAAAATGAATCTGGGGGCGCTTTGGGGTCTTTGATGGGTTATGACACCCTCTAAGCCATGACAGCTGCCTCTCACGCCAGCGCACTTGAGCCAGTTCTGCCCCACAGGAAGGGATGAGCATCTTCAGGCCCAGGTGTGAACACGAGTGTCCTGAGACCTTCCCTGGGAGGGGAGATTTACACCTGGCCCAGCTGTGTAAGGGAGGACACTGGCATGATAAAAAGCATTATCCCACCTCAGCAGGACCTGCTTCTTACTGGCCTTTTCCCTTATCTGGCTCAAACCCAGCTTGTTGCCAAACAAAGGTCAGTTTGTTGTGGCCATCCTCTGGTGGTGGGTGCACCCGGGCTGTTCTTATGCAGATGTTTCCCACCACACACCCAAACCTCTCCTCCTGCCCATCGGTGGTGGGGTGCAAACACAGCCTCAGTGAAGCCCCTGTAGCTTTTCCAAATGGGCAATTGCTCGAGTCATTAACCATCCACATTGCAGTCTCTCAAAAGGGGAAGACCTCGTCAGAGATGATATGGAAAAGGCTGAAGTACTCAATGTTCCTTTTGCCTCAGTCTTTACAGGCAAAGCTTACACCCAGATCTCTGCTTGTACTAGGGTTGTTGGGAAGGAGGGGGATAAGTAGGAGCAGGGTCAGCACCTGCTGAGATGCTGGATGTACTCAAATGCACAGAGCCAGACGGGTTACACTGAAGGTTGCTAAGAGACACAGCTGACACGCTTGTCAGGCAACTCTCTATTACCTACGAAAAACACTTATCACACAGTCTCCAATTGACTGGGAAAAGACTTACACATGCTCATTTTTAAGAGAGGCAAAAAGCACTGCTTATGTGCAGTCAGCACCATCTCAGTATCTGGAAAAATGCTCAGATCTTGTCCCCTTAGCTGGGTGAAAGCTAAGAAAGCATTCAAGAAGATTTGACTCAGATTTACCAAGGGCAAATTATATTTGATAAATCTGAATAGCTACCGTAATGAAAGATCTGGTCACGCAGCTCAGGGGACAGGATACAACACACCTTGAGTGTCCTGTGGCTCCTGGCACCATCCCCCGAGGCACACACACGTTAGTAAGCCAAGGCCAGATGGATAGTTGGAGCGGTTGAAAACTGTCTGGGCAGACAGAATTGAAGACTTGATGGCTTCAAGTTGCTTCACTTTTTGGCTAGGAACACTAAGAGTACCCTGGGGTTGTTATTGGGGCTGGTACAGGTCCATAAATTTATCAGTAACTTGGATGATGAGACAGAAGGTGACCCCGTTCATAGCATGGTGGTTGGAACTGGATGATCTTTTGAGGTCCCCTCCAGACCATTCTATGATCAGCAAACTTGTGGGTGATACTATGTTAGAGTAGTAGAGCTCCCCTTCAAAGGGGAACTGAGAAACTGCAGGGCTGGAAAGCCTCATGACAAAGGTCTACACCTGGGACTGGCTTAATCCAATGTGAACAACTGTCCTGCTCCAAGCAGGAATTCTGACTGGATGACCCTCAGAAGTGCCTTCCAGCCAACATATCTGTGATTTTAAATGCTCAAACAATATTCATGTTTGAAAGATCAAACACTGACTATATATTCCCTTTCTAGTGGTAAAGAAAGGGTTCTGGGTGGAGAATTTTACAATCTTTAATTAAGCCTGTTTGTTCACAGGTTTATTTAAAAGCACATTAAACCCTCACACTTCCACGTACCCTACATAATACATCTCTAAAGAGTAAAGAAAGTGGAAGACACTCAATGTGCACTACAGTGGAAACACGGTGTGAAGCTTCAAAACCACACACTCAAACAGCTATGACAGAGAAAGATAAACTGACATGCACAACATTCAAAGTTAGTCAGAACCACCCTTCAAGTGTAGGAACAGGTTCATAGAGAGCCAAGAGATATTTCTCATTCCTTGTAAATCTGCCTTTATTTTTCCTAAAATGGATTACCATAAGTCTCTATCATGCATCATCCCCTATCAAATTATATTTATTTCCATGATGCAGTCCATTGCTTCTTTAAAGCACTAATATTTTACTTTCATTTAAATATCTTTTCCCGCATTCTTTTAAGGCATGTAATTTATTTTCAGAATGTTTTTCATTTTGAATCCCTTGAAATGGCACCGATTCAACTTGTTTATAACTAATCAGGCCTATACTCTCTAGGATTTCACTAACAGCTGCATTGGCTGGTCACTTAATAATCTGTCCTGTTTGTCATCTTGTATGAATGAAGGCAGAGCTTCCATAAATTAGGCTGCTCAGAAATGGAATACACTTACAGTGACTATTCAAAATGCCCACTTGCAAGCATAAGAAATACTTCCTGCAAGTTTTAATTGTCCATAATTTTTAATAGTTTTTCAGCATTTAATTCCACAGCAGCTTGCGACTTTTAAAAACAGAATTATTTAAAACTCTTTTACCACCAGTGAGCAAAATTACTTCAAATTTTTTTCCCACAGCATCACAGAGTACTTAAAGTGTACTTAAGTGTTTAAACAAAACACTTCAGCACTTTCTACATCAAGTGTATAGAAGCTACTAGAAGCTATTGATAACAAAAGTATTAACAATCTCAAAATACTTTAGGACAACAAAGTACACATCTAATGAAGAAGTCACATTCCTCTACCTTGGCATATTATCTATAAACCCAGAGTGCTCAAAAATCACATTTTCTCAAATTCATGAGGATCACTTTATGATCTGGAATCTTTCAGATAGCACATCAAGGTTATAGACATCTACTACCAACCTGAAGTTCAATATCAATACATGATCTTGGAAACAAAATAAATGCCAGCCTAATTTTATAGTCACAGCTGAAAGATCCTATTGATACAGACTACTTTAAGGCTGAGTCTCTATCCTAAATTAGAAATAACTCTCTTGAACAGTAGTTCAAGATACTTGCTCCATTTATATTACCATCACTCTCAAATCATGAAAAACATAATAAAAATCATTTGCAATTTTTACTCTGCAACCAGTAAATTCCAGAATGTCTTTTAATGGGTCCTGGTTCTCCTCTACCACATACAAGTGTGACTCACACCTTTACAAAATGTGAACAGCTTCTGCCCAATCTGTCACCTCTGTGAGCTTTTCACTCATCCAGCTCTTTGGCAAGTCCCTGCCTTCCATGAAGTGCAGTGTTTCAGCCTCCCAAGCTCCTGTCAGGTGGGATGTTCTCCCTTTATTCTCATCTTACCCAAGCCAGTACAGGAATAGCCACTCCAAATACCCTCTTTCTTCACAGAGGTTGGAAGGGACCACAGTGGGTCATATGGTCCAACCTCCCTGCTCGAGCAGGATCATCTGAGAGCACGTGGCACAGAATCGTGTCCATGAAGTTCTCAAATATCAGTGAGGGAGACTCCACAATCTCTGGGCAATTTTTTTCCAGTATGCGGTCACTCACACAGGACAGTTCTTCCTCATATTTAGGTGGAACTTCCTGTACATCAGCTTCTGTCCACTGCCTCTTGTCCTGGTGGTTGGCACCCCCAAGAAGAGCCTGGCTCCATCCTCTTGACACCCACCCTTTAGATATTTACATGCTTTTATAAACCTCCTTTGCTCCACAGAGAGAAACGAGCACTACTTTTCACAACTCCTTCCTCTCCTCACTTAAAACCAACGAGCCATTCATTCTCCATCCCCTCTGATCCACTGGCCCTGGTTTAGTATCGCGTGAGATGCATGTCTGCGTCTCTTCTTTCCCCCAGTCCCACATCACTATCTGAAGGGAGAATTACTTTTAGTTCACCCGTGCAACACTTAAGTGCAAATTACTACGTAGGTCAGTGCGAGACAGTGCAGAGGGAGGCAGCAAGGGTACTTAAGCAAGCAGCACAGAAGTCTTTTTTCAAAAGCTATCTCTCGGTAAGACACTCCTCTAGACAAACAGTCCCTCCTACAGAAGAATTCACAGAAAACAAAGTTTTTTCCCCTTTTCCCAGGACTGAGGCGAACACGCTGAGCTCTGGGAGGAGGACGGGGGGAGGAGGGAAAGAGGGGACGGCAGCCTTGTGCCCGGCTGGGACGGGGCGGCGCTGAGGCGGCCAAAGGGCAGGGGAAACACACGGCCAAGGAGCAGGGGAGAGCCAAGGGCAAGGTCGCGGCAGTGCCCGGCCGTTCCCCCGCAGCCTCTGGGGATCGCCGGGCAGGCCAGGGCTGGAACCGGCAGCGCCATCGGCCGCAGAGGGCGGCCCGGCCACGGCCACGGGCTTCCGACCGGCGTGCGGGACTCCCGCCGTGAGGAAGGGGCGAGCCGGAGGCACTTGAGCGCGCTGACCCTCAGCCCGCCGCCCCTCACCCTCCTCTCCTCTCCCCTTCCCTCCACTGCCTCCTCCCCGTCCGAGCCCACCCTGGGATCCCGGGATCCCGGGATCCCCCGGCCCGCTCCCCACTGCCCCTACCCGCCGCCGCATCACGTGACGGGAAGTCCCGCCCGCGTGCCCCGTCAGGCGCCGCCTCTTCCCGTCCGCCGGTCCCGCTCCCGCCGCTTCCCGGCGCCATGGCCGTGTTCCACGATGAGGTGGAGATCGAGGACTTCGAGTACGACGAGGAGACCGGGACCTACAGCTACCCGTGCCCCTGCGGGGACCGATTTCTCATCACGCGGGTGAGGGACGGCCGGGCAGGGCGAGGGGGAGAACAGGGTGGTGCGGCCCGTGGGCCGCGCAGGCGGCGGGGCCCTGACCGCTCTCCCGGGGCTTTTACAGGAGGACCTGGAGAACGGGGAGGACGTGGCCACCTGCCCCAGCTGCTCCCTGATCCTGCGCGTCATTTACGACCAGGTGGGTGCGCGGGGAGAGCAGTGGGACGCGGTTCCAGCCTGGTTCCTCTGAGTCCCGGTTTGCCGCCCCATGCGGGAAGCACGGGGCAGCGTTTAAAAATCCCTGATTTGGGACTACGTTTCCTGCCCGATCTCTTGTTATTCTGGTCTCCTTCTGCCGTTTTTGGGCTTTAAAACACGCCTGCCTGGGTGGGCGTGGGGTAGGACACAGGCGGGACGAAATCAGTGATGGGAATGAAGAGCTCTTGTGACTGACTCCGGCAGCCCAGGCAGCAGCCTGGTAGCTTTTCTCACCTGGTGGGCAGATTTCGGCTTTCAAGTTTTGGGAAACAGATTCATACCACTTAAAATCACTCTGTTTTCTAGCCTGGCTGTATCTCGTGGTGTTTTTGAGGTAGAGGAGATCCAAAACCAATGTAAATCGCCTAAATCCCTGCTTGCTGTCTTTAGGAGCAGTTCATGCGGGATGAAGTCGTGGCAGAACCTTTGCCAAACAAGGAATTGGTCAAGTGCTGATGAATGCATCGTGGACTGTGCTGCTTTGGGATGAGAAAGTATGGGGATGGTGACTGCGGAAAGAGATGTGGTCCTCCTCCTAGAAATGCTTGCTGCTGTGGGTTACAAGTGCAATAATTGTCTGTCTTCCTAACATGAATGAGGGTTTTCTGGGACATCAAACACATGAATGGGTTTTGTTCCAAGGGGTTATACTTAAAAAAAAAAAAAAAAAAAAGTTGCTCTGTGTATTCCAGAAGACTTGAGAAGACTTGATTATAATCCTGATTTACAGCAGGTCAATACACAGATGAAGAGTGTGGAGTTGGGAAAATTACAACATTTAGTCTAGCAGTGGCTTCTTAGCCTGTGGAAAAAAACAGGCTTTGTGTGGTTATATGCGAGTGTGAAATGGCATAGAGAGCTGAAATGTTGGGAGGCAAGACTTAGGAGTCCTTAGGACACAATGCCATACAGAGTTGACGCAGTGCAGCATCTCCCAGGATGTGTGCTTGTGTTCTTCGTATGGGCAGAAAACAAGAGACCCAGAGCCAACATTTACCCAGTGCTGGTAAATTGTTTTTACTCCTGTAAGCACAAGGAAGGTGCAGTTGTCTGTGTATCTGCATTAGGGGCAACACTTGAGTTGGGGCAGATTTGTTTCTTAAATTGCTTCTAATGTTGCTTTGAAAGAACTTTGGTAATTGTTGCCACATGACTCTGACATAATAGTGATAATACTTTTATGGGTGTTGTGTGAAATGGAGTCAACTATTTTTTTACCTCTGCACAGCTACTAATGTGCAAATGGACTGGAACTCGAAGTGGGTTGTATTTTACCCCTATTTTCTCAAAAACTTTGTGGTTTGACTGTTGCAGTAGATATAAAATGGGCTGCAGTTCTTTGTGCCATTTGTAGTAAATTTCTCAGCCTTCCTTTATTAGATTCTGTCACTTCCTGGATAGGACATGCACACATTTCACTGAATTAATAAAGGCATTTTTTTAATGTAGAAAAGAGGTGGGAGAACCTACTCCACACTGATTCCACGACTGCTTCTTGAATTACAAGCCACTGCACTTAAAGATTTTTGTGGTCATTCCTGTGTTTTAATAGGCTTTGACATCTATGTGGCTAAATTTGGGGGGAAGTACCTGTTAAGAGTTTATAAGCTATTTTGCTCCAGGCACTAAAGATAAGCAAGTTTTACTGGATTCTTGCATTTAGTTATTTTTGTTCTTACAGCATTCTGTGAATGTTGAACACTGTAGTTATTTTAAGAAAAGGAGAGAAAAAGAAAACTACACCTAGCTGGAAGTTTCGAATGCAGTAAGCACAACCCTGAGTGTTTCCATGCCTAAACCAGGAGGTGGCACTCGTGTTACTTTGATATCTGTGCTTAAAAAAAATGAATGTTGTGGTACTTTGGTTAGCTATGCCTTATCAAATATTTATTTTGACTATTTAAATAAAGATGTTTAAGATTCCACCAGTGGTTATAATGGGCCATTACTTATTCTGTTCCTGCACCAGCCACAATGATTGCCAGAGGTCTTGAGTTGCTGCTGCTGGGTGATGATAGTGGAAGCTCTTCAGGCTGGTTAATAAAAACTTTCAATCTATCAGTAGATGCTGTAAGGCAAACTTACAGAAACCCTACCTAAGCCCCTGTTCAGATTTCTAGTGCATAAACACCTTCATGATTTTTCCACAGGTGTTCTAAATAAAAGGAATTATATCAATTTTCAAATGCAAGACCAGGGAATGTGTGCTCTGATGTAATGCATCAAAATGAGTTGCCAGGTGTATCATCTCTAAAAATGGATAGATTTTGCAGAAATCATTGACCAGATTTTGTTATGTAGTGAAGGTCAGGCCCTTCCTGACTCAGAAAACTTGTGTTGAGAATTATTTGTGCTCTATATGGTTAAATTCCTGCATGGTTGTAAAAAGCGTTAATCAACTGAATTTTGCTTGGCAGGTGCCAAGTAAACATAGCATGTAACAAGTTTTTAATTGATTTTTAGTTGTGTTTCGCACTCATCTGAAATACAGGTATTGGGTTTTTCAAAAGTAATTTTAGGAAAATTAATTAGTTCATTACATCAGTTGGGACTGTCAGTGCTTGAAGTTTCTTACCTGGTGTGAATTGTAGAACGCAATTTACATGCACATTAAAATTACTTGATCACATAGTGTGTCTATCAAAGCTTTAACACAGTGTGCATGATATATACTTTTCTGGAGTTTTTTTTACAGCATACAACAGAAAGGTGGTGTGGCTGACTGTTAGAAAAGGATGTGGCCACATTTGCACACATAAATTACTTTCAACTCTTGTCTCATTTCAGGGTCTTGAGGGACTCAAGACAGTAGTTGCTGTTCCTTGCAAAAAGGAGGCAAAACAAGGATGGGTGTCACGTTTCTTTCTTTTTGTTGCGCTTTGAGAGTCTGAGAGAGACATTTAAAAACCGTTGAGCTGTTCTGTTGTTTTCCCTTCTGCTCTGCAGAGAGGAGTCCTGCAGCAAGAGTTCATCCTTCATGAAAGCTCAGCAATGCTAAAGCCAAAGGGCTGCCCACTCTTGTCTTTTGTTAACTTGTAAGAAGCTTTTGACTCCAGTGATTGCAGTCATCTTTTAAAAATATTCTTTCATACTGTGTAATTCCAGAACACCAGTCAGGGCAGTCTGAGTAACCCATCAGAAATGTCCCTCGTCAGGAATTCAGTCACAAGATTTCCTCAGAGCGCCACAGGCTCTGGTCCCTCCTGAGTTACTTGTGTATTATGTGCTCTTACAAACCAGTAGCTCACTTTTTTTCTCAAAAGGCAATTGTGTAGGACGCAAAGAAGACTTTTGTTTGCTACTTGTATCTGACAAGCAGATTGATTGATCATGTGTTTGATTAGGTCCTTGGGTCTGTACAGAGGAGTCCAGTGTGGTGAAAACAGCATCACATGAACATTAATGGAGTACTTCATACTTGGTAGAGACTAGAGAGGGTGAAACAATTTATGATGAGTTTCAGATATTCAAGCTGTGAAATTTCTCATACTGTTGAACACCTCTGAACTCCTGTGTAACACTGAAAACAAGCAGTACGCTCTTGTTGCCACAATTTTGTGGGAAGAAATGGAAGATAACTTGGTCTTCATTAAACTAAAGAGGCTTAGCCTCCCTGATCAGTCAGATTCTTGTTTGCATTTCAAAGAAACTTGCTGAGAAGGTCATGTACTTCCGGCTCATTGTGCCTGTATGTCAGTGGTGTACATGATTAGTTTTGAATAGTTGCTCTAGAAGTCTGTGACACAGACCCTGGACCTTCAAGAGGTGAGGTCATTAGGCCACTAATTTTGCTGTTGCAGTTGTTTCATTGTCCATGTATCAGGGAAATTGTAGTGTCCTAGAGGACCCTTTATAAGTACCTTGACATATCTTCTCTCCATCACAGTTCTTAATTTTGATTCTCAGCACCAGTCAAAAAAAAAAGTCTTCCTTGCAGAGCATCAGAGCTAAAGATCATTACACAGGTCACCAAGTCTATCTACCAAGAAGCAGATACTGATTAATTTCAAATAAACCAGCAAAATTTCATTTAAGTTAGTGAACTGAAAACTACATATTGTCATGAAGACAAGCAGTTTCTGAATCTTCCATTTCCATCTCTTCCAATTTAACACTCAGATCATGCTAACTGTAGGGATAGGTATTTGTTACACTGAAAACTTCTTGAAATGTTTTTACAAATAAGATTTATCAAGATGTTTAGTGCAGTAGTTAAAGTTTGCCATGAATTTTCTCCTAGCAGTTCCACGTGGATTGCTTTGATTCTACTTCGTGGTAACTTAAAATGCTAATTTCTCAATATCTCTCCATAGTAGCCATGGCAGTAGCCAGAGGATCCTGTGAAGATGCTGGGCTCATGAGCCCTGAAACTGGTCAAACCTGGTGAGTGACAGAGGCAACAACTGAGAGAAGCTGTGCCAAGAGCGAAAACAGCTGTCACAGTGCCACCTGTGGTCAGGGAGGAAGTGGGTCAAAGGGACCAACCAAAAGGATAGAACCTTAAGTGACCCATCATCACTCCTTCCCACCCCTTGCTGTCACCATTTTGATCTGTTTGCACACCAGGTCACCTCTCCAAAATTCTTGGCAGCTTACCAGTCCAGCACAGGCTTCCTGTCATGTGCAAAATCATTGCTGTGCCATTGACCCTGTCAGTGAGTGCAGCCAGGCAAGAGAAGCTTGCCCTGAAGGTATGGTGGAGTGCAAAGGTCAGAGCACAGGTGCCCCATCCAGAGGTGGTAATTTTTAATTTTTATATCAAAACTGAGATACTTATCTTGTTGCTTGCTGAACCTGTTGGTTTAGGGAAAGATCCAACTATTAAGACTCGGGGTAAAATCAGCAGGAGCTGGCAATAAGTCACTTCTTCCGTGACCTATTCAGGGCCTTTCCTGCTCCATGGCAAATGCTTTTATTTTGGTCTCAGTTGTCCTTCTGGACAAGTCAGAGGACAACTTTTTGAAACATTCAGTACTTCCAGTAAAAGATTTCCATCCACCAGAACACTAAATAGCTGCACCACTTCTTAGCATGATCTTTGTGGATGAACTCCTATGGTGTTTATACAAAATACCAATTTCTGGTATACTTTTAGTAACAATGACTATTTCACACTGCATAGAAAAAAATGACAATTTTCAGGGGAGGGCTTTCCCCCCCCCCCCCCCCCCCATCTTGAAAATGATACTATTTAGCAGTTTTTATTTCTGCATGTCTCTGATCATAGGCCTGTTGTTGATTCTTTCCGTGAAAATTTCGTACATATCCAACACAATACCATCTTAAGGTATTTGGTTTTAGACAATAGCAAGACTGCAGCATAAATTTATCATTTTTATCACTCTATAATGGATTAGAACTGATTTTTTGCCCTGTGACGGATGTTAAGATTAATGTTCATTTAATGACAAAAAAAAGTAGATAAAACATGAGCCCTTACTTATCCTACTTGCTCACTCATTAGGGTAGAATACATTTGACTTTTTATATTATGCAGAGGTCTCTGTGGCCCCCAGCGCACTGCACAGGTCTTCCCACATTGATGGGTTCTGGTGTACATCCCTTAGCTAGAACCAGACTTTGAATTTAGATATGTAAACAGTCTGGAGGCAGAGATCCAGACAAAACACCTGTCAGTCTCACAGTCTCTCTTGCAGAACTACTCAAGAGGGTCATTTCAGAGCCAGTAAGGAAAGCTTCTGTCCTGGAGGCTGAGCTGGACTGTGGCAGCAAAATATGTGAGTGCATCAGAGCAGGACTGACTGTCCCAGGGCAGACCAAGGTCTTCTTGGTCCCATCCCATCCCCAGCACTGCCCAGCAGCTAATGAAGAGTCCATGCAAGCATTTGGGGATACTTCCCTAAAACCCTCCCACACAATTTGAAGGTCATGGACTTTTTGAGACTGATGTATTGTTGTTTAATACCATGAACAATACATATGTTTCGATGAATTTGTCCAATCACTTCTGGAATCCACATCACGACTTAAAATCCACTGCATCCCATGGAAGGGAATTGCCCAAGTTAACTGTGCTTTATGAAGAGACATGTCTCATTGTTTCTTTTGAACCCACTGCACTGGGGTTCCTTTAAAGACACCTTTTGGATAGGAAGAGACAGTGTTCTGCTCTCAGCTCTCTAGCCTACTGAGGACTGTTTAGATTTTTTCCTTATTTTTCTGCACCATTTTTGAAAGGGAAATAAGAACTGTGCACAATTCTAGACCCAGGTGCATCATGCATACATTTGCATAGTGATATTTGTTCTTTGTTCTGCTCTCTATTTTCCAAAAATTCCTAACATATGGTGTTCTTTTTTGACACTTGGTGAGCACTGGGCTGACATTATCTTAGAACTTATGTTTAATAAGGAAATAACTTTTTAGAATCTAAGGCTTAGAATAACCTTGTCTTTCTCCTTCTGTCTCTTGCTCATGGCCTAGGTGGTTTTTAGAAGACAAGGTGATCTAAGTGAGGTATCATGGGTTCAGGTGGTTTTTCTGCTAGTCCCTCCCACAACCTCCTAACAGCGGCTGATGAAGGTGTGCAGGCTCCATGCATTTTGGTAGCACTGTCCAAGACTGGTTTATCTCCACTCCTCCCATCATTTAGCTGGCTTTATTTGTTTAATATTGTAATATGTTACTTCCCTTCCATGTTCATTTTAATTAGCCCTATTGCACTTCTTACGTTACTTCATCTCTCCCTTCAAAGCTGCATCTGTGTGCCTCCTGTATTTCCTTGTCTCATGGCTTTCCTCATGGTTATCTGAGTTTTCTGGGCAGTGACGCCTTCTATTTGAGTTGATGCAGTCTTTCAATGTGAGATTTCTTTTAGTTTTGTGTACACTGTATTTGCTTTCCTAAAAGAAGTAGGGATACTGCCCAAGATGCACATATGAAATAGTGTGCTTTTTGAAAGGGCAAAGAATATTTTCTTTCATTCAAATCTACTATTTCCTTGTAACTTTGTTTTCTAGTATTGGCCCTCAGGGGGAAGTCTTAGCCTGAATAAATCATGAATGATAAATGTGATAGACTGAAGGATTCTTGCTTTTCCTTGTGAAGAAGGGGTTAATTATAACTCACAGTTTCTCTCCTCTTGCAGAACTACTCAAGATGAAGCTATTTCTTGGAAGAATACCCTTAGGAAGTTAGTGACCTAGAATGAGTTTGGCATAGAATTGCCTTTTAGCCTTAACTGTGATATTTGCTACTGCTGTCTCCTAGACAAATGGGTTTTGACAGGCTTTGCAAACAGCCTGAGGTCAGAGCCTACGAGCTTTCCTTGGGCAAGTAAAAGCTGTGGTGTCAGGAACTTAATATGTTTTTTGAGACAAACATCAAAATTCCCAAACCTGGGGAGGGTGCACAGTGGGGCAGTGACAGGCAAATGCAACCCCTCACAGGACTGGGAAAAGGACATGGCAAGCAGCTAAACATGGTCCCTGCCAGGGATTGTTCACGAAGTTCAAGCTCTGCTTTGAACTGGAATGAAGACTGTATTTTTAATATCCCTTGACATAAGGCCCAGAAGAGAGCAGGTGATGGCACACCAAACTGGCACCCTGCCTTGGGCATCAAAATATGCTTCTGTGGCCCCTACACCTCCACCACAAACTGCTTAGCTACCTAGAGGTGGGATTTTGCTGTGGATGAGCAAAAGGGTGAGCAAAAGGGTGAGCAGCAGAGAGGCCTGATACCTAAGCTTTTCCTGTGTGGATTTCCTCTATGCACACTGAACTGAGGGTAGTGGGGCAGCCTGGGGGGATGCATGATTCGGGGCCCACCTCCTCCTACTTAGTAGAGGAAGGATTTTCTTCCCATCCCAGCTGCTTGTTCAGGCACTAACCTCAGAATTTGTTTCTCACTCGGTAAATCTCACAAGTATCCCAGTAGTTAGGACTCTTTGGTTATCTCCTGTGCATACACAGGTGGGGGGTGATGTATAGGAGATGCACACTGGAAGAATTTATTCTGGCCCCTAAAAAACACTCTGACTCTTGCAGATCCTTAGATCGTTTTTTTTTTCCTTGATACTTTTTTTCAAGTCTGGGATTTTCGTAACTGAAGGAGAATTCAAATAAATCAGCAACCAGAGTAAATGCCAAGCAACCACAGTTAAACTTTGTCAGTTTTTAGACTAATAGACCCCCTTCTCAAGATATTGTGCCTAACAGGATTTGATTGCGCTTTCTTGGCCAGAGAATTTCTGTCAGTACTTCTGCCAAATGCACGGTCTCACAGAGGGAGGATTTGATAGAGATCCAGGTTAAGTCAGCCTCTTCATTCAGAGACAGTGACTGCCAGCCCCACACAGGCTGCAGCAGGGCCACCCAAATGTCGAGTTTCCACTGAGGAAGGCCAAGTTCCCCATATTCTTTTTTATTTTTGCAACCGTAGCAGGGCTGTGTCCTTGGGTTCTTTCCATGCCAAATAAAGTGTCTGCACATTTTGTCTGGTTCAGTTTTGTACGGTTGAGGCCTTTATAGCAGAGGCACCTGCAAAAATAGAACTCTGAAGAAACAGATTCATTTCTGACAGGTTAACCAACCTGAGGAGTAGGAAATTATTGTGCTAGATCTGTAAATACATTTGCAGCTTGCCTTGCAAGGGCAGCTTGTGAAAATTAAACTGGCTGGGAATATCCTGAGCCCTAGGCATAGAGCACCCTCTGAGACACAGCTTATATAAAATGTTCCGAGGCAGATCCTGCCATCCAGCACAGCCGTGCAAATCTGGAGTAATGCAGGCTTTAGGGATGTTACTTCAGATCCACTTCACCCAACAGAAGAGCAGAATTTAAATGAATTACCCATGAAGAGAGAATAAAGAACATGTGCAGTAAATAATACATTTCTGGGTTTTTTGCCCTTCATGACTCTCTCTCATAAATGTTTCAGCCTCAGTCTGATTGCTGCTTCACTGTGTCAGCCAAAAAACCAGACTGAGCAAGTGCATTTCAGTGTCATTCCCATCTGAGGCTGTTATGGCTCAGGGAGAGACAGAAGCACAGACAAAACCCTGATTTCTAAGAGCACGACATTGTCCTCACCAGAGCCATATTTGAAATGCCTCATGACACATTCTGTGACATCCCTTGGTCAGATACAGCTCCCATTTTGTTTATTTTTTATCTCTTGCAGAACTGAAAAATAGGTAGGAGAGAGGGAAAGCAATTGTAAATTCATAAAAATCAGTTTGGTCCCAAAGTGTCAACTGAAGTATTTCATCATTTATGAAATAATTAATTTTATTCTGAAGAAGTCAATATGACATCTCACAGTATTTCTCACCCTGGCACTATCCTGCCACCCAGGCTGGCACTTGACACCAACCTTGTGTAATTTTGGCTCCTCCAAAACCTAATTTCTCAGGGGATGTTATGAGTATTTTTTTATATTTTCTTTTTTTTCTTTACATTACAGTTGGATCCTTTCTGTGCACTTATTTAATTCAGCTGTACAATCTCTATTACAATACCCTTCAAATGTAAGATACCTGATTGGAATTAGCCTCTGCCACCATAAAGTGACCTTGCTTCATGAGGTCAGGCTGTGATTCCCACCACTGGATGCACCTGAACATTCCCCTGCTGTGTTACGCATGTTCTTGATTGTTGGGGAAGATGAAACAAGAAAGCCTTGTAAATATGATTGCCTGACAAAAGATTTTGGGAATATGAAAACTACAGGCAACATCGAAATGAAAGCCACTTTTGAAATACCAAGTCTTAGTTACTGAACAACTAGAAAACAATGGTATGGCCGACTGAAGGTAATCCCCTCTTGATGGAACAATACCCTCTGCTTGCAAGCAGTCCAAGGGTCAGAGCAGACCCTACTAGCTCAGCAGAAGGGGTCCAAAGAGTAGTTTTTAGAAGTTAAGATGTAACACTCTATGGTAATATAAGAACTCTTATAGGCTGTATGTAAATGCTATAGGATTTGTATCTCGTATTAGATTGGTTAGTGACAATTAGAATATTCAGTACAGAAGATGATTTATTGTATTGTAACCAGGACTTCAGACACTTCGATTCCTTACCACTCTTCATTCCTTTCCTTCCTTACTTCCACTCTTGCTCTTACACCCTCTCTCTCTCTCTCACCTGCTTACTCTCTTGGGCCTGCTCAGAGCTGAGTCTGGCAGCTCTGAGCAGTGCCCCAATACCCAAGCTTTTTACAATAAACCGACTGTGTCCCAAGACCTGCCTATAGAGATCTCTCCGTCTCCATCCGTCCCGCCCGTAACCTACACTTGATGTTCCTGAGCAGTTGTCCAACACTAACTCAGGAGCAAAATACCTTGCTGAGATTTGAGGAGCCACATCCACACCTGAAATATCCTTTTCAGAAAATCTGAAACTACTCAGTTTTATAGTCTACTTTCTTACTGAGCCGACTGCCTTATTTTAAACTTCTCAAATGTGTTTTATCAATATGAAACACTGTTTACTTTTGCTCATTCTTGCACTTTCCAGTCTTTACCATGCAGATTCTTTCCGGCATTTTCCCACAGATGTAGCATTTTGTAATTCATTGCTTGTGACTGCCAAGAAATGACAATTCCAAGACTGTCCATAGTAAATGAGATGAACCTCTTAAAGAGGGACAAAACCTCAGCTACAGATTTGTGCGTCTTTCTGACATGTCCAGCTGGAAAAATCTTGGTCTCTGTAGAACAGATGACCACCTGTACATTCTCACTCTGTGAGAAATACCTCCTCCATCTTGTCAATTCTGCTGGTACTTGCTGTGTTCTCCATTGCTGTGTCTTTCTATTGCCAAAACCAAGAAAAAAAAGAATACGGTTCTCCTGTGTTCTAATGGATGTAGACTTTTTCCACATGTAAGGGGTTTACTAATTTTGCTATTTATTTTGCAGGTGTGTTTTAAACATTTTTAATAATAGAGTTGCACTGATGAGACCTATGCCCTTTTTGCAGCTTAATATGCTCTTCTGTTCAGAGAGACAAAACATTGGCCTGGCAGACCTAAATCCACAAAGTTGAGGGGTTTTAACAGTACTGGCACAGGTGCAATGATCTGGCAAAGGGGTGCAGAGAAAACCCAACCCAATTTTTTTGTTGTCAAGAGTCAAAATGGGAGCTATCTGGAAGGACAGGGTTTCATGGTCTGCACTACATTTCCAATCTTTATCAGTCTTCCTACTAAGAAGCAGAAAATTTGTGGTTTTATCTGACATCCAGAGTCACCTTGAAACCCCGTAATGAAATATCAATAATTGAGGATAGCTGTTTGCTAAAAAGATTACTGACAGGTATGAAATAACAGTCAGCAATACCTATAAATATATTTTATGTCTTGGTCATTTTCCTGGCAGACTTCAGTCTTTCATTGAGTAGCAGCCCTGGATTTGAACACTTATGCACAGAAGAATAGTAGGATGTTTTTGGGGGCGCTGGAGGGGAGAAAGTGGAGCTTTTTTTTAAAAATTAGTGTACCATGATGTTCCTTGGTTAGCACAAAAGTGTAATTCCCTCCACAAGTGCAGAGGTCTGTTTCAGTTTATTCTTTTTGCAGTATGCTGTATATAAAGAAAAACAAGATGAGATAACTCTTCCTGGAGAAAATCCAGAATTTTAATTAAAGAAATGGCATTTTCACATTGATTTCTTACTGGCTGGAGTTCATGGCCATACTGCCCGTATTTGCTTTTGTGTTAAGAGCTTTCCAGATGACCTTCTCTACAAATGCCTTTTTTCCCTGCCACTAGAGGTCATAAAAACAATAAAGAATGGAGACACAACATACCCATTAATTTGGGACTAGAACATTTTTACAAGGTGGACCTGAGTCTGTGGTCCTGGAAGCCCCCAGGAGGGGGACAGCATGCGTTAATGTTATGCAGACTGAAGGAAAGGCATCAGAATTGGACCCAAAAGATTAGAAGTCACATTTCTCTACCTTTGCATGTTGTCTTTAAATTCAGAGTGCTCAAAAATCACCAAGTTTCTCAAATTCATGAGGTCACTTTATGACCTGAAGTCTTTCAGATAGCACATCATGGTTATGGACATCAACATCTTTTTTCAGGCTTCTTGCCTTTTAATTCATGTTTTCATGCTTTTCACTCTAACACAGTAACTAATTCAAAGTAAAAATGAAGGATGTTTGAAAATGGACATTCTTATCTAAGCTGTTTCTGACAATAGCTGTAACTTTATTTAAATCACTACAACATCAACATGAACCGCATAATATCTGTTACAGAGGCCTAAGACTGAGAATAAGACTTAGGTTTTTTTTAAAAATTACCTCACTAACTTCAAAACCCTTTCTGTCATTAATTGCTACTAAATGCAGCAACACCTGCTGGTAAAAGAAGTGGCCTGACTTTGAACTCCAATCAGAGATTCTCAATTGTTTGTTTTATGTACCTGGTTCAGTTCTGCTGCTGAGGTTGACAGTCATGTCAATGAGCTGTCCACATTCCCTTTTTCACTGCTCCCACTTCAGGAAGCAAATATGTTCAGTTCTACACATGAAAATGTAAAAAAGCCTTTCCTTGTCAGGCATGTCATTAGGAACCAGTACTTGCAACAGAAACCTGAGGCTGCTGTCATTGTAGTAGCCTAGTTGGGTTGTTCTGCTGTGTTCCAGTGCCATAAAAAGAAATGGACAGATGTACTTCGGAACTGAAATGAAATTCACTTTTTCCCATTTGCCTCTTTATTCTTTCTCTCTGTTAAGAATCGAATTATGATTTTCCTTGTTTTGCTGAGTCTGCGGTCTTTGCTAGCACGTAATTGTTGTAGACATGTTCACACGAGCTGGCAGTAAAGGTCCAGAAAAACAATTTTTTATCAAAATTTGCCAGTGTGTTGAAAGCAAGACAGCCCAGAGGAAAAGGTTCTTTCTTATGATGGGTGACAAGGAAGTAGAACCCAGCACCTTGCCATGGGCAGCCTGGCCTGGGGAACCTCTTTCATCACTGCCTGTGTGAGCATCCCAGCTCTGTTTCAGAGAGCAGAGAAAACAGTGGGTCTTGTTCCACACTGAAACCAAACTCAGAAACCTTGGAAACTCCTCAAAATGGAATCACCACTGTCTGCCAAGTCTGAGCATCATGTTACATCTAATCTTGAATGAAACTGCCAAAATTGTATATTTTTCAGAGAAGACAGACATCTTCTTGTAATTAGCAAATTATGGTCTCATTGTTCTTACTTTGCTTATCAAGTTATTTTCCAGTGTCAAGACCTATTTTGTTTCACCCTTTCCTCTCGTCGCTGATTTAAGAGTTGTTCTTAGCACTAGAGAATCTTAAGAGTTCTGTCACGGGCTGCACGCAGAAGGTTGTTCCAACAGCAGGAGCTGGACCCGAAACCATTCATGGTTTATGTAAAACTAAAAGTTATTTCCTTAGCATCAGCATCAGGCTCTGTTCCTGGGCTTGTGCGCGTGTGAATCTATGCAGACACCACAGACTGACCGCAGGTTGCTGCTCTAGGAAATTAATGTTTCCTTTGCTTCTGCAAACAGAGGAATCAACAGCAAACTGCCCTGAAGAAATGGCTCTTGCCAGTGTCTGGGAGCTTGCTATGGCAGCCCGGGATCCGTCAGCTGGACTGCGTGAGCTCAGGAAGCACCAGTGCTCAGCCAGACTGAGTGGTCTTCCAGGCTCTGTGGTTTGTTGACTGATTTGTAGGCGAAGGCAGCTCTTGGCACCACAGATGGTAAGTTTTTGATGAGTATGACACACAGAGAAACTAGGTAAGACAACAAAAAGCCAGGAGTTTATAAGACAACTTGTCCAATGAGAAATTTCCTGCAAGACTTATTTTTTAATTGACATGATGGGTTTTATGTGTCTGCCCGCTTGAAATATTTTGACTATTAAACTCTGTTCACTGCTGGGCTCTTGATTTCTAAGCAGGCAAATTGTGTGCTAATAAGAGGGAAAGCAGAAGAGGGTGACAGTAATGCAATGACCTGTTGTCTCTGTAGGGCTGTTTTGCATCAAACATTTTGGTTTGGCTATAGCTTTTGACCACTTTTGGTTTGTAGAGTAATCCCAAACTAGATGTATAAAGGGTGATTGACAGAAGCAGCCTTCCAATGGCTTGTACTCAGATATAAATATCTGATGTTCTCCATCTTGAACTCCTGATACATCAAAGTACCAGTTGATTTTCTTTCAGAGCTGCAATTAAATTTTTTGTGTAATTATTACATTAAATGATAAAAAAGAGGCTGTAAAAACCCCCAGTTTTCACCTAATAGCATATTAAGAAGTGAATAAAAAATACCATGAAAAATACAATACTAAAGGATGTAATCCTTTAAAGCTCATTTATGCCTGTAACAATGTAAGTGACATTATTAGATTATTTGTTACCAGTCTGTAAGACTGAGGGACTAATGAATGCGGGAGCAATCTTTTGAGTAATTGCACAAAATAAGTTAGATATTTTAAAATATATTTGGTGGTTTTATATTATGCATATTTTAAAAAAGTTGATTACTTTCACCTTTTTCTCAATTCGTAACACAGAATTACCATTGGTATAAATAAATATCACGATAGTATTACCAAAGGTCATGGATTCTAGGAAAGGTCACTGTACAGCTACTTAGAAACTGAATAATGCATTCAGCCCTTACTTAGGCTGGTCTACCTGTAACTTAGGTTCAAGCTAAGAAGAACCTTGCAAACAATCCTGGCACCTGTATCTGTTCTGTGTCATGAAAATTCTGCTGCAGCTTTCCAGCCTACTCAGCAGAAATTTATAGAACATTTATTATTCCTATTAGACTTAACATCTTAAAAATATTATAGAGACACTTCTGAAAATTTAAATTCTTATTCCTTTGGGACCAGATCATGCTGTAACACAGCATCCTACACAGTGGGGTCTCTCAGTTTGCGAACAAAGAAGCTGTCTTGGAAAAGTGTGCTGTTGGATTTAACTCATTTGAGGAAACTGCAGATGGTAGCAAGTTTGTTCTTGGCTGTCACCTCTGTGCCTGAAGCCAGATCTTGGGGGAATTGGAAGAGCTGGGCACTGGGGTTGGGCTCCTGGAAGGGGTTTTAGCCTGGGGAACCTTTGGGATTATTTTCCTTCCACTTAACTCCAGTTTAAAATTTATATATGACATCTAAATTAATCATCAAGAATCCCTCCCTAATCAGTAGAGAAAGCAAGCATTTCTAGATAGTGATTTACTCATATTGGTTGAGTACTTGCCATTGGTTACCTCTGGAAGTGTTCTCTGCTCACCAGTAAAAGAAACTTAGACAACTACCTCAGTTGTGACTACTGTTCAGGCAGCCCCATTTAGCAGAGGTGAATCCTGTTCCATGTGTCTAAAGCATAATAATCCCCAAGAGTGCTAGCTAATTAAAAAAAAAAAAATTAAAATTAGCAGCTAGAAAGATAGCAAAACTACTATGGCTGCTCTCTCAAGTCATGTAGCCAGATTGTTTTTCCAAAACATCTTTCCAAACCACCTGGTGAATAAGCAGCTGTGAGCTGCCTGAAGAGTATGCCAGAGTTCATGCTTTCCAGGGACTCTACATTTGGAGTCCTTATTCAGACCTTTCTAATGAAACCAGTGGAAATTATGGCAAAGGTCTGCAAAATCAAGCCCCCTCTAAGATGCTGGCAGGGGCAAGTCCTCCTGTACATTTCTGTAAGACTGTCAGGTGATGGCTAAATGAGGGTATTGCCACTGGATGCTTTCCGACTGGGTTTTTTGCAGACTAGCTGTGCTGCAGCGTGAGGAAAACAAGGCATTAAGAAATCATAACACAATGAAGGAAATAAAAATACATTTTTCTGTTCACTGATACACTTTATTCAGGGCAGACACGTGCAGTTTGCATAGCTTAAAAACATGGACTTAAAAACATGTTACCTATTTGCAAAACACTTCTTTTTTACTCTCTTCCAATATGTTTGTAGTTTGAATCAAACTGCTGGAGATAAAATGAGATAGTCAGAATCTGAAAGCTCTCACTCACATGTCACCTTCCAGCTGTTATGGAAACCCAGGCTGTTACTGTTCTCGTCTTGGATCCCTGAATATAGCTCCATTCCTTCCTGAGGAGATCAGTAATGGAAGCTATTGCATTTTAATCAGCAGACAGTATTACAGCTCAATGAACATCTCCAAGGAAGGACCTGGAAGCACCTACACGTGGACTGAGAGATACCCTCAACATTTCTGTGCTACAGGATTTAGCATGAAGGTTGATAAACCTTCTTTCCCCATTTAGACTTCAGGTTAACACATGGAGAGAAATGCTGCTATTGTTTCTCTGTGTCAGTGATGGCACCTCACCTAACAGGACAAACCCCAATGGCCAGCCCCAGGGCCAACACTGACTGCGTCAACTGGGGCTCGGTTTAAAAGTACTTTGAATAATATTTCAAGTCTTCATTTTCTTCCATTTACCATGAGCTGGGAGAGGAATAAACCAGGCTGTTTAGTAAGGGCTGTCACTGAAAGGTGACCTGCTCTTGAATCTGACCTTTTAGCTCAGCTTCATGGGTGGGTTTGGCTCAAAGCACTCACTGTGCCTGAGTTGCACAATTCAAAGAAACAGGTGGAGTTACACTCTAAGATATTTATTCGTGTTATGCTGGAATTCCTTTGCTCTTGCCTGAGGCTCTGCTTCAGAGGCCGTCAAAGTTTAAACTGCTTCATTCTTGCATGAAACATTTTGTCCTTACAGTTTTCTCCTGTCACTGGGAATTAGCGGAACCTGAAATGTTGACCTTGTCTAAATACAGAACTGAAAGTAATTCCATGTTTTGTGGTGCTCAAAGCATCATTGTCTGCTAGTATTGCATGAAAGTTGGGTAAAAATGAGGAAAACTATCAGCATCCTTAGCTGCCACTCTTTGTTGAGCCCAGTTCCATGAGGAGAAGAGTTTAGATGATGGATCTAACCACAGGGGCAAAGTCTAAATGACCACAATGAGGAAACAGTATTGGTACAAGCAACCAATTCATTTAAAAGGTGTATAGGAGAAAAACTAGGAAAAACAGGGATAGATGCTTTGCCTTTGGTTTTTTAAATTTGTGTGTACTAAGTTATGTTTATATTAGAGGGAAGTGTGCTCCACAATCCATGTCCCCTGGCTGCCTTAGTACGGAGACCTCCTAGACCACATTGTAGCTCCCTTCTGGCCCATGCTCTGGAATTTAGTTCCCTTGGAAACCAAACACACATTTACTCTGTTACTAAGTGAAACAAGTGTATTAACAATTATTTTCTAAATGGTACTGCATCATATATTTTCATTTTATTTTTTGAAGAGGTATTAGGTAACATATTTTTCTATTGTACATATATCTACAGCAAACCTTACTTTCTAGGCTTTTATCATTATGTTAAAAAGTAGTATAAATGAAGATGTCCATGTCTCTGAAATTTAATTCCAAACATTTCCCCTCTAAAAAATATTTTCATTCTTCGTGATAAATATCACTTGTGTTCAATTACCATATTTGTATACACATTTTTTTAACATTTACCTAAATTCTGAAGGATTATATCCCCAGTGCAGTGTCCAAAATATAATAAATAATACATAATAAAAAAATCTGGCATACTTATAATTTAAAATAAAGGAATCACGTGTCATTAACAAAAGCATTTTACTCAGCTTTTATGCAATTAAAAAATTCTCTTTTCTCACCCTAGATTTGGGCAATGGTCAGGGATCACTTGGTGTTCTGGAAGAGGTATCTACCATCCTCTCAGCTGAAAATTAAAGCAATTTCCAGAATGTCACCGGGAATTTTAAATGACACAGCAGAAGCAGTAATAGATTCTGATGCTATTAAAGAAAGCATAAGTGGTAATCAAGATGATTGGAGTGATGCCTGAACACAGTGTAGAATCTGTAGCACTCAAAGCAGGCAGACAGCTAGACACTGGGAGATGTTTTGGACGACACAACACAGAATGCTCTTTGTGTCTTCTGTTGTAACCAATTTTATATGCTTGGTACGAATTTATTATGATTTACTGAGAGCAGGTGACTGGAAGGCTCTGAGCAGAATATTCTGTTACTCCTTCCTTTCTCTAAAGTCTAAACAATGTGCTGTACATTTAAAAAACCTCACAATTTTCTGTCTCTTGAAAAGAATTCAAAACCTAAGAGAGTTTCATTAATGATGTCATTCCCCTTTAATATATACATAGGACTATAACTGATTTACACTATAAATCAGATGTGGTGCTGATGTGGGAAGACTCCCAAATCTTTGTTCTGTCTTAGCAGGCTCTTGGAAAGTGTTGTCATCACTGATTTTATCTTCAAAATGGACAGTACCTTAATGAGATACTGAAGTGGAAGTTTGCTTGGCTAGTGCATACTGTGTGAGACCATTCTTGTTACTTAACCTCATCTCTCATTCACTCCTTTGAAAGACAGCAGGTCAGCAGCAATGGAGGCTCTACAGAAGAAGCTTCTTTAGAAAATTTGGTCTTTTCAGGATCATCTTGAAGACCCACGACAGCAAGAATCTACACAATCTTCTTGGCTAAAACTGACAGCTTGAAAGACTTAACTCAAGGTGCAAGCAAATTGAAGCAAACCAATATTTTTTCCTAGGTAGCCACTGTTGAAACTGTTTCCCTTCACTTGCTGTTTTCAGCCAGTACTTCTGTTACTGTAACAATAATAGTAATAATAATAATAGTAATAATAATAACAGTAATAAACTCATCCCATGGCTTTACAAGAGCAGATGGATGCTGCTGATTCCTTCTATTCCCAAATAAGCAGAGAAGTTGTTACCCTCCTTACTACCACAAAAGTTTCCTGAGGAGTTGTCCTTAAATATAATTAAAACAACAACAAAAAAAATTGTTAATATTTCAGTCTCATTCTCTCATCCAAATTAGACTGTGGACAAGGATTTAAGGAAGGGTGTGCCAAACATTGAGGACTGTTAGTATTCCAAGTCAATTAGAGCATTTAGTGCCTAATTAACTGTTCATTTATGCTCTGTGTAATCTCACAGAGAGTAGAAATTTGGCTCAGGCTAATTGGAAAACAAAATTTTTGCTATTACATGTGGAAACATCTATTACTTTTATACATACAAAACCTATTTTGTTTTATATGAGTTGAGGGCACTGTAAAACAAGGCTAAACTCCTGTCCTAGTTTGGCTGGCTTCCTCTTACAATTTCAAAAGTCTCACATTTTTTCCTGTATCCTCAGTAGTCATAGAATATGCTGAAGACAAGCTGTCTGGCAGCCAATTTTCCATGTTTCCTTCAAAGGGCAAACTTAACTGCCTTCTGCAATAGCAGAGTTGAGAATTTATTGATTCTCACAGTCTCTCTATTCCCTGCTTCACAGAAAAAATAGAAATTTTAGCTAGAGCTGGATTAACCAAGAGCCGGGCTTTCAAATGAGAGGCATTCCTGACTTCCCTGCATGCTGCAGCAAACACAAACATCTTTCTTGTCCTTGCAGGAAATGGATCTTAAATCCCAAGCAGAAGTAATGTTACACTTTGGAGACTTGACCTCTTCAGAGACCTGTCATCATCTCTGACGTAGCCCATGGGAACGTTCAAATTGCCACACCTGATTTGCATTCTTGTTACATGCACACAAAAACAAGTCCTTCTCATCTTCACTCTTTCCTGCCTCTATGCACTTGCCAGAAAGGACATGGACAATCATTCCATTCTACAAGATGAAAGAAGAAGGGAAAGAAAGAAAAAATTAGAAATGAGGGATCTCTAGTAAAAGCTAGGCCATGTTTCAGAAAATTTCACCAGTAATGACTGGTTGTTCAAATTTTTTTACGCAATACTCCAAACACAACGACTGGATTTAGGTTTGTGCCCAGAGCGTGGTGAATATTCGTAGTTCCTTTTGAAGCTAACATGAGTGGTAGGTGCAGAATGCTTTTCCACCACTATTTTTTCCCTATGGCTACAGGTTGTCATCAGCATCAACCTCAGTACTACAGGCCACAACATTTCATACGGACCAATGCTTCCCTTAGGAATCAAACCAAATTACAGTAGGAACTGTACCAGATGATTGCTGCATCCCTACAACTACAGTAACTGCTATTTTCCTAGGCTCTCCCAGAGCGTGACATTTTTCAGTCTTGCTGAGAAGTTTGTGCTCTGCTGGGTGAAGTTCACTGAAAAACAGGGAATTCTTCTAACAGGAAGTTTTCTCTTCTCTTACAATGCAGGAGAAAATGTAATGATTCCCATTTAGAGCTTCACAAAGGGCTCTCATTTGGGAGGGGTCAGGATTTTCAAACCCTTCCTCAATCCGAAAGAAATGGGAAAGGATTTGCCCTGCTCTTATTTTCACAACCCCTGATTCTGATTCTCTTCCTATAAGGCCAGCAAGACATAGGAATTCAGGTAGGATTTCTGTAGTTCGTATTTCTAAACTAAATGTATTTCACATTGACAGTGTAAATGGGCAAGAGACATCCTAATTTTTCTGGGTGAAAAAGGTACAGAAGTGAAACATGCCCTTCAAATACCTCATCCCTTCCTCACACACAAATCCTGAAATCACAGTGATTCCACAATGATCCCACAGTCACCATCAGCTGCCTTTCCCCCATGGCAGAGCCACTACTGACCTCCTGGACATCCCAGTGCTGGTTGCTGCTGTCTGTCTCCTTCGTACAGTTTTGAGGGATAACCTTCCCACGTCTGACATCAAAGCAAAGCAGCGGAGCAGAACCAAGCCGGATTTCCTTCACGCTGTTATATTCAAAGTGCTGGAAAAGGGAGGGTTTGTTTGAAAAGTGACGGATGGACATCCCAGTTCATTTTTAAATGCTAATTCTAAAGACAATTTCCTGTACATGTTTGTTAAGATGCAACCCAAACATGAGTGACAGAGACCCAACAGCCTTGACCCTTCAAAGCAGTCCTCCCTGCTAGCTAATTCTGGCATAACTATTTACCTAAAAAAGGGCTTTGTGAACTATGATTATGTATAACGTAAACCCACCCTGCCATAAAATTTTCCAGTTAAATAAATATTTGAACAGAAGGGTGTTTCTCACAGTGTCTTCACACACTGCAGTTTGAAATGTGCCTGCAGCTTATCCTGAGCTCAGAGTGAGCAGCAAAACTCGCTTGGGACTTGGAGTAAATATCTGCAGCCAGTCTGTATTGGTTTGGCTTCTCTTATTGCATAAATTTGCTAGACTAATGCTAGATTGGGAGTCTACATTAATTTACCTCCTGCCTTAGACTGCAGTTTAGGCATTAATCTTCAGATTGAGTCACTAATGGGGAAACTCATCCCCAATATTCTGGAACTGTTACATATTTTTTGCTCACAGGCTTTCTGTTCCCCAGACACTACCAAATATACTAAACAAATGAGCACTTAATGATGTCTTCTGGAGCAAAGTGTGGGTATCTGCCTCAGTGACAGGTGGGACATTGGCATTTTTCAAGTGGCACTCCGCTGTAGAAGAGTGGGCATCGTTGCCTTAGCACATGCCTAATTTTGAACACGCCAGTATTTCCACTAGTGTCAACCCAGCCACTCACATGTTGGAGTGCCTGTCTTCTGCATGGCTCCCTAGATCTGACACAGTGCCGATGTACTCAAAGTATGCATTACCTGGGTGAGGCTGTCACTGCAAGGGGAGAGTTCAATAGAGCCTTCTGCAGTGGCTCTTCCAGGTCTGTAATCTGCACAGAAGCCAACACCAGTACTGTAAAGCTGTAAGTAAAGGTTATACTGAAATAAATCACAATTGGATACAAACAAAATATCCTTCAGCTAACAGTTTTGTCATTGTATCCCTTTATGAGATATGATTTTGTTCATAAATCAGGCACTATATTTTTTCTTTCAGACTTGATCTTGCATATTGGTCTTGCAAACTGATGCTATATAAAAGGCAGAGTTTCACCAAGGGTCAGTGTTACCCATTGAGTTTTGTTTAAATTAGAGATCCACTTCTGGGTTTAACTATTATGATAATTAAAAGAAAGCTATCAAAATTTTTATGCTGGTGGAAAATTGCACTTCAACTGGACACTGTAGTCAGAAAAAACACAAGATATTCCAGAAGAAAAGAAACATGTGACAATTCCTGTGATCCACACTCAGTTCTTACACTTTCTTAAGTTACTTTGAAAATAAAGAGCAGATAAAATAGTAAAATGATACAGTAAAATCTGGCTACAGATAGCAGAGTGCGAATTAATTGGTAGACCTTGTTGCCTTGTTGGGGGAAACTCCCTTCCAGTAAGGCTGCTGGGAATAAATTCATATTTAATGAATTATAATTATCAACTCTGTGTTTAAAAAAACCTCCAGACATTAAGAATATTTTGTCCTGTACACAGTCAGCCAGGGAACTGCTGTTACTATCACTTGTCCTTGGGGAAGGGCAGGACTGAAGAAATGCTTTTTTCTCTTTGTGCACGTGGGTCAGCACAGAGATATCTCAGCTGCTGTTGGTGTTGCCATCTGCATGAGGCAACACAGTTCTTTTCCTTTACTAATGGCACCTGAAGAACCTAAGGTTAGGATCCTCTGAGCTGTGACACTGAACTGAGTCAGACACTCTGGGTTCAGTTCCCGGCTGGTTTTCAACATTTATGTGAGAATTTGGGCCAGTTCTTTGTCTCTTTTTCTTTCTCCCCCCACCCTGGCTGCATTGCCTGTTTGGACCAAGTACTCAGGATATGGAAGTGACACTGAACAATGCAAAAAAAAAGATCATTCCTTATAGTGTGTTTTTTCTTACCTTGCCAGAGAATCTTGGTGTGTCTCCAAGTTGGGAGAGTTCAGGGTACACATTTGATACAAACCACTGGAAATTTCTACAGCCCAGTCTCTTCTGTAGCTGAAGGCGCTCGGTGCAGTCTGGCTTCTCTGCCTTTATGGGGAAAGGGAGAAAGCATAAGGGCAACAAGCGTACTAGTGTATTTGTGTTAGAGATGCTAGGAGTGGAAATGACTTCACAGGAATTATTTCTACCACCTTTTCTATCCTGAATATTATAATTATTGATATGTATCTCTTATGAGTATGCAAAGGCGGAGGTTCAGCTATAGCCTTCCTCAAAATTTGTGCTAAAACAGACAAAGTCTGGTATTATGACAGCAGTGTTTCGGAAGCAGCATACATTGTGAAAATAAGTATTTCCTCTAAAAATGATTATTATACTGCAAGATAAGTCAGTCTTTGTCGTATTTTTATTTTAAAAAGTCAGGACCAAGTTGGATACTTGTTGCACTGAAATTCAGTGGGATTGTATTAGATTGCCGTTTAGTACAGAATTTTTCCTGCTGATAAAAACTCAATTTCCTGGCCTTTAACAGCCCAGTTACTGTCAGTCCTCTATGATCAGAGGGAATACGTGATGACAGAATTTAGCCCAAAATATAGTCTATTACCTATTATCTATTATCTGACAGTTACTAAATCTAATGAACAAAGGTGTTTTACAGCTATAAATGCATAAAACTTTTCCTATGATTTCTCTGTTTTCTTGAATTATAAAGACACAATATCAACTTTCAACTTTCCTGGTAGCAACTCTGTTATGAAAAAAGACAAATGCCTTCAACCCTTGGTGCAGCTACAGGCATCTGCACTGCAAAGGACTGACAGTCTGAATATTTGAGGGTATTTAGCACTAATGATGACTAACAGGGTTCTCAACACCTCTAAGCACTTACGTGTCTAATTCTTCAGTTTCAAAACCACACAAAACACTTTTCTAAATCTCTCAGTGCCCAAATATTAAAAACATCTAACAACCCTTAAAACTCTCTTCTCTCTTGCCAGCAGTAGATCTCCCCCTTCATGTTTCTACTTTTTAAAAATGCAGTTTGGGATGAGATTCCAGGAAACTGGTCTGGATTTCTTCGTCAAAAATTAAGATTGGCAACATAAGCAGAGAATTGCCTGTAAATAACTTTTTCTCAGACCAGCTATTTCTCTATATCCATAAGAAAGAAAGAAAAGGACTTTGCAGCCTGGAAAACACTGACAAATGAAGGGCCTTGGAGATCAAAGGTTGACATATCAGTCTCTAAAGGCAGGGATCAATCATTCCATGTGGCACTGTTTGCCAGCCCTTGTAAACTCCACAGGCAAAGCTCAACAGTTGCAGTATGTTAAAGAGAACCTCAGACTTCAGTGTCAGTCTTAGATTCAATAACCATAACAACAAAGTTTAGCAATTCTGCACCACACAAACCTGTCCTCTAGAGGTTTTCCTGGAAAGGGGGAAGAGAGAATTAAAATGCTTCCCCTAAAAAGAGATGTTTCTCATGAGAGTCTGCTTTGGCTGAAGAAGGCAATGGCAGTAAATCTCATTTTGTCACACTAGTTACAGTCTGCATCTGATATCAAATAAATGGTGTAAATAATGTAAAGAAAGTCATTGTCCCTGTAAACCAACCTTAAAGGAAACTGCTTGTAAATTAAATATGCAAACCACCCAAGAAGAGGAGCAAAAGAGGTGGTGGCTGAAGTAGAAGAGAGCTGGGAAGGGCCTCATTCATCTGTTTAATGCTCACACCGTGGGCATCCTATGCAAGACGTGATTCAGACCATAAACCAAGAAGGGTATAAAGCCACCTAAATGGGGGTCACTGGTTGTTTTCTGCCATGAGCAGTGGTGGTGGGGACGGCTCACAGAGAATTCGATAGTGGCCCATAGGTGGCTCTGCTCACCCTCTCAGCGCCATAAATCCCCCCAGGGCCCTTTGCAGCTGAGTGGCAATAATGTCCTTGCTTGCTTGTGCCTTTTGAATAACATCCCGCTGCACTGACAGGCTGAAAACATCGGCTGTGAAAGAAAGGAACACACAGAAAGGGCCATTTATGTTACGGTATGCTGCACACAGAGATCATTAAATTGATCATTTGAGGGAGCATCATATTCAGAAGGACTGGAACTATTCTGGCTAGAATAAACTCAGGCAAAAGGTCATGCTGCTTATAGCTAGCAAATTGTATCATTGGTGACTGTACTTTTTAGTAGAGAAAATTGCTTCTGAGCTGACAAGGAAAACCTTCAGGGAATTATTAAATTATTTAAAAACCTCACTGCCCATTTTAAAAGGCTTGGTCTAGTGGCTATAACCCTTTGTGAGTCAATTGACAGGCTCCTGGCCAGTGGAGTTCAAACCTGTAACACAGACAAGCAGGTAGGATCTTTTAAAATGATGTGAAAATAGAGTAAAAAGGGAAACACAATAGTCTCAGACTCTACAATTAGCAGGCTGACTGGAGAGAGAGGCAGATCCACTGGTGGAACATACGAAGGTCAGACTAGGTGACAAGAGAGAAGTCATACCAATATACAGCCCTCTTCCTCTCCCCACCATAATGCAGCTCCTGCTGGATTTGGCTTTCTTGGGTGATGGCCAGCCCTGAATGACTGAGGCGTGCAGGACTGAGGCATTACTGGAGCCAATGGTGCTCACCAGTGCGGATGAGCTCATTAAAGCCATCAGAACTGGTGGCAGCCTGGGCCGTAGCGATCGAGCCCTTGTTGAGTTTGTGATCTCAAGGAGTGTGAGCCTGGTGAGGAGCAAAGTCAAGACCCTGAACTTTGCAAGAGCAAACTTCCAGCTGTTTAAGGAGCTGGTGAAGGAGATCCCCTGGGAAACTGTCCTTAAGGGCAGACGTGCTGACCAGAGCTGGCAGCTCTTTAGAGCTACTTTTCTTACAGTGCAAGAACTCTCTATCCCAGTGTGTAGGAAATTGAGCAAGGCAGGCCAGAAACTGGCATGGCTGAGCAAGGATCTGCTCCTCAAACTGACGAGTAAGAAAGAAATGCACAGACAGTGAAAGCAGGGACAGGTGACCTGAGCAAAGTACAGGGATATGGTTCGAATGTGTAGGGATAGGGTCAGGAAAGCCAAGGCAAAGCTGGAACAGGACTTAGCAAGGGACATGAAGAATCACAAGAAGGGGTTCTATAAGTACATAGCTCAGAAAAGAAAGGACAAGGAGAGTGTACCCCCACTCCCCACCAATGACCAAGAGTGAACTGGTGGTGACTGATATGGAGAAGGCTGAGGTACTCAATCAGTTGTATTCCTCAGTCTTTGCTGGCAGTCAGGCTCTCTGTTCTCTCAAGACCCTGATCCTCTGAGTGAGTGGGGAGGGGGAATGAAGTCACTCCCTCTATAAGGATCTTCCCTTACAGGAAGCTGGGGATCACATGATGAAACTGAATAGAAGTGAAGGCTTCAGGGAGAATTTAGAGCAGCCTTCCAGTACCTAAAGGGGGCCTATAAAAAGGAGTAGTGGTTTTAAACTGAAAGAGAGCGGGTCTAGATTAGTTATTAGGAAGAAATTCTTTACTCAGAGGGTGATAAGGCACTGGAACAGGTTGCCCAGAGAAGCTGTGGATGCCCCATCCCTGGAAGTGTTCCCAGGCTGGATGGGGTCCTGACAACCTGATCTACTGAATGGCATCCTTGACCATGGCAGGGGAGTTGGAATTAGATGATCTTTAAGGTCCCTTCCAACCCAAACCATTCCCTGATTCCGTGATTCTATGAAATGCAGGAGTAAATATGAATGAGAAACTTTGCAGAGCACCTACCCATGCTCTGCCTAAATGCTTTTAGTCAATCTTTTTCTCCTTAAAAGCGCAGCATTGGTAAATGAACAGGAAGATGAATGATACACTTTCATTCAAAACTGCTCACAAGGTTGTCCACTGCTTTGTAGGAAGGATATGATTACAAGAAAAGGTACTGGAGCCAGAGAATTCCTGAGAACTGCAGCAACATTATTAACAACATTAACTACACCAACAACATTCCCCACAGCTGCAAGACTCCCAATAAACAAACATCCACTGGTTTGTAATACAAGGAATATACAGTTCTTGACCACCCCTGTACTGTACAGTGGCTTAAAAAACAAGTGTGGCTGTTCTGTAGTTATTGGACTGTGTGTAACCTGCAGATGGTTCAAGTGTAGTTGCATGCCAGGACTACACCACACACCTGCCTGCAAGCCTGTCCTAGCTTACAGGTGGCTGGGAATCCAAATTCCTGGAGGAATGTCTAATCAGATGTCTGTGCAATGCTTCTAATGAAAACATAACTTGTAAATAGGGGTGTGTTGATATCTGACTTTCTCAGTTCAGTTACTTCTGGATATGTCAGTTCAGGAAAAAACCACACCTTTATTGTCGCTAGACCACTCAGATATGTTCCCTTCCAGTAGGAGAGACACTACAATTTGCCACATGCCTGTGACTAATACTGAATACTCTCAGGAGCCATATGAGGAATTCCTTCAGTAACAAAAATGACGCTCTAGGAGGGTCCTTTGAGCACACAGTGCTGCAAGCTCCCACTTCAGATGCACCACAACCCTCTATGTACTATCAGTGAAGAAGCAAACCACAGATTGTTGGGGAAGCTGAAGAAGGAGTCATTTGGAGAAGAGGTTACACTCCACAAAATTTGATAACTTCTGCACAAGGCTGAACTTAGGCGCAAGCTTCTCCCTCTCCTTCCTGATCTGACAGCTTTTTCATTGGAAGGTTTAATAAAAAGACTATCCCCTGCACCTGACTGCATAGAGACACCCCCATTCCTATTCCATTCCCTTCACCTATCTCAACACAAACCTCAGAAACCTCTACAGATGTCTTTACCTTGCTGATTAAGAAAGCCACTGTGTCATGCTTGTAGAAGTTCTCTTTAAATGAGCCCAGCCAGGTCTCTGCTATTCGGATTTTGTTCCTCACAATGGCCTCTTCATAGGAGAAAGCACGGGGGAAGTGATTTCGATAGACGTGCCCCACTCGGGAGCATGGGATAATTTCTACAGAGCCACCACAGAGCCAGGTCTGAAACACAGGTGAAAGCACAAAAAGAGATTACCTTATTTAGATTACTTTTATCTGAAATGGAGAAGCTCCTTTACTCTAGACTCTGCCTCAGGAAATCCTGGAAAGAGCAGGAGCATTATTATATGCTTCTTCATACATTGCTCCCCACACTCACAGAGAAGATACTTGGCACCCAGACCTCTGATTTGACCCAGTATGGCTATTTATATGCTTTTATGTTTTTCTTTGCACAAACAGTACAGAGTGGTGAACAGATCTGGGTGCACACCTTCTCTTGTCTGCGACATTAAAGACACTATGCCCTTTGTGCCTGCAATTTTCATTGGTTTTTAGTATCAGTTACTCTTTGTATTCAGGAAAAATCAATGCAGAGGATTTAATATAAATGATTTTCTATTAAAACTACAGGTTGGCAAAGAAATAAAGCTACTCTCCCTTTGGTGTATGTTAACATGCCAGAATAGAAGAGGCAGCTTTCAGAGGGTGCCAAAAGCAATGACTCAGGCCTCAGGCAGATAGTGATAGCCAGCAAAGCTTCCTTCTCCTGACATAATGCTCCTAACTCACAGCAGCTGCATGTTCTTGTATAGTCCTAACAGGCTGTGGAGCATGGGGATAGATTTCTGCAGGGAAGGTTGTAGTCTCCATAACCCAACATGTTCTGTACTTTTTTTACAAATATCTTCTTGCCTTTCACTCAGGTTCCTTAACATTGCAATAGTTATCACAGCTTGATTATTTAATTAAGATCCTTACCCTAATAGATAGTTCCAGGTTTTCTGCTCCCCACATGGTCATGTCAGAATCATAAGCTCCAGTATTTTGGAAGTAATGTCGATCCATGGCCACCACTGCACCAGCTACCGCAGGACTCCTGGGTAGCAAAGTTTGGAAGTGAACACCTTGAGTTTTGGATAAGGGTTTACGCAAAGCATGAAAATTCCACCATTTCCATATTAATTCCAAAATTATTGAATACTGCTCCATATATGCTTGGATTAATTGATTATCTAACCAAAATAAAGAACAACTGGAGCGTTATTCTAGGATTTGCTTGGGGAAGGGAGCTAAGAGCTGAATTATCAAATAAGACTCAGAACAGTGGGGAACATTGCACACACGTACATCCAAAACAAGAGACAAAGAGATAATGATTAAGACATCGCTTTTAACTCTGTATGACCCGTCTTCTGCTTTCCCTACAAACCTCCACACCTTGTCTGGTTAGGTTGTACACTAGTTGTGTCGATGTGTGGAAAGTATTTGTCACATTGAAAGCATGACTCCAATCTAGTTAGAATGATTACTAAAGGCCAAAACAAACAGCACAAACAAAAAAGCTCCCTTCAGAATTATTAACTGAGCATGTGCAAGTAAACCACACCTCTCTCCTGTTAGCTGGAAGATGACACAGGATGACCCAAACTGTACAGTTTTGCTGCTGAGCTCAGCAAGGCACATTGTCTGATGGACTGTTACCTGATAGGGCTGATGGGAGACTGTCGTACCTTCTCTTCATGCTCTGGCACTGCTTCCCAATGAAAATCTAATTTCCAGTCAAAAACACCTCGATGCAGGCCCACAGAGTGATAGTATTGAAAAGTCTTCCAGTCTATGACATCTATGACAGGGGAAACGACACTGTTTCTGAAAAAGACAATACAATTTATTTCCAAAACCAAAGCATAAATTAAGTTCATTACTCTGTTAGTAAACATTAGCTCTCCTCTTTAACACTGTCAAGCACAAGCACTCCTCTAAATGCTGAGTGCCCTTAGTTTCTTTTTTAGGAGCTCAGGTGCTCAGCACATGGGAATACTGAGCATGCAGTGAGGAATTTACAGATCAATAATTTACTGATACCCTGTACCTTGAATTGTTATTTAAAGCTATCCAGGATTTTGTTCTGAGTTAACCATCAGAATTCTTACAAAGCTATTTCACATGGAGGCCCCAATCTCTGGTGCTACAGGCTCTGCATGCATGCAAAGTTTATAGCAGAAGATGGTTTTGGTCTCACACACTTTACCATCCTTTGATTTTCCTGTAGATATTGCACACACTTAATGAGTTTGTCACTTCAGGCCAATGAAGAGTGCACGTATTCTTAGTTTGTTCTGATGGCTGCTTTGAAAAAACATTTATTATTGGGTTCATAAGGCAGTGTCTGTATTTTATCGCAATCTTAGAATGCTCTTGCAAATGCACTGTCAGAGTGTGGAATCTACCTTTAAGAGCAAGAACAGGGCCATTACATGGTAAGTGGCAATCCTTGAATTCATTTCTAACCTCAGTTAAATTTGGATTAGTCTGAGAAGAGGTACTAGACATTTCCCTATGGCAAAGAAGTCACAGTATTTCAGAGTGTACTTGCACATCATCTTGGAATTAACTGGTAGTTCAGAACAGTCTTCAGTGTTCCTTGTTTTCAGGTCAAAGATATATCACATTTGGAAATTTTCAGAGTATGAATGAAATGGTATGAAGGACTGCAGGGAAAAAGTGTTGAAGAATAATATTATCCATTTCTTCTCTGTTATGCTAAAAGGATAGTCTCTGGTCTCAGTGCAAAGACTTGTCTACAGACAAAAGTTCCTCTGGAGAAAAATCAGTAATATTTAAGAGGGATTAAAGTACACTGGAAAAATTATTCTTGTTCTAGAGTAGGAATATCCATGTAGGAAATTATTCTGGTGTAGTTATTTCCCTAGGAAATAATTTCCTGTTAAAAAAGAGAGAAAAATGAAATGGTCAATTTGGGGGAAAAATGTAGATGTTTTTATCTCCTCTTTTAAGACATATATGTTGGTCAGAAATCACAAGGAGATAAATTCATTTGAAACATAATACTGTCGGTGAAGAAAGGACATCTCAGAAGTCTCCAGTGCAGTGAGACATTTGTACTTTTCCACGGCAGAGGCCAGAACCAGCTGAGGAAGATGGTAGCTCTGAGTGATGTTAATGTAATCTTGACATATCTTCTCTGCCTCTACAATCACTAGAATAATGTTTTTTCAGTATCAGAGTGGGGGGAAACTCCCAACTTTGTTTTTTCACAGTTGACATTTCCTGTAGAGGATTTTAGAAGCCCATGGAGAAACAGACTACTGCTTGCCAGTGATTAGTACAAAGATGAACCATGCAGAGGATTGCTTTAAAATGACTCAGTTTTGTTTCCTAATAAGAGCAGATTGTCCTATGATGAGCTTAAGCCAGGAAGATTTAAAATAGAAAAGTGATTTTATTTCTCTGCGCAGGTGTAAAACCATCCTTTATAATATGCAGTAATAGGCACTCTTAGAAACAAGCATCTGGTTTATAAACAGGTGAGAAAATTTTATGGTCACATGCAGCATTTGTAGGCACATACGTTAAGGCAGTGAGTTCCTGGCATCCTGTCACAGGACTCAAGAAGAAAGGGAAAGAAGTGATACTAAAAATAATACAGCTGATATCCTTCCCTGATTCTCCTAATGATGTCCCTGTGATACAGTTTTGTACCCATGACAGGAGAAACAACCCAGCTCTCAAGCCAGCAGGGGCCTTTCTAATGAAAGCTTTACTCACTAATGTCATAGGTTAGCAAGCATAGTCCCGGAAGGGATGTCCTTGCTAAGGGGTGCTTACAGTTTCCTCTGGGAACTGATAGAACCTATCAGCTGGCCAGTTTGAATATGGACAATTCTCTAAACCACTTAAAGTTGTGATCACCTCTGTGATCCACATTTAAGAATAGACAAACTCCCCCCCAAGCTCTCTCTCGTTTCCGGCGCTGGCACAGGTGGCTGCGGGCCCCGTGTGGGGGCCAGCGGGCCGCAGCCATCCTGGAGCCGATGGACCTGTTCCAGCCGTGGAACCCCCCCCACTGCCTTGCCGTGGGCAGTCGGAGCGGCTCGGCTCTCCCCCCTCTCCACCTGCGATAAGAAAAATTCAACATTCCAGCTGCAAAGCTGCAAGGCCGAGGTGAGATTAACCCTTTTATTGCTTGTGAAGAGCTGAAAACCTGAGGGAAGAGACAGAGGAGATGCTTAAAGCTGAAATTCTGTTGTGAAGCTATGATATATCAGAGTACCTGTTGTAATTTCATGAAGATATGGGGGGTGGAGTGTTCAACTCGTGAGCAAAAGCACCTGTGCTGAGATTGGCAGATGCTGACGCAGCTGTAATTCCATGAGAAGTTTGGACAGGGAGAGATGAACCAGATGAGGACTTTTGCTCCAAACGGGAAAGGAGAAAACCTCAGTCCCTAGAGATGAACCAGATGAGGACTTTTGCTCCAAATGGGAAAGGAGAAAAGCTCAGTTCCTAGAGATGCTCCCAGAGATAGTCCTAACAATGAAGATGAGGAAGACCCTTTGCTCCCAGGGAAGGAGAAGGGCCTCTGTTTTTGTTTCTGAACAGCTCAACCTTAAAATTGTACCCCAAAAAACTTCAAGAGTGGACCCTCGAACGCGGGAAACCAATTGCTATCTGTGTGTGACCTTGAACAAGCTGCAAGTCGGGGGAAGGGACTCACATGCAGGCAGAGAGACTCCTCTTCCTAAATGGACTGAACAATATTTGGAAGTGGGCGGCTGTCTCGTTGTGATACTGTTTTCATAGCATGAGCAAGAAGAGACTTCTCTTTCTAAATGGACTAAACAAGGTTATTATGGCAGTGGTAAACAGACTGAACATCTTAAGGGTTGTCTTTTCACATTGTCAGTGGGAGAAGGGAGGAAGGTGGGGGGAGGAGGAGAGTTCTGAAGGTGGTATATATTTTTTTTTCCTTCTTTTAGGTCTGTTAATAAACTTCTTTATATTCTTTCAAGTTTGGTGCCTGCTCTGCATTTCTCCTAATTCTTATCTCACAGAAGATAAACAGTAATGAGTATTTTAGACCAAACCACTACAACTAACAGCCTGCAAAGGAAACTACCTGCTTCTAAAAGTTACTAAGGGTAGTGTCCTTCTGGACTTACACAAACAGGCATTTCTTTTCTTTGATATGCTGGGAAAAATCCATCTAACAAGTTAAATGGATTTTGAATGACTAAACTTCAAAAATGAAAAGTTACTGTAACAGTAATTTCTAGAACCTGCTGCATTCTCCAGTGTACGAGTATCTGACAAGTGCCTGCTTGGGAGTGTGGATGCAGTTGCATAGTTCCCACCTCAGTTTGCTGCTGTTTGCTGAAACCCATACTACTGGTTCATCCATTCTCATTCAGACAGCACTGAGGACTTAATGACTGCAGGGTAGTTTATTTTACGACTTCAGAGTCAAGAGGGAAGTATCAGGAGGGCATATTTGAGCAGAAGCCAGAAGCAATGTAGACTAAACCACTGAAAAAACCTTGACCATGCAGATTAGACCACTTGAATTGATCCTGGATAGTTCAGACAGAGACAGTGCAAATACAGACACACACAGATATATTCTGGATCAGATGATCCAAACATTTCAGACTCTCCTACATTTTCACATCATTGCAGCCATTTAAAACCTGCCTTTTTTTTTGGAATCCACCTGAAATTTGTTGCTGCTATAAGACTCCAAACTCCAATGGTCCTTCTGGCATCAGTGCAATTGCTCACAAGAATAGGCACCACAGTAGTAGTTCTAGTGTTTGGGCATTGATTCTTCAAGATTCCAATTCAAGAAATATACCAGTAAGGACATAATGGATTCTGATAGCTTGGACACCAAGGAATTATCCAGACTATCTGCAAATCATGACATAGAAAATCACAGTGCTTAAGACAGCTGAAAATAACTCGCATGGTAGGTCACGTTCTATCCTGGCTAAATTCAACCATAAACCAGAACAAACTAAAATCTGATCTCCTTCCCCACAAAATTATACAGCAAAACCTGATAACTGTGTTTTAGAGCTAGTTACCCAGTAGCTTTTTCAGAATGCCAAGATTAACAGTTTTCAAGTGTATGTCTGTAAGAGTAATACTAGACCTTCACCTAGTGTAAGTGTAGTATAGTCACAATGTAGCTCTGCTGAAACCAATAGAAACACACCTTCTTAAAACTAGGTATTGGGAGTGTCTTTCTGATCTGAAATAGAGGAATTTAGTAACTTGATGTTGTATGAAAATTGGTCAATATTCAATTTTAATCCTAATCAAGTATTGCTTTACCCATGTTTTGGTTAGTATGATTTAAAAAACTAAAATAGCTGTTTTCTGCATATTTAGTGATGGTTTGATATTAGCATTGTTCTAAATGCAAATTTGCAGTAGATGGTAATTGGAAGATGTTCTTAGCTATTCTTGTTTTTAACTGGGTAACTGGCAGACAGCAGCTTCTCGGCACTTTGAAATGAAACACACACAGACAAACTACTTCTAATTTTACTCTGTGGAGTCTGAGGAAAGGGAGAAACAGGAAATTCAAATACAACTAGCAGCAAGGCTTTGAACTGTTTGACTAATCTGTAAATATTTCAAATGTTTGGAACTCACTCAAACTACAAAAGGTCACAATTCCATGAACAAGAGCAACCCAAACAAGAACGATTTCCTGGTTTGGGATTTCTTGACCAAATACAATTGCAAATGAAATGTCTTCCCATGACCCATTACAGTCAGCGTGGACATTATGTTCTTTTCTAATTTTAAACTAAGTAACATGGGGAGAGGAAGATTTAATTAATGTATCTGTTTTGAAGTTTTGGATAAACTTTTTTTGAAAGTGCTTCTGTATTGATTTATACTTTCTTTTGCTGGGAAGGGAACAGATTTTAACCAGTTTAAATCCTCCTTTAAATAAGGAGGAAAAAAACCAAACCAAAACCCCAAACATTAAAATTATGTATATTCCTCAACCTATTTCAGGGTGCATCACAGCTTGCAAAAATTAAGTAGCTAAGAAATCCAGGCAGTACAGGTTCTCTGTTTCTGCACACGGTCAAAACTTCAGTGAGTAACTGAGGACCCAAGCTGGTTCCACAAGATGCTGCATTTCCACTGAGAGCACCTTGCTGGCTAACTGAAGTCTTAGAAATACAGGCCACTTGAAATTAGGGTTAATAAGAAGATAAAATGCAGCGACAGGGAATGGCAAAGCTAAGTTATAAAGGATTACTTAAATACTGCCTTACAGACCAACTCCAGACTAACTTAGGGCATAGAAATAGTTTACTTGAATGGATGGACTATTCATATGCTAAGCACTAAGCAAATCTCTGCAAAGCAGAGTGCTAACAGAATGCTTTGGGAATGCTTTATTAAAAAAAATTTTTTTTGAACCTGCCTTTTTTGCTAAAATATTAGAATTTGTATGTAGAGCAGTAAAATCTGTAGAGGTAACCAACACCTTTTAATCCTGGACACAGAGGGCACTGAGCCATGAATTATGCCTAAATCTTCATTGCTCCTGTGTTTAGCAGTAATATTTGCCTTTGGCTTTAGACTCTCATCTTTATTTTCTTTAGCTCAACTTTTTTAAAATAGGTCACCTTCTGATCCTGATCAACTGTGAAAGATTGTAAAGAGATGGCTTATCTTCCCATAACCTACCATTAAATGCAGAACATTTACTGAATTTGAAATGAGTGTTATTGACAAATGGGGGGTATAAAAGGATTGAGCAAACACAGAAATCCCAGGAAGCAGGCTGTTACATGTGAAATGTATGGAAGGCTTTCAAAACAGGGAGAGCAGCCTGGAATTGCACGTGGGCTCTGAATGGATAACATCATGCTTTCTCAAGCCTGTGAGAAGCTAGAAAACAGATGGCTTATGTATTTGGTAGCTCAAAAAGCTGGGATATGGGCCACTGAAAAGTGGGGAATCAGAATAAAAGAGATGAAGAAGCTGTTCATGTTTAGTGCAAAATATTTCCCTTCTCTCTTGGGTATTACCGTAAAATCAGAACCACACAGAAAAATTTCTGGACAGCAGAACTCTTTCTATACCTGTATCTACAAGCAGAGGCTTCCATTTGTTCCTGATGGGAGCACACAGATGATGAAACACCTTTCCACTGCTATGCTAATTTCTTATTGTGTTTATCAGCATTTTCATTAAAGATGAGTGACCTTAAATCACAGGGCTAAGTAGAGACACTTTGAATTTTAGAAACCAGAGAATCTTTTTTAGATAATATCACAGGCTTCTGTTTCCTAATCTAATATTTGAACTGTGGTATAGGGAGTGCTCCAGCACAGAGGGAAACAGCCCTTGCAATAAGGAGCAGGGGAAAGGTCCTAAGGGCCAGCTACCCCTTTACAAACCACCCCTCTGTCCATAGTTATGGTGCCCAGGCCTCTTCTAGAGGTGGAATTCCTTGTCAAGGCTATAATCAAGGTTCATTTTGCTTTCATGCAGTATTTTCAGGAAATATGTTTTGGATTTTTTTTTTTTTTAATCACCCTGCTTCAGCACAGTGACCACTGTTTTTAGATCAAAGGAGTCACATTTTTTAAGGCTTCATGGCACAGTTCGTTATATGCCCCCTCTGCCTTTCACTGCCTTTGGACAGAATACAAAATAGCAGCTCTGCACTCTCCTGGAAACGGCAAACCCTTCCAAAGATGACCATAATAATGGCAGAGCTGCATTGTTATCCACCATGCTACTCACCTGGAATTGGCCTGGAACACAAACAGGTGTCAAATGGAATGATCTGTGGGGCATCTCAAGTAGTTTGCTAATATTGTCCAGGTACCTATGGTATTCATCCTTGAATAATCAAAATGTCAAGGAATGCTTTAGAAACCACTGAACCATTCTCTAGGCAACATACTAAGCTGATGCACTGCTTTGTTAGGCATGGTTCACAGAACTAGTCCCAATCAAGGTGCTCAAAAGTGCATATCCAATGATTTTAGAATGACTTAATACTTTTTTTCAGAAAAATAAATTTGATTGGGTTAGTGAATAAAGCCATCATGTCGGGAGATGAAATGTCATTACCTAGAACAAGTCAAATATCTGCCAAGTATTTTTGTATAAGTACTTTTATACCTGTAAAACTGGGATAATTTTTCTTGTATTTATCCTACAGTCTACTAAAAACTGGGAGTGTCTCTCTTGTTGTATGTCCAACTCACAGTGAGATCTCAGTCTGAGCAAGGATTTCTCAGCATCACTGAAAAACAGGTCACAATAATAGTGACACACTCTGATCAGGAGTCTAGAAAATTAGGCTTAATCACAAATTTCAAAGTTAAAACCAGTCTCCAGCTTCCTTAAGCCCCTGCAAATGTTTGAGCTTTGCAAGGCTGCATTTGTCCTTGCCAGCAAACAACTCACTCACTCCAGGTGATAAAGTGATTTCCCATCCTGTCTCTTCAACAAAAGTGCATAAGTTACAGCTTGATTGGTACACTAAAAAGAGGAAAGATGGATATTTCACCAGTCACTCTCAGCTTCTTTTCTCTGTGCTTTCCTCACTTGGGTAGTATTAGGGAGTGCACACGATTCAATTTAACAGCTCTTCAACTGCTAAATGAAGCCAAGTTGACTATGCTAATGCTTTACATTTCCATGGTGATCTCCAGGCAAGCATTACAAGCAATTTATGAAAAATCATGAATTAACTTCCTTATCAGGTCAGTGTTATTGTCACCATTCTTCAGCTGCAGAAAGAGGGACAGTAAGAGAAGGTGATTGCCAGGTGCCTTAGACTTTTTCTTCCCTATAGCAATGGAGGATGGCACAGGTTCTCCTCATTAGCAGTGGCAAAGCTTCCAGGGTCAGACACAGTGACTGATACAACATACAAAAAGAGATGGCTTAGCCTATACTATTATCCAATCAGCTTTCCACCTTTGCTTCATTAATCCAATTAGACATTAGTTAATTCACTGTTAAATTCTGCTCTCCTGGAGGAATGAATGAGCATATGGGCCCTATAGGGGAAGAGAATTCCTTTCTCACCCCTGGTGACAGTGTTACAGAATCTCTGAATGATAGCAGACTGGGAAGCTTTGCATTCCCTCATCAGGGATCATTTTTGGCAGTGAGTTTTTGACACTAGTGGAGTGGTGGGGGTCCTAACTTCTCTTTTGCTGTTGTAATTCTCCCTTCACTATAGCTCTCCTCTGAGACTTTTTGTAGCTCTTTTAATTTCAGCAATTTCAACACACTTGAATAAGGACTGGCCAATTGATACACACAGTAGTTTTGCTTCAACATCAAAAACAAGACTATAGTTCAAGGCAGAAGAATCATGAAGTATATTCATACTAAACCATCTAACTAGTCAGCAAACAAAAACCAATCTGCTTTTCCAAGGAGGACCTTTTTGAAAAGAATATTCCTGACATTTTAGGGCAGCATTACTCTTGCTTTTAGTATTCTTAATGTTTTCATTCCAATGATGTAATAATTTCTAAAAGGTCACATTAATTCTCTTATAAGCAAACATAATAAGCCATAAAAGCAGCTTCTTCCAGTGCCTGGGAACAGCCTTTGAAGGTGTTCAGTGTGACTATTTAACAGTCTAGTAAGAGTTTAAAGATTTTTTTTTTTATTTTATCCACTCTAGCAATTAATTTTTTCCCAAGTGACAAATTAATGTACAAATTTTTCTTTCAGAAAAGTCCCTTTAATAAAAGATTTACTGACATGTAAGCCTAGAAACATTTAAAACATAGTGGTTTTAATCTCTTCAAAGGACTGCATAGATGAGCTCAGCTGTACATTAGAGAGCAGGCCCAAGAACCACCCTAAATATGAAATACTCAGAAATATGAATCTCTACCTTACTCTGTCACTTTGCGGTCAGTGAAACTACCTGTGATTAGCTGGAACTGTCTAGGCTGCCCAGGAAGTCTGGGCTTTTTCTGTGGAGTATAAATGGTGGCCAAAAGGTAATGTTGGTACACAGCCAAACTGGTTTGGGAGGACAAAGCCTTTTATTCTTGGCTTCATCACTGAGACGGCTAAAAAGTAAAAACAATGGAGCCTTGCAGCAGTTTTCTCTGGTGGATGTTTGCTGATTTACAAACAAGTTGAGACTGAAACCTTTTTAATTCAGACCACCAGGAAGACTTCTTAAAGATATAACTGGAAACAAATTTTGAAATTTACACTGGGTGTAAAGTGAGCATTATCAGCTGTGAGACCTATCCTGCTTCCCACATATGAGAGTGATGCATATCGTGACAAGGTAGAAAATAAAATGAATGTGACCAGAAGCAAGAAGGTAACCAAGGAAGGATTAAAAAACTACCCAACACTTTCCAAGTACACCCCTTTCAGCTGAAATTAGCACATCCAGGGATATTTACCGGTTGCTGGAGAGCCTGGCCAGGAGGGGTTCCAGCCAACCCTTCTGACACTCGCAGTGCGAATCCATGAAGATAAGCACATCACCGGTGGCCCGTGCAGCTCCTAGCATCCGACCTCGGATGACTCCAAGCCTCTTGTTGCTTCGGATGAGCTTCACACCATCCAGCTTAGAGATGTATTCACTCAGAGCTGACTTCAGGGGCCCTGTCAGAAACAGAACAGTCACTGAAATGTTTTAGTTTTGATTCAAGCTGTTACAGAAAAGAAACAGGTAGTAGGAGATGCTACTTCTTGCTGGTAAAATGTTTCAGGGGCATTTGTTTTAAATGGCCAACTAAGCCACATTCCAAATATTTCTACAGCAGCATAATGTCAAAGAGAAGTAGAGACTAATGGAAACTGAAATTCACAAGGTATGAAGCTATTCCTGTGGGAATCTTAATAGCCTCCTCTCCTGTTTTCAGCAAAAGGTGGATGCTCTCATCATCTCATAAAATACACAGATCAGAGTGAGATACTACAGGTGTTTGGCTTTCCCAAGCACTTTGGATTACTTTAGCAATGTGGACTTTTCCACTCTATACTTCAGCCAAAAAAGTCTGGAAATTATGACAGCAGATCTGGTCCAGTGGGAATCCTAAGATTTGCACACTGTGATCTTATTTTAAAGTAAGAAAGTTCAGAGTGGTTGTAAATGATGGGGGGGAAAATGAAACATATTTCAAAGTTGAAAGGCTACGCTGAATTCTAGGAATGGAGAGTGACACCTGGTAGCCAGCTCCAGGCTCTGCTTAGCTCGCTTCCTGAGACTCCTCTTTGCCTTCTACTCTCCTCACACACTTCCTGAAGGGGGACAGTTTCTTCCCCGAAGTTTTAGAAAAAAGAATTCACATACAGAGAAATGGGAGCTACCTTGCTGGCTGAGATCGTCGACTAGGATGATATCCTTGAGGAAGGCCTTTGGGGCTGTATCCATAATGCTGTGCACAGTTCTCAGCAGAGTAGACCAGGCTTCATCATGGAAACAGATGATGACACTAGCAGTAGGCAGACTGGAGTCATATTTTTGCTGTAGGCACCTGTGTGGGACCAAATGAGGAAGACACTGGAAACATTGGTACAAATGGCTACTTTTTCCTCAGAGCAAAGTTGCGAGCAACACCTAAACCTTCAGGGGTGGAAAGCACTTTAGGACCTCAACTCACTTCTAAGAAAAGGAAGTACCAAGGTGTCCAAAACTGGAATACGAAGTGAAAATATGGGACTGGCACTATCAAAACTAAAATACAAAAAAAGGAAAGTGTTTCTGTGTTCTGGGATAGTTTCTTTTCTGCTCTGTCTGCCTCAAAAAATGGAGCTCCAAACAGAAATGGTCCAGAACGCAAAGAAAACCTAAAGATAATTAGAGCAGAGTGAGGGATAAAGCAGGTCAGTCAGCCTTCACCAATGTCCACATTTTCTCAAGTAAGAGAGAAAAGGGCAAACAAATGCAGTACCATTAAGACTAACAAATAAAATAACTCATCTGCACAACAGATCAGTATACCTGTGGATTACCTGACCAAGATCCTAGTGAATGAAGCCAGCATCTCAACTCTACATGGCAAAGACATGGATCCTTACATGGGCCATGAATACGAATATAGATATATTTAAGAAAGAAAATGTATTTTCACTATAAAGTTTGTACAGGTTGATTTTCCAATGAAAACGAATCACTGCTGAATGAGGCTCCCAACTGGGAGTCAGTGTGCAATCGAAACAGCAGAGAAGTCTGGAAGTGGGTGGTGTGGTGCAATGGTCAATCCAGTTGGGGAGCTTGTTCCATCGTTGTTTCTCATTGTTTTGGGCTTGGGAAACACCGGCTGCAGGGAGAGTCTGCCATCTTTTCTTTGTCTCAGGAGGCCATGTGGCACTGGGTAAGGAGAGTGCCCATCATCTTGTCTTTGTCTCAGGAATAACTGTGTATCACTGCCAAGCCACAGGAACATCCACCATCTTGTCTTTGCCTCGGGAATAACCAAGTGTCACTAATGAGTCACAAGAACGTCCCCCTGCCATCTTGTCTTTGCCTCAGGAATAACCACTGTCATTGCTGAGTCACAGGAACATCCCCTTGCCATCTTGTCTTTGCCTCAGGAATAACCACTGTCATTGCTGAGTCCCAGGAACATCCCTCTGACATCTTGTCTTTGCCTTGGGAATAACCACTGTCATTGCTGAGTCCCAGGAACATCCCTCTGCCATCTTGTCTTTGCCTTGGGAATAACCACTGTCATTGCTGAGTCACAGGAACATCCCCCTGCCATCTTGTCTTTGCCTCGGTGGCCATGCAGAGCTAAGTCAAGATGGTGAACACCTTTTGTGTGCAAAGCACCTTCTCTTTTTGTATACTTTTGTTTTTAATATTGCTGCTGTCACTGTGTGTTTCTTACTCCATTGCTATTTGCTTTCAGTAAATTGTTATCTCAATCCAGGCTGTCCTTTGTCCCTCCCTCACCAGAGGGGAACAGAGGAAGTTTAATTCCCAGCTAGTGTTAAACCACCACAATAACTCAAACATTTAAACATGACAAACACTTCCCATTCACCCTCACAGAAACTGCATATGAAAAGCATCTATTCTGGCGTGAGGATGCACATTTTCCAGAAAATGCCTTCAAATGCCCATTGTAGATATGCAAAGACTGTGTCTATATATCTGCTTTGCTGACATTAGAAAGAACATTTTAAAAATCTTTTCATTTCCCAAATAACAGTCATTGAGTGTCCTAACTCATTTCATCTCCAGCAGCAAGAACTTCTTCAAAGAATTACATGATTTGCTGGATATGGCCCATTGTTGTTTCAGCATTTATGTATTGCCAAGCAAACCATAATACAGATTTTACAGTGGTTGTTAAACAATTGGCTACTCAGTAGAAACTCACGTAAGGGATATAATTTTAATATTTCTATGTTTATTAGCATTTTACTTAGTGTTTCTGTTCATGAACTGAGGCCCTATGCTGCTAGACACTATCCAGACACAAAGCTACTAATCACTTAAGAGAATCCATAGTCTGAATGATTTAATTATGAATACACATAAATGGTTACTATAGATGCACTTCTGGGAAAATAAATTTAAAATTAGCACAATTTAAATAATTTGTTATACTTTTCAATAGTTCACATCATTTTTTTTTTGCATGAACAGGCAAGTTTTCTTGATTTCTACACTGTAATTAATCTATGTTGTCCTCGGTTTACTAATTTTGCGTAATAAATAATGCTGTTGCCTCACAATTTCATATGATTGTTTCCATTTTCATCAGGATCAAGAAAAGAATACTCTCGTGACTTAGCAATGAGTATTTTCAAGCAGAAGAATCTAGAGGTAATTAAGAAAAACAAAGATCTGATGTAGTCCTTTTACTACCAGGCAGCTTCTAACCAGAAACATTCTATAGCTATTAGCACCTAGTTGCTAGTACTGTGGTTATAGCAAGAAAATAAGGCTGTTGTGAAATCTTAATTGGAAAAGAATTGAAAATAACTGTGCTTGAATACATAACCTTGGTAGCGAGTGCTTAGTTGCCATGGAGATTGGCAAAGACTTGCAATATAGATATCTAATCTTCACAAAAATGCAAAAGGGTACTGGTATACAAAAATACCTTCCCTGTAATTTGGAGCAGTTTCATAGACTGTCCATCATAAATTGGCATTTCAAAAAGTCAGGGCTGTGACTGATATGAGACGTAGTGATTTAATCTGATTTGTGAAAAACAAGGAATTGTCACATGCAGCAATGAACAGAGAGCAATTCTAACAAGGCAAAGGCATAGCTGACAGGGACTCCCACTCACCTTCAGAAAAATGTTTCATTGAGATTCAGCTCCAAACAGCACTCCAGAGGAAGCTACACTTTTGTAATGTAACTTAAAACCTCTGTAGATACCTCGTGAGTTTCTTTTGCCTGGATATGTTTGACACTCAAACCCAAGAGAGAAAAACAGACCTTTCTTTTGGGCAGCACCCCCATCATAAAAATCACAATGGCAGGCTTGATTCAGCTGTCCCAGGAGAGTGTCAGTCCCAGCTGGAGCAACTGATAGCAGCAGAAAGTACTTTGAGGGATGAAGGTACCTCAGAGGATGAGCCTCTTTTGATGTGAAGTATTTGCCATCCAATTTCAAGTGAAATTAGGGAGATTGAGTCCATGGAGGTAATTCAGTGAAACATCTCTAACTGGTTGGATTCCCTCTAATTAAATAATAATAGACATTGTAATGAACAACATGATGCAAGCCAAAGAGAGACACAGACAATCTGATTCTGGTTTGCTCTCCTTTTACACTGCTGTAAAACTGGACTGACACAGGTGCGAGCCAGGCCCCCAGAGTAAACTACACCTAAAAATCCTCATTGTGGTTTGTGTGTTGTGCCATAAAGGACAGGTCTGGCTTAGACATATACCTCTGCTGCAGGTTTATGATCTGGATTTAGATCAGCCTCAGATGCTGAGATCTGGGGTTTCAGTCTGGGCTCTGTAAGCTGTGGTGTTGAGAGCTCTTTAGGCTGTAACTAGTCAGACAGCAAAATCCATCCAAGAGCTCTGAGACCATGGCTTAAATCTTACCAAGATTAGTATTAACTAAAGCTGTCTCTTGTTGTACGGCCCTTCAGCTGCCAAAGTAAAACTGTTTTTTGGCTCACATCACAGGCAGTAAACCAGGGTAGTCATTCCTCCTTTGAACATTACATAGTTCAAAGAGTTAGTAGTGAAGCATGCCAAAAAATAACTGAAATAATATCGGCATGTCATTATTTAATGGCGTTAACCAATATAACACTGAATCTAGTCAATAAGTACAGAAAACACTGTTTCATTTCTCTTTCTTTGAGACTGTACCCTTAAATTAGAGCTGCCAGCTGTCTTTCAACATGTGAATATGAACACTAGAAAAAAAATTATTCTGTGTCTCAGTTAAAAAGTTTTCTAGTGCATCTTTCCACCATGTCCCGGGTGAAAACTACAACAGTTTTTGTTACAAGAGGCAAGACACCACCCACATACCTTTCCCCTGGGAAGAGAAGTATATTATAGAATCGGTTAGGCTGGAAAAGACCTCTGAGATCAAGTCCAATCTTTGACTGATCATCACCTTCTCGACGAGATCAGAGCACTATGTGGCATGTCGTCTTTCTTTCAGGTACAATGACTCCACACCTCCCTGGGCATTTCATTCCAATGTTTAATTGCCCCTTCTGTGAAGAAATTCCTCCTAATGTCCATCCTGAAGTTTCCCTGGGGCAGCTTGACAGTAGATACACCTCAGATCCTTTTTAAGATGTGTGATGAGAAGCCCTTCCTGGGCTGCTGGGGCAATTGGCTCTCAGTTCTCCAGACTTCAAATGTAACACCTGGGGCTTCAAATGCAACATTTTTTCACAGTGGCCTTACAGCCCGGGTGCTGACAGGTATGGTGGTGTTCACAGAATGTGTCAGATACAACAGTCTCCACCTTCCTTCCTCCCAGAAGTTTCCTTTCAATACTTGCCACAGAATCACAGGGTATTCTGAGTTGGAAGGACCCACAAGGATCATTGAGTCCAACTCCCAGCCCTGCACAGGACACCCTAATGGTCACACCATTTGCCTGAGAGTATTGTCCAAATGCTGCTTCAACTGTCAGGCTTGGTGCTGTGACTTCCCTGGGGAGCCTGTTCCAGTGCCCGACCACCTTCTGGGTGAAGAATCGTTTCCTCATATTCAGCCTAAACCTCCCCTGACACAACTTCAGGCTATTCCCTTGGGTCCTGTCACTGGTCACCAGAGAAAAAAGATCAGTGCCTGCCCCTCCTCCTCCCCTTGTGAGGGACCTGTAGACTGCTATGAGGTCTTCCCTCAGTCTCCTCTTCTGCAGGCTGAACAAACCAAGTGACCTCAGCTGCTCTTCACACGGCTTCTCCTCCAGACCCATTGCTGTCTTTGCTGTCCACCTCTGGAGGACAGTTTTTAATAGTTTGTATCTTTGTTATATTGTGGTGCCCAAAAGTGCACGCAATATTTAAAGTGAAGCCACACCAGTGCAGAGTCGGCTCCATTTTTATGAGTGACCATTGGGTCACTTTTGTTCTGGAAGAGCTGAAAGCCCCAACTCTTGACTCATTTATCATTTTGCAAGCCCCATGACCCCATAGCTCCGGCAGGTGGGCTGAGACGGGGCCTGGCCGAGGAGGGAAGCCGCCTCTCCTGCTCGCCAGCCCGGCGCGGATTCCCTCCCCCTCCCCAGCCCAGCAGCCGGACAGACGGCCGGACAGACGGCCGGACAGACGGACCGACAGAGAAGGGCGGGGGCCCGGAGAGCTCGCTGCCCCGCCGCCCCCGCCACCTGCCGTGACAGGGGCGCCGGTAGGGGGTGCTGCCGCCCGCTCGGCCTGAGGGCGCAGCGGAGCCGGGCCGGGGCGGGGGGCGCGGGAGGCGCCCCAGCAGCGCGGACACCGGCACCCACCGGCGCTGCGCTCCGCGCCGCTGCCCCCGCTGCCCCCGCTCACCCAGCCAGCCCCAGCTACCCCCTCCCGCACCTGCCCCCCTCCACCTTTGCCGCCCGCCGACTCCTGAGGGCTTGAACCACCTCCCGAAGGAGGCTGGTAGCGTCCCTGGCTCTGAGGAACGGGGGGTGTTCCCCACGCAGTGCGGGGAAAAGCGCTCTCCCGACCCGGAGCGGGGAGTTCGATAGGAAAGATGCGGGGTCTAGAGGAGGAGAGATGCCGGGTTTGGAGGAGGAGAGGTTCGGAGGGGCGCGGCGGCGGGGAAGGAGGCAGGTTTTCCCCCAGAAGTGAAATAGGGTGTTTTACTTACAACGGGTGTCGTACCTCAGGCAGGTCCCGGCGCAGCGCGATCCGCTCGCTGAGCACCTCGTTAAAGCCGTGGGTGTCCAGGCCGAGCGGCCGCTCCCCCGCAGCAGCTCCTTGCCCATCCTGCAGGGGAAGGGACAGCGGCTGGGACTCGGGGTCCCCCTCTGCCTTCCTCTCCGGCCGCCTGCTCTGCTGCTTCACCATGCGATAGCCCTTCCTGGCCTTGCTGTGGTTCCTTTTGCCGGTGGGCGACACGACGGCCATGATCAGCTCATCCTCCCGCAGGGAGATGAAAGGCGATAGACCATCCAAAGGGTAGTACTGCTGGCTCTCCTCCTGGGCTTCCAGCATCTCTTGGGTCTCCACAAAGTCCATCTGATATCCTTCCCGGGGGTTGAACTCCACAGGCTGGAAAGTCCCTTCCTTGCTCTGGTTGCTGGGTGGTGGATTCAGCGTTGTAACCATCAGTAGCAAAAACCCCAGCATCAGAAACAACAAGAGAAACTGCAGCTTACGTGATCCATATCTGCACTTCTTCCTCAAGAACATACTGTTGGTGACAAAATGATACAGATGGTCATGTTAAATATCACTTGGATCTTCCTCAGATTCCAGTCCTCGGGTTGCACAAAAGCCCTGGTTTTCACTATCTGCCAAGAGGATTTTTTTGCTCCCCTCACATTTCACTGATGGCATTTCATGCTTTCCTCTCTATTTACAGAAAAAAAAAAAAAACCACTACAACATTCCTATTAATATTGTACTTACTGTAGTAAAACGTAGCATGGATCCAGTGAGATAAAGTAGATCCTTTATTATACGGAGTCCCAGCTTAGTTAGGAAAGTACATGCTTTGCTGATTAAAAGAGTAACTAAATCTTTGGGGCTTTTTTTCCCCTTTTAAAATTCTAAGTCAAAAGAAATCCCGTTTCTCATAGTTCCTTTCTAGAGTAGATCCTGCTTCTTCAAAGTTTCCAACTGCTGCCTGGATTGAAGCACTGTATCTCTGAAAGCAGATCTGACAGCTCTCCCCCGTTCAGAGGCTTCAAGTTAACTGTGATCAACAGATGAGAAGTAGTCGGTCCCTGACTTTGTTTCACACATAACTACGGCACTCAGTCAGGAAGCAGTTTGCCAGACATAATACAGAGCAATGTGTGCGTCTTTCTCTTGGTCCTAATGCCCTCACTGTGCTTGTCCTATCAAATCAAAACTTTGCAAAAGCTGTAAGAGGTGAAATACAAGAAGCAAAACATTGTATTAGAAGAGAAATCAAGGCACACCACAGATTACTGTACTTTAGAATAGCTGTATTAAGCTGAGAATGTGCAGAGCGAGAATCAAGAATTTTATAAACTGAATAAAAGATGGAGAGCACATGTTTTATTTCAGGTTAGATTTATTCATATGATAATGTGTTAGCTGGAGTATATTTCATATCCAATAAATATTTACAGCTGTAGGGATTTTAACACTGACATAAGGGTGGCAAATTATCACCTGGCAGGCTGAAGTTGTCTCCTCATCCATGAATTTGGTATTGCAGGGCAAGCAGCACTTCAAGTTTTCATTAGTCCAGAAACAACATGTGTAAAAGCCTGGGCTGGAACAACAGCCACTGACACTGAGAGAAAACAACAACTTCTGTGATTAAAAGGGGAGCTCAGTCTCTGAGGTCTGTTTGCTAATACTGTTGGCATGGGTACTACTGAGCATGGACTGTGGCATTTTTTGCTGTGAGATGAATGCTTGTCCAATGGGAGAAGGGGTGAGACAGTCCACGTGCTGCAGCATCACACGCCTCTTGGTCTGGCAGAGTTCAGGGATGGATGCAACTCAGGTGTTACCAACCCTTTTGATGCTGGGGGCATGGGATGTGGTGTTTTTCCTGTCTTGCAATATTTGATGAGCAGAAAGCTCCTGCTCCAGGAGGCATGTGATTACTGGAGAATTTCCACATTCACAGATTTTAAAAAACCCTACATTTTTAGACATTATAGCTAAAAGAAAAGCCTGAAGACAGGAGTGCAGTGTACTCTAAGGAAGGATGGTATACAGCACCTTAAGAGTGCTGGAGGCGCACAGTGTCTCACTTCTGTGTGCACTCCCCTAAGCAGCTTATACAGAATGCCTTGAGGGAGTGTGACTGATCTGCTGTGTCTTGGCACCTTCCCTACATCAGCTGTTCTTTAAAATATACAGAGCTGCTTTAATCATGTCTTGGGCAGAAGGAAGATTGAGCCAATATTTTGATACTTCACCATTGTATGCGTCTCCCTTTTTTTAGCTTAAATTCACACAAAAGTAACATCCCAGCTCACCTTCAGACCTGAGAATATTACTTTTTATCCTGCTTTTCATAGGGAAAAAGAGGTATTGGTGGCTTCAATTCAATGGGGAAGCAGCACACATTTGCATTTAAAAAATCTGAGATCGAAAGCACTCATTTAAATAACATCGTTTCAGCCATAGAAAGACAAAATGAAATGGAAATTAAGAGACCTGTCTGAGATGCTCTCCAAAAAGCTGGCATAGCGACTTGCAAAAGGTTCAATTCCACAAAGTCCCATTATCAGGCACACAGAATAAAATTAAATTAAAAGGAGAAACTTAAGAGTGTCTGGAATAAATAGGAGAAAGCATTACTTTCTTCTTTCCTTTTTTAACTTTCCTGGGCTACCCGAGTATTTTGATTTAATTTAATTATTATTTTTTCCCTGCCTAAAATATTTTAAGAAGATGCTGTAACAAGTCTGATCAAGATAATTCTAGCCTGCAGTAGTAATCGCTGTATAAATTCTATCCTGGTTTGTTCTGTATTGCTGAGCGAATCCACCAGGGTCACTCATGCAGCTGAATTTCAGCTACAGATGAAAAGAGACCAAATTAACAGATTTACAGCAATCTTGGACACTTTTGGGACAGAGCTGATAGCTAACATTATCACTGGAACATATGAATATGCAATCCAGCCTTTTAATATATCCTGACCACTTTAACAAAGAAGAAATGAACAACTACAGAAGATGTTTGTTCAGTCTAGTCAATTAAAAGTGCAAGTATAAAATTCTGGGTGACACACTTCCATCAGCCTCTGTTCCCTCTTCTGCACAACAAGCCTTCCTGAACCATTTCCCATCAGTCTGTTTTTCAATCTCGTCTCTTAAAATTGTTGTTTTCCACTGTTATCATACAAAGGAGATATTGCCTTTCCAATGGATGAACCCCCCTTTAGTGTCTGAGAGGACATGTCTTGTTTCTTTCAATGCATTTGAAGAACAGCATCAGTTTGTTATGACCTCCCCACATGGAAGCCAAGAAGACAACACCCACTGTATTTTTCTTTCTACTTCTGGTTACTCAAAGACATGCTACAAATTAGGCCCTTCACTGGGACACAGAAGGGGTTGCTCCTCCTGCCTAGCTGTGGAGGATTCCCTCCTCCTAGGGTGCTTTCCTGTGCATCCTTTGATGGAAGAGGAAGGAGCACTGTGTGGCCCAGGCTCTACTGTCAGACCCAGAGCCATTGCTTTTTTCCTGAGGTCCAGTCTTTTAAGTGTGCTTCATGCAGGTAGCCCAGAAAGAGGCTGCCCACAAAAGGTATTGTTGTCCTTGGACTGCTGTTCTACAGCAGACCCTAGAGCTCCTCAGTCAGTGGGAAAGGAACCTGTTACAGGTTGTGCCAAATACTCCAGCAATTGCTCACAAAAAGGGCCAATTTGCAGTGTCAGTACTGGCCAGTGCCAATACTATGTTGACTTTCCTGCTGGTCAACCCATGCAAGAGCTGAAAGGCTTGTGTTCCTACCAGGCCTGCTCAGGTAGAGCCAGTGGTGTAACACCCAGCGTATAAATACCTTAAGCAAATGCAAATTATTGACTACTCCATTCCTTAAGAAAATACTCACCATCCTTCACAATTGTGCTCATTAATTGCCACGAGCTAAAACATAGAATCAAATCTAGGTCTTATTAATTCAAAAGGTATTAGGAAACACAGTTGCATTTTGCAGAGTAACAAAGCTTTCAGTCACTGTTCTGTAGCTTACTTACCCTTTCCTCCCTACCTCATTTTGGCTTGCATTTTTCTCCAAACCATTCCACATCACATACTTGTTCAATATTACGTGACATGTTATGTTATCCGTACATGAAGAAACACCACATACTTTCAGTGTGCAGAGCCCGTGTCTAACTGCCAGAAAAATAACAAAGCAAGAACAAAACCAAGGCTGGATGGAAGAAAGAGCGTGTGGACAGGTCGTTACTTACTCTTTAATAAACATCTTGGATTGATTTACACTCCTGTGCCAAAAGCAGATGTGCCACTTCCATTTAAAGACTCAACACATAGCAGCACTCATGGTTTCATAGCTGCATGTATTGTATGCCACAGCTCTTTCTGCTTGTAACAATGGCTTTATTTGCACAGATGTGAAGAAAGTGCATAAAATGAAACTGTTTACATGGTGCACAGGATTTGTGGTGGTTTTGTAACCAAGTAACTTTCCCCATTCTTCCAGAATATAATAAAAAATATGTATTTTTAGATCAGAAGAAGATATAATTTATTTGCAGGTATTGCAGGCAGTTTGTGTGCTTGGCATTGTAGCAAATATTGCTCATTCAATGACATTTTCTAATAGCAAGTTAATAATAAAGTGAACAAGATTCTGTGGAACTTGCTTTTGAAGGCTATAAAAGCTTGATAAAATCTGTTGATCACTGGCAGGGATTTTGGCACTTGCATTGTGATTTA